>NC_135660.1:83476530-84178945 GCF_964188315.1 Podarcis muralis | reverse complement strand
ACCTCATTATGAATTGTTATTTGACTTCACAGCAGACAGAACTAATTACTGCTTACGTTTTGTTCTTGCAGTACTAACACTCCCGTTATTTTGTCTTCCTAGCTCCAATGGCTATCCCGCCACCATATGCGGACCTTGGCAAGTCTGCCAGAGACGTCTTCAACAAAGGATTTGGTATGAAAACATTTGTAAAGAATATAGTATTGTTTGGAGGCGGACACAACATTTACTGCTGCTCTCAGCAAACCCAAACTATGCTACATAGTTGCTGCTTCCACCTTTTCCCCACTTTATTGAGCAAATTATTGCTTGAAGTGGAATGTTTATCACCAGAATGTTTGGCATGTCATTAGACATAACTGTAACTTGCTGCTGAATATTTTCACTGTTTAGTTTAGTTTCTCTTTGGACATATAAAGATTGGCACTGCCAAGTACAGTGGAGCCTACTGTATCGGGAGACTAGTAAAAATATTAAATATACTGCTTAGGGAACACTTAGAAGGTAGCTCAGATCAAAAGTTTCTTACGATAGCCCTTTGCGCTACGATTTTCAAACAGGAGTAGATGTCGCAAAGGGAATTTACTATGGTTATAGCGAAGTGAGAACTCACCCATCTACCCTGGGTGCTGTTTTTTTTCTGACAGGAGCAAGAGGTGGGAGTTGAATTAACAATATTCCCCCCTACTAGTGCTGGTAGCTGATTTCCAGCGAGGGAAACCTTAGTTTTCAAACTGTGGGATGGTTCTTCCTTGGGGAGAGCAGGGTGGGAGTTTATGAGGTTATTGGGAGAGATAAGGTCCTGAGGCAGTTAAAAATTTCACTCACCAGCAGCTGAGAACCTGATGGGTTGAATGCCTCTGAACAGAAAGCACTGATGGATGCATTTTTGGGTTTGTGGAAATAAACAATGTACTGGGAAAAGGGGGATTCTGAAAGAGCTGGTGCTTTTTTTCTTGTGTTAATTTGTGTATCGTTTTATAACGGTGTCAAAGATTCTGCTCTGTTTCTCTTCTAATGTCAGCGCAGAATTGCATGTTCACCGACATTAGAAGAAACACTTCAAACCACTTTGAGGTTGCTGGTTTTACTTTGTTTTGTTACAATCAAGCTGTATAGTAAGTTTTATTAACCAAATGAATGAATGAATGAACCACTTGAAACAGGGATTTCCCCAAAGAATCCTGGGTACTGTAGGATAATCCCAGTCTCCTCAAGGAGCTACAGTTCCCAGCGGGGCTTAACTCTATTCCCCTTCCCATAGAACTCTGTGAATACTAGCTCAGAAGAGGAATGGGGACTCCTATCAGCTCTTAGCACACTTAACAAATGCAGTCGGCGGCATTCTTGGGGGTGGGGTGGGGGGCAAAGCTAGAACTATTGAAAGGGCTATGATACAGCTTTAAATGTATAATGCAAGTAGGGCATACACCCCACCCCCCGGGCGAAACAGCTTGCTAGGAGAGAGCCTTGCTGGGGGAATGCAAGGAGAATTGATTTCTTGTTTCTGGGTTCTAAACTGAGCAATGACTGCTTTCATGAAACCATTTACGTATTCATATTCCTTACTAACTACTGTGGGGTGCATCTAAGTAAATATCTCCCAGGTAAATATTGGGTTCTGCTCTGCTGAGCTTTGGTAAAGAGCAAAATGATTTCATTCCGCATCGCCAAAACTTCAAGGGGATCATGGAAG
This sequence comes from Podarcis muralis, assembly GCF_964188315.1. Taxonomy (NCBI): domain Eukaryota; kingdom Metazoa; phylum Chordata; class Lepidosauria; order Squamata; family Lacertidae; genus Podarcis; species Podarcis muralis. Next base: position 84,177,249 of record NC_135660.1, on the reverse strand, counting down.
CCATAAATTGGTTTTTAGATTGCTCTGGTCCAGCAAAGGTCTGTTGAGTTTTCTTTGGTCCAACAGTGAATCTTTCAGAAGGGTGTGGGGTGAGATAGATGCAGTCCCTGGCTCCCTAAGGTAGGCAAAGACGCTTTAGAGTTGGTCAGGAACCCATCGGAAAGCATCATGTCCTGGGCCTCCTCTGTAAAATGCTTTTGCTCCCACTAAAAGCTTGGTGTGAATTCTTTTGGGGGTGGGTCCTTGTTCCAATATTTCAGTTTTTAAAAGTATTTCCCCCATCTGTTCTGGGAACGAGCATGTGCAGTACAGTGGTGCCTTGCAAGACGAAATTAATCCGTTCCGCGAGTCTCTTCGTCTTGCGGTTTTTTCGTCTTGCGAAGCATGGCTATTAGCGGCTTAGCGGCTATTAATGGCTTAGCGGCTTTAAGAAAAAGGAAACAAACTCGCAAGAACTCACAAGACGTTTCGTCTTGCGAAGCAAGCCCATAGGGAAATTTGTCTTGCGGAACAACTCAAAAAAACGGAAAACCCTTTCGTCTAGCGAGTTTTTCGTCTTGCAAGGCATTCGTCTTGCTGGGCACCACTGTATATGCAAGAAATGAACTTTCTTCTTGATGTTGCTAGAGAAATTGATTAGATCCATGTAGATGGTCATTTCAGTTGTAGAATGCTTTACTATCGCTGTAGTTAAATAAAAGCAGTGCTTTAGTGAAAGAGCCCTTGCTTATTCATCAGAGATGTAGATGTCCTAAGATCAGAATTTTGTTACAGTTACAGCGATGCAACCAGGAAGAGAGCAGCGTAATGTTTTCTTATGACTCTGCCTGGAATTGTATTCAAGCTTGGCTATAGTGTTAACTGCTTGAAACACTGGCATGTTGTATAAAAGGGCAGTAGTAATTCCAGTTTTGTCTGTCAAGGTTTTGGTCTGGTGAAATTGGATGTGAAAACGAAATCTGCAAGTGGCGTGGTAAGTGCATTTTGGTGTAATATTAAACAGTAGCTCATAACCTCTGAAATGTGGTGGGGAGGGCTCCAGACCCTTCTCAGCCTTCCCACACTCCCTTTCTCCCCTCCCCAGGCAGTAGTAGTAGTAGTAGTAGTAGTAATCTGCCCTTCATCACATGGTGCCAAGTTGACAAGAATATTAAAATCATTGAAAACATCTTAACAAGCAAAAGGCCATGGGTTAAACTTGTCTCCATGAGGCGTTATTATTATTTACCCTCCCTTCATCTTAAGGTCCCAGGGAAGGTCTCAGCAATTTAAAATGCAACCTTAAAAACAGTTCAAAACAAATTCAATTCCAAATTATTATGTTGCATGCTTTCCCCCCATAAGATTTCAAGCACATAGAAATGAAAGAGAAAGTGATTTTATTTCCTTTCCTCTTTCTCTTTTCTTTTAAGGGAATCTTTCTAGTCTAGTTGCAAACTAAGTTGACCTTGTTTAACATGCAGTGTTCTGATGTGACAGCTGAATGGGGAATCTGCCATGGACTCATATCTCTTCCTTCCCTTGCAAGCTCCTTGCCTCTCCCTTTTCTCATCTGTAATAATCATCGTTTGTTCTGAAGTCCAGGCTGGGCAAACTAATGCTAATCTCAAAGCTATAGTTTCAGATGGGTTTGCAAGCCACAATTTCAGTATTAACAGTATTAGCATAGATGCTCAATTTGGATCCCTGTAATGAAGGAGGGAGCATTTTTTCTGATCTTCCAAATCATGGTTTGTACGATTGCCTGAACTGAGAAATTACATTTCTTTTTGGTCATTGTGTGATTCCTTTTAAAGTACAGGTTAATAATACCTCAGGCCCCATAATTAAGTAGCTTGATCACCAGGGTCTTTCAGGCATAACGTGTTAAACAAGAATGACCAGGTTTGTGTACTTTGTTCTCGCCCTTCCTCTTCTCTGTATTCATAGTAAAATTTGGAATTTGTGGTGCTTTCTTCAAATTTTGCCTAAAGAAGTAACATATAGTTTGCTACAGACCAGTTTGTCATAAACGGACCAGGAGTTTCTGGTTGCTCTGAGTGTTGCTTGAGGTTTTTATAACACAAGTTGCAGTGACACTTTGAGCATAATCGCAATTGTAGCAGAGGTATACAGATTGTTCGATTTTTCAGAATTTCAGTAAGTCATGGTCAATGGCATTGAAACTCAAAGGTGATTCCGTCCAATTAGTTACGTCAGAAACTTTCAGAAAGCTGCAGGGTTTTTTGGTAAAACAAGTTCTTATTTTTATCTGTAAGCTGCCTCGAGTCCTGTCAAGAAAAAAGAAGGGATATTATAATAGTCATAGTAGTAATTGCTCCTCTCTGCATTCCCCTTCGGTTTGTTAAACCTTTTCTTCCCACCTGCATTGTCCTGCTAGGAGTTCGCAACAGCTGGTTCATCAAACACAGACACAGGAAAAGTGAATGGGAGCTTGGAGACAAAATACAAGTGGTCTGAGTATGGTGTCACTTTCACAGAAAAATGGAACACGGATAACACTCTGGGAACAGAAATGGCAATTGAAGATCAGGTAATTGAATTTTGATTTGCTGAAAAGTTAAATGGAAGTCACTTTTTACATCTGCTAATTCATAACTTTTTTCCCCTCTCTAAACTAGCTTGCCAAAGGTTTGAAGTTGACATTTGACACAACTTTCTCACCAAACACCGGGTAAGTTCTTTCCCTCTTAAGTCTTGGCACGTTCCACATAGATTACACTGAAAGTGAGAGATGGGTTAATGAATGCTACTGAAGAAGACTTCAGTGGCTGGACACATACTGTGGTCTTTAAAAACAAAAAACCACAAATGTACAAAATGAATTCACACCACACATAATACTTTAATTTGTCTTAATTTTATAATACATCTCAGGCAGATACATGGTGCCTCATGCCCGTGGTTCAAGGAATAATTCTATAAAATCTCAGTGAATTCAAGCAGATGATCCCAAAAACATGTGACAGAGGAAAAGCAGCCAAACGTACAGTAATGGCTATTCATCTGACCTGGCAAAAGACACTTTTCTGTCTCCAAATGCCAGTTATAACCAGAGCAGACATTATGAAGCTGTTTTTTTAGTTCTTGTTGGTGTCACAGAATCCAGACTTCTCTTCATAAAATGTAGTAGCAGATATTATTATCAAATAGATAGTAGTGCGTGGGGAAAGCCTCCATTAACTTGTGTTTGAACTGCCTCGATTCCTAAATTCTGAATAAAACAACTTAAACTGCTGGATCGGTTTATCTACTCTGCAAGGGCAGGAGTTATTGATTGTTTTAGGCTTGGCTTCTGCCTGACTCATGGGTAAGAATGATAGGCAAATATTTGTATACATGAGTGGCATATAATAAACTTACTGATTTCCCTTTACCCCATGATATGCTTCTAGTTATGTCATTTGAGAAAATGTGGAACCACTTAACACCAAGTGAGGCCATAGGTCCAACTCCCAGCAGCTCCCCATGATTTTCCTGCCCTAGAGGTGCCAGGAATTTGATACTGAACAAGTTTCCTACTGTAGAGTTGAGTTACTAATTTCAAGTAAAGTCATTCTACAAACTCTTGCACCTTAAACATACAGATCTCCTTTCTGTAACCACAGGTCGGCTCTGTGGCTCTTGATCTAGTGAATACTCACATTTTGGACTATGTGGACATCTTTAATTTATCTGCTTAAGATGAGAATCATATAACTTGTGCATTCCAGGGGAAGAACGGGTTTTTTTCTTACATATTTCTTTTTCCAGAAAGAAAAGTGGCAAAATCAAATCTGCTTATAAGCGTGAATGTATAAACCTCGGTTGTGATGTTGACTTTGATTTTGCTGGACCTGCCATCCATGGTACAGTTGTCTTGGGTTATGAGGGCTGGCTTGCCGGCTACCAAATGACCTTTGATAGTGCCAAATCCAAGTTGACAAGGAATAACTTCTCTGTGGGATACAAGACTGGAGACTTCCAGTTGCACACCAATGTGTAAGTATCAGAAACTAACACGATTGCAGTTAATGAAGGTATCCAGAAATCTTGAAAACTAGGGGAAATAATTTCATTGTTGGAGCTGCAGTAGCACTGAGTATGCCTACATTCTGAATAGATTTTTTTTGCTGGGTGATTAATTATCAAAATAAATTTTGAAGGTCTAGAATAGCAGAAGTCCTTTTTAGCATTGTTCTAAAGTATATTGGTTGTTTTAAAAAAGTATTTTTAAAAAGTTCATGCATGCATTTTTTTTTAAAAAAATGGGCTACCTTCCCAACTTAGGTTTCATGCTCCAGTGAGTAGTTTTATTTCACACAACTTCAACTGGATATGATCTAGTACAAATTGGTATGAGAACTTGCAGTTTCTCATTGATAAATACTGCATTAGCGTGTGTTGGAGTTTTCAACTTCCGATTTTAAAAAAATGAGGGGTGCTAAAAAAAATTGTAACATGGCTTGTAAATTCAAAATATATTTTGGTTAAATTAATATGATTTAGTTTTGCTAGGTAAGTAAAATGTGCAAAATTACATAGAAATCATTAAAAATCATTGCCAAGTACTTGCAGTTATGTTATATATTAATAGTGTTTAGTTAATTGAATATTGTTATTATTATTAAATTATGTTTCGCCCCAAAAACTGCATGGAACGTCTTGATTAGTTGAAAGACTACAGTACCTTTTTAACTAGGCAAGTCGAATTAACAGAGACAAGGCAACCTGAGTTGCATTGAAAGCCCAACAAAAAAATGAGGTTTCAGTTACTTAAAAGAAATGGTGGTTTGCAATTGTAGTGTGATATGGAAGGCTTTCTGAGAGGCTGTATTCTAAACGGTTAGCTTTAACAACGAGCTATAATCTAAAGAACTGTAAAATAAGCAAGGAAGTACAAGCCCTTGAGAAAAATGTATGACATACCTTTTAGTACTGATTTTTGTGTGTGAGTTCTGAAGTTTCCAACTAAATGGCAGCAGTTTGTATGCAGCTGCCAGAAAACAAGTGTTTGCAGAGCCAAATCATTATTCCCAGCCCCTGAGAAACCTTGGGCTGGATTGGACAATACTTCTCCCATATTATGTCTGCCCTGCCCCCATTCCTGGATGCCTGTTTGAATACTGCCTCTACGTGAATGCCTGTTTTGTGCAGTTAAATTTTCCAGCCCTAATCCAGCAACTGAACTTTGTTCAATCTGGGCCTCCAAATGACAATCTTACATGTGCGTTCTCCCATTTTTGAATATTGTGCTGCCATTGTGCCCCCATCCCATCGTGGACATCCTAGGGACATTGGAGATGGGGAGTGGGAAGAACAGGTGTACTCTTGCTCCCCTCCATATAGCTAGAGAGATATGGTTGTGCTTTTGTTGGAGGCAGATGTTGGGTCTCTTCTCTGCCATTCTTGGGAACATGGGAAGCTACCTTATGCTGAGGCAAGATAGCCTGCAAAAGAGAACCATAAAACAAATATAAAGCAGATCAAAAACATCAGAAAAAAGCAATTATCGTAGCAACTGTAAAAATACAAAAAAGCAGTAGATATCAAATCAGTTCTTCATTTCCTGAGCTCCAGCTTCTTCTCTTGAGTGGCAGCAGGAGGGAGTGCCTTGAGGGAATCTTCCTACTTGAAAAGTTACTGGTGGGCCTGCTGCTGTAGTTCAGCTGAGATGCAGGCGGTGCTGTGGTCTAAACCACTGAGCCTCTTGGGCTTGCTGATCAGAAGGTCGGCGGTTTGAATCCCCGCAACAGGGTGAGCTCCTGTTGCTCTGCCCCAGCTCCTGCCAACCTAGCAGTTTGAAAGCACGTCAGAGTGCAAGTAGATAAATAGGTACCGCTCCGGCGGGAAGGTAAATGGCATTTCCATGCCCTCTGGCACTCGTCACTGTGTCCCATTGCGCCAGAAGCAGTTTAGTCATTCTGGCCACATGACCCGGAAAGCTGTCTGTGGACAAATGCCGGCTCCCTCGGCCTGAAAGCGAGATGAGCGTTGCAACCCCATAGTTACCTTTGAGTGGACTTAACCATCCAGGGGTCCTTTACCTTTTTTACCTTTTAGTTCAGTTGGCAGTTAGTGCATAGATCAATCGGGCCTGGAACGCTAATGTACTGCAGGGTATTTGGTGAGGTGGAGGAGAACTGAATATTCATGAACAGAGCAAAATAATCTGTTGTGGCTTACCATCGTTGTAGCCTTTTACTTACCAGCAGTGTCTTAAGCCACTTCTCACAGCACTTTCATAAACATAATGACTGCAAAGGAAAAACTTGACGAAATCATCTATTATTCTTGCCAGTGTGACTTCAGGGTCACAAGTTACTATTACGCCTTTCAGAGGGAAATGGAAGACTGCCTAAATGTTTGCATTTTGTATTATGTTTGCACTTTCTGTAGGGTGAGCCAGGGTTTTTATCTCCCACTACCGCCCTCAAATGCAGTCACTTCCTATGTCATGGGGAACCCTCAATGCTCTTCTTCATCGGAAGCTTTTCTTTATTTTATCATTGAATAAAAAAACCATTTCAAAAATATTTTTCAGCAACGATGGGTCGGAGTTCGGTGGCTCAATTTACCAAAAAGTCAGCGACAACCTTGAGACTGCTGTAAACCTTAACTGGGCAGCGGGCAGCAATAGCACTCGTTTTGGAATTGCAGCAAAGTACCTGTTGGATCCTACCGCTTCTATTTCCGTAAGTAGAACTATAGAAGAAAATGCCATAGCTATCTTGGTCCACAAAACTATACATAGGAAACTTCTATATCCCTTACCATGAGAAGTCCCCCTCCCCATCATAGCTTGAATGAGCATGTCCCAACTGGCCTTTGTTCATGCCTGAGTTTACCTTTGTGAGCTGCCTAACTCCAACTTTGGCATGGACAACTTTTCTTAATGGCTTTGTAGTCTGAATGAAACAGTGTTGGCTCTCAGTAGCACCCTTTTCTCCAAGTGAGAACTAGCCCGGCAAAGTGGTTAAGAACATAACCGAAGCCGCCTTGTGCAAGGACAGATAATTTGTATACCTCAGTATCATCCACATTGATGGGCGGCATCTATTTGGAGTTTCTGAGGGGGCAGGGTCATTCCCACCCCTGTTTCGTAAGTTTACATAGATGAATTGCTTTGTGTGTAGCAGAAAATGCTGTGTACAGTCGTACCTCGGCTCCTGAACGCCTTGGGAGTCGAATGTTCTGGCTCCCGAACGATCGAAAACCAGAAATGAATGTTATAGTTTTCGAACGTTCTTTTGGACTCCCAACATCCAACGGAGCTTCCGTAGCTTCCGACTGGCTGCAGGAGCTTCCTGCAGCCAATCAGAAGCTGCGCTTTGGAAGTCGAATGTTTCAGAAGTCGAACGGACTTCCAGAATGGATTCTGTTCGACTTCCAAGGTATGACTGTATTTTCTAAGAATTCTGGTAAGGTTCACTCATGAATGGAAATGAGGTCTAATTACATAGCAGGCACTTGATTGCATTGGGGTAAGGTTTCCCACAGCTGTGCTTTGAGCTGTAAATTTAACTCTAGGTGTGCCATTATCTTTTACCCCCATCAGTAAAATTAGGAATAAACGACCTGAAGAACATGGTTGTAAAGTTAAGATAAAACAGTATAAACCATCCTACTGCATGTTTAAAGTTCTTTACAGATATTTGATGGAGATTATAACAGTCCAATATTGTAGTGAATAGCACTGCTTCTGGGGCTTTTGCCTGGTATGGCGGTAATGGGTTCCTTTGACCTGTGGCCTCATTCTTTGCTAAGACTCACGTACATAGATGGCAGTATATAAATACTAGCCCATCTCTTATTTTCATTGTGCATGACAAGATAAGAAGCTGTGTCATAGTAGAAACAGGCTTTAAAGCAGAGGGAAGGGAAGAAAACCCAAGTTGCATAGATCTCCTGGTTGGAACAGTCCTGAGTACTAATGATGATCTTCTGCCTACAAATTCTGGGAGCCCTTGGTAGCCGACAAAAAATGTATGGTTGTCAGGACATTCTCCTGCTCCCGTGCGTCATGTCCCTGCTCTCGTGATAACATCACTGGAATGCAGGAGAAGGTCAGGGACAAGCAGAAGTGTGACTCTGTCACCCAGCTCTGAGCTAGAGAAGGGCTGCAGAAGCATGCTGCCTCTCTCTTCCTCTGTACCTGCTGGACAGCGGAAGTTTTAACCACTTGGCAGAAACAGAGACGATGCAACATGACTTCTTCATTCTCCTCTGGTGAGGGGCAGCAGGGGTGTTTGTCTGCCGCGACTGGGCCGTTGTAACTCCAGCAGCCCAGTTGTGTACAAAGACAAGTCTCTGTGCTCTTGTGTTCTCACTCCAGCTTGGTGCCAGAGTGAGGAAGCAGAGTTGCATTCATCATTACTTGCACACGGAAATTGCATTGCTAAAGCCAATTTGCAAGTTTCTGGGGCCTGTACTCATCCTGCCCACCTCGCTCATCCTTGAGGAGGAAGCCCCGGGTTTGCTGTTGCCATGGCGAGGGGATGAGAGAGAGATTATTTGAAGCCTGGTCATCATGAGTTGGAAAAGCAGTTGAAGAAAGCTTGTGCTAGATTACACTTCGGTTGTGGGTGCTGCCTTCTTGCTCTAGTTGGGCACTACATTCTTTGGAGCAGGGCAAAGGGATGTTAAAATTAGGGCACAACATATTGTGACACACAAAGGATTGATAAAAATGTCATCTTGCTTCTCGTTGTTTTGCAGGCAAAAGTGAACAACTCTAGTCTAGTTGGAGTTGGGTACACCCAGACCCTGAGGCCAGGTAAATAATTTTGATAAGAATGTGAGAGATATTGAAGGTTTTGATTAATATTCAGGTTAACGGTGGCTGGAGTCTGTTGTTAACATACTCTTGGAAGTTGGCAGTTCTCCATTCAAGGTTCGAAAGAGACTTGATATATAACGATGAGAAAACACTGTCCAAAATGTATAAAATCTTATTAGAATGGTCAGTGAAGGACGAGGAGGTAAAATCAGCCATGGTAAAATGGGCAAGAGATCTAGGTCATAACATACAACTCTCAGAATGGCAAAAATTAAGTTCAGAGCATGTTATTCTATTAAAGAAAACTACAGGATGACTTTCTGTCGCTAGTATTTAACACCGAGGAAATTAGCGATAATGTACAAAAATAATTCAGACCGATGTTGGAAATGTAAGGAGGTGGTGGGATCAATGTACCATGTCTGGTGGACTAGTAAAAGAAAGGGAATTTTGGGATTCAGTCTATAACGAGTTGAAAAAGATGTTCAAAAATTCATTTCCCAAAAAACCTGAGGCATTTCTTTTAGGGATTATTGGGAAGGAGATTCCTAGAAATTTAAAGAAATTACAGTGGTACCTCGGGTTACATACAGTTCAGGTTACAGACTCTGCTAACCCAGAAATAGTGCTTCAGGTTAAGAACTTTGCTTCAGGATGAGAACGGAAATCGTGCTGCAGCGGCACGGCAGCAGCAGGAGGCCCCATTAGCTAAAGTGGTGCTTCAGGTTAAGAACAGTTTCAGGTTAAGTACGGACCTCCGGAACGAATTAAGTACTTAATCCGAGGTACCACTGTATTTATGTATGCCACCATGGCAGTGAGAGTTTTGATTGCACAGAATTGGAAAAGTGAGATGATACCATCAAAAAAAAGATTGGCTGATTAAACTAATGGGATACGCCGAGATGGATAAACTGACAGGACAGATAAGGGATCAAGTGAAAGAAAAATTTAGTAAAGATTGGAAGATATTTAAACAATACCTGAAAGACCACTGCAAAGAATTACATTTTTTGAATGGTTACAGATAGGTAGCCGTGTTGGTCTGCCATAGTCAAAACAAAAAAATTCCTTCCAGTAGCACCTTAAAGACCAACTAAGTTCGTTCTTGGTATGAGCTTTCGTGTGTATCTGAAGAAGTGTGCATGCACACGAAAGCTCATACCAAGAACGAACTTAGTTGGTCTTTAAGGTGCTACTGGAAGGAATTTTTTTATTTTTTGAATGGTTTAGATTAACTCTTGTAATGAGAAACATCAAAAAGTAGTGAAAAAATGGTTACCAATAAACTAGATTTATTATGATACGCATTCAACCAAGAACTCTAAAGGACCCAAGTAAGAAGGGGAGGGAAGTCAGAAGTAATTAGAATATTAATGTGTTGAATGAGTAAGAATATATCTTTGTTTTTCTTTATTATGAACTAGGAACACATGCACATTAACAAGAAACTGAAACTTTATACAGTACTGTGGTTTTACATTAAGAAAGCATTTCTTTTAAAAAACAATAAAGATGAATTGCAAAAAAAAAAGTTGACAGTTCTCAGAGTAGCAGAACTTGCCTCTTCAAAAAGGACTTACTTGCATTCAGTGTGAAAGTTTGAAACATTCCTTTTTAAGTGTCTCTGCAACTTAACTGGTACGTAGGCACCTTTGTGTGAAGCTTGATGCTTCTAATCCCACTGGCTTCGGCATCCATGTGTGTTTCAATATAATTTACTACCTTTGAGCATTGAAAAATGTTAGCAGCAACTGATGTGTTCCGTGGACCTTGCCTTCTCTAAAACCCTTTGGTTATATTGATCTGCAGGTGTGAAGCTCACTCTGTCTGCCCTAATCGATGGGAAGAACATCAATGCTGGTGGACACAAACTTGGTCTTGGCCTAGAATTGGAGGCTTAAGAGGTGTGAAGAAAGCTGCCGCAGGAAATGGGATATCAGAAGAATATGGCCTTAAAAATGTATTTCCAGTGTGACCCGGGGGGCTTTTTTTCCTACTCAGACGGATGGCCTAGAACAAGAGCTGTATTCAGAGTATTTAGGCAGTTACTTGTTAGCTGGTTTTTAGTTAAATTGGTTACCTATCTAGTTCTCAATTCTGCATTAGTGCAGTCACTACATAATACATTATTTAAATGTATTTAACTGTTGAATGCGCTACCCACAAATAATGAAATAGACTTTATGAAAACCTGTACACATGTGTGCATGTTATGTTTCTTTTAACACGTGATAATAGCCATTGAAATAACAGAATGGATCAGTGGATGTTCTGAAAAGTAAGGTCAACGGTTTTGTTAAAATCACCTTAACTAGAAATACTTTTGGTATCCCAAGGCAATTCGAAAATTATGAATAAAACAAATACACACACATACTTGTGCCTCCAGATATGTTGAAGTTATTGATAGGGAGGGCTGAGGTCAGCCTTAATTTTGCTTTGAAAAAAGCTGCCTGTTTTTCCAGGTGCCCTTGCTGCTCAGCGTCCTGGAGCATTTGCTATGAATGCAGTTTGCCAAAGCTGTTAAATGTCCAATCTGGGGATTTCTTGAGTTTGGCCATGGCTTAGCGAGATCTTTTGAGTGGAGTACTGCTCTTGGGGCAGTCGTTTAGTGCTGCCACAGAGCCTAGGACCTGCCGATCAGAAGGTCGGCGGTTCAAATCCCCACGATGGAGTGAGCTCCCGTTGCTCGGTCCCTGCTCCTGCCAACCTAGCAGTTCAAAAGCACGTCAGGGTGCAAGTAGATAAATAGGTACTGCTCCGGCGGGAAGGTAAACGGCGTTTCCGTGTGCTGCTCTGGTTCGCCAGAAGCAGCTTCGTCATCCTGGCCACATGACCCGGAAGCTGTACGCCGGCTCCCTTGGCCAATAAAGTGAGATGAGCGCTGCAACCCCAGAGTCTGCCACGACTGGACCTAATGGTCAGGGGTCCCTTTACCTTTAAGGAATTATAGAATTGTAGAGTTGGAAGGGACCTCGAGGGTCACCCAAGCTGCTGAAATGCATGAATCATGCCCTCAGCTGTCCGTGGGTGGGCTCGAACCACCAACCACCTGGTTAGCAGCCAGATGCATGGACCTACTGAACCAACCCGAGGGCCGCTTCTCTTCTTGCCTCTTAACAAAATATGGCAGCAGTATGAATGGAAGTGGCTTTGGGAGGAAGAGGTACAGAGATTGCCCTCTCGCCTGCCCTCCTTAGGTGCTGTGCCCCTCAACATGGAGAGTGGAAGAGTGGAGATGTATTAGCTCTGTCCCTGCCCCCCTCTACATGTTGGAGGGCAAATGTCTGCCATGGGGAGTCTGCTCTACTTGCATAGGCTCCCCACAAAATTTAGAAACCCCGAGACAATGAAGGTGGCAGAGCTAGCGTGCTTGCCTGCACCCTGCCTCATACAGTCCTAATTACATGAGGGAAAGAAATGCCTGAATAGTGTTTCATAGCTGCATTGGGTACATACATTTATTTTGACACATTGTAGAATGCGCCCATCCTTGGTTCATGCGTAAAACTGTTCTTGCTGCCTGTTGGCTTGGGGAGCTATTGGTTGCAGTGTCTGGATTTTTTTAAAGTGCCTCCATCAATTGCTTTCTCCCAGATGTTGAGAATAGCTTGCTACACATCGCAGCCCTGTATTACCTCCAAATGGTGGACCTACAAGAGGTAGTAAAAGGTCTGTTCCTCTGCGCTTTTTAAAAAATTACGGTTATTAAATTTGTGTACTGCTCTTCATCCGTAGATCTCAGGGCGGTTCACAACATAAAAATAAGAGGTAAAAAAACAAAATACAACAAGAAAAACAAACCAATAGCCCCCCTCCCTCCCACAAACACATTTAAAAGGATATTGGATGTTAACCAGGCAAAAGCCTGGTTGAAGAGAAACAGTTTTGCCTAGTGCCTAAAGGTATATAAAGAAGGCACCAGCCAAACCTCCCTGGGGAAAGCATTCCACAGATGGAGCCACTGCAGAACAGGCCCATTCTCATGTTGTCACCCTCCAGACCTGGAGGGGCAATGGATGCTCCCTTCCGGATTTAGATCATTGGGATTATTGAAAAGGGGCAAATGGGGCTTGTCAACCTGGGAAGGCAGTCCACCTGGGAGAAGGAGCACTCTGATCCTAAAGCTCCACTGCCTTGCAGATATATTCAGGAGAAGAAAAGGATAAGGAGTTAAGCCCTACACAGATCTGAAGTGGAGTCCCTAAGGTGGTTGGATGCTTTCTTGTCCGCCTCCCGGCAACTCCTGCAACCCAGCTGCCAAACTTACTGCTCTGCTTTCCTTTGGACCATGTCAGCGAGGCCGAGGGAGTGGATCTTGTGGTCTGGGCGGCCCAGGACCTCCATAGGCACTGACTGCCAAGGCTTGTGCCCCGGGGAGGTCACTTCATTGATTTGACTTCACCCCCGGAGGTTCACTCCATTGTTTCTTGAGACAGATGGATGCAAAGCAATCATTAAAAAAGCCCCAATCTTGCTCAACAGGACATTAAAGGTAAAGGGACCCCTGACCATTAGGTCCAGTCGTGGCCGACTCTGAGGTTGCGGCGCTCATCTCGCTTTATTGGCCGAGGGAGCCGACGTACAGCTTCCAGGTCATGTGGCCAGCATGACTAAGCCGCTTCTGGTGAACCAGAGCAGCACACGGAAACGCCGTTTACCTTCCCGCCGGAGCGGTACCTATTTATCTACTTGCACTGGCGTGCTTTTGAACTGCTAGGTTGGCAGGAGCAGGGGCCCAGCAACGGGAGCTCACCCTGTCGCGGGGATTCGAACCGCCGACCTTCCGATCGGCAAGCCCTATGCTCTGGTTTAACCCACAGCACCACCCGTCTCCCTAACAGGACATTGGAGACTTGCTAATATTGAAATATGTGGGATCTAGAAAAGGTTTTCTACAGGACTGGACTCGCCTAGCCTTCAAGATTACAGGGACTGTTCTTTCCATCCAGGAAGCATTTACTGTCTCCTTTACCCAACAGTTGAGCCCCCTTTGTTCTGATGGCTCTATTTAGCTCAGCAAGGCAAGGCTCGAGTGTGCAAATGAAATGCAGACTTTGGGTCTTCCAAGTAACTTACCGATGTCCTTGGGCTGCCATAACCCCAAGCAAATGTGCCAATGAGGAGACTGCAAGGACGTTCAGAGCACAGCAAGTAATGTGACACCCAAGTTAAAGCTGAGATACGAGCGAGATTATCTGCAAAGCGATTCGCAAACGGGTCACAAAGGTTTACCAAGTGCTCCTCATGTGTAAATTAAAGTCTGTAGAGATGGACAGAGAAATTGATTTAGAACATCCTGGAGTCAAGTGCTTGGGGAGTTCATTTTAGAAAGGAGTTAGTTGCAGTTCACATTCACCCCTCCAGAAGAGAACTAAATCTGTTTCCAGTTCGATTCGCAGCTCATTATGTAATTGATTCACGTGGTCCTTGGCTTCTGCTCCCCTCCAGCCTTCAGAATTTTACAAGCTGCTCTGCTGGAGTATAAAATAGACATAAGAAACCATCAAAACACACAGTGTAATGTGAACAACGGTTTCATTTATTTTCCCCAACAATTATGATCTTCAAACTTAACACAGCAGCATTACTTTTTAGTGGCCACAAACCCAGAATTAAGTGTGATGAAGCTCCTATACATATACAAATGATTGAAATGCAATTAAATTGAATTAAAATTGCCCCAAGCCCTACTGCAAAAGGAACTTCATTTGCTTTTCAGTTCCCCTCAAAATTATAAGGAATGGCTTTCAGGTGCCATTCAGTGATTTTTGAATCTGTTTATAGTGAATTAATTTGTCTGATTTAGTTCATGCCAAGCACTGATCAGAGCTAGAACCCAGTGGCTGAAAAAACAAGCAAAATAATGTTGGGGTAATTTGGGAGAAAGGTTTAAGCAACTTTCCGTCTCCAGAGTTTCATGCAAATTGCCTTGAATGGGAGACAGGGCATGTGAACTTTGACCTCTCTGGAGTTAGGAAGTGTGTGCACATGGGATGCAACTTGCATATTGCCAAAATAAGGGGAAACAGCCACACACACACAAAAAGAGGATTCAGATTCACATATAGTCTTCAAAGGTTACCATACATATATGTGTGCAAATATCTAGACTTGATTGTTATAATTTAAATAGAAATACAATATGGAAAAGCTGTTCTGGTAATCCATCTGCCTCCTCAGTTCTGCTGCCCAGATACAAACTGTGGATGGGCAACTTCAAACCACCAACAACACTCCTCTTTTTTTGGGGGGGGGGCTGTTTCTTAATCTTTAAATTGGACTTGGACAGGACAGCCCTTCAGATCAGGACTGGCCTGTCCATGAGGCAGACGCCTCGGGTGGCGGAATCCCCAGGATGGCTTTCCATCCCTCCTGCTAGAAAAGAGAGGTAAAGTGCTGGCGGCTTCCAGCGAGATCTCTCAAACAGGATCTCGCTGGAACTTGGGAATTGCTGCCATACTGCCCCGATCCGCGAGGCTTCAGGGAGGCAAGGCACCTTCCCACTTCACCTCCAATGGCCAAACGTAACATGCTGTCCCTGCTTTGGATAGAAGACTGTCTTCTGTCAAGTAGGGTAAAAGGTAAAGGTAAAGTCCAGTCAAAGGCAAATATGGGGTATGGTGCTCATCTCGCTTTCGGGCCGAGGGAGCTGGAGTTTGTCCACAGACAGCTTTCCAGGTCATGTGGCCATCATGACTAAACCGCTTCTGGCACAACAGGACACTGTGACTGAAACCAGAGCGCACGGAAACGCCATTTACCTTCCCGCTGCAGCGGTCCCTGTTTATCTTCTTGCACTGGCATGCTTTTGAACTGCTAGGTTGGCAGGAGCTGGGACAGAGCAACAGGAGCTCACTCCGTTGCGGGGAGTTGAACCGCTGGCCTAAATCAGCAAGCCCAAGAGGCTCAGTGGTTTAGACCACAGTGCCACCCACGTCCTATGCTGTCAAGTAGGATGCATAGCCAGCAGATGAAAGAGACACCTTCAAGATGTTTCTGTGAGAGAGTCAGAGCCGTCTTTCCCATTGGTGTTAGTGGTTCGTTGCGCCAGGACGCCAGCCTCTCAGGGGCGCCCTAGCGAATGGGGGAGCTGCACGGCTTTGCCGGCAGCCTCCCCTTTCCCTGCACGCCCCTCCAGCTGCGCCCTGCCAACTATATGGCTGGCGGGCATGCAGCTTGCCTCTGCATCTGCTAAAGACGGCCCTGCTCCTGGTCGTTGTCCTCCTGCTGCTTCCTGGTGAAAGGCGGCACGCAGCCTTCCTGGGTGCCCCGATGCCGGAGAGCATGTCTGCCAGCACTGCTTGATCGCTCCACCACACCAGGGATCGGGGTGGTGGGGGAGGCAGAGGACATTTTCCACCGCCCCCTCCCTTGTTTTGGAGTTCCTGGAGGGGGGGCGCTGGTGGGATCTTTGCACCACGGCGCCGGATATGCTTAAGACGGCCCTGGAGAGAGTTCTAGAAAGAAAGTGTCCGCTGGCAGCTGCGCTTGGGGTCCTTTCCTCCAAGCAGCAACAGAGATCTGGTGTATCATCCCTGCCGCCCGCAAGCACTTTGCTAATCGTGGAAGCCACAAAAGGGACAGAGGCTATGCTGTGGGGGCTTCAATTGCTCCTGTGCCCTTCCCTCGTCGTCTCTTTCTAATGCCAAGGTGGGATGAATGGCCATGGCAGAACTTACGACGCACAGAACCAGTGCCGGAATTATGTATAAGCTAAACAAGCTATAGCTTAGGGCTCCACTCTCTTGGGGAACCCACCCCCCCAAATTTCACTATTAATATACTTTTTCTTAAATCTATTTTAGTTCAACAATTACTTTGATAAAATACAGATTTTGTTATGTGCTAATGGCTTTAGATACGTATTAGGTCCATAAATGACCATATAGCATATATTCAACACAAAAAACAGCGACAATTTGTTGTTGACAAAGGACAGCTGGACATATCAAGGGCCCCATTACCTTCAGTAACTTAGGGCCTCATCAAACCTAAATCCAGCCCTGCACAGAACCAAGGGCTGCATGCATCTATGAGGCTATGTGTGGATAGGCTTGCCATACGTCAGGAAAATTCCTGACATATCCTGGTTTTGGGGTGTAAAAATGGCGTCGAGGGAATTTTGGCAAATTGGCAAAATGCCAGGGAAAACCTGGATGTATGGCAACGCAGTGGAAACAGATCAAAAAGCTTAAAAACACTATTTGGGGTGTGGAGGTTTCCCCAAAAATGCTCAGCAGTTTGGGTTTGTTCCCCAAAAAGAAAGTTCAACAATTATGTGGGTGTCAGGAATATTACTTTTTTGAGATATGGCAAGTGCAGGGAACTGTGTGAGCTTTTTGCCGGCTGAAGAAGAGTCGCCAGTAGCTTGCGGGGCTGAGATGGTAGAGTTTAGAAACAGGAGAAGTCTGATGTGGAGCAATTGCACCATCTGCTGGCAATCCAGAGCAAAAAACAAAACAAAACAAAACTATGGAGGAGAGATTTATGGAATGCCACTTAATGGATAGCTGGAGCCTAAACCCTAAACGCTGGTGGTCTGGCTAAATCTATAACTAAATCTATAACTATATAAATATATAGTTGCTGAGTGTCCCTATTTTCCAAGGACGTTCCTGATTTAGAGAAGCTGTTCCGGTTTCTGATTTGATCAAGGAATGTCCTGCTTTTCCTTAGGACGTCCCAATTTTCATGGGAGAAATTTTGGAGGTTATGGTAAGATGTCCGACTTTTCATCAGAGAAATGTTGGAGGGTTTGGAGTTGCAGTTTCACATGGTAAGCTTTCCTTTTGAGTTAATACTGTGTGCGCGTTTGTGTGTGTGTGTGTGTGTGTGTGTGTGTGTGAGAGAGAGAGAGAGAGAGAGAGATATGGGGGGGGGGGGTTGTATGTGAATGCTTAGTACAGGATTCCTCAACCTCAGCCCTCCAGATGTTTTTGGCCTACAACTCCCATGATCCCTAGCTAGCAGGACCAGTGGTCAGGGATGATGGGGATTCTAGTCTCAAAACATCTGGAGGGCTGAGGTTGAGGAAGCCTGGCTTAGTACTTCCTCACCCCACAATCATTGCACATAGAAAACCAGCATTTCAGAAGGAAAGTTCACCCTTCTCCTAGCTATGCAAGGGGAACAAACGTCTCCTAGCAACTCTCAGCACCCTTAACAAACTACACTTCCCAGGATTCTTGGGGGGGGGGAGAGCTGTGATTATTTAAAGTGGCGCCATACTGCTTTGAGGGCATAGTGCTGATGGGACCCAAGAGAGGAGCTGAAGCGAATTAGCCCCCAACACTGCTGTGGCGATGCGTGAATGGGTCTAAAACCCCAGCTGAAATGGGCTTAGCCCCCTGAGTTGCAATAATAATAATAATAATAATAATAATAATAATAATAATAATAATAATAAATTTATTATTTATATATATACCACCCATCTGGCTGGATTTCCCCAGTCACTCTGGGCAGCTTCCAACAAAAGGTTAAAAATACATTAAAACATCCGTCATTAAAAACTTCCCTAAACAGGGCGGCTTTCTGATGTCTTCTAAAAGTCAGGTAGTTGTTTATCTCCTTGACATCTGATGGGAGGGCGCCACCACCGAGAAGGCCCTCTGCCTGGTTCCCTGTAGCTTTGCTTCTCGCAATGAGGGAACTGCCAGAAGGCCCTCGACGCTGGACCTCAGTGTCCGGGCAGAACGATGGGGGTGGAGACACTCCTTCAGGTATACTGGGCCGAGGCCATTTAGGGCTTTAAAGGTCAGCACCAACACTTTGAATTGTGCTCGGAAATGTACTGGGAGCCAATGTAGATCTTTCAAGACCAGTGTTATATGGTCTCAACGGCTGCTCACAGTCACCAGTCTAGCTGCCGCATTCTGGATTAGTTGTAGTTTCCGGGTCACCTTCAAAGGTAGCCCCACGTAGAGCTCATTGCAGTAGTCCAAGCGGGAGATAACCAGAGCATGCACCACTCTGGCGAGACAGTCCGTGGGCAGATAGGGTCTCAGCCTGCGTACCAGATGGAGCTGGTAGACAGCTGCCCTGGATACAGAATTGACCTGCACCTCCATGGACAGCTGTGAGTCCAAAATGACTCCCAGGCTGCACACCTGGTCCTTCAGGGGCACAGTTACCCCATTCAGGACCAGGGAATCCTCCACACTCACCCGCCCCCTGTCCCCCAAGAACAGTACTTCTTTCTTGTCAGGATTCAACCCTAACCCATTAGCCGCCATCCATCCTCCAACCGCCTCCAAGCACTCACACAGGACGTTCACCGCCTATTATCTATTACCACCGCCTATTATCTGCCTGATGTGGGACAGTCCAGGTCAAGTTCTACTGGGCAATTCTGCTGCCCGTGCAACAAGCCCTGAGCCCCATGAGGACTCAATAACAGCTGACATAGTTGGGTTTGTTTAGTTAGGAGGATATAAAGTATGGGGTGGGAGGAGACATGTTGGGGGTCTTCAAATACCTGAAGGGTTGTCACCCAGAAGATGGAGCAGACAGTTGTTGAGAGTGGTTAGGAGGTTCCTATTCCCCTCACAGAGCTACATTTCTCAGAGTTCCCCAGGGAGAGGGATTGACTGTTAAGCCTCTCTGGGAATTCTAGCTATGCAAGGGGAACAAAGGTCTCCTAGCAACTCTCAGCACCCTTAACAAACTACACTTCCCAGGATTCTCGGGGGGGGGGGGGGGGGAGAGAGCTGTGATTATTTAAAGCAGCGCCATACTGCTTTCAGGGCATAGTGCTGATGAGACCCAAGAGAGGAGCTGAAGCGAATTAGCCTCCAACACTGCTGCGGCAATGCGTGAATGGGTCTAAAACCCCAGCTGAAATGGGCTTAGCCTCCTGAGTTGCAATAATAATAATAATAATAATAATAATAATAATAATAATAATATATTTATTATTTATATATATACCACCCATCTGGCTGGATTTCCCCAGTCACTCTGGGCAGCTTCCAACAAAAGGTTAAAAATACATTAAAACATCCGTCATTAAAAACTTCCCTAAACAGGGCTGCTTTCTGATGTCTTCTAAAAGTCAGGTAGTTGTTTATCTCCTTGACATCTGATGGGAGGGCGTTCCACAGGGCGGGCGCCACCACCGAGAAGGCCCTCTGCCTGGTTCCCTGTAGCTTTGCTTCTCGCAATGAGGGAACTGCCAGAAGGCCCTCGACGCTGGACCTCAGCGTCCGGGCAGAACGATGGGGGTGGAGACACTCCTTCAGGTATACTGGGCCGAGGTCATTTAGGGCTTTAAAGGTCAGCACCAACACTTTGAATTGTGTTCGGAAACGTACTGGGAGCCAATGTAGATCTTTCAAGACCAGTGTTATATAGTCTCAATGCTGTCTGGTTCCCTGTAGCCTCAATGAGGGAACCGCCAGAAGGCCCTCGGCGCTAGACCTCAGTGTCCGTGTTGAACGATGGGGATGGAGACGCTCCTTCAGGTATACTGGGCCGAGGCCATTTAGGGCTTTAAAGGTCAGCACCAACGCTTTAAATTGTGCTCGGAACGTACTGGTTGTCACGAGGTTTTCTCTGCACTCGGATGGGCTGCTGTTTCCCAGCACTGCACCAGAAAAGTTTTTTATCTCCCCCCTGCCCCGCTCCATCCCCATGGTAGCTATCAAACATTTCTCTTGGTTTGCAATTGACAGCTGGACTTGCGAACTTGCAGTTCTGCTTAGGCAGCTTATGCAGTTCATTTTCCTGGGACTTGCACACCCCCCCCCCAATTATTTTCTTCTTTGAAAGGAGGACGAGCACTGCAGCGTGACTCTTCCCACTTCTGACACCACGCGGCGTTCACAGAGAGCCAGGACGCCAGCTTGGGCTAAAACCCCAAGCCAGCTTTAGTTTCCTAGCCTGTTCTCTCCTTGCGCTGGCGTTTATGTGGCTCAGACCGCACAGCCCCCCTTCCCCTTCCAGTGAAATTTATTTTAAAATTAGAGTGTCAGAATAAAAATATGTACAGATCCATGAATGACTGAATGCAGAAATACCTGCACACGTGCTCAGAATGGGGAAAGGCAGGTGAGGGACATAAGAATATTAAAAAAAACAAATCACACCCTAGGTACACTTATGGGTGTGGATGGCAAGCAACGGAACAACAGGGAATACTGTGAAAAGACGGGAATGTGTGGAAATTGATACGGATGTGAGAAATGGCACTGCCAATTTTACCCCTCCCCTATGAAGCAAACCTCGTTCCATTCAACTTTTTTTGTATTAAAAGAGTCAAAGTGAACCCGTTCCGTGGTAAGAGACTCTATTCCATTTCAGTAGGAACATATAGCTCACTTGGTAGATTGCGAGACTTTTAATCTCATAGTTGTGGGTTTGAGTCCCATGCCAGGTAGAATATGGGGTTGGACTAGAAGACCCTAGGGGTACCTTCCAATTCTTTGACTCTTAAGTTTTTACAAACTGGTCCCTGCTCCCCGCACATGTCATTTCATTCATTTTTAAAAATTTGTTTTTTTAAATATTTTATCGGGTTTGTTGTTGTTTAGTCGTTTAGTCGTGTCCTACTCTTCATGACCCCATGGACCAGAGCACGCCAGGCACTCCTGTCTTCCACTGCCTCCCGCAGTTTGGTCAAACTCATGCTGGTAGCTTCGAGAATACTGTCCAACCATCTCGTCTTCTGTCGTCCCCTTCTCCTTGTGCCCTCCATTTCCCCCAACATCAGGGTCTTTTCCAGGGAGTCTTCTCCTCTCATGAGGTGGCCAAAGTATTGGAGCCTCCGCTTCAGGATCTGCCCTTCCAGTGAGCACTCAGGGCTGATTTCCTTCAGAATGGAGAGGTTTGATCTTCTTGCAGTCCATGGGACTCTCAAGAGTCTCCTCCAGCACCATAATTCAAAAGCATCAATTCTTCGGCGATCAGCCTTCTTTATGGTCCAGCTCTCACTTCCATACATCACTACTGGGAAAACCATAGCTTTTACTATACGTACCGGTACCTTTATCAGGTTACCAAAGTACAAAAATACAGAAAGCTTCGCAAATTTTCTTTTATTTGTTTCTTCCTTGCTGTATTATTTTATGGGTCAAAAACCCCACTACAGTATAAATGTTTGCAGCTGTTTGGCGTTTATTTCCAAAACTGGCAGCGAGGCCCGAACATGAATTATTTTTAGTAACTCTGGTGTGGCGCTATCAGTAAATGTTGTGAATGTTCAGCTTCCCCCAGGAGCCTTAGCAGTGTAGGAGGTTGCTGTGTTTAGCGTGTCAATGAAAGGAAACTTAGAAGCCTTTAAAGCATGATTCATCGCCACCTCACCCCCTTTGCAGTAAAGCGCTAGTCAATCAATAGTCTTGCCGCTAACTCTGGGGAGGGTTTTTATTTTATTTTTTAGTTGCCTTCATAAAATATTTTAATTATCTCAAAATCATAAAATATAAGTAGGCACAATTTGCTTGGAACTCAGGAGGGTAATATGAACGAGAGGAAGAGATAAATGTTTGCGTTTCCACAAACTTAAATCAACCTCTATAATATGAAACCTAACGCAGAGCGAAACCAGTGAGTTATTGGCAATATTTAACTTCCCAATAATAGGAATAAATATTACAGCAGCCAGTTTATGTACTCGCTGTTATGGAAAAGAGAGAGAAATAAATACATTGTTCGGAACTGTGCATTAATCCCTCCCTTTGGCATGTTTCTCACCACCACAATTGTTCATTTATTCTTTCCAACTGTTTTACAACTGTGCATTCCTTGGCTGGATCTAGACACATCAAAGAAGTGTTTCAGTCTAAAGCACTGTAAATTTAAACAGGGAAATCTGGTAGGGAAAAACGGGACTCCACGTTGCCATCTGGTGGCACACAATGTTATATCGCACATACAACGCACATAAATCACTTTTTCTTTAGCAGTCTAGCTGAGTCCCTTCTTTCTGAAGCCCTACTTTATAGAAGTTACTCTTATTGTATTATTATATTAATGCAGTAGATGACAGAGGCTGTGAGCAGCTGCATAGGGTCACTGTGTGACAGCCATGCTTGTGTGTCGATGGGGCCTTCTGATGGGGTCAACCCTCACATCAGCAGGGTCAAACTTGGTGAGAGAGGAGGACTTGATGCTCACCATCTCTGCCCCGGGGCAGACAAGCGGCAACACCGTGCGCTGGAATGGCCCCCTCTTGCCCAAACTTGCCAATTCCCTCTTCTAAGCAAATGTTAAAGCTGCAAGAACCCTGTCCTCTCTTTTCAACTGGTTACCCTACAGTGCTGACAGTGCTGACAGTGTGAGGCAGCTGCAGACTGTTGCAAACCCTTCTCCCACCCTCGCTGCCCCAAATTTCCTGGGTTTCCTAAGTTAGCTTGCCATGGACACATTAATTTGGCCCACAGGGCATTGCTGCTGAGGCAACCAGGAAGTGTACCTTTGTATCGGGATATTCATTTAAGTTAGTGATGTATGGAAGTGAGAGCTGGACCATAAAGAAGGCTGATCGCTGAAGATTTGATGCTTCTGAATTATGGTGCTGGAGGAGACTCTTGAGAGTCCCATGGACTGCAAGAAGATCAAACCTCTCCATTCTTAAGGAAATCAGCCCTGAGTGCTCACTGGAAGGACAGATCCTGAAGCTGAGGCTCCAATACTTTGGCCACCTCGTGAGAAGAGAAGACTCCTTGGAAAAGACCCTGATGCTGGGAAAGATGGCGGGCACAAGGAGAAGGGGACGACAGAGGATGAGATGGTTGGACAGTGTTCTCGAAGCTACCAGCATATTTGACCAAACTGCGGGAGGCAGTGGAAGACAGGAGTGCCTGGCGTGCTCTAGTCCATGGGGTCACAAAGAGTCGGACATGACTAAACAACAACAACATTCATTTAAGTGCGGATGGAGTTCCTTGGCCCCACATTGCATCTGGTGGCAGACACTGCCCAAATGAAGAGGCACGACATTGAGGCAATTCTCTTAATAAATAATTATTATACTAATTTTCATTTATAACAAACAAGTCTAATTCTCACATTCTCTTTCTGCAGTTCCTTATTTACATCTTTCCCCACATATCACAACCATCTCTACTTCTTCCTTTATTCATCTGTTTTCATAGATGTTTTTGAAACTGCAGGTTTCTACACTAATCCTGCTAATGTCCTAATCTGTTTGCAGTTTGTAGATATTCAAGGAACCATTTCCATTCCTTAATAAAATGCTTGATGTCTTGATTTCTTATTCTTCTGACATGTTTTGCCATTGGTCCATTAATTTCTGTAGCCATTCTTCTCTCACTGGGACTTCTTCTTGGGCATTGAAACAATTCAACTTATCTACCAGGGTTGATCTCTCTCTCTCCTGCTGCCAACACAGATAGGGGGGACGGGGACGGCATGCCACTGTTTGCGAAGAGGCAGGGAAGAATGCACAAGAGAGTTCCATGTTTTTGCACCTCCAAAATAGGTTTTGCAGCATAGATCAAATTCCACACACACACACACACACACACACACACACACACACACACACACACAAATACCTAGAGTAGGTAGGCATAAAGCCTTCATGATGGAGAAGTGTGATTATATTACTGGTGAAGAGTCGGCAGAAAGCATATCCAAACATGCCTGCCACAGCTTTCCTGAAACTCCTCAGGCTGACTCACAACCATGATATCTGGAGTGGGTTGGCATGGAGAGCAGATTAAAATGCCGTTAGCATCAAAGAAAGAATCAAGGAATATTTAGTAGTCATGTATGCAAGACAACCCGGGACAAGTTGCTCAAGGTTCACCCACGCTTTGAGGAAATGGGAGGCGGCGTAATATATTCTCGGTATTCAGTTCCACCCTGCTTCCTTCTTAACTTTTGCAGCAAGTTTACAGATGGTTCATCGACTGGTGGCCTAGCTGGGCATTGTGGGTCTTTCCTAATGGCAACTATGGGATCAGAAAAGAGGCACCTTTCATGAACATGCTCTTTCTATGTCTTTAACGTAGAAGACAAGAAAGGATCACTGTAGGAGAGAAGTGGCCCCACACTGGTGGTGCTGTGGTCTAAACCACTGAGCCTCTTGGGCTTGCCGATCAGAAAGTCAGCAGTTCGAATCCCCGTGATGGAGTGAGCTCCTGTTGCTGTGTCCCAGCTCCTGCCAACCTAGCAGTTTGAAAGCACACCAGTGCAAGTAAATAAACAGGTACAGCTGTGGTGGGAAGGTAAACAGCATTTCCATGCGCTCTGGCACTCATCACAGTGTCCTGTTGCGGCAGAAGCGGTTTAGTCATGCTGGCCACATGACCCGGAAAGCTGTCTGCAAACGCCGGCTCCCTCAGGCTGAAAGCGAGATGAGCGCCGCAATGCCATAGTCGCCTTGGACTGGACTTAACCATCCAGGGGTCCTTTACCTTTTATCCCAATGCCGTCCATGGGTGAGGGTACGTCTGCTGTCTGTGAGGTAGCCTGCCAAGCGCATGTTGGGGATCACTGTGGGTCCTCAACCATGGACAACATTGAAGAGAAGCTAGTTCAGACACAACAGTAAGGCACAAAGCCTGGTTTGTTTCCTCTTCAGCGAGCCAGGAGGAGGAGTGGTTTTCTTGTAAATGCAGTAAACCATGGTCAATCTTACGTATATAAAATCCACCACACAAAGAAAATAAAAAATGAGGTGCCGAAATCCCAAAGAAAAGACTATTTATGTATGTGACCCACAGCTGCACGGATGTTACTGGCCCAGAGATGGAAAGAAGATAAAGTCCCTACCAGAGGAGAATGGCAGATGAAGTTAATGGACAATGCTGAAATGGCTAAAATGACCGGAAGAGTTAGAAATCAGGAAGACCAAAATTTGAATAAGGAGTGGGGAAAATTTATAAACAGTTAAAATCATTAGTAGGATTGGAATATCACTTGTAATTTAAGGTTTATTCTGGATATAATGGAAGAGGTAAAGGGTTTGGATGAACATAAAAGATGTGGGGGGAAATGAATAATAAAAGGACCCACAAAGGGGAGGATGGAAGTCCAGGAGATCCCTTGGAATCTTGTTTTTATGATTTATGTTTGATATATCTCTGTAAAATTTTAAGTTGAAGAACCAAATAAATAATTTAAACAACATCATCATCATCATCATCATCATACTGGGGAGACTAGTCTACAACCCCTCCCCAACATGCAATTTTCTATGCTTTGGAGCTTTCAACCATACGAAGACCGAAGCAGTTTACCTACCTACCAACATGAATTGCTCATTTAAGCAACTGGTGTCCAATGTGTCCTGGAAACACCTTGGGTATTTTGAAGCTTATTTTCATTGTATGATTTTGCATGTGAAAATAGGAGCTCCCCCCCCCACTGAGAACATGCAAAATACAGTTTTCCTGCGCCCTCCATGATTTTCAGCCGTGACTGCGATAGAGAAAAGAAGGAACTCGTCTATGTCGGTTGCTGATTTCAAGTCTAGGCTATTTTATTGAGACGAGGTCAAAAATATACATCATTTCATCTTCAATGTTCCCATGATTAGAGGGCCCAGCCCATCTACAGCATCTGGGCTTCTCTTCTACAGCTTAAATGCCAACGTCACCCCATCGCCAATGTTGAGCATGCTAATATTCACTCGCGGATCACGGAAGATCTTCTCATTCAACTGATGGAGGTGCTGGCCATCCAGATCATCTTTGGCTGGCTTAAGGACTCTCCCCGACCACAACACCTATTAGAAAGGGTGGGGAGGGCAGGGGAGAGAAATCGTATACTTACTTTTACAAGAAAAACACAGCACAGCGCACCTTTTATCCTTATATTTACATTATATTTTATCCTTATATTTAGGGCCTGCCATTGGAGTCTGACCAATGTACCACCAGATTTGAAACAAACAGCCCCTTTCCCAAAATACTCCTTAAAAAGTATAGTCTGTAGCTCTGAAAATGAGATTTAAGCCATCTAATGACAACGACGATATATTTTTATCCCACCCATCAGACTGGGTTTCCCCAGCCACTCTGGGCGGCTCCCAACAGAATATTAAAACACGATAAAACATCAAACATTAAAAACTTCCCTGAACAGGGCTGCCATCCGATGTCTTCTAAAAGTCAGATAGTTGTTTATTTCCTTGACATCTGATGGGAGGGCGTTCCACAGGGCGGGTGCCACTACCGAGAAGGCCTTCTATATTTCAATCTTTGCTCATAAGTTGAGTCAAGCGGTCTTACTCCCAAATAAGGACTGTACTTTTAGTCTTTTCCCCCCAGTACAAAATTGACTAATAGTAACTGAGATTTTTTTAAGATACAAGAGATAATTCCCTTCCCAACAAAGTTCCAAATGCTTTCCCCCTTCTCCTCCTTTCCTTCCTGTTAGTAAAGGCATAATATGTGCCCTCTGTCCACCACCACCAGTCTTTTCCCCGTAAAACATACTCATGTGACTGAGGGCCTATCACTTTAAAGCTGTCACCCAAAAATAAGGGAGTGGCTTCTAGGACTTCCCTTGCTCTGGACGCTATGCATCAACAAAAGTCGAGTGTCCAGATCAAGGGAAGTCATAGTCCTGCTCTATTCTGCCACGCCTGGAGTCAGGCCACACCTGGAATAATATGTCTAGTTCTGGGCACCACAATGTAAGAATATTGACAAGCTGGAACGTGTGCAGAGGAGGGCGACCAAGGTGATGAAGGGTCTAGAAGCCAAGCCTTATGAGGAACGGTTGAAGGAACTGGGAATGTTCCAGCTTGGTGAAGAGGAAACTGAGAAAAGATATGATAGCCATCTCCAAATACCGTATTTTTCGCTCTATAGGACACACTTTTCCCCCTCCAAAAATGAAGGGGAAATGTGTGTGCGTCCTATGGAGCGAATGCAGGCTTTCGCTGAAGCCTGGAGAGCGAGAGGGGTCGGTGCGCACTGACCCCTCTCGCTCTCCAGGCTTCAGGAAGCTATCCGCAAGCCTTCAGAGCGTGGCGGGAGTGCCCGCCGGGCTCTGAAGGCTTGCGGATAGCAGCCTGCAGCCCGAAGCCTGGGGAGCGCAGCACTGCACACCCCGGGCTCTGGGCAGCTATCCGCAAGCCTTTGGAGCCCGGCGGGAGTTCCCGCCGGGCTCCAAAGGCTTGCGGATAGAAGCCTGCAGCCTGAAGCCCGGGGAGCACAGTGCCAACTCCCACTGCGCTCCCCGGGCTTCAGGCAGCTATCCGCAAACCTTCGGAGCGCTAACCCAGCCCGCAAGCTCCGGGAGCAGCGGCAAGGCTGTGCGCAACCTTGCTGCCACTCCTGGACCTGTTCTGGGGGCTGGGGTCGGGGGAAGTTCGGGATTCCCCCGCCCCAGCCCCGTGGCTAAAAATGAAGCCAAGACAGCGAGCGGGATCCATCCCGCTCGCTGTCTTGGCTTCTGCCAAAGCCGCCGCAGCCTCTCCCGGCTGGAGAGCTTGTGTGTGGCTATTCTCCCCCCCAAAAAAAACTAGGTGCGCCCAATAGTCCGGTGCGCCCTATAGAGTGAAAAATATGGTATCTAAAGGGCTGTTACATGGAAGATGGAACAAGCTAGCTTCCTCCTGCTCTGGAGGGTAGGACCTGTAACAATGGCTTCAAATTACAAGAAAGGAAATTTTGACTAAACACCAGGAAGAGCTTTCTGACATTAAGAGCTGTTTTGACAATTGAGCGGACTTCAACAAGTTTGTGGACTCTTCTTCCTTGGTGGTTTCTAAGCAGAGGATTGAAGGCCCTCTTGTCGTGGATGCTTTAGCTGAGATTCCTGCATCACAGGGGGTTGGACTAGATGACCCTGGCTGCCCCTCTTTGAAAACTCTACAATTCAATGATTCTATAGTGTCCATATAATCATATTATCTGTTGGAATTCTTTGAAATGATTTAGTATTTGATTGTCAAACAGGCTCCACCAATACCTATGCTCCAATGAATTTGTTAAGAACTTTTAATTTGCCACGAGACTTTCTTGAGGAAGCATCCTGTGCTTACATTATCAATTGCTATTATTCCTCCTTTTCTCACGAGCTGTAAGCATCTTTCATAGTAGTCGTTGTAGCCATCTTTGTTAGCATCTATGAAAGCAAAGTCAAATGTCCCAGCTTCGCCATTTGCCAGAAGTTCATCTAGACATTAAAAAAAAGGACAATTTCATTTCAAATAGGAAACATCTATAGGACAGTTCAGTTTCAGTGAAATTAGCAGACTCCTCCCATTAGCATTGCCTAATGTACAATAGCGCTGTGCCATAATATTGTTTGATTTTGTGTAAGTTGACATTTCAGAGGTGAGGGGCCAACAAAAAGCAAACCATCCTGTATGAAAAAACAACACTTTTTAAGCCACTCTCCTGACACACCACTAAACTGGTAAACCCATTTTGTTATCTACTCTTCTCAACCACTATGACATGTCACAATTCAGCTGCACATTCTATAATTTCCAGGCATTATTGACATACCTAGTGTTTGGCTGGCCGGCTTTATCCGGAGGTCAATTTTGTGATCCACTCTTGCCTGAAGTGAGAGAGGGGTAAAAGGTTATTTCCTAGGAACACTGGAAGTCGAACGGAATCCGTTCCAGAAGTCAGTTTAACTTCCAAAACGTTTGAAAACCAAATCGTGGCTTCTGATTGGCTGCAGGAAGCTCTTGCAGCCAATCAAAAGCCACGGAAGTCCCATCAGATGTTTGGGTTCCAAAAGAACATTCGCAAACTGGAACAATGACTTGTGGCGTTTGTGGCGTTTGGGAGCCAAAACGTCTCGAGTTCCAGGGCATTCAGGATCCAAGGTATGACTGTACTATAGGTGATTTTGAGAAGGGCCTGATAAAATCAATGTCTTTTCATATGTAATTTCTCCATTTCATTGGATATCATTTGCTCTGCTTGAAGGCCAAGGTTAAGAGGTCTTCATCTGGTCTGTGAATTGGAGTACTGGGAAGATTATGTGGAACATTAAACCACTCTCCACAAGAGTTATTAGCCCAAAGCAAGCTTTATGGGCCACCTATATACCGTATTTCTCGCTCTATAAGACACACCAGACCATAAGATGCACCTAGTTTTTGGAGGAGGAAAATAAGAAAAAAATATTCTGAATCTCAGAAGCCAGAACAGCAAGAGGGATCACTGCGCAGTGAAAGCAGCAATCCCTCTTGCTTTTTCTGGCTTCTGGGATAGCTGTGCAGCCTGCATTCGCTCCATAAGACACACACACATTTCCCCTTACTTTTTAGGAGGGAAAAAGTGAGTCTTATAGAGCAAAAAATACGGTACATTGCTTGTGGCCTAAAAAACCCAACTTCTGCAAAGTTTCCTTTTTGCCACAACTGACCAGGTAGGTGGTTGTTTACAGAATTCACTAAATCCCTGGATTTGGGAAATCAGAGTTGAGAGGAAAAACAGAGAGGTGGTGGAAATAAAAGCTGAGTGGTTCAGCTGTGGCTTAGCTGGAGGCTACAAACCATTACCTCCTGGATCCTTTCTCCAGCAATCTTAGGCAAACCGCCAAAGTCACAAATTCTGAAATCACTTTGTTTCAGGGCTGAACGTGAAAACACAGAGGACGCTGCCAAATGGAAGCCAGTTGGCTGATAGTTGATATAAGTCATATCCACATTTCCCCTTACGAAAAAAATTGTGGGGCATGACTGGGCAAGGAAATGGCGCACCCTTTTTTCTTTGCTTTTTAATTTCTACTTATTTAATTATTGGAGGAGGAGGAGGAGGAGGAGGAGGAAGAGGCCGCTAACTCCTCTGATGAGATAAGCAGGTTTTTTTTATTTCTTTGCCTGTTACAGGATGGGAATGCTCAGCTTTCAGAACACAAGAAAATCTACAAAAATAGCGCTACGTCAGAGGCAATGCCCTGTGGCAGATATTGCTGAACTACAAGTCCCAGCATCCCTGAGTATTGCCCTCATGGCTGAAGGTGCTGCAGTTTAACAGCATCTGAGCGGCGCCAGCTCAGCCACTCCTGCCCTCTTAGGCACCCATGCCATGCAACCATATGCCGTGGATACACTTGGCAGTGGGTGAGAACCAGTTTCAGATAAAAAATATTGCGCTATGTACGTGCAGAAAAGGGGGGAAAGTCCTCATATTTCGAGAAAAGCATCAAGCATATGTTTCAATCTCTTCCACTGAAGTTAAGAGGGAGGATTTAAAACAGGATTTGACATCCGGCAAGATCGTCTCCAATGCCCTAAGACGGAATGCAACATTTGGACGCGGGGGGCGCTGTGGTCTAAACCACTGAGCCTCTTGGGCTAGCTGATCAGAAAGTCGGCGGTTCGAATCCCTGCAATGGAGTGAGCTCCTGTTGCTCTGTCCCAGTTCCTGCCAACTTAGCAATTTGAACGCATGCCAGTGCAAGTAGATAAATAGATACTGCTGCGGTGGGAAGATAAACGGCATTTCCGTGCGCTCTGGTTTCTGTCACAGTGTCCCGTTGCGCCAGAAGCAGTTTAGTCATGCTGGCCACATGACCCGGAAAGCTGTCTATGGACAAATGCTGGCTCCCTTGGCCTGAAAGCGAGATGAGCGCCGCAACCCCATAGTCGCCTTTGAGTGGACTTAACGATCCAGGGGTCCTTTACCTTTACTAGGTAGAGCAAAGATTTTAAACCAATGCATCACAGCGGCATCACTTATGGAGCATAAAGATGCTTTGGCACTTGTAAAATGGTGACCGCAGACATTCTGTACTTTGTGGGACGCTAATGGTGCCAGCATCAGTTACTGGTAATGTAGCCATTATTGCTAGGGAGTGGCTGCAACATTATTTCGCAAGCAGTTACCTGAGTAAGTGCCAAATAACACTTCGGCAGTTGTATTTCTACAGGGCCAATAGCAGATTGCCAGGGGGTGGGGAGGAGAAGATTTAGCTCTGTTGTTCCCAATGTGGGACACATGCCCCACAGGGGGGGGCAACTTGATTTTTAAGGGGGGCAATTCGAGAATGAGTTATTAGCAGTGATTTTTTTGATTTTTTTGCACATTTCTTATGATTCTAGGGGCCTCATACAGGGTATATAAAGATATTTTGTGACATAAACATTTTTAAAATTAAAATTGGCATGTACACGGCAGTCAGCTGGTGGCAATGGAGAGGTTATCTAAACAGAAAAGGTTATCTAAACAGAAAACACATTGGGCGCATTCAGGGGGAGTAGTGCTCTGGGAGCACTCAGTCAACAGTTGTGGAATTTCCCCCTGCTCTGAGCACTGGTGATCAGCAGGAATTCAGATACCTCAGGAAATTCGTGATTTATCCATAGTAAGAATTAACGTATTTTTTGCTCTATAAGACTCACTTTGTCCCTCCTAAAAAGTAAGGGGAAATGTGTGTGCGTCTTATGGAGCGAATGCAGGCTGCACAGCTATTCCAGAAGCCAGAACAGCAAGAGGGATTGCTGCTTTCACTGCACAGCGATCCCTCTTGCTCTTCTGGCTTCTGAGATTCAGAATATTTTTTTTATTGTTTTCCTCCTCCAAAAACTAGGTGCGTCTTGTGGTCTGGTGCGTCTTATAGAGCGAAAAATACAGTATATGTCACCGGGGGGGGGGGGCAGAATCAGGATTTTAGAGATGCTTAGATGGGGCATGGCCAAAAAAAGGCTGGGAACCACTGATTTAGATAGAAGGAAACAGCATCAAGGGGAGAGGTTTATATACTCTTATAAGCCCAGCTGCGCCAACCAAATCCGTACTTCCCTGCATTTGATTCAGAGTTAAAAGCTAAGACAACCAATGCCTGAAATGACAGATCTCCCATGTAATATGTTGCTTAGCTCTGGTTCTCAGGTCTCCCAATCCTCAGGTGTGCCGGCGCAGCTCATTTACCTCTTTCCACACTGGCTTTCCGATATTGGCATAATCTTCGCTTATATCGCAGGCGACGACTCTGCCATCCTCGGGTATGACCAGAGCCATGTTTAAGGCATTGTACCCTGTAAAGACACCTGAAACACACCAGGAATTACAGGCAGTTGTCGGAGCCTGGTTCCTATTTCTGCGACACAGAGAGTTCCATGAATTCTAGATCCCATTCTTAACTGGTATCTTAACACAACCTCTTCCAGGCATGAGAGAATGTGCGTGTCCTCAGTACTTGTTTACAAAGAGAGAAAAATATTAAAAATAATATCCTGGCCTCTTGGGTGGGTTATTCCAATCCTACTAACGATTTTAACTGTTTACAATGGTTTTTAAGATAAATTATAAAATTTCCCCATTCCTTATTAAAATTTTGGTCTTCCCGATTTCTGATTCTTCCGATCATTTTGGCCATTTTGGCATAATCCATCAACTTGATCTGCCATTCTTCTCTGGTAGGGTTTTGAATATTTTCATGTCCTATTTTGAGAATGCCATTGTGTCATGAGACAGCTACAGCAGAGAGAGAGAGGGAGGGAGAAGTAGGCTCCACAAATCTCTTGGTCCTTTGTCCAAGGACCAATCCTGCACAGATGCTTGGGATGTCTCTGCAAAACCCACAAATTGCTCTCCTCTGCCCCACCCCGAATTATCTCGCAGTCTCTAGTAACTAATGCAGAAGCGGAGCTGGTGGCAGAGGCGGCCCAACTGAAACTTGCGTGCCAAGTGTTTTTTTCCACCCATGCAGCCTGTGAGACTTTGCTTGTCTCTCATTTGGCCCTGCCGTGCCCTTCCTGTAAGCAGCTCAGCATGGTGCTCTTGACCGTGGATTAAGCCCTGAAATGCAATTATTCAATGCTTACTTATTTATAGTGTTTGCCCTTGCGACTTCACAACACTCAGAGCAATCTAACCGCAGCCAATGTACGTTTGCAGGAGCTGCGGCAAGTTTGGGACTACAATATGGTCTGGGACGCAGCGCAGTTCGGAAGCCACTTCCTGGAAAAATAAAACTTCTCAGAGTGGTTGGCCTAAGAGGTTGCAGCCTGCTCAGTGCTAGGCTTCCATTCAACATTGCCCTGGCCAGCTCAGCTCAAAGAAGCTAGGATAATTCAGACAGGGTTCAGGCAGGAGACAGCATTCTTTGGAGAAACCAATGCAACGTTTTTAGGTGGAGGGCCAGGGATTGAATGCTGAGAAAGTCACAGAAATTCTAAAAGAACAAATGTTTGTTGCAGAATTGGGAGTATTTGTTCCTCTGCCTCAGTCCACAGCCTGAAAAGAACACGGGGATCTTTAGAGTCAAGCCAAATGTAGTGGCCAAAGAACAGAAACTAGAAAGTGGTTGGATGCTAAGCAAAGTAACGGGCTATGTTGAATCAGCCAAGCTAACAGCTAAAATACGAGAATCTAATGATGACTGGTGTTTTTTATTTTGACGAATGGAAACCTTTTTCAGATTATTTGAAGAAATATTATAGCACGAAGAACCTGCCAGCAGGTTTCAAACTATGAGCAACAGAAAGAATGAAAGATTTAACTACGTTAAAAAAGAGGGAAGACAAGATGCAGCACAGGGGAGATAAGAAAAACATTGTGGAAAATAGGATGGGATGTTGACTCACTCTCTCTAATGCACTGGAATTTTTATGTGGATTTTTTTAAAAAAAAAGTCAATGAATTTTTTTTTTAAAAAAAGAAAGAAAGTGACTGGATGCCAGACTTCTAGTGGACATAAGGTCACTTCTCTTCCAGATGTGATTAGCAGGCAACAGCCACATGACCCTCAGATCCTGCAATTCAGCCTACAGATCATTCTGGAGCCATCCCTGCATAAACAGAATGACTTACCTACTTCAATGACCTTCTTTGCTTTGATCAGCCTCGCCAGGTTGGCCAAAAGCTGGGCCTCGTCAATAGACACCATCATATTTTTATTGGGAAGGTTCCAAGTAACCTAGAAAAGAACATCAGCTTATTACAAGTTACTAACTTACTGATCGGTAACCAGTGCTATAAGTTATTATGGGGGTGGGGGCTATTTGTGCATGTGAACACAATTTGCCTTTGGCTGATTTCTCCATTTGCATGACCAGAGAAATGACAATAACCTTCTGCACAGTGCTATTTTTTTTCTAGAAAAAGAGGTGCCGGAACTGTCCACGAATGCCACCCCTGTTCTCTTAGAATGCCAATGGTGGCCACCTGAGTTCGGGCAAGTTCCGGCTGAAAAAAAGCCCTGCTTCTGCATAAAGTCTTTGGCTGTAAGTCATTTGAGTTGCCTTTAGCAAAGAAAAAGCAACCGATAACTCTGACGAATAATAATAATCACAATAATAATTGTAAAGGCTATACACTGAATAGCAGGGGAGTGGGGAAACTATTGATCCATGACTGAATAGACAGGTAACACAGGGATACACATTTTCAAAACTGTTACGTGCAGTGGCGAAGCTTCATGCTCTGGCACCAGGGGGCGGAGAGCAGGCGGGCGCAGGGCATCCTTGGGGTGTGGCACCCAGCACGGGCGGGGGGGAACCGCGATGGCGCCCCACTGAGATCGCGCTGCTGAGGGTGGTGCGCTCCCCCCGCACCTCTCTTCGTCCGCCAGTGGTTACGTGAATTAATATTCACTACAATGAGAGGTTCAGCTGTCGCAAGCTCCTAGAAAGTACCTATAGGTCAGCCTTGTTGCATTTGTTGTTGTTTAGTCGTGTCTGACTCTTCGTGACCCCATGGACCAGAGCACGCCAGGCACTCTTGTTGCATTAAATAGGGCTACTTAGAATTGCAAGGGTATTTAGAATTGAGTTCACAGCGGCAAGGGTCCACGCCAGGATATGGCCTACTTCTCACTGCGGCTTAGCAGTACCACTTCAAAGGAACACAACATGATGCAAAGTTCTCTCAGGAAAGCAAATGCTAAATTCCTCCACAAACAAGACTAGCAGGTTGGGGAGAAACCTAACTGAGCACCTCTCTCTCTTGTCTTGAGTCAGCATTCGATCAACCACCGTGCGCCTCCACTTGCAATGGAACCCAGCATGGCCACATTTACAGGGGGAAAGGGGGGGGGTCCTGGTCTTTACTGATATTCTATTGTTTTTTAGAAGGCTATATGGGAATTATCTGGTGGATACAGCACAGAAACATGGGGCGGAGCTCGTGGGTTTCATTGTGGGCCCCATATACCTTTTCCTTGAGACAACGCGGTTCTGATGCGAAAGGAAACCGTTGCAGAAAATAAACAACCATATATTTTTTCTGGGATGTCTATCCTTATCATCTCATGGAGAAGACAAAACCCAGTTCTGGGCATGAGCAAGTTCCTAAGTGGACTCTGAACAGAGCACTTATGTGGGAGCTGAAGTTGGGAAGATAGACCCAATAGAAAGACATACTTACCAATCTTAGCTTCTTCAAAGCCGGGTGCTCCCTCAAGGAGTGATCCAGTACGTACTGCAGTAATGGGCTGTTTTTCCCTCGGAAACGGCTTTTGGGAGTTCCAAAGGGAAGGCCTGAATATCTTCTGCCTTTTGGGAAAGAAATAAGACAAGCATACAAACCCGTAAGCTTCCAAAGATTTCTGGTGTGGCTGCATGCACACATCACTCCCTTGCACCTAAGGGTTTCCCCATTCACTTCAATGGTGGAGGCAGATCTGCCCATTTACAGGCCTGTCTTCTTCGTGGAAGTTAATGGTAAAGCTCACCCCAAACTCAGTGTGTACATCAAAGCACAAGAGCCCTAGGACAGGGGCAGTAGAGATCAAGGCTGTGCCCCACACTCTTCCCTATAGAAAGGCATCACAGGACTGGGAGCATGCAGATTGCCGCAATATGAATTTTCCACAGCCCCCCAAACTGAACAGCGCACCATAGCACTACAGTGAACCTCTGCTATGATGTCCTTTTCCCAAGCTCCATCCAGCCTTGAACAGGAGGGCTGTTACACTATACAGTGGTACCTTGGTTCTCGAACTTAAATCTGTTCCGGGAGTCCGTTCAACTCCCAAAACCATTTGAAAACCAAGGCGTGTCTTCTAATTGGCTGCAGGAGCTTCCTGCACTCAATTGGAAGCTGCGTCAGATGTTCGGCTTCCAAAAAATGTTTGTTTGAGCAGACAAGGGACATGGGTGGCGCAGGTCTAAACCACTGAGCCTCTTGGACTTGCCAGTCAGAAGATCGGCGGTTCAAATCCCCATGACGGGGTGAGCTCCCGTTGCTCTGTCCCAGCTCCTGCTAACCTAGCAGTTTGAAAGCATGCCAGTGAACATCATAACCAGACACTGGAGAGACCTGTCAGGAGTAAGCATGGACCAATGGTACCAAATAGTATGGGAAGCAGCCTTACTAGAAAAATTAACCAATAAACTGAAACTGA
Source organism: Podarcis muralis (assembly GCF_964188315.1). Classification (NCBI taxonomy): domain Eukaryota; kingdom Metazoa; phylum Chordata; class Lepidosauria; order Squamata; family Lacertidae; genus Podarcis; species Podarcis muralis. The sequence goes on along the minus strand of NC_135660.1, from coordinate 84,140,252 downwards.
CACGGGGACAAATAGAAGAAGACGCCTTCATGAAGGCTCCCCTTTATCATACACACAGCCCAACAAGACAACGACAAAAATCCAACAACAACATACAAATCAATATGGCTAACTTGATCCAAAACACCCACCCACCCCACTCACACATGAAAACAAAGATCACCACAGCCAATCACAAACAAACAGCCGCACCCTAGGCCAACCCCAACCTCTCTCACCACCAAAGAAACACACCAGAGAACCTGCACAAGTGACCCTGACACAAAACCCCACATATATTAAGTAAAATAGAAACATCACTACCCCACCCCACCCCCACTCACCTTTTCCCCCTCCACCTCTTTCCCCCCTTTCTTCCTAATGTCTCAACAAATGAAACTGATCTGTAAAAAATGTTACTTGAAAAAAGAGACATTGCACATACTTTTGTAACCAAAAAAATCTTTAATAAAAATCCATTTTTAAAAAAGAAAGCATGCCAGTGCAAGTAGATAAATAGGTACCGCTGTGGCGGGAAGGTAAATGGCGTTTCCATGTGCTCTGGTTTCCGTCACGGTGTCCTGTTGCGCCAGAAGCGGTTTAGTCATGCTGGCCACATGACCCGGAAAGCTGTCTGTGGACAAACGCTGGCTCCTTCGGCCTGAAAGTGAGATGAGGGCCATACCCCGTACTTAACCATCCAGGGGCCCTTTACCTATTTTCCCCTTTTTGGGTGTCACATAGTGTCAGCATCCTGCACTCCCTCAGTTTGTCCTGTTAAAGGGAGACTGGGGCTTGCCCCAACCCTAAACCCATGAGCTCATTAGGGTTTGGGTTGCCCCTCCTGCCACCCAGCCCACCCACGACTCCACCCTCGCCCGGGTCACGCGCGCAACAAGCCGTGGGGCCGCTGGCGAACGCGCAACAGGGCGGCGCCCACGCGGATCCTGCTTCCAAGGCGGACTCAGAGGACAAAGGGACATCTTAGTCTCAGGATCTTACCTATTAGGAATCCAGCAACAGCAACCACCCCAAGCGCTGCAGTCCCGACGACTGCTTCTTTGGAGAGGTTGAAAGCGGGCATTTTGGGGGCTTTTATTTCTTGGGTTTTTCTTGGAAAGCGTGTCAGGGATAGAGGAGGCTTCCTGCAGCTTTGCACGCCGAAGTGTACTTTCTCCCCGCCGCGCTCACGTGACGCCTGCAAGCCCTTGCTGTCGTCACGGGAAGGGAGAGGAAATTCCCGGTTTGAGCCGACGGGCACGCGCGCGCGCGCAGGGCCAAAACTAGGGGAAAGCCCACCGGTCTTGTCGGTAGAACAACCGGGGCGTCGCAGGCTCGACACCCGGCAGCTGCGAAAAGGCTGAAAGCCTGGACAGTCGTAGAACGATCGAATTGTAGAGTTGCAAGAGGGGCACTCAGAGTCATCTAGTCCACCCCCCTGCGATGCAGGAATCTCGAACGCAAGCATCCAGGACAGATGGACACCCGACCTCTGCTTCGAAACCTCCAAGGAAGGAGAGTCCGCAACCTCACGAGGGTGTTTCTTCCGCTGTCGAACAACTTTTTTTTAAAAAAAAAACAACAACTATTTTTTGTTTTGACAAAGTAATAATCATAAATAAGTAACAATAAAAATGTGCACCCCACCACCGAGACCATTCCATTGTAACTATCCGACCTCCCCAAATATCAACTTTCTGATGTTTAGTTGGAATCCCTTTGAAACCTTGTAACTTGATACCTTGATACTGTGTTTTAATTTGCTGGAAGCTGCCCAGAGTTCCTGGGGTAACACCAGGCATAGGCGAACTCTGCCTTCATCAACCTGTTTTGGGACTACAACTCCCATCATCCCTAGCTAACAGGGCCAGTGGCCAGGGATGATGGGAATTGTAGTCCCAAAACATCTGGAGGGCCGAGTTTGCCTGTGCCTGTTATAGGCCTATATAGAGACTTCCTCATAACGTCTGATGTAGAAGTGCAGTCTGGTTGCCCAACTTCTGGTGTAGCTATTATTATTATTATTATTATTATTATTATTATTATTATTATTATTATTATTATTTCTATTTATATACCACCCTTTGTCCAAAGATCACAGGTCAGTGTACAATATTAAGAACATAATTTACACAGTTCGACCTCACCTCTGAAGACACACACCTCCATTGTCTTCCGACACAGACAGATGCCTATATATATGTATATGCCTTTTAGAAATGGGTGGGAAGTTTTTAATGTATTCCTCTCCACCCCCAGCCTGGTTTTAATGTATCTATGGGGGTTTCAGGGTTGTAAATTGCCTTGGGTTGCCCTGAGCAGGGGTGGACTTTGGTAACATGGCACCTAGAACGAGGACTAAAAATTAGTGCCCCCTGCAAATATTTCTTATTTTCACAATAATTCCTTTTGGTACAGTTGGCTTCTGATGGACCTTCTCAGTAGGTACCTGTATAAATATTATTATTGTTGTTGTTGTTGTTATTATTATTATTATTATTATTATTCCCTCCTTTGGCTCAGAGCCCTGTGTAGGCTAAGGTAAAGGTAAAGGGACCCCTGACCATTAGGTCCAGTCGTGGCCGACTCTGGGGTTGCGGCGCTCATCTCGCTTCATTGGCCGAGGGAGCCGGCGTACAGCTTTCGGGTCATGTGGCCAGCATGACTAAGCCGCTTCTGGCGAACCAAAGCAGTGCACGGAAACGCCGTTTACCTTCCCGCCAGAGCGGTACCTATTTATCTACTTGCACTTTGACATGCTTTCAAACTGCTAGGTTGGCAGGAGCAGGGACCGAGCAACGGGAGCTCACCCCGTCGCGGGGATTCAAACCGCTGACCTTCTGATCGGCAAGTCCTAGGCTCTGTGGTTTAACCCACAGCGCCACCTGCGTCCCCTGTATAGGCTAAACCACCATAAATCCAGTGCTAACTTGGGCAAGATAAAGTGATCAACAAATGCAACATACAATATAAGGAGAATGAGAGGAGACAGGATAGCCACCTTCAAATATCTAAAGGGCTGTCCCATGGAGGATGGAGCGAGCTTGTTTTCTCCTGCTTGGGAGGGTAAGGTAAAGGTAAAAAGGTAAAGGACCCCTGGACGGTTAAGTCCAGTCAAAGGCGACTATGGGGTTGCGGCGCTCATCTCCACTTTCAGGCCGAGGGAGCCAGCGTTTGTCCACAGACAGCTTTCTGGGTCATGTGGCCAGCATGACTAAACCGCTTCTGGCGCAACGGAACATCAAAAGCATTAAAGATAGCAAATGTAGAAACCCAGTCAACATAAAAGACACTCTTTGTACACATCCAATCTCACCCCCCCCCCATTCACACAGCTACTACAATACATCACTACTTCCCAGAATTCTGGAATCATACAGTTGGAAGGGACCATAAGGGTCATCTAGTCCAACCCTCTGCAATGCAGGAATCTTTTTGCCCAACATGGGGCTCAAACCCACAACCCGGAGATTACGAGTCTCATGCTCTACGGACTGACCTATACTAAAGGTACCCCTGCCCGTACGGGCCAGTCTTGCCAGACTCTAGGGTTGTGCGCCCATCTCACTTAAGAGGCCGGGAGCCAGCGCTGTCCGCAGACACTTCCGGGTCACATGGCCAGCGTGACAAGCTGCACCTGGCGAGCCAGCGCAGCACACGGAACGCCGTTTACCTTCCCGCTAGTAAGCGGTCCCTATTTATCTACTTGCACCCGAAGGTACTTTTGAACTGCTAGGTTGGCAGGCGCTGGGACGGAATGACGGGAGCGCACCCCGCCACGGGGATTCGAACCGCCGACCTTTCGATCGGCAAGTCCTAGGCGCTGAGGCTTTAACCCACAGCGCCACCCGCGTCCCAACCCGGAGATTACGAGTCTCATGCTCTACGGACTGACCTATACCAGTGTTTCCCAACCTTTTTTGGGCAAAGGCACACTTGTTTCATGAAAAAAATCTCGAGGCACACCACCATTACAGCCCCGTGACATCAGCGCGCAGCGTCACGCCGGGAGGGACGCACGAAAGTGTAAGATTCAATTTTTTCCCCTCCCCCTTGCCTTCCTTCTGTGCCAACCGCCAAAAAGCCAAGAATCGCGGGACCGCCGGCGGAGGGGGGGAGGGCGAGCGGAGGCAGCGGCGAGCCCCGTTCCTCCCCATCCACCCCATTCCGTGCAAGGAGCGCGAACAGGTGTGAGAAGGGGGTCAAACCTGCGGGTCGGCGCCGGGGAACCTCCAAGCTTTGGGGGTGGGGGGGAGGAGGCAGCAAAGCGAGGCAGGAAGGAGAGCGCGGCTTGGCGAAGTACTCGGCGGCGAAGGCCAGCAGGTCCGGCGGCCGGTGCCGCAGCACCTCCACCGTGTAGCCCTGCAGCAGCTCAGTCAGACCCGGCGGGATCTCGATGCTCATCTTGTAGCCGAGGCGCGCGGGAGACTCAACGGACGGGCCCGGGGGAGAGAGAGAGAGAGAGACACGACGGAGAGAGAGCGGGAGTCCCTGCTCGCCGTCGCCACCGCTACAACTACTGTGGCGGTTGGTCGTGGTCGCCGCCGCCGCCGCCCACCTCTATCTATCTCTCCCCCTCAGCTTTCTACGCGGGCCTCGAGCCGGAGGTGGGGGGTGGCCGCCGCCGCTTTCTCCGCCTCCACGTCCTGCCTCCTCCTCCTCGAGCCCTCCGTCAGCCCTGAGGGAACCGCCGCGCTCGTGCCGCCGCTCTCTGACACGCGAGAAAGAGAAAGGAACGGAGCGGCGGGGTAGTCGGGGGAAGGAGGGGCCGGAATGGAAGCGCGAGGCGAGCTGCTCATGCCCAGCAGGAAGCGGCGGAGAACGCCACAGAGAGAGAGAGAGAAGCAAGGGAGGGCGGGGAGTGGGCGGGAACACGCTTCATGCGTCACAATAACGGACAAGAGGCGCTCGAGGGATAGATTAGGACCTAATTTGACTTTTACAAAAAAAAAAAAAAAATCTTTCGAATTTTCCCCACGGCACACCAGGCAACATCTCGCGGCACACTAGTGTGCCGCGGAACAGTGGTTGGGAAACACTGACCTATACTACCCAACCACTTCTGCTCAACAGTATTATAACCCACAAATGAAAAGATCACTGCCTTTACATTTGATTTGCATCAGTCCAAATAACTGCAGAATGGATCCTGTTTCCGTCCAGTCGTAGGATTTTAAAAATGGATTTAAAAAGAAAGTTGGAGTACAGCTGAAGGTGCCCTGCTGAATATCATAAATCAGATTAGTAACTATCTGCCTCCATCTAGTGGTCACTCTCAGTAACCACTTCCTATTATGTGGTTCCTATTATGCTTTCTAAAGTCTAGCATCATTGCTTTTGTGGATCAAGTTCAAGATAATTAAACAAGCATTGTTTTACTTCTGCTTATTTTGTTATGAAAGCTACTGCCGGGATTAACGTTTCAGCATCCACTTCAAACTTATTTATCGCCCCCGCCCCTCGCCCCAGGCCTGTTAAGGGTGGTGTTCAGCTTAGTTTTACCAAGAGGAAACAAATTGAAATTAATGAGTGGCATTCATTCATTTCAACGAGTCTACTCTTGAGCAAAACGTAACCGAATACGACCCTAAGTGTTGAGATTGTTGGTTTTATGAAATTAAATTGATTTTTGAGCATCGGTTTCCTCTCTTTTTGTGTATTCTGGCTATGTTACACTTTGACTTTATTGCTGAGAATAACAAAGGAGGGAACAAAAATTTCCTAAATAAAATAAACAAATAAAGCCCCTGGTTTGTACCACACCCCTGTTCTGTATTCCACTCTTTCTCAGTCTTGCTTCCCCCTCCACAGGGAATGTGTAGGAGAATAATATTGCCTTACCTTAGAGCAGGGGTCCCAAGCCTTTATATTATTATATTATTATTATTATTATTACATTTTATTTTTCAGTTTGACAACAATCACACGTAAATCAGTACATACTCCGTTTGACTCCCAACCCCTTCCGTGGTTTCGTATAAAATCCTTTCCAAAAAGGCATCTCCCATTTTACACCTTTTACTTAGCTACTCTCTAGTTTCCTTTTAAATAAACTTTTTAACTGCTTGGTTTTAGATTAATCCTGCTAATGTGTTTAACTGCGGGAGGTAGTGGAGGACAGAGGTGCCTGGCGTGCTCTGGTCCATGGGGTCACGAAGAGTCGGACACGACTAAACGACTAAACAACAACAACAAATGTGTTTAGTTGTTTACAATAGTCCACAATTTTTGTTGACAATTCTTCTTGATTCCTTATTCTTCCCATTAATTTTGCCATTTCTGCATTAACTTGATCTGCCATTCTTCCTTGGTTGGGACATCCAAGCCCCCCACCCCAATTTTTTTGGACCCCAGGCACGTTTGGAAATCTAAGAAGCTGTCACAAAAATGTTGCCCCAAGGAAAGAAGAAAGCAATACAAAATCATGTCTCGTTGATAAAATGGTCAACTGTATTATCATCAGAGACTCTTAGTTGCTTTAGCCATTTGGAAGCTCTGTTGAAGGTATGCAGTTTTATGTTGAATTGGCCACAATTTGGAGGATGTAAATATTGGGCTGACGTAAGCACTTATCTCTAGTGTCTTTGTGAATGGGGCAATCAAGCAAGCGATGAAGGGGGTTTGCCACCACTTAACTTCAATAGATACTCTGGAGCCTAAACTCCTCTAGTTAAGACCGTTATGTATATTCCAATCTGCCGAAAGCATCACCTTTACATTTCTCTCGCAGCCACGCTCATAACGCCTCCAACAGCCTGCTCTTTGAAGATGATGAGCTCACACAAACAAATTGCAGCTTGCTAAATGGTCGGCGGCTATGCCAAGGGCAAGGCGAGACGGCAGATTGGGTTGCCCATCCAAAAACGGCATGCTATAGAGAAAAGCACAAACTGAAACGATAACTTTCGGTTAATAGGCTCGAGCCAGCAAAAAGCGCCGTTGGGCTGCCCTTCCCACCTGAGTTCAGAAGGGTCGGAGAACGAAGGCCGCAGCTGCCAAAACAGCCTCCTGCCCGTCCAAAAGGGCCCATTTGGTTTCTTGTCAACAGAGCAGATGTGGAAAACGGCATCTTCCTTTCAGCTGCGACCTCTTACAAGGGCAGCGAGAGCATCCAAGTCCAGTTTTGCTTGTTTTAAAAGGAGACGCTTGAAGAAGAGCCCGTCCATGTGTGGATTCTGAGGCACCCAGTGTATCTGAAGTCCAGTATATCGGTCCAGTATATCTGAAGGAGCGTCTCCACCCCCATCTTGGTGCTGGACCCAGACGCTGAGGTCCAGCACCAAGGGTCTTCTGGCAGTTCCCTCGCTGCGAGAAGCCAAGTTACAGGGAACCAGGCAGAGGGCCTTGTCGGTAGTGGCGCCCTCCCTGTGTAACGCCCTCCCACCAGATGTCAAAGAGAACAACAACTACCAGACTTTTAGAAGACATCTGAAGGCAGCCCTGTTTAGGGAAGCTTTTAATGTTTGATGTATTATAGTATTTTAATATTTTTTGGGAAGCCGCCCAGAGTGGCTGGGGAATTATTATTATTATTATTATTATTATTATTATTATTATTATTATTATATTATTATTATTATTATTATTATTATTATTATTATTATTATTATTATTATTATCATAGAGTTTCATTTTTAATTGGGGGTTGGAAATCCTTCCACCAGCGGCATTATTAGGGAGCGGTGGTTGTGGGAGCTCCAGATTCTTTGCAATGGGTCCCAGATCTCCTGCACCCCCTTTAAACATTTAATTTGCTTATAGGGCAGTTGGGCACACTGCAAAGTGTGGTACCTCTGAGGCACTCAGCCACCCAGAGGCAGCTATGCATATCCATTACTCTTATTATTAACAGGAGAAATGGAAAAAAATAAATCCCTGTTCGCCCAGGCATTCAGTGGCTGAAATATATTGTTCCCGGCAACCCCGGCATTATTAGAAGAGTTTGGATTTGATATTCCACTTTATCACTACCCGAAGGAGTCTCAAAGCGCCTAATATTCTCCTTTCCCTTCCTCCCCCACAACAAACACTCCGTGAGGTGAGTGGGGCTGAGAGACTTCAAAGAAGTGTGACTAGCCCAAGGTCACCCAGCAGCTGCATGTGGAGGAGTGAGGAATCAAACCCGGTTCACCAGATTATGAGTCTACCGCTCTTAACCACTACACCACACTGGCTCTCTATTAGGTGTTTGAGATGAGCAGCAATTGGCTGAGCTGCTGCCTGGGAACGAAATCGAGTGCTAGGCTTTGGGGGCAGGGAGAGGGGGGCAGGGACTCCCCGAAGGACGCTGAGAAAGAAGAAGCAAAGTTCAAGGGGAAGAAGACAGGTGGGGCGAAGAAACACACAGTGGTCACAAACGAGACCTCATCCAAAATATACATTTCTGAGCCCATCCCTACCATTCGGTTGGGTGTCTCTCTGGTGGGCGCCATTGCTATTACAGTGGTACCTCGGGTTACAGACGCTTCAGGTTACAGACGCTTCAGGTTACAGACGCTTCAGGTTACAGACTCCGCTAATCCAGAAATAGTACCTCGGGTTAAGAACTTTGCTTCAGGATGAGAACAGAAATAGCATGGCGGCGGCGCAGCGGCAGTGGGAGGCCCTATTAGCTAAAGTGGTACCTCAGGTTAAGAACATTTTCAGGTTAAGAACGGACCTCCAGAATGAATTAAGTTTTTAACCCAAGGTACCACTGTATAATGGGACGCGGGTGGCGCTGTGGGTTAAACCACAGAGCGTAGGACTTGCCGATCAGAAGGTCGGCGGGTTCGAAAGCACGTCAAAGTGCAAGTAGATTAATAGGGACCGCTCCGGCGGGAAGGTAAATGGCGTTTCCATGCACTGCTCTGGTTCGCCAGAAGCAGCTTAGTCATGCTGGCCACATGACCCGGAAGTTGTACGCCGGCTCCCTCGGCCAATAAAGCGAGATGAGCGCCGTAACCCCAGAGTCGGCCACGACTGGACCTAATGGCCAGGGGTCCCTTTACCTTTACCACTGTATAAGAGAACAAAGGAGATGTTGATGGGGAGGTCCAGCGCCTCCCCCCCCCAAAAAAAACATAGCATGCTTGGAGTGGCAAACATATGCCCAGTAGCGCTCCAGAAACGGAAGATCAATTTGTGAATTGGGTGGCAGCTTGGCTCAGAAGGAGGACAATGTTACTGACCCCGTTTGGTTACAGGGGAAATGGCCTCTGCCTCCATCCAAATGATGGGCCAATGAGGCAGTTCGGCAGGAAGGTTATATGGGCACACAGTAAAACCTCCCGTCCTCTGAGACGGGAGACCAGCTGCATCCTTCTGTGCTTCTTGGCACCCTTCCCCTGGTCCTCTGGCTCTTGCTGCCATTGCTCAGGTGAAAGAGGACCAAAGACAAAAAAAGAAGCAACACGCTCCTCCTGCCAGCTGGGCCTTGCTGAGATGGATGGAGACATCCCGGCAGGATGATAACATGACCGTGTGCTTTCCAAAAGCTTCCTTGCGAATGTTATGGCTTTCAACAGGCTGCTCGGCACCGCAGAAATGCGCACGAGCTAGGAAAATAGAAGAAGGGGCTTGATCGACACAGGGACGAAGGGGGCTCGATCCGTATTCGAAGCAGAAAGGACACCAAAAGGCACCACCAAAAATTAGGGAAGGGGGGGGGAAGAGGCTGCCAATTTTTCACATATGCTAATTGAGAGAGAGGAAGAGAATTTTAGAAATAACTATTGCAATTTAAATAGAGATACAATCACTATGAATTTCTTCTTTTTTTATAAAAAGTTTAGTTTACATACTTTACCATCAACAATATGTTTAGATTGATTGATTGATTGATTGGGTTTGTATTCTGTCCAAACCAGAGGTCCCAGGGCGGTTTACAGAAAAGATCACAACATATATAATCAGAATAAAAACAACAACCCAATAACACCCTCCCAGAAAAGAGCCGCACTTTAAAAGGGTATAGGATGTCAAACAGATCAAACCAAAGGCCTGGTTAAAAAGGAATGTTTTTGCCCATTTATCCATTGACTTCCCACCTGTCTCAATGATGTTCAATGTTTACCTTCAACGCTGCATATTTTAAATTATAACTCTCCTTATATGCATCCTAAATTATTAGCCTTCGTGTCTTTCTGCTGTTGCTCATATTTCAAATCCTGCTCGTGTTTTCATGCCATGAGGATAGTTCTTTAGATATTCCGCAGAAGGTTTCCAGTCCACATATGGATCTCTAATTTTCGCTGTGAGCTTTGCCAGTTCTGCCTACTCCCTTGGTTTCAATAAGCCGTTCTTCCTTCCTTAGATACACCTCACCTGCCGTCTATTGTGCAAGCTCCATGGAAACCACAGAACCACAGAACTGTGGAGTTGGAAAGGATCCTGAGTGCAGGAATCATTTTGCCCAATGTGGGACTTGAAGCCATGATCTTGAGAGTCTCGTGCTCTACCAACTGAGCGATCCCATGAGTGCTACCCAGGGAGAGCAAGTGGGATGCTCTTACTTGGTTCCCATTTATTTCAGTAGGTAAAGGTAAAGGACTCCTGGATGGTTAACTTTAGTCAAAGGCGACTATGGGGTTGCAGCGCTCATCTCACTTTCAGGCGTTTGTCCACAGACAGCTTTCCGGGTTGTGGCCAGCATGACTAAACCGTTTCTGGTGCAACGGGACACTGTGATGGAAGCCATAATACACAGAAACGCTATTTACCTTCCCGCCACAGTGGTACCTATTTATCTACTTGCACTGGTGTGCTGTCGGACTGCTAGGTTGGCAGGAGCTGGGACAAAGCAATGGGAGCTCACCCCGTTGCACAGATTCGAACTGCTGACCTTCTGATTGGCAAGCCCAAGAGGCTCAGTGGTTTAGACCAGAGCATTACCTGCCAGGGGCGAAGGAAGGCATTGTGACACCCGGGGCGGGCGTTGCTATGTACAGCGCATGCGTGTGATGCTGCACATATGCTGTATAGCAGTTTGCTGGCAGCGCTGCTCCAGCACTGTACGGACGGTGCCAGGATCCTCGGCTTGTGGCTGCAGCCGTGAACAAAGAATCCTCCACATGCAGCTGTCTTGTCACCCCCGCAGACATGGAACCCGGGGCACACCGCCCCCCTGTTGCGACGCCACTGCTATCTGTGCCCCTCATTTCAGTAAGGCCTGGGCAGGAGGGTTTGCCCACTGGATCACGTTTTGTGGCTCTTCAGACACACACACACACACACACACACACACACACACACACACACACCAGTAATACACTTAGGAGTGTAAAAGTGACATATGCAGAGTTGATGGAAGGCAAACAGGCTAGTTTTACAGCCTGCAGGGAAAACAACCCATCATATATTCTCCCGGTGACAAACAACCGAGAAAGTAATTGAGAGCCTCGCAGAAACCAATGTTGTTACCTCAGCATTATTGATTTTTGTCAGGCATCTTAATCTAGCACATGACAAAACTTTGGCCATTGCAGTAAGATATAGCTTTCAAGGAAAAATAGTATTTATAAAAGAAGTTTATGGTCCAAGTTAGAGATGCTTTTGAAGCCAGACCCAGGGTATAAATGAAGAAAAGAGGCAGGACCTTTCCATCAAGCTTCTTTCTTCTATTTCGTTTCTTTAAGAAAAACTATGGCGGACAACTTGGGTGATTAAAGTGTCTGGAAGGGATACCAAAAAGAAAAGAAAAATTACCCACATTATTAAAACCCACTGCCCCATTCAACTTAAATTTAGGTTTGACAAATGCAAATGTTCCTGTCTGTGGCTGAAACCAGACTTTGCTGAGATGATTCTTCCTTTCTTCTTTCCAAGGTGCAAATTCTTTCCATCTTGGAAAGATGATTCTTCCTTTCTTCTTTCCAAGGTGCAAGGTTGGAGATGTAGATGCAACAAAAGCTGCAGCTTCAATGTAAGAATTAGGAGCATATTCCGATTTTTCCTTTGCAGCCAGAAGTCCATACTTTTAAAATAGGGCATGCTTTTCCTGCCACTGCGCAGGGCGATGGGATGTGGAGGGACCACTTTGGGTTCCCAGCTACATCATGTTCAGTCACCCTGCCCTAGCGGGGGTTACTGTAACATCATCCATTTCGACTGCCGGGAGTCATGCGTCATCGAGATGCATGAACCCCGTCCGCTGCTTGCCAAGGATTGCAGGTCAGGGGGACATCGAGTAGAGGCCTAGGCACCTGGAGATATATAGAACTGTTCCTGCAGTGGCAATTTGTACAATGCAAAAAGCGCGTTAAGGGAATGAGAAAACATTCTCCAGTTGGGAAAAAAAAAGCACCTACGTTGCGCTGCTTTAGAAAGCAAATTGGGAGCCCCTAGACATCAGTCTTACCTGTCAGCTGTGCTGCTCCTTCTAAGACAAAGAGTTTAGCATCTGTGGCTCTAAACCAGGGGTAGGCAACTTAAGGCCCGGGGGCCGGATGCGGCCCATTCGCCTTCTCAATCCAGCCCGCGGATGGTCTGGGAATCAGTGTGTTTTTACATGAGTAGAATGTATCCTTTTATTTAAAACGCATCTCTGGGTTATTTGTGGGGCCTGCCTGGTGTTTTTACATGAGCAGAATGTGTGCTTTTATTTAAAATGCATCTCTGGGTTGGTTGTGGGGCATAGGAATTCATTCACCCCCCCCCCCAAATATATAGTCTGGACCCCACAAGGTCTGAGGAACGGTGGACTGGCCCACGGCTGAAAAAGGTTACTGACCCTTGCTCTAAACAGAGAGCCAAATGCCTTAAATCTTTGAAACCAGCAGGGGTTTTTTGTTTGCAGGGGGAGAGAGAGGGAAGTAGGGGTGCCTTGCTGAGAATGATTTTTCCGGTCCAAAGTCCAGCAACAGATAACTTCGCATTATAGGTTTTGGAAGAGAAGTTTTAACGTGGCCCAGTGCTGCCACCGTCTGATTGTATTTGGAATAGCAAGACTTAACATTTCTGTACTTTTCTAGCAGACCTGGGATTCCTTCAACCTCAGCTCGCAACCTGGGACACCCTTGTGTTTCTGAAATGAATGCGAGATATATGCACAGGGCCGAGGCAGGAGAGTCTTCGTGGGTTGTGTCCCACAGGTTAGATTGGATTGCTTTTTGTTCTGCTACCTCACGTTATCAACAGGTAACAGTAGTACTGGCCCAAAAGGACAATACAGTGGTACCTCGGGTTACATACACTTCAGGTTACAGACGCTTCAGGTTACAGACTCCGCTAACCCAGAAATATTACCTCGGGTTAAGAACTTTGCTTCAGGATGAGAACAGAAATCGTTCTCCAGCAGCACAGCAGCAGGAGGCCCCATTAGCTAAAGTGGTGCTTCAGGTTAAGAACAGTTTCAGGTTGAGAACAGACCTCCAGAACGAATTAAGTTATTAACCCGAGGTACCACTGTACAACCTAGCAGTTTGAAAGTCCTGCTAACCTAGCAGTTCGAAAGCACGTCAAAGTGCAAGTAGATAAATAGGGACCGCTTACTAGCGGGAAGCTAAACGGCATTTCCGTGTGGTGCGCTGGCTCGCCAGATGCAGCTTGTCACGCTGGCCACGTGACCTGGAAGTGTCTTCGGACAGCGCTGGCCCCCGGCCTCTTAAGTGAGATGGGCGCACAACCCTAGAGTCGGACACGACTGGCCCGTACGGGCAGGGGTACCTTTACCTTTACCTACCACTGTACAAATGAATGAGGGTGTTATTATGTGCTGAAATGAGATTTAAAATAAGGATTATATTTCCCCATCCCAAACTTATGTGTGCTGGTGTGGTATAAGGCAGATAAAATGGCACTCAATGCTAAAGTTGAGAATGCTTTCAGGTGGCGCCGGCAGATGAGAGATGCTAGTTTCTCTTTTATTTGTATATAATTTTTATTAAATTTTCTTTTTTACAATTTAAAATACTCATTTTACGTCCTTATGATATCAATGACTTCCCTTCTTCTCTTTCCATGATTCATTTTACATATCATAAATCCATGCATATTTTACAAAAGCTATACCATTCAGTATTCCATTATTGCATCCATCAAAACTTATTTACACTGTTGGAGTTATCTTAATGCGGCCAGAGGTTTCAGCTGTACACAATTATTTCCCATATATTCAATAAACGTTTTCCAATCTTCTTTAAACGTTTGTTCTTCTTGTTCTCTTATTCTATATGTTAAGCCTGCAAGTTGTGCATATTCTGTCAACGTAACTTGCCGTTTTTCTTTGGTTGAGACATTGCTTGTTTTCCATTTTGGGGCTATCAAAAAACAAGGCACAGTACAGTGGTACCTCAGGTTAAGTACTTAATTCGTTCCGGAGGTCCGTTCTTAACCTGAAACTGTTCTTAACCTGAAGGACCACTTTAGCTAATGGGGCCTCCTGCTGCCACCGCGCCGCCGGAGCATGATTTCTGTTCTTATCCTGAAGCAAAGTTCTTAACCTGAAGCACTATTTTTGGGTTAGTGGAGTGTGTAACCTGAAGCGTATGTAACCTGAGGTACCACTGTAGTAGCATACATAAATAATGGGAATTTCAGTCTGAATTATCCCCAACAGAAATGACTTGGGTTTTTTGGGGGGGGGAAGTACTTTTTTCCAATTCATTATGGATTATTTCCCAATACTCGTTTTTACCCCTTTACAGGTCCACCACATATGAAAAAACATTCCCTCCACCTCTTTGCATCTCCAGATGCTGGTTCTCCAGCTTCCTAGAGCTGACCTTGATCATAGTTCATAGAATCATAGAATTGTAGAGTTGGAAGGGACCACGAGGGTCATCTAGTCCAACCCCTGCAATGCAGGAAACTTTTGTCCAACATGGGGCTTGAACCCACAACCCTGAAATTAAGAGTCTCATGCTCTACTGATTGAGCTATCCATTAGGGATATGAAAACTCTGCCCCCTTCAAATTGTCCAAGGATCCCATACCTGAGAAGGAGGCAATCTTGTTTTTTCATATAGATGCAACAGGTAGACTCTTCTGAAAGTGAGGAAATCCTGCTGCTACTCCATACTGGCTGTTTTGGTTGGAGAACTGCATTGCAGAATTCAGAAAAGTTCTCATTAAAAAGGGCAGCCTATGTATTGGTTCTGAAAGTGTGAATTACCGTATGTCAGTTCATTTTTTAAAAAATTATTTATGCTTTTCAAATTTATACATTTCACTAATTTTACAATCATTTTAACATTTCAGAACTTGCCTTCCTTCCCCCTCTTTCTCTTAAATTTATTTTTAACGTCTTCTGCATATCCAAATTAACTTAATTTGCTCATTTATTCATCTACTCTAAATATGTACTCTTATAAAACTGCAAGTTATTACAACAATCCTGCCAATGTTCTTATCTGTTTACAATTTATCTGTAAATAGTCAATAAACCATTTCCATTCTTTTATCAAAAGCTTGTTGTCTTGATTTCTTATTTTTCCGGTAAGTTTTGCCATTTCTGCATATTCCATTAAGTTTTTGTATCCATTCTTCCTTTGCTGGGACTTCTGCTTCTTTCCATTTTGGGGCAAGTAACATTCTTGCCGCTGTAGTCGCATACAAGAGTAAGTTTCTTAACAGTTTCGGTAGTTCCGTCCTTATAATTCCCCAAAGAAGAAAAAGACATTATTTTGCGAATGTCGGTTCACATTAAAACGAGAAGTTGGAGAATTACTGAGCCAGAGAATAAATCTGCATTTACTTTAGCTATACCACTTGTTTGCTTTTAATTTCATATGCTTTCATTTCTGAACCACTTTTGGGACAAATGCACACCTCTGTTTTCTGTGGTGTCTGAATTTTCCATTCTATAGATAGGGGTAGCCAACATGGGGTCCCCGAAGCAAGCCCCCAATCTATTGTCATCCTTCTTTGTGCCAAGAGTGCATCTCACAAGGCGTCAGGTTGTTTTCTGCTGAAAAACATCTCCCTGGCTGCTTTCTGCCTCCAGAAGTTCTGTTTATCACAATCAGTGGTAAGTAGCAGACAGGCAGGCAATGCTTTTCAGTAGAAAACAGTCTAGATTGAGAGCACTTGACAGATCTGGGGCCCATAGCTGGTTTTTCTCCAGCAGAAAAGCGGCACAGTAGTTTTAAGCGGTTAACGGTTAACACCATGCGTCGCTTGGCTCCAAGGCTCAGTTGACGCGTTTAGCAGAACCAAACGGCAAAGATTTTCCTCGATTGAACACTTCAGACTAGCAGTGTGTGTTGCATGTTTGAATGGCCTCCCATTGGTGAGTCAGGGGGGGGGGAATTTTAGCAGAGCATAAAGATGTGCAAGATAAATTGCTTCATGCAAACCTGAGACATGCAAACGCTCACCTTTCGTGGTGCAGTCCAGGAATAGCTTTATTTTTTGGTTGAGACCCTATCTGCCTGCGGACTGTCTCGCCAGAGTGGTGCATGCTCTAGTTATCTCCCACTTGGACTACTGCAATGCGCTCTACATGGGGCTACCTTTGAAGGTGACCCGGAAACTACAACTAATCCAGAATGCGGCAGCTAGACTGGTGACTGGGGGCGGCTGGCGAGCCCATATAACACCGGTCCTGAAAGACCTACATTGGCTACCAGTACGTTTCTGAGCACAATTCAAAGTGTTGGTGTTGACCTTTAAAGCCTTAAACGGCCTCGGCCTAGTATACCTGAAGGAGCGTCTCCACCCCCATCGTTCTGCCCGGATGCTGAGGTCCAGCACCGAGGGCCTTCTGGCGGTTCGCTCATTGCGAGAAGCAAAGCTACATGGAATCAGGCAGAGGGCCTTCTCGGTAGTGGCGCCCGCCCTGTGGAACGCCCTCCCATCAGATGTCAAAGCGATAAACAACTACCTGACATTCAGAAGACATCTTAACTTCAGGGAAGTTTTTAATGTGTGACATTTTAGTGTATTTTTGGTTTCTGTGGAAGCCACCCAGAGTGGCTGGGGAAACCCAGCCAGATGGGCGGGGTACAAATAATAAATTATTATTATTATTATTATTATTATTATTATTATTATTATTATTATTATTATTACTGTATTAGTTTGCAGAATGTACAAACTGGACCTACACTGAAGTGTGCTTGCAATGGAAATAGAAGGTATCAATAATGAGCACTCACACTTTACATTGTGAGTGCCCTTTGTGGGATTGCGCACGGTGCTACAGTTTCCAGGGAACTTACTGGCAAACAGGGAGTGGCCTGCCTCTTGGTGTTAATTTTTGGAGGTTGATGCCCAGCCTCAGTAATCAAGTTTCATTGTTGGGAGGTAGGGCCAGCCCCATATACCGTATTTTTTGCTCTATAAGACTCACCTTTTCCCTCCTAAAAAGTAAGGGGAAATGTGTGTGCGTATTATGGAGCGAATGCAGGCTGCGCAGCTATCCCAGAAGCCAGAACAGCAAGAGGGATTGCTGCTTTCACTACGCAGCGATCCCTCTTGCTGTTCTGGCTTCTGAGATTCAGAATATTTTTTTTCTTGTTTTCCTCCTCCAAAAACTAGGTGCGTCTTGTGGTCTTATAGAGCGAAAAATATGGTATATAAGGGGGTGGAGCCAACAGTATCCAGGCAGTCTCTGGAGATTCACCCTCCCTACCTTTCCTTAGTTTAATGTTTTCTTGTTTGCAGGTTAACTTTTTCTTCCTGTTTAGCGGGCGCTGCTACAGTCTAGGACTGGTTGCTGTTGAAGGACCAGGAAGAAATTTTCCTGCATTGGCAGGTTTTGTCTTCCCTGTAGCAATTTGTCACAACTTTGGCGGTTATGGCCTTAGGTGGAATCCTTTAGTCTTTTCTTCCTTTTAATGGGGGGGGGGGCACACGCGAAGTGTTGACTCACCCCCCTGCAGCGGCGATTCCAGGGTCCCCTCTTAAAGGGGTTATATATAAAGGGTGTCATTGACCATACACCGAAGGTCGTCAGTGAACTACCCTGCGTGTGGGGAAATGGGCTGAGCTGCCTTCTACACTTACATCTCACAGAGCACCCCCATATCCCATTTACCCTGATGTGCCCCAGTTCCCCCCGGCTGGGGGGCTGGGAGGGATACACACCCAAGGCCTAAGCCAAGGTCTTCCTCCATTTGGAAGTTTAGTAAACTTGTGGCCTAATTTGAATGCCATATAACATTCTGAGTTTTTATTTCTTCCTTATGATCCCTGGGGGCTGGGGCTGTCGCCGCCTGGTCACACAATATTTACTTATGCCATCGATATTACAGTTATTAGCTTGACAATATTTTTTAATTGTGCTGCGCCTTGCCCAAATCATTTCCCTTGTTGTAGGAACATGTTTGTTGCAGCGACGACACCTGCTCCTCCCAGTCTTTCGGCCTTAACCCTTGTAGTTCTTCCTGTCCTAAGTGGGTTAACTGGCACAGACCATCAGAATTTCCCCTCGCTGCTATTTCTTCCGTCAAAGAAGGCCTCTTGTTTTAACATGCGAAAAATGGATGCAATTTAAGAAAATTAGACATTTAGCTTGCATAATGAACAGCCCTGATTTCTTTTTCTTTTTATCAATTTGCAGCTCTATTTTCTGCAATGTGACAAGTTTAAATGGCATTCAAGGAGCTTTTCATGGAAGGTGTCACTCTGTTTTCTTACTAATGCCTGAGCAAGTGCCTTGCCTATTGTCAGGTTGTTAATTCTCTGTTATTAAGTACTCAGGAGCTTCTCCCTTGAAAGGGCTGTCAGTTACCCCTGCAGAATGGGTGAGCTTTAGAAACCTGAGGATGTTGTCAGGTGTTCTGCACTTCCTTTCAACTGGCTGAAAACCCAAATCCCAAAAAGCAGTCGCTTCTTTGTAGTCTACTTTCCCTTTGTCAGGCTGTAAAATAAATAAATGTGTATGCAGTTTGGTGGGACTGGTGGGGGGAAGCAGCCAAAGGAAGAAGAAGAAGAAGAAGAAGAAGAAGAAGAAGAAGAAGAAGAAGAAGAAGAAGAAGAAGAAGAAAGGAGTGGCACTGATATCTCCCAATATATTTAGAGGGGCAAATTCTCAAGCTGCTCCATATTTAGGAGAGAAAAGACACCTGGTTCATCATCAGCTTTGCCAAATACAGCCTCACCTTTAACCACGGCCATTAGCATCATCCTCTGGTTGCCCATGGTTGAAGGTAGGTAAAGGTAAAGGACCCCTGGAGGGTTAAGTCCAGTCAAAGTCGACTATGGGGTTTCAGGCCGAGGGAGCTGGCGTTTGTCCACAGACAGCTTTCCTGGTCACAAGGCCAGCATGACTAAACTGCTTCTCGTGCAACAGGACACCACGATGAGTGCCAGAGCACACAGAAACGCCGTTTACCTTCCCACTGCAGTGGTATCTATTTATCTACTCACACTGGCATGCTTTCGAACTGCTAGGTTGGCAGAAGCTGGGACAGAGCAACAAGAGCTCATCCTGTCGCTGGGATCTGAACCGCCAACCTTCCGATTGGCAAGCCCAAGAGGCTCAGTGGTTTAGACCCACAGCACCACCCGTGTCCGGCACGTGGTTGAAGAAATATAATAGGTATTAAAAACTAAAGAGCCCTGAGCATGACTAGCTACACCTGCTGAAATTCCATCTTCCACACAACTATTAAAAATACAGGAACCCTACACCACCCAAGAATGAATGTATTATTCTCCATTATCTCTCTACTCTTCCTATACAAGGAACTACACCAAAACTCTTTTAGGGAGTGAGGTGTTGTGGTGCCGGTACATTTTGCAAACACCGTTCATTCTCATGGGGCACCCCGTGCAATGGAGCATGAAAGGTAAAGGTAAAGGGACCCCTGACCATTAGGTCCAGTCGTGACCGACTCTGGGGGTGTGGCGCTCATCTCGCTTTATTGGCCGAGGGAGCCGGCGTACAGCTTCCGGGTCATGTGGCCAGCATGACTAAGCTGCTTCTGGCAAACCAGAGCAGCGCATGGAAATGCCGTTTACCTTCCCGCCGGAGCGGTACCTATTTATCTACTTGCACTTTGACGTGCTTTCAAACTGCTAGGTTGGCAGGAGCAGGGACCGAGCAACTGGAGCTCACCCCGTCGTGGGGATTCGAACCGCCAACCTTCTGCTCGGCAAGTCCTAGGCTCTGTGGTTTAACCCACAGCACCACTCGCGTTCCTTATTTATCATGCCAGCCTGCTTTGCATGGCATGGGAAAGTTCAGTAAAAAGGAGGAGGGCACCGAGCCATCACTTTTCTTTACCACACAGCTCTGTGGCAAACATCTCTGCGATGACTTCTAATTGCATGGCAAGTGCGTGGTGCTTTAAAGGTCACTTTGGAAAAGTTAATTAACGAAAGCTGGTTAATTAATACGAGCCATCTCTCCATTACCTGCATAGGGGAAAAGACAAGGCCGGTTCTCCAAAATATTAGCAGTGGGGAGGAGGAGCCTCACCACTGACCCTTGTGGTAAAAGGGGTCTTTTTGGTGTGCATGAGCTCCCCCCCCCCAGCCATTTAATGGGAGAGCAATTTCTCCATTTGCATGCATGGAGAGGGCAGGGAGATTGGTTGGTTCCCTAAATAAAGAGTAGCAGTCTAGCAACCCACCAGAAACCTCTATGGTAACAGGGTCCTTGTTGATATGTGTGTGACATTTCTCCCATCCCAGTCATTCCTGGAGGATCCTCTTCTCCCTCTCTCCATTTCTTTCTGTTGTTTTGTTTTGAACATGCCCTCTCCGCCCCATGCTCTCTCTGGGAGGGGGGAAAAGTGAAAACTGAAGTACAAAAGGAGTTTCAAATCAAACATAGCTGTGAGCACTGAGAAGTCGCCTACAAAACAAACAAACAAACATGGCCGTGCAGTCACTGAGAAGAAATGAAGGACAAACCTTCCTTCCTGCAGATTTGAACTCACCCACCCTGAGGCAGAAGATAGGGTGGGAGAGGAAGGTGGCAGCTTAGGGTGCTAAGCTGGGTCTGCAGGACTGAAACTGAAATGATAGATAGATGATAGATACATAGATGGATGATAGATAGATAGATAGATAGATAGATAGATAGATAGATAGATGATAGATAGATAGATGATAGATAGATAGATAGATAGATAGATAGATAGATAGATGATAGATGATAGATAGATAGATAGATAGATAGATAGATAGATAGATAGATAGATAGATAGATGATAGATAGATAGATAGATAGATAGATGATAGATAGATGATAGATGATAGATATAGATAGATATAGATAGATAGATAGATAGATAGATGATAGATAGATAGATAGATAGATAGATAGATAGATAGATAGATAGATAGATAGATAGATAGATGATAGATAGATAGCAGTCTGGCTGTACTAGCATTCATTTCCGGCTTTCCTAGTCCTCTGGATCTGGGGGAAAAATGCTGCTCACTAATGAAGTTAAGTCAAGATAATTTATTGCTAATTGGATGAACAAATTTATTTTTTGTGCGCAGAAGAAAGCTTGTTGCTGGACATAGAAGATTCCAGTACAGCTGTTTGTAAATGCAAATTGCAAGTGACAGCCCAGTGCGGTCTTTAATGTTTAACCACAACAGCAAACGACTTCCCTTGCCCTCTGCGAGATCTATTTTGTGATAAGTCTCTGTGCAAAAGTGTGCAGGGGAGTGGGGAGATGTCCGGCACGATGGGAAATTGTAAGGGAGGCAACATGATAGCTTTTAGCTGGTCTTCATCCAGGATGAATGTGCAAAGAATCTTGGCTTCAATTGCCCGATTGCCCCGATCAAATCTATTTAGTGGCTCTGTCAGCCCAGCTTGGTTGCGAAGACTACCTTCTTTTAGTCCTGCCTCTCTCTCTCTCTCTCTCTCTCTCTCTCTCTCTCTCTCTCTCTCTCTCTCTCTGGCAATCACTACGGTTTTAACAGTGTGTCCATTGGTGACTGTGGAGGCCAGTTCTGGATCCACACATCCTTCCACAGTGGGGACATAGGTTTCTGGGTGGGAGTTGATCATGGTGAGGGTTTGCCAAACGTACCTTCCTCTTGGCGTGTTTCTCCCTTTCGTCCTGAGTTTGAGTGTCTTCAAAGTCTATAACACCTTTGATAAAGGCTGTTCTCCAACTGGAGTGCTCACAGGCCAGTGTTTCCCAGTTGTCGGTGTTTATACCACATTTTTAAAGATTTGCCTTGAGACAGTCTTTGAACCGCGTTTGTTGACCACCAGTATTACGGTTACCATTTTTAAGTTTGGAATAGAGTAGCTGCTTTGGAAGACGATAATCAGGCATCCGAACAACATGACCAGTCCAACGAAGTTGATGTTGAAGAATCATTACTTCGACAAAGCCTTCTCGGTAGCTGCTCCCAGACTCTAGAATTCCATCCCTAGAGAAGTTAGACAGGCTCCCTCCTTCTGCCAGCAGATGAAGACCTTCTTATTCCAGTAGGCTTTTGCATACCCCCCAACATTTCTCCAGTGGAAATTATTAAATAGGACATCAATAATAATAATAATAATAATAATAATAATAATAATAATAATGCAACTTTATTATTTTATGATTTGTAACCCATCCATCTGACTGGGTTGCCCCAGCCACTCTGGGTGGCTTCCAACATATATAAAAACATAATAAAGCAAGAAGCGTTACAAAAACCTTCCCTACAGAGGTTGTATAGTTATTTCTCTCTTTGGCTCAGGGGTTGCATAAATCCATACCTGTCAATATTTCTCTGAGGAAAACAGGGACATCCTACCATGCCCTCCAACATTTTTCTGATGAACATACGGACATCCTAAGGAAAAGTGTGACATTCTGGGATCAAATCAGAAACTGGGACGGCTTCTGTAAATCCAGGACTGTCCTTGGAAAATGGGGACACTTGGAGGGTCTGCAACCATACCCCAAACCCAACCCATGTAATTTTGAATCTAAATGGACCCTTTACAGTTCTCAGAAGCAGACACCCAGAGCAGTGTTTATTACAGAATCCATTTTGTTGTTGTTTAGTTGTTTTGTCGTGTCTGACTCTTTGTGACCCCATGGACCAGAGCACGCCAGGCACTCCTGTCTTCCACTACCTCCCGCAGTTTGGTCAAACTCATGTTGGTGACTTCGAGAACACTGTCCAACCATCTCATCCTATGTCGTCCCCTTCTCCTTGTGCCCTCCATCTTTCCCAACATCAGGGTCTTTTCCAGGGAGTCTTCTCGTCTCATGAGGTGGCCAAAGTATTGGAGCCTCAGCTTCAGGATCTGTCCTTCCAGTGAGCACTCAGGGCTGATTTCCTTCAGAATGGATAGGTGTGATCTTCTTGCAGTCCACGGAACTCTCAAGAGTCTCCTCCAGCACCATAATTCAAAAGCATCAATTCTTCGGCGATCAGCCTTTTTTATGGTCCAGCTCTCACTTCCATACATCACTACTGGGAAAACCATAGCTTTAACTACACGGACCTTTGTCGGTAAGGTGATTAGGGTAACAAATCTGAAATTAAGGAATTCTGTTTGCTCTCCAGTCCATACATTAAGAAATACTCTGCTCCCAGAACTTCCCGAAAGCAAAGGTTCTATCAGTTACAGGGCAGACCAGTGTTCCTTCAGCTCTTGGGAAATAAATGTTGACAATGTTCTGTTGACAAACTATGTATTCATAAGCTACACAGTAATAAATGCAACACATGATCTATTGTGTCATCTTTATAATGTTTGAGCTCACGCTCATATGTTTTTGCCTCTAGTTTGTTCTTTTATGTAGGGAAGCAGGCCAAACCCCGTTGATTTAAATGGAAGAGAAAAGCGTGTGTTTATATTTCCGCAGTTTAAATCAATGGGATTTACAAGTATTTAGCTTTGACTAGTTCATGCCCAATTTCAATAGTGGACCACAAGCAAAGTTTTAAGAGATAATGAGCAAAGGCTTTAATGTTTTTATGTTCTGATATCTTTTAAAACTAGGTTATTCCTAAAGGATACAGAATATAATTGATGTGTGTGCATGTTTGTGTCTACTGTATATGATTTATATAAAATCATATATATATATATATATATATATATATATTTCAGGTTGCCAAAAATATGTTTTAGACTACAACTAATGTAGTAAAATGGGACGCGGTGTGGGTAAAACCTCAGCGCCTAGGACTTGCCGATCGCATGGTCGGCGGTTCGAATCCCCGTGGCGGGGTGCGCTCCCGTCGTTCGGTCCCAGCGCCTGCCAACCTAGCAGTTCGAAAGCACCTCCGGGTGCAAGTAGATAAATAGGGACTGCTTACCAGCGGGAAGGTAAACGGCGTTCCGTGTGCTGCGCTGGCTCGCCAGATGCAGCTTGTCACGCTAGCCACGTGACCTGGAAGTGTCTGCGGACAGCGCTGGCTCCCGGCCTATAGAGTGAGATGAGCGCACAACCCTAGAGTCTGGCAAGACTGGCCCGTACAGGCAGGGGTACCTTTACGTTTTTAATGTAGTAAACTGGAGGAAAAAGACAAGTCTCAATGTTCTTGAAAAATCTCTAACATTACAATTTTATCTTAAGGAAGATTAAAGCATGTTCCTGTAATTCTTAGTGAGTTGTAGGTGAATAACTGCAGTGAATGAGCAAGGAAGGCTCTCGAATCATTTGCAACTTGTGCTCGTTTGGAGTCTGGCATGAGAAATTTAGACATTTTTTTTGACTGTATGCATTGATTTTCACTTTCAGCAGATTCAGTTTTGCTGGCCGCCAACTCCCCAGTTGTTCCGGTCTCTTTAACTGGCCAGCTGACCTCTTTTACTGACTAAAGCAATTTTTAGGCAGGCTTCCTGGCCAGGCTCCCCCCTCCACTTCTCTCCATCTTAGGATCATAAACCCGATATTGTCCGATTCACTCAAAACCGCCAAATATTGCAGTGGGACTTGTGCTGGCGTTTGGTACTGCTTTGGAGTGAATTGGACGACATTGGGTTTGGGGCTAAAGGTTCACCACACGGGTTACGGCACCAAGGGGTCATTTTGTGGAGCGCCAGGAAATGTGGATTTTTTGACGCCAAATATCAAAGGGAGCCTTGCCCTGACGTTTGGCGCTGCCTTGGAGTGAATCGTACAATGTTGAGTTTTTGGCTAAATCTTGACCCCGCAGATTAGGGCCCTGAGGAGACATTTTTTGTTTCGTTTTGGTTTTTGCTTTTTGGAAAAAGGCATTTATTTAGGAAAATAAACTGCCTTGCTTCAGTCCTGCTGTTCTCTTCTTTTTAAAAAAATGCTTTTTATTAAGTTTTCATTTCAAATACAGTGGTACCTCAGGTTACATACGCTTCAGGTTACAGACTCTGCTAACCCAGAAATACAGTGGTGCCCCACAAGATGAATGCCTCGCAAGACGAAAAACCCGCTAGACGAAAGGGTTTTCCATTTTTGAGTTGCTTCGCAAGACGATTTCCCCTATGGGCTTGCTTCGCAAGACGAAAACGTCTTGCGAGTCTTGTGATTTCCCCCCACTTCCCCCCTTTTTCTAAGCCGCTAAGCCGCTAATAGCCTTTTAGCCGCTAAGCTGCTAAGCCTTTAATAGCCGCTAAGCCGCTAAGCCGCTAATAGCGCTAATCCGCTAATAGGGTTGCTTCGCAAGACGAAAAAACCGCTAGACGAAGAGACTCACGGAACGGATTATTTTCGTCTTGTGAGGCACCACTGTATTATCTCAGGTTAAGAACTTTGCTTCAGGATGAGAACAGAAATCGTGCTCCGGCAGCGCGGTGGCAGCAGGAGGCCCCATTAGCTAAAGTGGTGCTTCAGGTTAAGACCTCCGGATTGAATTAAGTACTTAACCTGAGGTACCACTGTACACCAACACCAACAAAATACACAAATATTTCAAGTCTTTTTTCATCTGTCTTACTTTATGCTCCGTGGAGCAGTTGACTTCCCTCCTTCCCTTCCGCAGATTTTCTTATTCCAGTCTCTAATCCACAGTTCCTTGGTAATATCTAAACCATGACATAAGATTGATTTCAGTCCTGCTAACGTCTTCAAGTTTCTACAGTTCTCACTTATATAGACCATAAATTTACTCCATTCTTTTTGGTACTTTGTTTCTTCCTGGCTACGAATTCTATGGGTCAGTTTTGCTAACTTCGCATATTCGACCATCTTTGTCTGCCACTCCTTTACAGTTGGTAGTTCACCGAGACACTTTGCGGGACGCTGTGAAATGTGCAGTTTTGACCAACAAACCTTGGAGGGGGCTTGTGCCGGTGTTTGGATCCGCTTGTGTGTGAATCAGACCATGTCGGGTTTTTGGTTGAATCTTGACACCATGGATTAGGGCACTGAGGGAATCATTTTGTGGGGCACTGTGAAACGTGTTGTTTTAACCGCAAAACGTTGCAGTGGGACTCGTGGTGACGTTTGCAGCCACCATGGAGTGAATCGGCTGACGTCAGAGTTACATGAAAACTCATCAGAGACATTTACAGTTGCAAATGGCAACAAAATATCTGTGCAAGGAAAAGGAGCAGGTTCGCTCAAGTGTGTTGCAAGTAGAAAAACTGTTTGTAATGAAGTGAGAGGTGTAGTTTACTTGCCCGAATTAAGAGTTTGCTG
The DNA here is from genome assembly GCF_964188315.1 of Podarcis muralis. NCBI lineage: Eukaryota > Metazoa > Chordata > Lepidosauria > Squamata > Lacertidae > Podarcis > Podarcis muralis. The sequence goes on along the minus strand of NC_135660.1, from coordinate 84,113,808 downwards.
AGTGTGACAACCCTGACCAAGCGTGGTTTTAATGGAAATTTGAATCACAGCAAATGTGCACTTGCCAAAGATGGTGTTTTGTATGGACAAAATTTTGAAAATCATGGATCTGTTGCGGGTGGGGTGGCTTGTGTGCTTTGCTCCGGAATCAGGATTATAGCAGACCTGCCAAAAAACGGTTTGATGAGAGGAATGGAATTAAACCTTGTAAAGTTGACCGGAATAGTGAAATAGCCCAGGTGGGGCTTGGTAGCTTGGGAAGTAGGCTCAGGTAAGGGTCAGATGCCTTGTAAAGCTCGTAAAGCCCAGAGTATATTACAGGCCTTCGTCCTGGCCAGGCCCCCTAGATTTAGAGGCCCAAGTTGCCCTGCCATCGCATGAAGTCTTGGGTTTGCAATTTTGGGAGAGGGAGACTGCCCACTGGGGAGCGGGCGGGCTGGTGAGGCCCCCTAGATTTAGAGGCCCTAGGCTTCAGCCTACTAAGCCTATACATAAATCTGGCACTGGCCCTATTGAAATGTATTTTGTTAGTTTTGGACCAGTCCTCCAATCTGCTGAGGTCATCTTGAATCTCAATTCTCTCTTCAATGGCATTGGCTATTTCTCCCAGTTTGGTGTCATCTGCAGATTGTGTTATGTATTGAAGTTCTCACCCTGGCCACCAGGTGTATTGTGTATAAAGTTTTCACTCAGGTCCACGTAAGTTAATTTAGGCGGGAAACCCTGGGTTGTTGTTGTTACAATGTTGACAGCCTATAAAAGCAGGCCGGCTGAGCTGTTCAGTTCAGTTCCAGCTTACAATAAAGAGCTGCTTGGAGAAATCTCTGTGTCGTCTGCTATGTCCACTCACAACTTAATAGATTGGATGAGCATCTCCTCAATACCTTTGTGATTTCTCCTTTCTTCCATTTCTTATACATTCCCTTCCTCACCCTGCAAGCTCCTTATGCAGCCCTGCTGCTTTCTTTAGGTGCCTCCCGTTTTCCTTTCTTGTTGGAATTGTCCGCCTTTGTGCTGATGCTTCTGAGGAAATGGGCTCCTGAGAACACAAAAAGCCAAGCCAGCGACCCAAATGCAACAGAGTGCAGTATTAATGCCATGTCGTTTTACCATAGAGTCATTCTCCCTTTCAGTGGCTGCATCTGAATATTTCATGAAACCAAGCCAGTTGAGGAACATCAACCAACCTTTTTATTATAATGGTTTTCTAAATCGGGCAGAACGCTTGCGGTCCAGGACCAGCTAGGAAGCTGTCAAGCTTCTTCCTCTCTTTCCTCTGCTTTAATTGGCTGAGACACCTTGCTCTTGTGCTTCAAGGCATCTCAAGAAGCCCAAGATCTCATGCATCCAAACTGGGATCAGGGCTGTAAAGATTCATCTGGCAACTTTTTTTATGAGCAGGTCCAGAAAAAGACCTTTTTTTTCATCCGTGAACTAAAATACAAATTGTCTAAAACTGTTTAGAAATGACTGTAGATTAGTGATGTCATGGAGACTTGCTTTACATGCTCAAATCTAAAATATAATAACATAATAATATTAATAAATTATGAGGGCTTCCTCTTTTTTGCACCCTCTTACCACCATAGAAAAGGGACGCGGGTGGCACTGTGGGTTAAACCACAGAGCCTAGGACTTGCTGATCAGAAGGTCGGCAGTTCAAATCCCCGCAATGGGGTGAGCTCCTGTTGCTCAGTCCCTGCTCCTGCCAACCTAGCAGTTCAAAAGTACGTCAAAGTGCAAGTAGATAAATAGGTATCCGCTCTGGTGGGAAGGTAAATGGCGTTTCCGTGCACTGCTCTGGTTCGCCAGAAACAGCTTAGTCATGCTGGCCACATGACCCGGAAGCTGTACACCGGTTCCCCCCGCCAATAAAACGAGATTAGCGCCACAACCCCGGAGTCGCTCACGACTGAACCTAATGGTCAGGGGTCCCTTTACCTTACCACCATAGAAAAGCCCTTACTTTAGAGTAAAGATTTTTGTAAAGATTTTTTGTGCGCAGCTTGTCCTTAATGTTTTGGTTTTTTTATTCACTATCTTAAATGAATATCTTTGCGTAGTGAACCACGTTAGAGCTATTGGGCTCCATTTAGCAGAGCATACACTTGATATTGTAAACTGCCCTGTGACCTTTAGATGAAGGGTGGTATAGAAATTCAATAAATAATAACAGCAATTAAAAAACAATACATTTGCAAGGGGCTGGACTAGAAGACCCCTTGGGTCCCCATTCCAACTCCACAATTCTATGATTGCAGGCAAATAGCATTAACCTAACCAAGGCAGGAGTATCCAAATATGAAAATTATAATGATCATTTAAAAAAATCTGCTAAAGGCAGTTATATTATTCTTAGGTATCCAGACCATTAAAACTACGTCAAGGGGAAATGTTGGGATATAAAGTTTCTGTTCAGATTGTTCCCCAAGTGCTGTATCTTCACCACCTTTCAGCAATTGTCCCTCAATTTACCCAAGAATGCTTGGACTGAATGGTTGATCTCCACAAAGCTTCTTCCTCTTCTTCTTCTTTGGCAATCACTCGTAGCCGAGTAAGATTGTCTCCCATGAACACGGTCTTAACAGTGAGTCTGTAAGTGTCTGTGGAGGCCAATTCTGGATCCACACGTCCTTCTACAGTGGGGACATAGGTTTCCAGGCAGGAGTTGATCATGGTGAGGGTTTGTCAAGCATGCCTTCCTCTTAGCATGTTTCTCCTTTTCGTCCTGAGTTTGAGCGTCTTCAAAGCCCATGACAAAGGCTGTTCTCCAACTGGAGCGCTCGCAGCCCAGTGTTTCCCAGTTGTCGGTGTTCATACTACATTTTTAAAGATATGCCTTGAGAGAGTCTTTAAACCTCTTTTGTTGACCACCAGCATTACACTTTCCATTTTTAAGTGTCGCAGCAATGATTCTTCAACATCAACTTCATTGGACTGGCCATGTTGTGCAGATGCCTGATTATCAACTTCCAAAGCAACTACTCTATTCCCCCTACAAATCACTGTTTCCTCAACTAACCCAGTCAGATGGGATTATTATTATTATTATTATTATTATTATTATTATTATTATTATTATTCTGTAGTAACCAAAGACTAGTTTTCTACAAAAGGTTGCAAAAGGTTCTTTAGTTCAAGCTTGTATTAAACACCAGGTGAGCTTATGAGACTTCCAGCATCAACACTGGCCCTGCCATCTGTGGAGTCACTATGGGGGGGGGGGGTGTAGTGACAACAGAACCCCACCATTTAAAATGACAACAGAACCCCACCATTGTGCCTTAGTTTAAAAGGCTCTGCTGACCCCAGATGAGCAGCCCAAACAGACCAGTGACAAGCAGTCAATGAACTAGATCACTAGGGGGACTAGGCTAGTCCCCTAAATGTTCCCCGGGTGCCTCCTTCCCAAAGCCCAGGAAACTTCTGTCCAGCTTAGGGAGGGAGGCACGATGCTCACACTCATGATGTCATCACGTTTGTGACATCATGTTTGTGATGTCACATGTGTGATGTCACAGACATAAAAAACAACACACTGCTTGCCACTGAAAGAGACCCTGTATATGAGTCAGAATAGACTGAAGTGTGTGCCTCATTTTAGTTTTCTGTAGATGGAGATGTTGTTTTCTAATTCATAAGATACAATTTCTCATCTTTATCGTGTGTGTTTTTTAAAACAACAACAACCCCTCCAACTTTTTTTTCTATATAAAAAAAATTGCCAAGAGGTTTTTCTTGCCTCCACTTGGAGAATTTAATGTAAATATGTTTAATGTAAATCACATGCCTTGCAAATAACAATTTAGTTAACAGGATTCATGAATGATTCATGGTACCTCTATACATAATGCATAATTAAATCATGGGCTGATGGAGTGGAATTTATTAATTGTGAATACACATGTGTTACCATGATACTAATTTATTTCTTTCCATTTTATTGGCATATTGCTCACTCATCTGTGACTGCCTGCTTTGTAGCATTATGCCGCAACCGTAACATGTTGTTCAAATTATCTGGACGTTTGGATAAGCTGTTTGTTCGCTGATGGGAACAATATGTATTTAGCAGGAAGACTTAATGTAAATTATTATACAGCGAACACGAGCGTGGTGCTGTGTACCATCTCATTAGAGTTTTTGCTGATGAACTACGTTGACTTCTCAGAAAGGCAGGAAGTTTACTGAAAACACTGAAACGAGACTCTCTCATTAAAGAGACGAGACGCATTGGAAAGTGTGCAAACAAGGATCTGAGTGAGTGAGAGTCATAGGACAGCGTCTGAGAACTCAGTACCACAACTCGAGTTAGAAGAGGCTTTGATCCATGACAAAGCGTGTTCTCCTTCATGGAGAGCACGTGTTGCGGTGGGGGCCGACAGGACACTCCAAAGTTGTGGGGCGGGCTAATTGATCATTGGCCACTGTTGTGATTGGGCTTCCCTTGTTGTTGGGAAGAAGTTAATGTTGCCATTTGATGATTGACAGCCAGAAATGTTAAAACTCCCTGCACGAGGTGCAGAGCTTCCTCTTTTCGCTCTGTGCATCGGATTGCCCGTCCCCCTCTCTCTATATTCAGGGGTTGTTTGCTTTGGACCTTGCTATGCCTGTCATGGGGTCGTCTGCTCTTGGGGCAGGGGCCCGGTAGGAATTTTGTCCATTTGGCTGATTGGCTGGGGCCATTTGGTTTTTGCCTACTGCGTAGCAAATCGTCACAACTTGTAAGGTTGCGGTTAGGCATTGGTTTATGGTTTGGTTGGTTGGGGGCATGGATTGGCTGTGCCTGCCCCTCTAATGTTGGTGCTGCAAGGGATTCCGTTAAAGGAATACAGGGGCTCACTATTGCTTTTGTCCAAACCCTGTCAAGGGGCTAGGGCCACACAAGAGCCCTGGTTGCATTTGGGGAAGGCTGAGGGCAGGTCCGTATAGTCAAAGCCATGGTTTTCCCAGTAGTGATGTATGGAAGTGAGAGCTGGACACAAAGAAGGCTGATCACCGAAGATTGATGCTTTTGAATTATGGTGCTGGAGGAGACTCTTGAGAGTCCCATGGACTGCAGGAAGATCAAACGCATCCATTCTTAAGGAAATCAGCCCTGGAGTGCTCACTGAAGGACAGATTGTGAAGCTGAGGCTCCAATACTTTGGCCACCTCATGAGAAGAGAAGACTCCCTGGAAAAGACCCTGATGTTGGGAAAGATTGAGGGCACAAGGAGAAGGGGACGGCAGAGGACGAGATGGTTGGACAGTGTTCTCGAAGCTACAAACATGAGTCTGACCAAACTGCGGGAGGCAGTGGAGGACAGAAGTGCCTGGCGTGCTCTGGTCCATGGGGTCACGAAGAGTCGGACACGACTAAACGACTCACAACAACAACGAGGGCAGGTTCCCTCCTCCGTCGCTACCGCCAAATGTATTCCCCTTTTCTGACTTTCGCAGGCTTGCGAAATGTCAGTCTGTCCCCCACTGGGGGCAGATAGTCACAACCAATGCCTAAGCAACCACTCACATTTTGTATTTTAATAAAGTTGTGGCCAAATTATGCCAAAATCCTTAAACAAAAATATTCTGTGTGATGTGTGAGTTATTTGGGGTGGTCTGGGGACCTCGACACGCAATAGGAAAGGCTTCTCTACTGTGTCAGGGGACTGACTAGATGAGGAAGGCACAGGGAAAGCACAGAGGATTTGGATCTGGGATCCTGGTGTTGGGAAACTGGCCACACCCCAGAGGAGGGAAGAGCTGGGAAGTACTGGAGGCTGGGAGCTAGAAGGATGATGGAGAGGAGGGGAGAGGCAGGTGCCCCAGCACAAGGAAGGACAGGAGTCAGACTTGGACCGTTCTACCAAAAAGCCCCTCTGATGGGTTCTCTGCTGACAGCTTGCAAGCTCCAACCACTCCCAGAACGAAGTATTTATTGCACGTTGCCGAGCAGAGAGCCAGGCAGACACAGAGAGGGTCCCTTTGGATCTTGCCGTAGACAGAGTGTGAGGGGCCTGGCACAGAGGGTTTGGGAGTGAAGGGGGAGCTACAAGCCAGTCCATACAACTGCTTCATCAAGACAGGAGCAGCCTCTAGAAGTCACCGTTCGTTCTTTGGCCTGCTTTCCTTAATAAAGAGATTAACTCTAAGTTAAGGGACACGGGTGGTGCTGTGGGTTAAACCACAGAGCCTAGGACTTGCCGATCAGAAGGTCGGCGGTTTGAATCCCCGCAAGGGGGTGAGCTCCCGTTGCTCGGTCCCTGCTCCTGCCAACCTAGCAGTTCGAAAGCATGCCAAAAAGTGCAAGTAGATAAATAGATACCACTCTGGTGGGAAGTTAAACGGCGTTTCCATGCACTGCTCTGGTTCACCAGAAGCAGATTAGTCATGCTGGCCACATGACCCGGAAGCTATATGCCGGCTCCTCAGCCAATAAAGCAAGATGAGCGCCGCAACCCCAGAGTCGGTCATGACTGGGACCTAATGGTCAGGGGTCCCTTTACCTTTACTTAACTCTAAGTTAATCAATTGTTTCACCCTCTTTCTCTGATCTGTGAATGACCTGTTCTTCTCATCGGCTCCCTGACATACTGTAAGGCACTCAGGTCCAAATACCTGGAATTAATGGGGATAAGGGAACCAGGAAACTGCCAAGAGGTTCTGAGCCTGGGAACACCTATTCCTGCTGGGAGATTTCAGTGCCAGAGTTGGGGATGATAACCTTACATAGGACATCTGCATAGGCCACTTTGGTATTGGCAGAATGAACGAGAACGGACAAAGGTTGCCTGAGCTGTGCTCGTACCACAATCCAGTGGGGCTTACTCCCAGGGAAGTGGGATAATGATTGTAGGTGAGTGGGGTTAATTGTGGGGAGTTTAATCAATGCAAATCAAGGCACGGCTGTATCTGCTAGGCTGAGGTCTGGGGTGTTAGCGTAGCAAGCAGTGAAAAAGTAAATGTTAAAAATGGCTTTTACTTCCATCGGTGATTAAATTATTGCAGGTTCTTGCGCCCTAATCTTTAAAGTCATGCATCTGAGGATCTGGTTATAGACAACAAATTACAGTGGTACCTCGGGTTAAGTACTTAATTCGTTCTGGAGGTCCGTTCTTAACCTGAAACTGTTCTTAACCTGAAGCACCACTTTAGCTAATGGGGACTCCCGCTGCTGCCACACCGCCGGAGCATAATTTCTGTTCTCATCCTGAAGCAAAGTTCTTAACCTGAAGCACTATTTCTGCATTAGCGGAGTCTGTAACCTGAAGCGTATGTAACCTGAGGTACCACTGTAATGAATTCGTTGAAAGTCAGGTGATCAATTCAAATTCTTTATTTGGTCAAAGCCTTTATTAACGGAGATAATGCAGTAGGAGATTTGCTTGAGCAAACCCCATTGAAACGACTAGGAGCTGCACAGCAGTGCTCCCATTTAGTCTGATGGAGCTTCCTGGAGAATTGTGCTCAAAATATTTTGCGGGGACAAGGTAATAAAGTAAATGCACACTTGGTTACTCTTTTCTTTCTGAGGTCATTTAGTGTTCTCTCTCCTGCCTCGCCTCATTGCTGTTGCTTGGCACATTTGTCTTAGGTACACTTTTAATTAAGGGGGAAATTCTTGTTCTGAATGCTCATGATCAAGATGGTATTGCCCGAGGCAAAGCCATTGGCTACAAGTACTTCAACAGACCAAATACAGTTGCAACGCTCCCTGGAAACCATAGTAGAGAGCAGATTTCTGCCTTTGAACTAACATCTGAATGCTGTGTGTCCCACTTGAGAGAGGGGTTAGAATCCTGGGAGCCAGGCAACCCAGATTTGTCATAAAATAAATAGATTTTAGGACAACACAGAATGGCAGGGATTTCAGCAGACTGAACAGAACAGTGGAGGTACACTGACTTACAATTCAGAGAGCCTTTTGGGCTAAAGGGTGGGGTACAAATACTACTAATAAATTAAATTAAATACAACATCCTGGTATAATCTTAGAAGGAAAACACTGGGTTCTTTTATAAATTGCTTCCACCCATTGCGTCCCCTGTTATTCTTTCTAACTGACTGGGCTTTGACCTTAGGTTTCTTAATGTTGTTTAGCCTGCATGGATATATCTGTAAAAAAAGAGATAACGCACTTTATTATGAAATACACAACATGACCCCTGCTTTTAATAACAGAATGCAATTAATGTCAGCCTTGCTTGGGTGATAAATTAGGGGCTGGGAATGGCTTTTATTTTCTGAAACATAACCAGGAAAAGAAAAAGTTTTAAATCATTTGCTAAGATTTCAGAAGACAACACCACCTCCAATCTGAGAACGAAACTCTAAAATCCAGTCTGCTTTAACACTTGTTTCTGTGGCCTGAAGGTTTCACATCCAAATAAAATAAAATGAATGACAATGCAAAGGAATACGATTACTGGACATGATTAGGATTGCACTCCAGAATAACCATAGCAGTTTTAAATTATGAAAAGATGTTAAAAAGCCTGGGCTAAATGGAAAAGCTTGTGCCTTGTGGCAAAAGGATGAAACTGTAGATACCAGGCAGGCCTCTCTAGAGAGTGCATTCCACTGAAAGGGGAGCCACCACTGAAAAGACCCTCTGTACTATATGGTTCATAATTCTCTGCAGCATACATGGATACTGTGGCAAATGAAATAACAAGGAAAGTGTTTGAAAACCACCACTCTAGACCAAGATATCCTGAGTTTATGGTATGTTTCCGGGTCAGAATGCTTCCTCGATGGTTTGTTGAATATTTACAGATAAATTGTAAACAGATAAAAACATTGGCAGGATTATTGTAATAACCTGTGGTTTCATAAGAGTATATATTTAAATAAGATGAATAAATGAGCAAATTAAGTTAATTTGGATATGCAGAATATATTAAAAGTACATTTAAGGAGCCGCAGAAAGAGGGGGGAGAAGGTCAAGTTTTGGAATGTCAAAATGATTGTAAAATGAGTGAAATGTTTGAGTAAACATTCACAAGTGTGTGTGTGTGTGTGTGTGTGTGTGTGTGTATATATGATGTAAATGTATTAGGAATTAATTGGGGAAATAATATGCAGGATGAAGAAATTGAAAGTAAAACAAAGTGGAAGTATGAGGGAAGTCCAGGGGAGGGGGGCAGGAAAAAAGGAAAATTGTTAGAGAGATATTTCATAAAGGATGTATATATATATATATAAAAACCCCAATAAAAACTATTATAAAATAAAATAAAATGAGTGAAATGTATAAAATGAGTGAAACTTGAAAAGTATAAATAAAAATTAAAAGAAAAGAAAAGAAACCTTTGTTGTAACAAATAAACGATCAGGTCTCCTGGCTACTGATTTGCTCCTTCCTGAAAAAAAGAGGAAGAAAAAAAGAATGTTTCCTCGATCTCAGGTAGTGGCAAAATAGTTTCTTTTTAGCTACCCCTCTCCCCCGCCCCGTCAGACTGACTGGGTTGGACCTCCTAGTTGTGACGTGGCAAGCTACCAAACAGAATGTTGCTTTTGGGTCCTATGCCTGAATCTCATCCATCTCCATGACTGCTTTCTTTGTCACAGCTGTCCAACACAAATACCGGGGTTGGGATTGATTCGGGGAAGTCGTGCCCGAGCGCTGATTTTCACCGAGATCGGCGTTCTCGTTAGGCCAGCTTCACGAATCAAAATATTGATGCCTGGCAGGCCGACCCGAGTTTATTTGGATTATCTTGCCCTGTGCCATGAGGTCAGGCCCGCTGTTATTTCACTTGCACCGAGCGCTGTTTAACGAAAGACAAATCCCGGGCCCCGGGGGAACAAGCCAAGGAGTGCTGGAAGCTTTCCTCAGTGAAACCAATGGTGACCCATCATCGCAGAAATATTTATTAATATAACTGAAGCACAGATGAGAAGTAGAAGACGCCAGGCTGCGCTCCGACCAACCGGCAAACAAGGACTGGTGCAGTTTCTGCTGCTGGAGAGTGAGCCTGGCTCGGCTCACCTTTGCTCCTCAAATGAGGTTTCTCTGCAACAAACGCTGACGTCCTCTTCCTCTCGCTCCCTCTTCCCGCCCTGCTTCAGGCAGGCTGCCTGGCCTTTCAAAGATTTCTTCTCAAAGTGCCTTGCAAATTTAGCCAATTAAATGCTTCACTCAACTGCCTCGTGGTTACCAGACCACCAAAGTTTATATATACAGTGGTACCTCGGGTTAAGAACTTAACTCGTTCCGGAGGTCCGTTCTTAACCTGAAACTGTTCTTAACCTGAAGCACCACTTTAGCTAATGGCGCCTCCTGCTGCTGCTGTGCTGCTGCTGTGCAATTTCTGTTCTCATCCTGAAGCAAAGTTCTTAACCCAAGGTACTATTTCTGGGTTAGCGGAGTCTGTAACCTGAAGCATCTGTAACCCAAAGTACCACTGTGTATGTGTGTTTTTGTGTGTGTGTGTGTGTGTATAAAATTAAATTTTTTGTTTTACAATTTAGAACACTCATTTAGACAACCTTAAAATACCAATGACTTCCCTTCTTCTCTTTCCATGGTTCATTTTGCATGTCATCAATCCCTGCATATTTTACATAAACTAAACCATTCAGTATTCCATTCTTACTTCCATCAAAGCTTATTTACACCGTTGAATTTATTTTAATGTTGCCAACGTTTTCAAGTGTACACAATTACCCCTCATATATTCAATAATCATTTTTCAATCTTCTTTAAATGAATGTTCTTCTTGTTCTCTTATTATATAAGTTAAATCCGCAAGCTGCGCATATACCATCAGTTTAAGTTGCCATTCTTCTTTGGTTGGGACCTCACTCGTTTTCCATTTTTGGGCTTTTTGACACCTGGGAATTTCCATCTTAATCATCCCCAACAAAAAGGTCTCTTTTTTGGGGGGGGAAAGATGCTTTTAAACATTTCCCCCCCAATTCATTATGGATCATTTCCCAATACTCTTTTACCCTTTTACAGGTCCACCACATATGAAAAAACGTACCCTTGACCTCATTACATCTCCAACATTTATCTGATTAAGTCTTGTACATCTTAGCAAGTCTGCTCAGAGTTAAATACCATCTGTAAATCATTTTCAAGTAGTTCTCCTTCAAAGAATAACACCAAAGTTCAGTTTTACAAGTTCAATAAGGCAAGGGATTTGAAGAGTGCAGTGGGGGAAAAGAAGAAGTTTTAAGCTGGCATTTGGGTTTCCAGATCCAAAACTGCAGGAATGATGTCGATTCAAGCTGCAAAAGGGACAGCTCAGGTGGAAGCTAGACACATATAAAAAATGCCATGAAAATGCTTTTTTAAAAAGCGTTTTGGAAAAATATATTGAATTTGCCATAAGCTCATCACTGCCATCTTGTGTCACATTTGTATAATGCACTTAAAACACACTTAAAATGTTTTCTTTGCAGCTGTATAGCTGAGTCCTTAGACTGTTGCACTTCCTTGGTAAAAACAAGCTGTTTAGGAACTGAACCCAAAGGCAACAAAAAGGGGACAAAGGGTGGTGAAGAATTGTTGTCCACAAATCTAGCACACTTGTTTCTGTGTATGGTAAATTATAAAGGCTGCCTTCAGATGTCTTCTAAAGGTTGCATAGTTACTTATTTCCTTGGCTCATGGGTCGCATAACTCCATACCCTCCAACATTTCTCTGATGAAAATAGGGACTTCCTAAGGAAAAGCGGGATATTCTGGGATCAATTCATAAACTGGGATGGCTTCTGTAAATCCGGGACTGTCCCTGGAAAATAGGGACATTAGGAGAATCTGTAGTCCATTTTTTGTTAATCCATTTAGGGCACAATCCAGCAGGTTCTTATTCAGAAAGCATATTACAATGAACACGAGCTCTTCAGAATTTCCAGACCGTGCTGTGGAAGAATATTGAACGATTCTCACTTTAATGATACAGTTGTTCTTGTAGCTCTAAAATAAAGTGAACAGTTGACAAATATTGCAGCTTTTAAATTTCATTAGTCTGTCCCATTACTCAGACTGTAATAATAACTGTTGCTTATTCAGACTGTCTCATGGCTTTCCCTTCTTGCCAGTACTCTGTCACTATCTTATTATGGATGTGTGAAGCTGCCTTCTCATTCGCCCATTTAGATGGAAAACAGTACAAGACAAAATTTGGCTCAGATTGCAAGAGGGACATTTTTTTCCACCATCGTACTAGCTCTATAAATGTGCCCATGTGGAGGCGAAGTAGTCCAATAATTAGAAAGCAGTTAAAAAAATAAGGAGGACAGATCTACCTGTCAATGCCTCTCCAGGATCTTAATCATGCTACTTGAGATTTTTTAAAACCGAAAATGGATTGAAACTGCCATCTTGTAATGAGGCATCACAAGAGGTGCTTAAGTCATTTTTAGGACACTGCTATGTTATTTATGAAGGGACGCGAGTGGTGCTGTGGGTTAAACCAGAGCCTAGGGCTTGCCGATCAGAAGGTCGGCGGTTCGAATCCCCGCGACGGGGTGAGCTCCCGTTGCTCGGTCCCTGCTCCTGCCAACCTAGCAGTTCGAAAACACGTCAAAGTGCAAGTAGATAAATAGGTACCACTCCGGCAGGAAGGTAAATGGCATTTCCTTGCGCTGCTCTGGTTCGCCAGAAGTGGCTTAGTCATGCTGGCCACCTGACCCGGAAGCTGTACGCCGGCTCCCTTGGCCAGTAAAGCGAGATGAGCGCCGCAACCCCAGAGTCGGTCACGACGGGACCTAATGGTAAGAGGTCCCTTTACCTTTACTATGTTATTTATGAGAATACTTTTTGATGTTTTTACTGGTGCATTTTGTTTTCTATTACCTTCCTTTTTGAAAACTGCCCTGGGATCATTTTGGCGAAGGGAGGAATAGAAATCTATAAATAAATAAATCATGCACTAAGTACAATCGGTGAAATTTTGCAGGGTGGAATTGCAGAAGATCTAGCAAAGCTATATCGGGCTTGTTCACACTTCTGATTGTCCGGTGCCCACAAAGCACGGGTCCGAGTGGTTTCCCACGTGTTCCGTGTTTTCCCAGGGAAGACCCGCCCTTTTACCACTTAATCAGAGCAAACTTCAATCTGCAGAGAACCCGCTTGACGTTTGCTCCGATTCAGCAGCAAAGAGCAGGTTTTCCCAAGGGACATGTGGAAGTGGACCATCTTGGATGGACAAAGGCGCCGGGTTCCACCCAACTTTGGGGGAGCCCAGCACATGCGTGACATCACCCGCACGATGTGCGCATGTGATGTCACGCGGTGGAAGGAGGCCACAAGGCCTGCCGCAGCCGCAGGGAGGCCTGTCGCAGTCCGCTGAAGACCATGGAATATTGAGGGGACCTGCCCCCTTCTTGAAATTTGTTGGGAGTCCTCTGCCCCACCCCCAAAATGGCACCCCTGTGGCTGGAAGCCCTGGAAGCCCTTTTTCCGCCAGGCCTGAAGGGGCTCTGATTGACTCCAACTACAAAATCGGAGGCTGCTGAGGAGGCCAGAGACCATCTCTTATTGCAGACCCGGGTGATCAAGCCTGAGCTTCCACAGTCGGCCGCCATGAACTGCCATTGGCAGGATTAACGACAGCAGATACGTTGCATGCTTATGATACTATTTTCTTCTCTCGCTGTTTTAAACGTGGCTTCCTTTAGTCATGTTTATTTTGAAATCTTGAAGATAATATTTTAGTTTCCTGTAAATTATGTTGCTTTGAACGTCTGCTTGACTTTTGTTTTACTCTGGATTGTTTTGTTTGATGGTTTCATGTAGGTTGTAAACCATTTTCAGAGTCCCCCCCCCCCCTTAAACATCTAAAGCTGTATAGCAATGACTATCATCGTCATCATCAGTCATCATCATCATCAGTGCAAATTTTTATTTTTTGGAAATGCATTTTCTTATTTCAATAATTTTTAAATAAATTTTATCACATATTTTTGACAAAGTAATAATCATAAATAAATAAGAATAAAAATATGCACCCCACCACTGAGACCATTCCATTGTAACTATCTGATCTCCCAAAATGTCAATACCTCTTGCAGCGGTTTGACCCCTTTCCGTTTTAACAGTACAAATTCTGCAAATACCCTCCATATCTCCTCAAAATCATTTCTCCTGCATATTCCCCGTTTTACCTTAATGTTAATTTATCATTAATAATAATAATAATAATAATAATAATAATAATAATAATAATAATTTTTATTTATATCCTGCCCTCCCCAGCCGAAGCCGGGCTCAGGGTGGCTAACAACAATAAAATAATACAACATTCTAAAATCATTTCATTATAAAATTAATTCAAATCAAATTGATGGCAACCATTAGGCTAATATCCCACACCTCTTTGTTCCATTCTTCCATTTTATATTCTGCTTGCCCCTTCTACTTCCTAGCTATAGTAATTCGTGCAGCTGTCAATAAATTTGTGAGCAAGTCCTTCATAGCTTGTGAACCTTCCACTCCATCATAAGTTGATAATAATGCTACCTCTGGACTTTCGGTCAGTGATTTCTGTTATCCCCTTAAAAACCCTTTGCCAAAAATATTGTACATATTTTTACAATAATATTTACAATAATAGTGCAATTTTTCTAGAAAGAAAGGTGCTGGAACTCACCATGAATTATGGCAATGGCGCCCACCTGAGAGGTGCCAGAACTGAGTTCTGGAGAGTTCTGACTGAAAAAAGCCCTGATAATGATGATGACGATGACGACATGTAGATGAGCCCTATGTGGTACATGAGGGGGGAAATAACGTATTCATGTAATGGTGCCTTTGAAGCACCTTCTGTGACCATTCACACTTCCGTGGGAAAGCTTGGCTTAAACTAAGAAGTGAACAGCCAATTCAGCCACGTGTCAAAAACATCATCTATTGACATGGCTCACATTTACATACTCACATGTCTCTGTAAGATTCTTGCCCAAAATCCCCACTCAGTCCCCAAATCTATTAACATTTCTGCTGCTCAAACAGACCATGTTTTGAATGAATAACTTGTATTTGACAACTTCCTTACAAACACAACATACAAATCTTTCGAATTCAGTGTATCTAAATACACATGAGTATTCCCCATGTTACTTTCTTTCCTGCATTAAAAAAAATCATTATGAGGAAATTTCATGACTCACTGAAATTCTTTTCTCTCTGAAATTCTCAAATATACACATTTTCAAAAGCTCAAATACTGTGTCAGCGTGAGCAATCACTTCTAGCTTTTTTTTATAGCCCTGCAGCTCATCTTGTAACTGAGCTCATAACTTCTGATCTTCTGAAATGAATATAAGTTTACTGTCAAAGTGTAGCTACATTTATAACTTACTTCCCCTTAACAGCATCATCACCAAAAGACCTTTTATTTAGAATTAAGTGAGGCCTTGTCTCATGTTTCCTGGAAGAGATTCTGGCTGTTATAAATCGTGCTGCTTGGGAAAGTTCTGTCAGAATAGTTCGGCTACCGCAAAAAAAGGTATAAATGAAAAAATCTTGTGCAGAAATACTGCTTTTCCCGACAGGAAAAAATTAATTTGCTGGCAGTGGGAAATATTTCCTTCTATATATCTTTCACTACAGGCTCACTGCATTCTCTTATATCAGAATCTGAGCTATGAGCCAACATGATTTGGGGACTTTTCTGACAAATTCCAAACTGGTGTTTTCATTGAAGCTGTCAGGGGTTCTGGGGCTTGAATTGGGAACCTCTTTGCCAGAGGCTCTGATCCTATGCGGCAGGGGTTTCCAACATGGTGCCCTATAAATGTGAAGGACTCCAATTCCCTTAAGTCCCAGCTAGCATTCTCTTGCTTGCATTCCCCAGTAACTGGTATTCAGAAGAAAACTTCACTTTCACCAACCTATGCATGTCGGCAGTTCGAATCCCCGCGGCGGGGTGCGCTCCTGTCGCTCGGTCCCAGCGCCTGCCAACCTAGCAGTTCGAAAGCACCCCCGGGTGCAAGTAGATAAATAGGGACCGCTTACTAGCGGGAAGGTAAACGGCGTTCCGTGTGCTGCGCTGGCTCGCCAGATGCAGCTTGTCACGCTGGCCACGTGACCCGGAAGTGTCTGCGGACAGCGCTGGCCCCCGGCCTCTTGAGTGAGATGGGCGCACAACCCTAGAGTCTGGCAAGACTGGCCCGTGTGGGCAGGGGTACCTTTACCTTTACCTTTTATTACGTCTCTCCCTTACCCAAATTTTTTCTAAAGTAAAAAGTCCCAAACGCTGTGACTGTTCCTTGTATGGGTGTTGCTCAAGTCCCCTGGTCATTTTGGTTCCTTTTTCTGCATCTTCTACAGCTCTGCAATATCTTTTATGAGGTGCAATGGCCAGAACTTGATGCTCATGTGAATTTTAACTTGTAGTAGTATTTTAAGTTTTTGTATGTGTTATGTACTGAGAACAATAAGATCCAAAATGCACCAGTCTGATTGGTCCTAGAACAATAGGATTCAGAATGCAGCAGTCTGATTGGTCCTAGAACAATGCAGCAGTATGATTGGTCTGCAGGAGCCACCCAATCCAGCTCCAGGTAGAAGTGAATCCACAACCTGATTGGCCTACAGGAGAATCCTGGAATTAGCCAATCACGTGCAGCCCATTGTGTATATAATGTTTATAAAGCAGATATTGTGGGGGAACTTCCATTTCTCCTCACCACTATGAGCAGAATAAAGAGCATGAAATCCACTCTCAACTCCGAGTATAGTTTTAAATTATTGTTGTACTTTTTAAATTATTGTTGTAATTGTAAATCTTGCTTTATCAAATAGTGTATAAATTTTATGAAGCAAGAAAGCAAGCAAGCAAGCAAGCAAGCAAGCAAGCAAGCAAGCAAGCAAGCAAGCAAGCAAACAAACAAACAAACTGTACACAGTATTATGGGTTGCACTGTAGATTTGTATAAAAAGCTGGGATTTGGGCAATTTTAGTTTTGATCTCTTTTCTAACAATTTCTAGTGTGGAACTCACCCTTTTCACAATGATGTACCCCAGTACAATGTGCAAACTTGGGATTGTGGGGCCATGACCAAACCATGGGTTTTTGCTTTGCGCTTAGATGTCTGATAAGTGAGAAACCCCTGGCACCCACCCTGGTCACTTTGTTACATGGTCATATGCAACACTGGTCGAATCAGCATAATGTTGCCAGAGTTATTGCTTGATTGCAACCACTAGCTGTAATTTGATGTTTCTCAAAGTTATTTTTAAGTGTTTAAACTGTAGGATTAATTTATTGCAAATCACTGTCAGTGCCTGTGGCAGAAAAAAATGCTTTAATAAATGTTAAAAAATAAGAGGATAATAAAAACATATTCAAGGTCTCATAGGATACCCTGGTGGGAGACGTAGGATGCTTTAAAGTATAGATGGGTAACATAAAACGTCTTGTGTATCCTGGGTTTTCTTTTCTTAAGGATGTATGAACTCTCAAAATGGGGTTCTATTAAGACTCAAGCTGTGTACCTCCAATCAGACCATTCAGGTTCATAAATCACTTCTGTGAAGCAAGTGCTTAAATTACTGGATGAGTTTTTCCCCTCTACTGCAACAAAATGTCAACTACCTGGGGATATATTTATCTTTATTTGTACATGGATGACACATAGATTCTCAATATCAGAAGGATGGTATATGTGTGTTACTCTGAAACACTCTCTCCATAAATCTCTTACAGCTGTTCCCTATAATTTACTAGAATTGATTATTCTCTCCACTGATTAGCCACTTTCCACCCTTCACATCCTCCGCTGTAAATTGAAGAAGGAGCCGTATTTCAGTGGGAGAAGAGATCATTACAAACCTACAGGGAGATTTATTTATTCACTATAAGTTAGCAGCTCTTTCTGAATTTGGGTTTTCAGTCAATCCCACATATATTTATATTACAGGGAATGTCCAGAATGTGGTCACTGTCGACATTCACATATGAATCCTGACGATCCCAGATGAATTTTTTGAATGCTTGAGAATAGAAATGTGTTTCCTCATTTTTCAAAGATTTGCGAGTGAAAGCTGACAATCCCATTTAGATGGCTGTCAGTGTTCACTGGTACATCCTGGATTATTATTATTATTATTATTATTATTATTATTAGGACACTGAAGGCAGTATGAGAGAGGTCCGTATAGTTAAAGCCATGGTTTTCCCAGTAGTGATGTATGGAAGTGAGAGCTAGACCATAAAGAAGGCTGATTGCCGAAGAATTGATGCTTTTGAATTATGGTGCTGGAGGAGACTCTTGAGAGTCCCATGGACTGCAAGAAGATCAAACCTCTCCATTCTGAAGGAAATCAGCCCTGAGTGCTCACTGGAAGGACAGATCGTGAAGCTGAGGCTCCAATACTTTGGCCACCTCATGAGAAGACAAGACTCCCTGGAAAAGACCCTGATGCTGGGAAAGATGGAGGGCACAAGGAGAAGGGGACGACAGAGGACGAGATGGTTGGATAGTGTTCTTGAAGCTATAAACATGAGTCTGGACAAACTGCGGGAGGCAGTGGAAGACAGGAGTGCCTGGCGTGCTCTGGTCCAGGGGGTCACGAAGAGTCGGACACGACTAAACGACTAAACAACAACAATCATTGATTGTGGTGTGCAAACTCCCATTTACCCCTGCCCCACACCCCTCAAGCAAGTTTTGCAGTTTTATGTTGTGATTCACAAACCTATGAAACCGGTTTGACATTGTCATTGAGATTCTACTCAATATTGATCCAGAGCAGATTCCAATGTATAGTTAGCAGAGTGAAACTTAAACACGTTGCAGGTTTCCCCCCAAAATAGACCAGAGGCATTTCATCCAACAGAACTTTACTGCTACTGAAGGCAAACGAGCATAATAGTCGCAAATCCAACACATTCAGGATTGACACCGTCCATAAGAAATCCAGTTGCAGCAGACTTAATGTTAAACTTACAAACTTATAATAAGACTAAACCCCAACACTAAGCATACTGTGTAGAGAACACCACACCAGAACTAAAGAGAGACAGAAAGAGAAGGGGAAACCCAGGCTCCTTCTGGCCTCTTATTATAGTCAGCATGACTTTGACAGAAGAGATAACAGAACCATTTTCGACCAGCTGTACTCAGCTTCTCTGAAGGAATAACCCAAACATCACGAACCTTTTGCTTGTTTCTTTCACACAGAGAAGCTTCCAGAACCGTCTTGAACTAAGTAGAATAGGAAAGATCTTTACACATCAGAACAATACTTTCTTTACTAAGAAATGCATACTGACAGACATAACCTCCAACTTCTCCAGTGAAAATAGGGACGTGTTATTCTATTATTATTATTATTATTATTATTATTATTATTATTACTACTACTACTACTACTATTATTATTATTATTATTACAGGTAGGTAGCTGTGTTGGTCTGCTGTAGTCGAAACAAAATAAAAAAATTCCTTTCAGTGGCACCTTAGAGACCAACTAAGTTTGTTATTGGTATGAGCTTTTGTGTGCATGCACATGAAAGCTCATTACTACTACTACTACTACTACTACTACTACTACTACTGTTCCTCACCCATCTGACTGTGTTCACCAATAGGGTTGCCATATGTTCGGATTTTACCAGACATTACTGGGATTTCAATGGCAGAAGTGACATCTGGGGGGTCGGTTCTTTGGCAACCTAACTGAAATCTTCCAAAAAGAGAGAGAGCTCAACTATTTATTTGTGTCCGGATTCCCACTTCTTGAAATATGGCAACCCGACCCTCCAACATTTCTCTGATGAAAATAGGGACGTCTTAAGGAAAAGTGGGACATTCCGGGATCAAATCAGAAACCAGGACGGCTTCTGTAAATCCAGGACTGTCCCTGGAAAAGAGGGACACTTGGAGGATCTGGTTTGACAACAACAGAAAGAAGCATGCACTCAGGGAAGGGGGGTGCGGGGGGTGCCATTCCTGGGGGGAGGGGTTTGACAAAATCCCCCCGGGTGGATCTGCGTGGCGGCATTCGCACCCCTGGCGGGTGGATTTTCGCTTTTGGCGTGATCGCCGTCGTGAAAATCCAACCACTGATTGCGCAAATACGCCCGGCGATCAGCCTGGCACCTCCCAGCAGGCGGCACTCGCATCCCTGATGGGTGGTTTATGCGATTGGCGGTTGGATTTTTGCAATTGGTGGGTGGCGCTGCCTGGCACCCCCGGGCGAGCAGTGCTCGCACCCCCAGCTGGCCTGCAGCGCTGCCAGCAGGGGTGTGAGCACTGCCTGCTGGGCAGCCGGGGGTGCTAGTGCTGCCTGCCAATCGTGAAAATCCGACTGCCGATCACGCAAATACACCCGGGGGCATAGGGAAGGCATGGGATGGCACGGCACAGAAGAAGAAGAGTTTGGATTTGATATCCCGCCTTTCACTCCCTTTAAGGAGTCTCAAAGCGGCTAACATTCTCCTTTCCCTTCCTCCCCCACAACAAACACTCTGTGAGGTGAGTGGGGCTGAGAGACTTCAAAGAAGTGTGACTGGCCCAAGGTCACCCAGCAGCTGCATGTGGAGGAGAGGAGACGCGAACCCGGTTCCCCAGATTACGAGACTACCGCTCTTAACCACTACACCACAGGGCGCACCATGGCGTCCTTAGGGACAGGGAGCACTGTGGCGCCCATAGGCATGGCACGGGATGCCAAGTGCCCTGTTCTATCCCTATGGCGCTGTGCACCGTGCCCCTATGGGCTGTTCACCCCACTCCTGGGCACGCAGCCCCAGGTGCCCAAGAGGCTTCCTCCGCCGCTGATTGCAGCTCCTCAAGAGACTGTTGTGCACCCAAAACAGCTGCATATTCCTTATGCCCCTATTTGCAAAAATACCTCATTATTGCTGCTTGGGAAAAGGAGCATGCAATAGATGTATATGTGATCTGATGTATGTACATCTTGGGATAGTACCTCTCTTCCCTGCTGCTTATATAACTTTGAAGCCAAGAGATGAATTATGTGAATTGGGGTGAGGTGGGGGAAATCAATAGCTCACATCAACAAGCTGTATTTCTAGACAGATAGCTTTAAAGGCCTTTACAACAAACACTGCCTCTCCTCTCCTCTAGTCACAGGGCATATTCATTTCTCTCTCTGACGCACCCCCAGTTCTCTATCAAACATGATATAAGGCTTGTCATGGAGGATTAAAAATAAAAGCCTTTTGAGAAGGGATTCTCTGCATTTTGGAGCCACTGTGAAGCAGACTTAATTAGGAAGGATGGCAAACATTGAGGGCAAAAGACAGAGTTGGCTGGCTTAGCGAGCTCACATGGAAAGGGCTGGGCTCTGTTAGGGCCAATAGTTGCAGTTTTAATGACGTTTTAGCACAGGATGTGATCAAAGGTGTTAAAAGGTTATTAGGACTTCCAATATACAGACCAGTACCGTACAAAATATGTTCTTTATGGGTTGGTGGACATAATTTGGCATGGCGATTCACCTTTCCCCCAAGTTCTTGGTCTTCAAAGTATAAAGCAGAGCTGCCTAAGGAGCTGTAGAGAGCAACTCTGGTTCCCCCCAAACCAGCTCTCCTGTTGAAGATCAGCCAGTGGCTCAGGCTGCAAACATTTTAAGCCCTTACTATTCTCCAGCACAGGGACGCAGGTGGCGTTGTGGGTTAAACCACAGAACCTAGGACTTGCCGATCAGCAGGTCGGCGGTTCGAATCCCTGTGACAGGGTGAGCTCCCGTTGCTCAGTCCCAGCTCCTGCCAACCTACCAGTTCAAAAGCACGTCAAAGTGCAAGTAGATAAATAGATACCGCTCCAGCGGAAAGGTATTTTGGGCTGCTCTGGTTTGCCAGAAGCGGCTTAGTCATGCTGGCCACATGACCCGGAAGCTGTACACCAGCTCCTTCGGCCAATAAAGCGAGATGAGCACCGCAACCCCAGAGTCGGCCATGACTGGACCTAATGGTCAGGGGTCCCTTTACCTTTATTCCCCAGCACATTCTTCAAGTTCTTTTCTTGCTCCTTATGGGGAGAGAGTATTGTGCGGCAGGAGTACTTGTGCTGTGAAACTCCCTGACATTAGAAAGGCACCCTCAATATAGAGAAGCCCTCTGAAAACTTATTTTGTTTCAGCAAGCCTGCCCGGACGTATATTTTAGTTACTTATTTTTGTTTTGTTTTTAATTTTGCAACTTGATTTTCTGTGATTTAAAATTGCTTTCCTATTATAACAATGATGCGCCATGTGTTGTTTTGATGCTGTTCTCCACTCAGGGATTTGTTTTAATGAAGAGTGGACTAAGGGAGCCCCAGATAAATAAAAAAATCTTGGCTTTTGTGTAGCTCGAAGTCTCCTCTGGTGGGTTCACTGTCTGTCCTTGTTATGTACTGAAGTTCTCACCCTGGGCCAGCAGGGGGATACTGTAGATAGTTTTCACTCAGGTCCACATATGCAAATAAGGAATTGAAAGCGACGTTCAGTGATTGGATAGTTACAGTTGAGCTCTATATAAGCAGATTGGCTGAACCCTTCAGCCCAGTTCTGTTCTGGGCCTGTGAATAAACAAGAGCTGTTTGAAGAATCACTGTGTCGCCTGATATGTTCACCCACAGCTTAACAGTCCTCTCTTGTTTCAGGATTACAGAAACCCAGAATTAGACAAATTGGATTCATTGTAGATAAAATAAACAATCCCAGGTTGCATTATAAGAACAGGCAGTTGTATTTAATGGGCCTGAGTGATGTATCCATACATCGTCCAGGACTGGTTTGAGGGCTAGATCGTGAAGGTGTTTTCACCTGGTGGTATATCGTGGGTTGGGATGGCCAGCTGCCTGGTCCCTTACCTTCCTTCTCAGGCTGAGTGGGTGGGTTGCCTTCTTCCTCCCTGTGCCGGACACTGGTGACAGCGGGAGTGGTGTCGGTTTGATGCTGGGGCCGGGGCCAATGCTCCTTCCTTTTCACCATCACAATGTATTACTATATTGCGATGTTTAGCCAGTAAATCCGCTCCACTTCCCAGTGGGGAGGAGTTGTGGTGGACCGCGTGGCCACCCACTCCCCACCGGGGGCGGGGGACTTTGTCTCCCATTGCCTGGGGGATCCCGGCCACGTCAGAGACTGGCCAGCCAACCCGCTGGCCGGGGGGGGGGGCGTGGCCGGCAGAGGAGCGAGCCAGAGGACTTCCTCTTTGGCTCGCTTCCTCAATCATCCGCCCTCCCTCCCTATTTTGCAGGTTAGGCAATGGCCTGGCTATGGACTTCGGTTGGTCGCCTTGGTTGTCCAAGGGGCCTGGTAGGAATTTTTCCACTTGGCAAATTGGCACTGGCCACTTGGTTTTCACCTACCTCGTAGCAATCGTCACAACTTTGTTAGGGTTGCGGTTAGGCATTGTTTGACCTTGTGTGGGGGAGGTGAGGTGTGGCCATCACCTGCCCCTCCATGCTTAAGGGTATTCCGTTAAAGGAACCCGGGGGTGTTGATCTAGTCTGAAGCCCGGCTGGGGGGCTAAGGCCTTGACACGACCCTAACGGGAATGCCAGGGGGAGCTTGAGTTGGTTCGCATCGACGGGGCTCCCCCTTCCAGTGGCTTACCCTTACTGGACCTCCTGCACAATGGGCAGGAGTCAGATATAGTCAGGTCCAATCAATGCCTAAGCCAATACCGCTCACATTCTGTAATTTCAATAAAGTTGTGGCCAAAATTTGCCCAATAACATAAACCTAATATCCGTGTCCTTGTGTGAGTTATTTCCAACGAGGGGGTGGCTGCAGGGTCTTGACACACAATGCACGTGATATCACCCAGCCTTCTTATGTAATGGTCTGAGGTTCTCAGTCACCTGGCAGGTCACCAAACGCGTTTGGTGGGTTGCAATTGTCTTTCTAGGTCACAAGTTACGTAGGGCAGGATAACATTCCAGGACACCCCCCCCCCCCCGCAAAAGCAACCACTACAAACCCAATCCAGGAATTGAAAGCCAAAATAAAGAAGTCAAAACGGCCCCCTCTCAGAGGGCTGCTGCTGACAGCCGTAGCAGAAATGCTGAACAACAGACAAGGCGAGGGTTTGTTCAGCTTTCGACTGAGCAGAGCCTTTCAGTCGCCGATATCCCCTCATCCAGATTCATTCTCCCTCCAGTGCTTCGAGCAAAGCCACAGAAAGCTCCATTGAGGAGATTAAGGCCAAGAGCTCATTCGCTCCCTGTGCCTGGGATATTATCATTCCTGTGCAGGATGGGAAAATACTTTACCTCTGGCCTTTCTGCGCTTGCAACACTCTGGTGTGTGGGTGTCTTTTTTAAAAAAAACCAGACTGGTTATATCTCCGAGTACCTTCTGACCAGCTTTTCACATCGAGGCTTAACAAGTGCTTGAAGAGAGAATTTCTGCTGAATGTGTGCCCTCCAACATTTCACAGCTGAATGCAGGGACACTCGTATGGACTTATAAGGTCCCTGTTTCCACTCCAAAAACCACTGCCGGAGTGCTCCCCCCATCATGCCACTCCACTGTGCTTTAATGAAAGCTCTTCTCTGCTTCCCAGCCCCTGTTGTAATTTACTCTGGATTCCCTGGCTTTCGCTAATTTCCGAAGCTGTGTGTGTTAGAATAGACCCATTTTTAAAAAAGCAGCGTGGGCTAAAATTGCTTCTGGGGTCCCTCTGTGTTTAGGGGCCCTGGAGCTTAAGCTTCATTAGTTTCATAGTACAGTGGTACCTCAGGTTACATACGCTTCAGGTTACACACTCCGCTAACCCAGAAATAGTGCTTCAGGTTAAGAACTTTGCTTCAGGATGAGAACAGAAATTGTGTTCCGGCCGTGCGGCGGCAGCAGGAGGCCCCATTAGCTAAAGTGGTGCTTCAGGTTAAGAACGGTTTCAGGTTAAGAACGGACCTCCGGAATGAATTAAGTACTTAACCCAAGGTCCTGAATCCTTTCCACCAACATTGAACTTCTATAGACTTGGAGGAGTACCCTTACAAAAATAAAAAAAAATAAAAATCTTCAGCTGACTCAATGCTCCATACCTAGTGAGCATGCTCAGTTCTCATTGGATTTTGGGGGGAGGTTCTCCTACCTCTAGGGTTCACCTAAGCCTGTTTACACCTCTCTCTCTTGTGGCTCTTGGCTACAGAGAGATTGACGCTTGCTTCTGAGCTATGCATGCAGAGAGAATGATAACGCCAAATGGAACCTTCAGGTTCAGTGACTAGCATGGCAACAATGGGAGAGGAATGGTAACAATGTTCTGCTTGAGGGTTTCTTGGAGGCATCTAGTTGGCCATTGTTGGCAACAAGATGCTGGACTCAGTAGACTTTTGAAGGGCTCTTCTTATGCTCTTAAAACAAAATACGAAGGTGTTTTTTTTAAAGCTTGCAGTGATGACTTTGCATAAATTAAACATGGACTATGCAGGTAAATATAACTGAACCTTGCACATTTATAAATTACGATAGAATTCAGTCTCACCCATCTCTTACAAAATGCTTTGGCAGAATCAGCATAAGAAAAAAAAGTCAACTTTTTCCAAAGCAAGTAAGCATTTGATGTCAACGAGAACATTTGGTAGTTCTCAAAGAACAACAGTTTTGTTGTCTGTATTACCAGCTTTCCCCAGATCCTGAATTTTTTGTCAATAATAATAATAATGATGATAATAATAATAATAATATATTACTTATACCCCACCCAACTTGTAATACTGAACTTTGGTGTTATTCTTTGAAGGAGAACTACTTGAAAATGATTTACAGATGGTATTTAACTCCGAACAGACTTGCTAAGATGTACAAGACTGAATCAGATAAATACTGGAGATGCAAGGAGGTTGAGGGAACGTTCTTTCATATGTGGTGGACCTGTTAAAGGGTAAAAGAGTATTGGGAAATAATTCATAATGAATTTTTTAAAAAATGTTTAAAAGTACTTTTCCAAAAAAAATGTTGGGGATAATTCAGATGGAAATTCCCAGGTGTTAAAAAAGGCTATTTATGTACTGTGGCCCAGGTTTAGTTAGCCCCAAAATGGAAAACAAGCGAGGTCTCAACTAAAGAAGAATGGCAACTTAAGCTGATGGAATATGCGCAGCTTGTGGACTTAACATATAGAAGAAGATAACAAGAAGAACATACCTTTAGGAAAGATTGGAAAATGTTTATTGAATATACGGGGGTGGGAATTGTGTACACTTGAAAACGTTGGCAGCTTTAAGATAAATTCAACAGTGTAAATAAGTTTTGATGGATGTAATGATGGAATACTGAAAGGTTTAGTTTATGTAAAATATGCAGGGATTTATGACATGCAAAATGAACCATGGAAAGAGAAGAAGGGAAGTCATGGATATTTTAAGGATGTTTAAATGAGTATTCTAAATTGTAAAACAGAAAATTTAATAAAAGTGTATACATAAACACACGCACGCACACACGAGAAGTTCCTGGGATGCTGTTTTGTCTGGTCTGGTCTCCTATAGAAGGCACTGAGGCCTTTAAGGCATTGTGCAAAATTTGAGTTTATTAGCAAGCATACAGGTTGAGCATAGGAGGAAGGCAGACAGCTTAAACAATACAACAGCCAATCCGTTGCATCACAAATGATCTGCCAGAGATGCAGCCCCACAAAAGTATATTCCAGGGCTCAACGTTATCTCTTCCTTTCTCTGTTTCCCAACTGACTGGTACTCCAGTTGCGTTGGACTCTAACTCTCATCATCTGCAACAGGCATGTAAATAGTCATGAACGATGGGCATTGTAGTCCAACAGCATCTGAAAGACCACAGGTCGTCCGTCCCCGTCCCACCCCCTGCCGTATATCAAACTCACAGTAATCATTCTAACCACTGACATCTGATAGCAAACAATAGAATAGATACGAGCATCTCAGGACTGGTTGTCTGAAGGCAAGCAAGTTATGCTGGAAGAAGTAGACACAGCAACTCTGATGAGCAAGTAAAATCCTCAGTGATTCATTGGACAATAGATATTGGTCATAATATAGACATGGAAGCATGGAAACGATTGTGGAATATGGATATCAGATTTACAGCATGTTATGGTCTAAGAGAAAATAATATGAAAATGATATATCAGTGGTATCTAACACTGAGTAAATTGGCAAAAATGTATAAATCTAAATCAAATAAGTGTTGGAAATGTAAAGAGAAAGAAGGTTCTTTTTATCATATGTGGTGGTCTTGTAGTAAGGTTAAAGTTTATTGGGAAATGATATATAATGAATTGAAAAGGATGTTTGAAACAACTTTTGTAAAAAAACCCCAGAAGCTTTTATTTTGGGAATTGTAGGGACAGTTCTACCGAAACTGTATAGAAACTTATTCATGTATGCTACTACAGTGGCAAGAATGTTACTTGCCCCAAAATGGACAGAAGAAGAAGTCCCAGCAAAGGAAGAATGGATACAAAAACTTAATGGAATATGTAGAAATGGCAAAAACAAAAGACAATAAACTTTTTATAAAAGAATGGAAATGGTTTATTGAATATTTAGAGATAAATTGTAAACAGATAAGAACATTGGCAGGATTGTTGTAATAACCTGCAGTTTTATAAGAGTCTATATTTAGAGTAGATGAATAAATGAGCAAATTAAGTTAATTTGGATATGCAGAAGATATTAAAAATAAATTTAAGGAACCGCAGAAAGAGGGGGAAGGAAGTCAACATTTTGAAATGTTAAAATGATTGTAGCATTAGTGAAATGTATAAACCTGAAAAGCATTTCTTTCTTTTTTTAAAGACACAGCAACCTTGGAGATCAGAGTGAACCACTTTGACACTGTCTGGCCACCTGCTGGGGTAAGTGCAGCAAGAGAACAAGCCAGCAACTCTCTCTCTCTCTCTCTTTTTTGGCAAACTCCCACAATGCAGAGATTGATGCACCCGGGAGTGCCTGGTTTCAGAGCACCAGTGATGGATAGCTCCACATACTGCTTATTCTTATTGAATCATCTCAGTGGAATGCTAGCTAACTGGCAAGGGCGCTGCGAAATGTGGATTTCTGCTGGCATAGTCCAAGCATTCAGTTGATGGTATGGACAGATGTTGTTGTTGTTGTTTAGTCGTTTAGTCGTGTCCGACTCTTTGTGACCCCATGGACTAGAGCACGCCAGGCACTTCTGTCTTCCACTGCCTCCCGCAGTTTGGTCAAACTCATGCTGATAACTTTGAGGACACTATCCAACCATCTCGTCCTCTGTCGTCCCCTTCTCCTTGTGCCCTCCATCTTTCCCAACATCAGGGTCTTTTCCAGGGAGTCCTCTCTTCTCATGATGTGGCCAAAGTATTGGAGCCTCAGCTTCAGGATCTGTCCTTCCAGTGAGCACTCAGGGCTGATATCCTTCAGAATGGATAGGTTTGATCTTCTTGCAGTCCATGGGACTCTCAAGAGACTCCTCCAGCACTATAATTCAAAAGCATCAATTCTTCGGCGATCAGCCTTCTTTATGGTCCAGCTCTCACTTCCATACATCATTATGGAATGGACAGATACATTGGTGCAAATGTTAGCAACTGGGATGTTACAAGAGTGGATTTAGTGAACGGGGTGATTCCACTGCACCCATGTATAATGAGACAACTTCTTCCCTCGCCTCCGACTGCAGTCTGCGAAAGAACAGGCTGTCTCTTCGAAGCATTTGTGTTAGCTTGTTTGGGGAGCTGATATTTTTGCCTTTGTGCTTGGCATTTAAATCCTTTTCTTTTCTCCTCCTTCCGGTGGCAGTATCAGGGACATGAACTTTGAACATGTTGCGCCTGATTGCTGTAGGACAGGTGTACAGATAGGGTTGAATAAATGCCGAGAAAATGTTGTAGTCACCAAATGGCTATAGATGTCCTAATTCAAGACACTCAACGTTATATATTAGACAGGAGCCCTGCTTGAACAGTAAAAGA
Source organism: Podarcis muralis (assembly GCF_964188315.1). NCBI lineage: Eukaryota > Metazoa > Chordata > Lepidosauria > Squamata > Lacertidae > Podarcis > Podarcis muralis. The sequence goes on along the minus strand of NC_135660.1, from coordinate 84,084,969 downwards.
ACACGTCACTATATATCCCTGTCAGATTAAAAAACTAATTTGAAAAGATTAATGTATTCCATTCCTGTTAGCCTGAATCAGATACCGCTGTGCCTACAGCACCACTGCCTCCTGATTATTGAATTTTTATGGCCTTGTAATTAATTGCAGATTCCCTGTTTTGTTCTATTTCTTTTTCTCTGACATTTTAATTTCAACAAAAAGCAGCGGTCTCCATGCAGCCTCTCTCAGGAGATCCTAATGGCCTATAAAACAAAATGACTTATAGATATGGCACCCACTTCAGCTGGCTAGCGATTGTTCGAAACCTTGCTGATCATGCGGAATTTAATTTCCCCCTGTTCCTCTACTGTACTTATTCCTTGCCTATTAAATTGCAGCTCTGCCGTCTTGACTAACAAATGGATGTAACAAAGTGCAACCCTCCGGTAATATATTACCGTTACTACGTGCAAATTTTTATCCCTTAAAAATCCCCCAGTTTGTTTTATCTAATTATCAGTGAATAAATGGCCGGGGCACACGCGTAGAAGGTTGGCCTTGAAACTGCACGTGAGGATCTTGGATCCTGAAGAATCATCTGAAACTGTGAGGAATTTAAAGAATCTCACATACTGCTTTACATGCCCCCAATTCCCCATTGAAACTAAATGATCCCACGCATCAGTTGTTTATGCAGTCTTGACAGGAGTCTGGAAAGAGACCACAGGCTTCATTGTTGGATTATTTTGAACTTCTGGGTGGTGTCTAGAATGACTCTAAGCACAAAATTCCTGAGAATTTTTTCTCTTTTCTAGTCCTCGTGGTTTCAGAGATAGAATACAGTGGTACCTTGGGTTAAGTACTTAATTCGTTCCGGAGGTCTGTTTATAACCTGAAACTGTTCTTAACCTGAAGCACCACTTTAGCTAAGGGGGCCTCCTGCTGCCGCCGCACTGCCAGAGCCCGATTTCTGTTCTTATCCTGAAGCAAAGTTCTTAACCTGAAGCACTATTTCTGGGTTAGCAGAGTGTGTAACCTGAAGCGTATGTAACCTGAAGCGTATGTAACCCGAGGTACCACTGTAGAACGAAAGAATATCTGCAGCATAATCATTAAAGTTCTAATACAGGGGAAATCTTGAGCAATGTGGGAGAGAAAATTATGTTTCAGGCTGCATGTGTTTTTTCCTTGTTGGCCAACTTACTGGTATTACCATGTAGCCGTGGTTTTACAGAATTAAAAGATCAGGCTTATGAGGGACATAGCTCAAAGGCACAAATCCTTTCACTTTTAAAAAGTGACTGTTGTGCCTGGTTTGAAAACATTGCTATATCTGTTACAAGGTTTAAAAGGTGACCACAACAAAGAATGTTACTTGCCCAAAAATGGAAAGAAGAAGTTCCAGCAAAGGAAGAATGGATACAAAAACTTATGGAATATGCAGAAATGGTGAAACTCACCAGAAGAATAAGAAATCAAGACAACAAAGTTTTTATAGCAGAATGGAAATGGTTTATTGAATATTTACAGATAAATTGTAAACAGGTAAAAACACTGGCAGGATTATTGTAATAACCTGCAGTTTCATAAGAGTATATATTTAAAGAAGATGAATAAATGAGAAATTAAGTTAATATGCAGAAGATAAATTTAAGGAACTTCAGAAAGAGGGGGAAATGTCAAAATGATTGTAAAATCAGTGAAATGTATAAATCTGAAAAGTATAAAGTTTTTTAAAAAGTAACCACAACATATGTCCTTAAACAACAATACAGAATATTGGTTTTAAAAAATCCCTGAAGGAAACCAAAACCTTGAAATGGTACCTATGTTTTCATCCTTCAAAGGACCGTATTCCTCCCTCTGGGCTCCATTTCCTATCTCCAGATCACCAACATGTCATCTGACTCCCAGCCCTCTCCATCTTGTGTGATTCCTCTGTTGTCCTCTTAGAGAGCAATCCTTTCCCCTGTTGATGGTTTAAGATGGTATCTTGATGCCTATCTGCTGGGCTCCAGCGGCAGAAAGGAGAATGCCAGGGATGGGGACTCCCCTGCAATGAAGGCTCCAGTTGTGCCCTAGTGGATGGAAAGCTAGTGTCAGCAGTTCTCCCACCAGTGATATCAAGTGGAAAGCCCCCAAGCTGGAATTTCAGGGACAGGGCTATGGTAGCTTTGAATCCACTGGCTCTAAATCTCTGAAGGTCCTCCAAGGGGCCTGATCCCTGGGCCCCTCAGCTACGCCATCCCAAAAGGAAGAGCTGCCCTCCTACTTTCTGCATGTGATGTGGTGGTGGAGCCATTGTTCTACTCCTCCCTGGCCCCCCAAGCTAGAACTGATCCATTAGACAAATAAGGAAAGGGTACCTAAACTTAGTATGCCAAGGAAACTGTCTTAGATAAGCAGTTAGCACATTTGCTGACATTCAACAGTGCTTTTCCTGTCCAATATATCAAACTTGATTAGCATTTATCAAGCAAATTATATTTCATGCTTTGTAAAAAAAATTGCATATTTGGCTTTTATTGGGTTCCATATTTTAATTTATGAGTTGCAGTAAGCAATCTGGAGGGACGCGGGTGGCGCTGTGGGTTAAACCACAGAGCCTAGGACTTGCCGATCAGAAGGTTGGCGGTTCGAATCCCCATGACGGGGTGAGCTCCCGTTGCTCGGTCCCTCCGCCTGCCAACCTAGCAGTTCAAAAGCACGTCAAAGTGCAAGCAGATAAATAGGTACCGCTCTGGTGGGAAGGTAAACGGCGTTTCCATGCGCTGCTCTGGTTCACCAGAAGCAGCTTGGTCATGCTGGCCACATGACCTGGAAGCTGTCTTCAGACAAACGCCGGCTCCCTCGGCCAATAAAGCAAGATGAGCACCGCAACCATAGAGTCGGTCACAACTGGACCTAATGGTAAGGGGTCCCTTTACCTTTACCTTTACCTTTTAAGCAATCTGGGTTGCAAGCTACTCTTTATTTTTCAAGTCTAGCCAATAAAATGGGGCTCTGGGATATGGAAAGCCAAAGGACTTCAGGTGTTCTAATGCAGTTCAATGCTTTCCTGTTGCAGTACTTTGCTGCCAGAGGCAGAAGAATGGTTTGAAAACTGATTGGGAGATGAATGTAATAGACTGTGTTTGGAAACTTGCAGCCTTTCACCTGGCACAGAGACCCATGGGCATGTTTGGTTTTTGTTTTTGTTTTGCTATTGACCTCCCAGCCCCATCACCTCCCAAATGATGACTCCATCCTGGTCATCCCCAACAGATCAGTACTTGTGAAATCAAACTGTAGCAGCCCTCCAGACCAATACAATCTTCATTCCTTCCAACACAGCAGATACACAAGGACTAGGAAATCTTCCTCAACCTCAAGGCCTGTAATCTTGACATTGGTATAGGCCCCAAATCAAAGTTAAGTTGCCTTAAGTCAGGGATGGGGAAATGGTGGCCCAACAGGTAATGTTGGACTCCAACTCCCATAATCCCTGACCATTTCTGATGATGGGCTGGATGCTGATGGAAGATGGAGTTCAACACAACTGGAGGGCAACCCTGGTCCTCCATACCTAGCCCTGGCCTAAGCCATAACAAAGTTGCCCCACGTTCTCCAAAATAACGATACCCATTATTCCTCAGCTGGGTTCCATCAGTAGAACCTGACTGGTTGCAGCAAAAATCAAGCAACCATGCATTAACAATTTAAATGGCTCACGAAGGGAAAACCAGGTACTTAAAAGCATGGTTAGAGGCTTACAACAGCCTGGTACATTTTCTCCCATCATTGGGAGCGTTTCTTGGGAACCCTAAATCTGGGGATCTGCTGCCTTGCAGGACATCTTTGGAAGAAGAAACGGCTAAGAAGTAAACCCTACACAAATCTGGAATGGAGTCCCTAAGGTAGTCAGATGTCATCTTTATGCTTCCTTCCCACAACGCCTTCAGCTAATCTGGTGCCAAGTGCATTGCTCTGCTTTCCTTTGGACCACATCAGCAAAGCTGAGAGGGGCATCATGTCATCTGGGCAGCCAAGGACCTCAGTAAGCACTGTCCAGGCCTACACCCTGGAGAGATCATTTTGGTACTGCTAACGCAGCAAAAAACAATGCTGGAGGGAGCAGTTGAAAATTATAAGCTCAACCTGATTGGCTTTAAGGTAGAAACACTACAGGTTGCCTTTGTCATCAGGAGAGATCATCATGTCTCACTGGTCAGTGAGGTGGTCAATGATTTTGTTGAATTGGGCTCCACCATGACCAGAAACCTCTCAATAGACACTCACTCCCATATTAGTGATGTATAGAAGTGAAAGCTGGACCATAAAGAAGGCTCATCGCCAAAGAATTGATGCTTTTGAATTATGGTGCTGGAGGAGACTTTTGAGAGTCCCATGGACTGCAAGAAGATCAAACCTCTCCATTCTTAAGGAAATCAGGCCTGAGTGCTCACTGGAAGGACAGATCGTGAAGCTGAGGCTCCAATACTTTGGCCACCTCATGAGAAGAGAAGACTCCCTGGAAAAGACCCTGATGTTGGGAAAGATGGAGGGCACAAGGAGAAGGGGACGACAGAGGACCAGATGGTTGGACAGTGTTCTCGAAGCTACCAGCATGAGTTTGACCAAACTGCGGGAGGCAGTGGAAGACAGGAGTGCCTGGCGTGCTCTGGTCCATGGGTTCACAGAGAGTCGGACACGACTAAATGACTAAACAACAACAGCAACCCATATTGTGGTCTCTACAGCCACAGAAGGCTCTGTAACTCTCCAACGGTTTGAGTTAACATCCGAAGGAGCACTCTTCCACTGTCTCCCGAGACAGATGGAGGCCAACCAGCTGAACTCTCTGTGAAAGAAATCCTACACTGACAGCCTTCTGGAGAGAAAGTCCCATGTCTCTTTAGCATAGATCGTCTGGCCCCAACATCCAGTGGCCAGCCTTTACCTTAAAGGCAGCCCCCTTCCCACTGTGCATTTGTTCTGCATGGGGTTAGGATTCACGCCGTGTGGAAATGATGTTACGTGACTTAGGTGAGGAATGAGTGGAGAGCAAAAAAGGGCAAATTATAAAGCAAATACTTTAGTTGTTGCAGTGAATAATGCATGAGCAAGCCACAGGCAGAAATGTGTTCAGATACATCAAATAATTCCACATATCAAGCACATTTCTGAAAATCAAAGTCAGGGAGAATAGTGCCTAATTTTTTCCCCGTCAGATAAATTATTAACAAAGTATTTAGTGCAATCGTAGCAAAGCCTCGCTAATTAATGCAAGGAAGCTGCTTTCCATTTCCACCCAACGAGGCCTTTGAATTCGTGCTTGCTTGGGGTAGCCTAAAAAGCAAACAAAAAGAAAATCCTTAGAAATGTGGCTGCTTCTTACCCTGTTGAACATTTGAAACGCAGAAAGGAAGAGAGAAATAGAAGGCTTGGGAGTCACTCCTCGCGACTGAAAGCCATGACTGTTATGGTGCCACTTAAGATGCTAAGAGCAAACTCCTATACATGTCTACTTCGAAGAAAGCCTGGTTGAATTCAATTGGACTTGCCCCCAGGTGACAGAACATTTAGAAGTGTGCTATGAATTAGGAAATCCTACCTTTGCAATGAGCTGAGTTGATAACCCCCTTGGCAAGCCTTTTGTTCTCTGAATCAGCCTCCATCTGCAATATGGTGGCAATAGTACCAGCCTACTTTTTACCAGGGGTGCGGGTGGTGCTGTGGGTTAAACCACAGAGCCTAGGACTTGCTGATCAGAAGATCGGTGGTTCGAATCCCCACGACGGGGTGAGCTCCTGTTGCTCGGTCCCTGCTCCTGCCAACCTAGCAGTTCAAAAGCACGTCAAAGTGCAAGTAGATAAATGGGTAAACTGCTCTTGTGGGAAGCTAAAAGGCGTTTCCGTGCACTGCTCTGGTTCGCCAGAAGCGGCTTAGTCATGCTGGCCACATGACCCGGAAGCTGTACGCCAGCTCCCTCGGCCAGTAAAGCGAGATGAGCGCCGCAACCCCAGAGTCGGCCACGTCTGGACCTAATGGTCAGGGGTCCTTTTACCTTTACCTTTTACTTTTTACTAGGTTGCAAGATAAAGTGTGATTTTATTTCAGGAGAGAAGAAAAGGTGTTGACATAATACCTTCATATATATATATATAGAGAGAGAGAGAGTTAGAGAGAGAGTTGTTTGAATTATTCCAAATAATTCTCCCTCTTAGTTAATGTGGATTTTTCAGCACTTTACTGTTATGTTATTTTCTTCAAACACTCATGTCTGAAAATGCATTAAAAATTATTGTATTGTTGTTATGGTATAAGAGATAGAAGATAGGGTGTAGCAAAGAGGGAGAAAAAACCTCAATGGGAAATGGGAAGTCAGCAAAAACAGAATAAAAACTTATTATGTATTGGGGTGTATATGTGAAATTTTTGAAAATTTATTAAAATATAACTGGGAAAAGGTACATTTGAAAACTTGCAATGTATTTATTAAATTAGTAATGGGTTCAATATTTAAAGAAAATTAACTTCTTGTATATAATTGAAAATCTCCCTGATAAATACCGTGGGCTGACAGTATTGTGGTGGGAACGCAGCACAATCATGAGAAAAATGGACAAAATGATGCTGAGTCAGCAGCAAATGCACCTCAAGATGCACTCAGGCATCTATAACTCATGGTTTTTAATAGTCACTTAGCAATGCTGCATCTATATTTGATCACAACTGCAGCACTGAAACCCTCTCACAGTGTTTGGCTGTGCTGCCATGACATCACAGAATGTCTGCAGAGACTTTCATGCATGCAGCAAAACTGCTGGCAACAGGTTCAGGGCCATTTTCTGTTAGGAAAGGGAAGTCATTCATTGCCCTTGACAATGATGTCCCCAGCAGGGACTTAATAGGAGCGGATACAAGTATCTGTGTCCAGGCTGCACATCATATTCACAGGGTTTCCTCTTCGTAAAGAGGCTCTTCCTTCCTCATGTTTTGCTCATCATGACAAGCAACTAGTAGTAGTAAAATAACAAATAGCACAATTCAGCCATCTAGTAACATCCCTGCATTTTTCTAGGGAACCATTTTTCTTCTCCTGTGGTAAAGGCTGTGTATATGGATTGCCACAAGAGAGGCGAGCTTTTGCACACCAGCATAATTTCACCACAATGCAATGCCTTACTTAGTCACTCCGAAAGTAGACAAAATGGTGATGTTTTGGCTCGCTGAGCCTTCAGAGTACATAAATAACATCTATTATTGCACATAAATTACATCGGAGTGCGGCAGCTCATTCACCTTTCGAAATTTATCTGCATAGATTAACATCTCCTCACACAAGTTCATGAAACAAACTGGAATAGAGAATAACCCAAGCTACAAGCTCACGGAAGAGAATTCACCACGCAAGGCAGGCATAGTCGAGGCGGCGCCCTCCACAGGTTGTTGGACTATAATTCCCAGCAGCCCCAGGCAGCAACATATAGAGTATACCACATTGGTAAGCTCTCATTTATATGGACAAAGGTGAAGGGTTGTTTCCAGGTTCAGAATTGTTCCAGGACGAAATCTGCCTCATGTCTCTGGTGGACCCACTGTTTGGGGGCAAGGACTGCACCACAAAAAGTGTTGCATCGAGCTTGCTCCTATCTGCATAGCACGTTGTCCTCAGTTTTGTTTCTTGTGTTAGGGGCAGTGCTATTTTTCAAGAGATGCCGCAACGTGCCATGAATACATCTCTCGTTCTCTTAGAATGGCAATGGCGCCCACCTGATTTCTGGGTGGAGCCCTGGATAGAATCATTTTGCCAATGGAGCCTGTGGCTATGGTGTTAAGTCCCTTGGAGGCTCCAGCAGAACTGGAAAAGGATGAGATTTGTCTTCTTCTTCTTTGGCGATCACTCGTAGCCGAGTAAGATTGTCTTCCGTGAACACAGTCTTAACAGTGAGTCCATAAGTGACTATGGAGGCCAATTCTGGATCCATCCATCCATCCATCCATCCATCCATCCATCCATCCATAGGTTTCTAGATGGGAGAGGGGGCTTAGGTTTCCGGATGGGAGTTGATCATGGTGAGGGTTTGCCAAACATGCTTTGCTCTTAGCACGTTACTCCCTTTCGTCCTGAGTTCGAGCGTCTTCAAAGCCCATGACAAAGGCTGTTCTCCCATTGGAGTGCTCGCAGGTCAGTGTTTCCCAGTTGTCGGTGTTTATACTACATTTTTAAAGATTTGCCTTGAGAGAGTCTTTAAACCTCTTTTGTTGACCACCAGCATTACACTTTCCATTTTTAAGTTCGGAATAGAGTCATTGCTTTGGAAGACGATACATGGCCAGTCTACCGAAGTTGATGTTGAAGAATCATTGCTTTGACACTGGTGATCTTTGCTTCTTCCAGTACACTGGCATTAGTTCGTCTGTCTTCCCAAGTGATGTGTAAAATTTTTCGGAGACACCGTTGATGGAATCTTTTGAGGAGTTGGAAATGACATTTATAAGCGGTCCATTTTTCACAAACCTACAGTAAGGTCAGTAGTGCAATAGCTTTGTAAACAAGCATTCTGATTTCCCTGTGAATGTCCTGGTCCACTTGTACAGCCCTTTCACACATAGGGCTATGGTGGTGCATTTGGTTGATGCTTGTGGTTGGAGTGGGTTGGGGTTTGGCGGGCTAGCTGGTGTGGCCCTGCTACACCCCCTTGCCGTTTTTTCTCGTATGGCAGGAAATGGTTTGAACCTCCCTAGAATGGAAGCTGAGGGATGGATGGATAGACATACTGTGGTACCTCTAGTTACGAACTTAATTTGTTCTGGAGGTCCATTCTTAACCTGAAACTGTTCTTAACTAGAGGTGTGCTTTCGCTAATGGGGCCTCTTGCTGCTGCTGCGCCACCGGCACACAATTTCTGTTCTCATTCTGGGGCAAAGTTCTCAATGCGAGGTAACTCTTCCAGGTTAGCGGAGTTTGTAACCTGAAGCGTTTGTAACCTGAAGCATTTGTAACTTGAGGTACCACTGTACAGATATTGCGTAAGGTGAACAGCACCCTATTTGCTACTGTCCATGGTACTGCCCATAGTCTTTGTGGGTTTTTGTTTGTTTGTTTGTAATAATCTTTTATTCTTTTTTCCCATATAGAAAGTTACATTTGATAACAATTCTATTCCTGTTCCACAAAACTAGTGACTTCCCGCTCACCTAACATCAATGTCTATAACTCAAATTACATACAATTGTGTTTAAAGATTCCGTCTTATTTAATCTTCTCTAACATGCTTATTGACACGGGTGCTGCTGTGGGTTAAACCACAGAGCCTAGGACTTGCCAATCAGAAGGCAACGCGACGGGGTGAGCTCCCGTTGCTCGGTCCCTGCTCCTGCCAACCTAGCAGTTCGAAAGCATGTCAAAGTGCAAGTAGATAAGTAGGTACCGCTCTGGCGGGAAGGTAAACGGCGTTTCCGTGCGCTGCTCTGGTTCACCAGAAGCGGCTTAGTCATGCTGGCCACATGACCTGGAAACTTTATGCCGGCTCCCTCTGCCAATAAAGCGAGATGAGCGCCGCAACCCCAGAGTCGGTCACGACTGTACCTAATGGTCAGGGGGTCCCTTTACCTTTACTTTTTAACATGCTTCTTAATACAGTCTGCTGTTTACTTACCCTTGAAACCTCGCTGTGGTCTTTGCATATGGGAGGTAACTTTTTAGATAGACTAGATAGGGCTGCCAGTCTTCTTTAAAATATTCTAAATTTGTATCTTTTATCACTGCCATCAATTTTGCCATCTCTGCCTATTCCAAGATTTTTGTCAACCAATGGTACCATCCATAGTGATGAATTCTTTTTCAAGGATTTGTGTTCTGAGCTCCTTTTCATAGAATCATAGATTTGGAAGTAACCCTTCGTGTCGTCTAGTCCAACAACCTGCAATGCAGGGATCTTTTGCCCAAGGTGGGACTCGAACCCACGAACCTGAAATTAAGTCTTAGGTGCTACTGACTCCACTGTGCTGCTGCCTTGAACTGCTTTTCTGGACACTTGCTTGTCTATATCAACAACTGGTGGTACAGTGTATTCTTGCCAGGCTTTTCTGAATAGATTTCAGAAAGGAAGGCCACTGAAATAGTTCAATACATTTCTTTGCCACAATAATTGTGGAGCTGAAAGGTTATACTCTCAGCCAGCAAAAGGCTCCGCTAAAGAGGTCAAAGAAGGGGCTTATTATTACCTCACTGGGAATAGCATTCTATGTACTTAAAGCTGTGTGAATAGAAAGCTAATTCCTTTGGGGACACTGCATACTCTGAACTTTCAACTAAAGTATGTACCTGAATTGCTATATTAGAATAATGTTGCACAAGGGTTCTATAGATTAAAGACCTATCGAGTCAGGAGTGAAACCCAAGAGGAAATGGGTAAATACCAATAATTCCAATCACAAGTATACTATTTAAATGGAAATCCAGTTTCAGGTTTCTTGTCCGCCTTCCTAACTATAGCAGTATACTTATCTAGAGTTCACCAGAGAGGTATTCTGCAATTGAGATTCCTTTGCAGTTAGCTCTGGGGGTGAGTTATACTAACATTAGCTAATGGCACGAGCTTATTAACCAGGCATGCAGCCTTGGTTAGAATGAATGTGTTTAACTGTAAATGTAGGTTTAACTCTGTGATTCATTTGCGCGATTTCTTTTGCATAGCAAGGGATAAAGTGGCTGGCCTGCTGCAAAGAGATGGGCAAGCTAAAATCTGTGACACACACACACACACACACACACACACACACACACACACACAGAATCAACATCCCCCCCAATTTTTTTTTGCACAGGTAATTACAGTAAAATCATAATAGTGCTATAAACTTATTTAAACAACCACCACCACCCTAGTTTATCAAATAAATAAATGCAACCAGAAATGTGAAATATACAATCCAGAGTCTCTTAAGGCAATTAAACATCAAATGCTTGCTCAATGCACTCTGAAAGGCCTTCTTGGCAGTGGTGCCCTCCCGTCAGATGTCAAGGAGATAAATAACTATAAAACTATACAACTTTTAGAAGGCATCTGAAGGCAGCCCTATATAGGGACGTTTTGGATCTTTTATGTTTTGTTTATTACATTTGTTGTAAGCCACACAGAGTGGCTGGGGCAACCCAGTCAAGATGGCCGGGATACAAACATCATCATCATCATCATCAATACTAATATTATTACTATTGTGTTTGGTTTGCTTATAGACTTATGAAGGCCCTTGTTGTGTTTTTATTAAATAGAAGCTATTGGAGCTAATAATTTGCTCAAGGTCTGAGGCTGAGCAGGATTTTGGGTCCTCATCCCTGCCTAACCTTGATGGCCTATGTGTAAGTTATTTCAAAAAGCCCATTTTACGTGAAGGAGTTGAGAAGGGTTGGTTCATCTCTGTTTACCTTGCTCTGCCAAGTGAATTATGATTGCCTGGCTATGCCTTGCAACTCATGCAGCCAAGTTTGCTGTCCCCTCCCAGTGTCAAAGGGAATCTTTTCTTTGGTCCCTAAATCATTTAATCTGCCGTGTGCGTCTGTGTTTTCAAAAACAAGAATGTAAATTACCCTGTTATGAATTAACCGTGTCTGAGCTTGAATTACATACCTGTCTAAGGAAGCCCATGAAATCACTCAGACACTAATGCGACTCCCAAATTTTAAAAGGATGCTTGGATATATAAATCCTTGAAGGCAGGTACAATCCTTGCGCTCGGCATCTACTGGTTTCATCAAGGGTGTGTGACAAAATCTGTAATTCACGTAGCTCCCAGGGCTTTGTTTGAGCCAGGTAGAAGAATGTAGGCCTGGCACAAGCACATGACACTCTAGGGCAACTATTTTAGGATCCCAGTTTAGGATTCCATCTTAATTTGCCCTGGAGTGTCCCTATGTTGGATGCTCTGGGGCATTGTGGGAAATTAAAAATGGCAGCTGCCAACCTTGGAGCTGCCACCACTGCCAGGTAACCCTGAGATGATCCATCAATGAAAGAGTGCTCTCCTACCATTAGGCAGTTAAATTTGGGTGTCATGAATGGGGAGCAAATGGGCAATTGCTTAATTTATTTTTATGGTGTGTATTTACTCACAATTTTTCCATCTAAGTTGTCAAAAATAAATAAATAGGTAGCCTTATATACTATGTTCCTTGACTTGGGATGGAAGGTGCAATTTCCTATTCCAGCTTAGAAAGCAAAATGCCTTGGACTTGCCTAGGACTTAGTACTTTGCTGAAGGCCTCCTCAAATCTCAGACTTCCCAAGTGTACCTATTTTCCAGAGACAGTCCCAGATTTATAGAAGCCGTCCCAGTTTCTGATTTGATCCCAGAATGTCCTTATTTTCACTGGAGAAATGATGGAGGGTATAGAGTTATGTGACCCCCCCCCCAAAGCCCAGGAGATAAGTAACAATACAACCTTTAGAAGACATCTGAAGTCAACCCTGTATAGGGAAGTTAAAAATCTATATATATTAGGTTTTCACATTTTTATACACTTTATCTCTCACCAATTCAAACATCGAATTATAAGGTTCTCTGAACCTTCAGACTTCCTCCCCCCCTCCCATGGGTTCCGATATTAAAAGTTTAATTTTTCTGCATCCTATGCTTTATCCAACTATTGCATATCCCCAATTAACATAATCAATTTCACATTAAAAATGTCATTACAATACTACCAATGACTTTAACTGTTTACAGTGGTTTTTTAAATAAACTACAAATGTACTCCAGTCTCTAACAAATACTTCATCCTCTTGGTCTTTGATCTTCCCCGTCAGCTTCGCCATTTCCGCATATTCCATCAGTTTTGTCTGCCATTCTTCCTTTGTTGGTAATTCTTCTTCTTTCCATTTTTGGGCTAGTAGCACTCTTGCCACCGTCGTTGCGTACATAAAAAGTCTTTTATTGTCTCTTGGTATTTCTTCACCTATTAAACCTAAAATAAAGGCTTCTGGTTTCTTAACAAATGTATTTTTAAACATTTTCTTTAATTCATTATAATCATTTCCCAGAAGTCTTTTACCTTAAAACATGACCACCACATGTGATAAAATGTACCTTCTCTCTCTTTAAATTTCCAACACATATTTGATTTAGTTTTGTACATTTTTGCAATTTTACTTGGTGTTAGGTACCAATGGTGCATCATTTTCATATAATTTTCTTTCAACAAACAGCATGATGTAAATTTTATTTCCTCTTCCCACAACTTTAACCATGATTCAAGTTAAATATTATACCCAAAATCTCCAGCCCAGTGTATCATCACTGCCTTGAATTCTTCATCTTTCGAATACAAGTCCAACAATAGTTTGTACATTTTTGATAGTATTTTCACCTTATTTTCCAACAGATCAGTTTTCAAATCTCGATCGTTCTGTATCAAACCCTCTTTTTTATCTACTTTAAAAACATCATTTAATTGGTGATACTGTAGCCAATCTGTTAATATTCCTCTTATCTAGGGAAGTTTTTAAATGTTTAATGATTTGTAATGGTTTTATATATGTGGCTGGGGCAACCCAGTCAGATGGGTGAGGTATAAATAGTACAACAACAACAACAACAACAACAACAACAACAGACTAAAAAGGTAAAGGTAAAGGTACCCCTGCCCGTACGGGCCAGTCTTGACAGACTCTGGGGTTGTGCGCCCATCTCACTTAAGAGGCCAGGAGCCAGCGCTGTCCGGAGACACTTCCGGGTCACGTGGCCAGCGTGACATCGCTGCTCTGGCGAGCCAGAGCCGCACACGGAAACACCGTTTACCTTCCCGCCAGTAAGCGGTCCCTATTTATCTACTTGCACCTGGGGGTGCTTTCGAACTGCTTGGTTGGCAGGCGCTGGGCCTGAGCAATGGGAGTGCACCCCGCCGTGGGGATTCGAACCGCCGACCTTTCGATCGGCAAGCCCTAGGCGCTGAGGCTTTTACCCACAGTGCCACCCACGTCCCCAACAACAGACTAGAACATCCCTATTTTCATTGAAGAAATGTTGGATGGTAAGAAACTACAGCCAGCCCTAGAATGTCTACAAGTACCCAATGAAACCAAAGTTGGAAAAACTATTTCCATGATCCACACCTTGTTGACTTTGAGAATGATTTAGTTATTGATTTATCTATGAACAAATCTCATAGATATTGTTGTGTACTGCCTCTTAGAGAGGCAAGCTCAGAAGACTTCAGCTTAGCAGATCATGTGAGAGGAAAAGAAGTGAATGATTTCAATTTTGGATGCAATACGTGAGAAAAACCTTGGGTCTGCTAAGCCCTCAAAAGTCCTGAGCAATTCTGGCCAAGGTAAGCAGCAATCAAGCCATTATTCAGTTAATGTTTATGTTCCTCTTATGAGTTAAAATTGTTAGCCTGTGTTCTGTAAGTTTTAAAAAATAATTGTTAAGTCTGAAGACATCTGGCGTGTCCTGCTGTTACCCATATACAAACGATTTGGATTCAAGGCAAACCAGTCGTTTATCATTCACATGGAAGAGCGAGATAAGCAAATGTCAACTACCCTTTGAGTAACAGGCAAAGCCGGTGGAGAACAAGAAAGGAAAGCTTTTTAAATTTCCAATGGATTTCCATTGCTCAGTGGTAAGGCGCATGCGTTGCATACAGACGTTGCTAGCTTCAGAACCTGGCATTGCCAGTGAAAAAAGGATGTTGAGTACTACAAGGGCTGGAAAAGATGTGGGACCACAAACTTGGAGAGCTGCTTTCAATCAGGACAGAAAGTTGGACTGCGATGGACCAGTGATCTCAACAAGGCTGATGCCCTATATCAAGAGTGAGGAATTGGACCTGGTCAATAGGCCCAATTATTATCTCCCCTGCTCCTCATGGGCCAAGTTTGACAAGTGGGTGGGGCTGCCCACCTGTCAATAACATGATGCCAAGTGACCCATTTTTGCCTGCCTGGCTTGAAATTAAACCATGCAGGCAAAGGTGGACTTTGGTAATCTTTTGTAAAATGGTGCCCTGCGCAAGGCCAATATTGGGTGCCCCCAAATGGATATTCTCAATTATGGATCATCTCAATTTTGCATCCCCTTGGCCCTGTATGAGGGAACCACCCAAAATCGAGTGCTGGCACAGCCCTTGCATAGCACTCTGCAAACCCAACAAACAGGTGATGGTCGGGTTGTCCAAAGCCCAGTGCAGCTGGTTCCACAAGCTATAAATAAGAAAATCCAAGTCCCTTGCAAAACAATTTTTTTAAAAAAAAGTTCAGGAGATTCTAAACAAATGTAAGTGGCAGAAAACCAACATGGGAGCCAACGTGGTGTAGTGGTTAAGAGCGGTGGACTCATAATCTGGTGAACTGGGTTCGCTTCCCTGCTCCTCCACATGCAGCTGCTGAGTGACCTTGGGCCAGTCACACTTCTCTGAAGTCTCTCAGCCTCACTCACCTCACAGAGTGTTTGTTGTGGGGGAGGAAGGGAAAGGAGATTGTTAGCCGCTTTGAGGCTCCTTAAGGGGAGTGAAAGGTGGGATATCAAGTCCAAACTCCTCCTCCTCCTCCTCTTCTCTGGAGATCAGCTGATCATTGGAGCCAAGTGCACAGGTTGTGGCAGGTGGGAGGCAGTTCCTGCAAGCCCCCTTTCAGCTCAAGCCATGTCCTTACCCACCTCAACACCTGGCATCAAATACGACAGCAGGTGTGGGATGGGTAGACCTGGCTTGGTCAAAATGGGGGCCAAATGGGGAGACCTAAATTAGCCTGTGGGTTGCTCACCATATCCCTTTACTTGGGGGGAAGCCCCACTGAATTCAGCGGGACTTACTTCCGAGTGGACATGTCCAGGCCTGTACTATTTCTATAAATACACTTCAATGGTTAGGTAGGGGCAGGTGTTTTTCCTCACTGAGCAATTTCCCCATGCACATTCCCACTGCAGGGTGGACCTCTTTCTGGCAGAGAACTAAAATACAAAGGGGATTGGGTAATGACAGGGTTGCCGTGCAAAAGGCTGCTCTCCGGTACGGCCCTCACATGACTGCAGAGAGAGCTATTCCACGGCCTCCTCAGTCTCTCTTTTGTGCCGTTCAGAATTCTCTTTAAAATGTAAAGAGGATTAAAGCCCAAATCCGGTTAAAATTATCCTTTTCAAATTTTTGCCTGAATCTATGTTCTATTAATTTAACCGCCCTAAAATGTTTTGTGATATGCGTCATGCTTTTAAACCCTGTAAAGGGAGATGGCCCCCCAGGCTTCCATGGAAATTATGTTTATAGTATGAGATCTCTGTTTGCTCCTCATCGCCGTAAGCGGCGCAGCGTCGTCGCTCGTACATTATCCCTGGCAAAAATGGATGCATCATTTAAGTCATTACGGGTCTGGTGATCATTTGTTACAATAAGCTATACCATCCTTGCTAGGAGGCCAGAGAGAGCCTGTAGTCGCAAATATATACATCTTCCTGGGCTAACTCAATTCAAAGCAGCAGTATGCCAGGGTAAAGTATTACTTAATTTATACTGTAATGTTTAACATTGATTCTGTGTGGGAAAATGAAGCCCAGCACATTCGGAGAACCCACATCGTTAAGGTTTAATAATTTAGGCCTAGTTGATGCAATAATGAATTTACTGACACCTAAAAGTGCAGCGTTAGGTACTTGCTTTTCTAGAAATACTTACTCTGAAGCTTGGCTTTCAAGACAGAAAATGTTTATTATGAGATTGGCTTTTGCAATTTCCCCATTCACTCCCTTCCCCACACAGACACTTTTCTCACATGGTGAAGGACAATTCTTTAGATGTATTTATTAACTTCTCGGTACACAAAAACTTTCATGAATTGTATAACGTCTATCACTAGCAACTAGGGCCTGGAGGCTACAGGAATCTTGCTCCAACCCTGAATTCCCCTCTTCTGTCCAATCCCATATTTCCACCTCACCAACATTTGCCTCCATACCTTATACTTCCTCTCACAGTCCACTCACTTCCCCACCAGAGGAGATACTCCGGTATCCTCCATTGCACAAACTTTCAAGCTGGGTTCATCTTTGGCTTCCTCCTTCTGTTTGCAAAACCACCAACGTCCAATGTTTCAGCACCTTCGAGACATGTCTGTACATTATTGACCCTACCACCATAAGAAACACCACTCTTATTTATTTTGCACTGAACATTAGCAAAAATGCCTGCTGTCTTGATGGGTAAAAACGAGGCCCATAAGTGTTGCAGTACGACTGTGTGCTCTGCACATGGAGACACAGTGCAACCAACTATGCGGTTCCCATTGGTCAAATTCAGGCCACTAAGCATCGAGCATGAAGGGTAGGTTTCACTCTCACCGAAACAGAGTCCCCAAGTCCATTGTTTTCCTCTCCTCCAAGGAAGGCATAGCATATGGGTGGAAGCTGAACCTGATCCTGGTTCATGTTGAACAGGACTAGATAGTGAGAACCAGACTAGATAGTGAGACTCAACCCTGTAGAGCATTGTATTACAAGGTGTTATCCATGTCTCATTCAATCAAATCTAAACAGTTGAGCCATAATCAATGCCTGACAATTCTAGAGGGAAGCTCCTTTATATAGGTACAGTAAGGATGGATGGAAGCATGACTTTCTAAAACAGTGCTTCCTCTGCTTGCTCCTGATCTTCCTATGTTACAGCCTGGACTCCAGCCATCTTCAGTTGCCCCTCTGGGCACCCTATGTCCACCAAGCTTCTTTTGAAATGGCTGAAATCACGATTATCCTCCCTATGTCCAGATGTGTCAAGTTCAGCTAAGAGACGAAGGAGCTTGGCAGGACAAATTCAACAAATACTAATCCATTTCCAGTTTTGCTGGACCCTCCAAGGAATATAACACCGTAGCCACAGGCTCCATTGGCAAAATGATTCTAGCCAGGGCTTTTTCCCTCAGCCAGAACTCAGTTGCAGCACTTGTCAGGTGGGCTTCATTGCCATAATAGAACAAGGGAGGCATTCATGGTGAGTTCCAGCTCCTCTTTTTCTAGAAAACAACAACAACAACAACAACAACAACAACAACAACAACAACAGTGATCTACTGAACCCAGCAGCCTGACTTGTTTGGAACATCTCAGTCAAGAAGGACTCTTGCACTCAGGCAAAAGTCTTAGAAATCTTACCCTGAGAGTGAGAATCCTTCTTGTGTCTTCTCCTCCTCTTCCCCTTAGATGCTCCAGAAGAGGGTTCGGCTGCAAGTCCTAGTGCAGGCATGCCAACTTGCGCTGAAGATTGGGGGGCAGCGTTGCACACAGTGTGTGTGTGTGATGTTCTGCCATGATGTCAGGATGAGCCAAAATCGAATGTGGTGCCAGCATGTCTTCAATGGCTGGCAGCTCCTCCTCCTCTGATGCTCTTGTCATGAGAAGTGCACATGCCCCCCAAATTATTGGGGGTCCTAAAAGAGCTTAGTCCCCAGGAGATGGTACCCCTGCCCTTGTGAATTGTCCTGGAGGACAATTTCTGCAAATAAATGCTCATTCGTCTGTGGCCAAGGTCCTTTCTGAAAGATGTTCCCGCTTTCTCTTCTACGTACTGTCATTTCCCTTCAGTTCCAATAGAATATCATAGACATCTAACAGACATTTATTTTTAGTGGGGAATTATTAAGGGATGGATAATGCACTGATAAGCTCTGCTAAAAATAAAAGTCCAATAAAACATTTAGCTTTCTATCTCAGTTGTCCTCTCTGCCACTCCTTAACCTTTACCTCCTACCTTGGAGTAAGAAAAAGGGCTGGCTTTGTTGCAGATGAAGAAATAAAATGGGTGGGCTACAGATGACTGTTCAGCACTGTCACTGATATTTCGTCAAGACAAATGTCACATTTGCCTAATGGCTTGGTTGGGCCAACATCTGGGGCTACTGGCCACTTCTGTTCCCCGTGGCTCCTGTTTAAAGCTCTGTTATTTTGACCTATGACTTCATATGACTATTGGACTACAGAAGACTTTTGTAACCAATAGACTAAAGTTCCCCTATCCTGCTGGTCTGGCTCAAGAAGCAGCCGAAAGAAATGCATACTGCACCTTACATAACATAATGTTATTTCTGAATGTACAGTTTTAAATGTTCCTTGGCACCAGTCAGCAAATTAGGACTTTTGGCATGGAACCATATTTCATTAAACTGTAATATTGGAGGTGGGAGTGTGTAGTCACTGCCACTTAAGATGGATTGGAAATGTCTGGCCAAAAGCCATTTTCTCCAGATGTGCTGCTTGTACCATGTCCTGTAGCACTACGACTAACCCAGTTGAGAAAGGTGAAGTGTATGTGAGTTTCTACGAGGCGAGACACAGTGATAACAGCAAGAGACTTCAGTGAGCCAGTGGCTAACAGAACAGGACAGTCCAACAGGGCAAAACAACTGTTTATAAGTATTTCTGAAGGCCTGGGCCACTCTCACTCTCAACGTGATTGGCTGTCTAAACCCCCAAGCTGCAAATCGTAACCCAGAGCTTAAGAGCCAATGCCAGTAGCCCAAATCCTGACAATACTATGTGATTGGATAACATGTATCAGATCAAAACACGGGGCTTAGGATCCTAGTCCATACTCAAGCTCAGGCAAACATAGACCACTGTGTACATAACCGAAGGCATTTAGATTTAAGGCTGCTTGTGGATACAGGAATTAGTATCCACAATTTGGATATTTGCAAATTTGGATTGTTAGGCAGCGGAAAGTTTTTAACCATTGGAGGTGAAAAAAATCTGAGGGTGCTGTTCTTAATATGTGTGCTTAACTGACCTCAATACAGAGCTGAATATATTTTATGATGGTGATCTAGTTATTTCTATTCTGATGCTTCACTTGTGGAGAAGTGGAATTAGCAATGATCCCCAAATATTTGCCCTTTAAATAAATAAAGGTGAGAGGCAGTACAGTGGTACCTCAGGTTACATATGCTTCAGGTTACATATGTTTCAGGTTACAGACTCCGCTAACCCAGAAATAATGCTTCAGGTTAAGAACTTTGCTTCAGGATGAGAACAGAAATTGTGCTCCAGCGGCATGGTGGCAGCAGGAGGCCCCATTAGCTAAAGTGGTGCTTCAGGTTAAGTAGTTTCAAGTTAAGAACAGACCTCCGGAACAAATTAAGTACTTAACCCGAGGTACCACTGTAATTGTATTAGCACCACTTCATGGCTAAGTAGGGATATAAACTAGTGCTGAGCCCAAAGTATCACCTCAGTCATGCTTAGGCACAAATTTTTGGAAGATTTCAGGTTATAAAATGTTGCGCGACTACCTTCTCATGCTATGTTGTGAGCCAGAAAATAGAGGCATGCACCCATTACTTAGGCAACCAGGTAACACTTCCTATTGTTGTGGCTCACAACAGATGAACACAAAAGAGAGACACCCTTACATTGTTAGGCGACTTGGTGACAATTCCCATCTTGCCAGTGGCTTGCAGTGGAGCGCTAGAAAACAGGTCATTGGGTGAGTGACCCAACCTTTCCAGATTCTGCTGACAGAAAGTAGAGTTGCCTCTGCATTGCCCTTGATAAAAGGCGGGGTGTGGGGAATCCAGCTTCACAGTCTCCCCACAAATGGCTCATGGTTCCAGTCCATAATGGATTCCCCAAACTTTGCCAGGTCTGAGGTTCGACTTTGAAGTTTGAGGGTTCCCTTTTTCCTTCTCACTGAGAATGAGGCAAATGTAACGAAGAGGAAAACAAAACAAAACCATCAAGCTCTTTTCCACACCGCACATTTCTAGCTTCTTCCCAGGTCTAAAGTTTATACTTTGAAAAATTCAATCGTTCCCCCTGAATTTGTGGGAGGGGATCAGTAGCAAAAGGGAGAATGAAACCGTCTCCTCGCCTTCATCTTTTTAGAAGTGGGGTGCACAATTTTCCCGAGTGCAGAAACTTACGGAAGCTCTTCAAAGCTCTGAGTGGCAACTTCCCTTTCTAGATTCCCCCAAATTCCTTGTTCTAAGAGGCATGGAAGGAATGGTGGCCAGCATAAAACCTGCTACATTTCAGCCTTCTTGTGCTTTTCTTGTTCCTTCTTTTCCTTGCTCTCCCTGTCCTGGTAACATTTGGAGACTTTTCATAAATGATATTGATTAGCAATATGCTGAACTTTGGAAATTTACTCTGAGCCGGCAGACGTAAAGTCCTAGCTTCCAGAAGCACACTCACAATGTTCAGATTTAATGAGGTCAGTGGAAAGAATTGTCACATTGCACATCACAAACAGGTGAGGAATGTTCTGGTCACATAGATTCTCATGGGAAAGATTGGTGACTTTCTTTCTATGCTATGGTTATGAGAGCTGATAAGCCTTATGCTTATCAGACTGACCGGCGTAACAGTAAACCACGGAGAATGTGGAAATTGCTTCTTTACTTGATAAACTTGTCTGGTAAAATGAATGATTGGCGAAAAGGTTGAGGCAACCCACCAGTTGAAAATATTCAATAAGTCTCCTGTAAAATTTCTTTGTGTTCCATCATGTTAATAACAAAGAAGAATATACAACTATATCAAAGTTTCAAAATGTTATTATTAATACATTATTGTCCACATGGGACAATTACACAGAAAGATTGAAAGTGAATCTCCTCACTTGCTTAAGTTCTTAGCGATCCAGACTCCAATCTGTACAGAAAAGCTGGAATTGTTCATTTATGGGGAAAGCATAAAATATACTGTTATCTAGACCTTTTAAAGTAATAATAATAAAAAACTATATTCACTTTTACCAAGAATTAAGTCAATGAGCTACACAATTTCAGCTCACCTGATTTCAGTATCTCCAAATGAGGAATTTTCCTGTATACATACAGTAAGTTCACTTTTTAGGAATTCTGACTAACTTCTCAGGAATCTGACTGATTTGGGGGGGAATGATTCTGAATCCATGCAGAAATATTTTCCTTAAAATATATTACACAGTAATATTGCAGGTGCAAAATGTTATTAACGAAAACAGGGGAAAGGATTTAGAAAGGGAAAGTTCTCTAGAGGTTTGGTATTTCCTTTTCAGGTTTGGAACTTGGTTTTACTGAGGTTTAAGAGAGGACCGTGCAAAAATGGCAATGGCATTTAACATGTCTGAAATTAGACATGATCTATAAATTTGGAAACAGTAACTGCTGGTACTGTGTTAAAAACAGAGCAGACTTCTTTCACATTTGGTGGATGTGTTTCAAACAAAGTGTTTTAGGAAGGGATTATATCATAATGTACTTATGGATTTACTCATGTTTGTTTTCTCAGTTTTATACCAGGTTTAACCCTCTAATAGGGACGCGGGTGGCGCTGTGGGTTAAACCACAGAGCCTAGGATTTGCCGATCAGAAGGTCAGCGATTCGAATCCCTGCGACGAGGTGAGCTCCCGTTGCTCGGTCCCTGCTTCTGCCAACCTAGCAGTTCGAAAGCACGTCAAAGTGCAAGTAGATAAATAGGTACCGCTCCAGCGGGAAGGTAAACAACGTTTCCATGCGCTGCTCTGGTTCGCCAGAAGCGGCTTAGTCATGCTGGTCACATGACCCAGAAGCTGTACGCCGGCTCCCTTGGCCAGTAAAGCGAGATGAGCGGCGCAACCCTAGAGTCAGTCACGACTGGACCTAAAGGTCAGGGGTGCCTTTACCTTTACCTAACCCTCTAATGTTGATGGCTGGGGGAGGAAGGTTGTAGTCGCCTCTCCACTGGAAAGAAGAGCAGCTGGAGAATACTGGACATCAAGTGTACAAGGGAGAGTTCTTGGAAGCAAAAGTTTCAGCTGTTTTGAAAATGAAAGCTTGCTTTTGGGAGAACATTGTATTTTCCCCAGTACAAAATATTGATTTTTTAAAAAAGAATACCCTTAAAATATGACGTCTCATCAAGAGAAGAGCAACTTGGAAGGATGATAGCTCTATTACTACCTTTATACCCCACTTTTCCTCCATGGAGCTCATGATGACATTCATTTATTTAACTACATATTAGCAGCTGCCAGATGACTCCTTAAAATCCTAGCTGGGATGCATTCCTGGCACTAAGCTACTCACCATTCACATGTGCTCTATTTCAAAAGTCGGAGTGGTTCATTTGTTTCCTATACACGAGAAGAATATGTTTTTCATAACATGACATGATATAACCATAATGAGCGAGCCAGAATGGCAAATTCATTCTAATTCTATATTTAAAAAATCATAATTGGCGACATTGCCGCTGGGAGCCATTGATCTCTGCTTTCCATTTGCTCCTCAATGTTTCCACTTCAATGAATTGCTCGAATTGGGCTGTTGGGACTCCCCCCCCCCTTGCAGGCTCACATGGTATTACTTGCGATAGACAATGCTGCTATTCAGCAAAAGGAAAGCAATAGCCCTGGACCATCATCTTCCAGTTACATCATACACCTTTTATATAGATAGAAGATACCAAGCATCAGGACTGACGTAACCACATTTTGGTTCAGCTGATTTTGCTCAGCATTTGTCTTTTCTTCACTTGCAAGCCGACGGTGGGAGCTACACTGGTGCAAGCAGAACGTGTGCATTGAACAGGCATTCATGTGAGAGCCAGTGTGGTGTAGTGGTTAAGAGTGGTAGTCTCGTAATCTGGTGAACCGGGTTCGATTCCCCGCTCCTCCACATGCAGCTGCTGGGTGACCTTGGGCCAGTCACACTTCTCTGAAGTCTCTCAGCCCCACTCACCTCACAGAGTGTTTGTTGTGGGGGAGGAAGGGAAAGGAGAATGTTAGCTGCTTTGAGACTCCTTCGGGTAGTGATAAAGCAGGATATCAAATCCAAACTCTTCTTCTTCTTCATGGGGCCTCTAGCAACTCTTCTCTGCTCATGTTGGGAATGTTCAAGCCCAGCAGCTCAGGAGAACCCACCCCTTTTGGGCAGTGGTAAGCTGGCAAGCTGCTCGTCACAGGGGCTGAGTATTTTGCATTGGGCAGGGGGAACAGTACCCAGTGCTGGTCTAGTTTCACCACAAAGTAAAACAGGAAAATAGTCCATCCTCATAAAGTACCCCAACAGAACAACGAATGGGATGTACCTCCAAGTATTACATAAGTATTACAAAATACTCATTACATATATTCAGGCACCAGGCAAAAACCAGGCCTTTGGCTGATTGAACATTCTATGACCTTTTAAATGTGGTGGTTTTTTGTGGGGGGTATTGGTTTTGTTTTGTTCTTGTTTTATTATACAGTGGTGCCCCGCAAGACGAATGCCTCGCAAGACGAAAAACTCGCTAGACGAAAGGGTTTTCCGTTTTTTGAGTCGTTCCGCAAGACGAATTTCCCTATGGGCTTGCTTTGCAAGACGAAACGTCTTGCGAGTTCTTGCGAGTTTGTTTCCTTTTTCTTAAAGCCGCTAAGCCGCTAAGCCGTTAATAGCCGTGCTTCGCAAGACGAAAAAAACCGCAAGACGAAGAGACTCGCGGAACGGATTAATTTCGTCTTGCGAGGCACCACTGTATATTTTGTGTTTTCATTCTGTATTTTTGTGTTGTGAACTGTCCTGTGATATTCAGGTGAAGGCTGGCATACACATTTATGATGATGATGATGATGATGATGATGATGATGATGATGATGACATGTGTGTGCTATCTGACAGAAAATGGACACCATCTTGCTATTGACAGCTGATATTCCACAGCCACAGAAATAGAAAATGGAGGCAGTCCCCTCAGGTACCTTCCTGAGGTATCAAAGGAAGTGTGCTAGCTGATATCTGAATGACACAACACATATTTTTAGAACTTAATCTTCAGTAGTCTCCCTGTAAAATATGTTAATCTTTTTATTTTATTTTATTTTATTTTATTTTATTTTACACCTATTAAAATTTGACCTCATCCATTAAATTTGCTTTCCTACCATGAATCACCTGAAGTGTTTTAAGGTCACAATTCAACCTTGCAAATTCTCTTGTGCAAACCCTCTTGAAATGAATGAGAGCTCCGCATCATCTTGGAAAGTATTTGTTTGAAATATCAAGAAGCTTTATTTTAAAAGCTCTGCGACATACAAATACTTGAGTATGTTCTGTCATGACGGAGGTACACTTGGATTGTGGAGGCCGAGGCTTCCTTTGGCTTAGCTCCAGCTCTTTGGACTTGATGTTTAAAATGTCAATATCGTTTGTGAGATTCTTTGGATGCCTGTAGGCAGATGCTTTTCGCTTGCCGACGAACTGTGTGGCGACATTGTGGCCGGGCTTTAATGTTTCACCCCCTGAATGTAGGCTTATTTTTAATGCTCAGAAGTTCGCTGCTAGCCTTTCCTGCTTCCTCATAGCTGTGCTGGAGATTGAGAGAGCACGGAAACCGAATGCCCTTCTTCTTTGGCATGGCATCCAGCAGGAATCTTTGCGACTTAGTTCTTGGCTTCTAAAAACAGAACTGTTGACACTCCAGCTTGAATGTATAAGGTGAGAAAGAGCAAATCCATCTGCTGCTGAGGTGCTGGATTAATACCCAAACACACTGATCTTTAAAAAAAAAAAAATCATGCCTATATATAAGAACCTTGGAATTGCCTTGAGAGATTAGACCAAAGGCCCATCTGGTCTAGACTTCTGCATCCTGCATTGGTCAACCAAATTCCTTTGGGAGTTCACAAACAAGGCAGGAGAGAGGTTGCCTTCTCCTGTTGCCCCTCACTGGGCCTCTGGTATTCCATGATAAATTGCCTCTATACATGGAAGTTTCATTTAGGTATCAGGGCTAATGGTCCCTGATTAGGCCAAATCTCCATGACATTGCCAAATCAAGAATCATAGAGTAGAAAGGACTCTCAAAGATTGTCCAGTCCAACTCCCTGCAATGCAGGATTCTCCACACATGGTTCCCCATCCAATTCGAAACCTTACCGGATCCTGCTTAGCTTCGCAAATGTGCTGGCAGTTTTATTGCTGCACCACTAGGACCTTAATCCTTCAATAATAATAATGAAAAACAAGCAACTTGCCGCCATTACACTTTGTGGTTGTGAATTCTGTATTGTGTGAAGTAGTAGTTTCTTTTGTGTGTCTTAAATCTATTGTTAATTTATTTCATCGGGTGACCTAACATCTCTTTGCCTATTCCTTCTGCATTGTTCATAATTTTAAAAAGTTATAATTATATTCCAACATACAGCACAAAGGATATCCAATTGAATTCATGGGAGTATAAATGAATAGAATTATATGAGACTCCATTTGTTTAAAAGGAAAAGAAAGGGAGAGACTATATTTACAGCAGCTTGTATGTACAGTGTTACAGTTGTGTGTAGGCTTGCCATACATCAGGAAAATTCCCGACGTCCTGGTTTTCAGGTGTAAAAATGGTGTCAGGGGGGAATTTTGTTGAAGTGGTAAAATGTCAGGGAAAACCCAGGTGTATGGCTACACGATGGAAAAAGCAGCGGAAACAGCTCAGAAAGCTTAAAAACAATTTGGGGCTGTTCCCCCCAAAAAACTTAACAATTTTGTGAGTGTCAGGAATTGAAATATGACAACCCTAGCTGTGTGCAAATTGGAGGGGCTCAAAATGGGAAATAAATAGATAACCAGCACCACAACTTCACTGAAGCAGTTAGGTTAATTGTTGGGGGGGAAAGATCTACGCACCCAAAAACTCGGAAGACAATTGTCTGCGACTCCCTTGGAGAAATGGGCTTTGGCTTAGTGTTATGACTAAACCTGAGCTTGTTGCTTGTTTCCTTCAAACAAACCAAGAGTAGCAAGTCTTGGTGACAGTCAGTAGTTTGTGTGGAGAGGAGCAAATCGTGACTTAGCTCCTGGCAGCAGAGAAAGTGAGCACCTGCAATTGCATGGTGTACATATCTAATCGGTTGTTACACATCTTGAGCCTCCTGAATAAAGCTGAATTAAAATCTGAAGAGTAAATAAAAAGAGATGGACCCATAACCTTACTTCCCACAGCCTGCCATTGCTTCTAGAAATCAGTAGGATAGTTTGCCCCCCCGTCCCGCTGAGCCAATTTATCTAGTTATTAGGAATAATTACGCATATAAAAATGGTGACATAACCCAAGGGACAACTTTTATGGAGAATCTTGTATTGTATGAAAAGCATGATTTCTTGGCAGGCTGGGAGGAACAAGACTTTCAAAAAAGAAAAAATGGCTGTGTGTGCCTGACTGTATTTAAAGTGATAGAATCCAAAAATAGAATCTCCTTTTGCTTGTAACTATTATTAAGTCTCCTCCATAAATGGGAAGGTGAAGAGCCAGAGCTAATAAGTTTTTTATTTTATATCGGAGTCTTGAAAAGCCCCAAGACCTCCGAAATGGCAGGCTTCTGCGTCTGAACTTTGCGACGCTTCCTTGGCGTTCCCTCTTTTGAATGTGTTGTGCTCTCCTCCAATCATTAATTACCATCATTCATCATGCAGGGCTCCTTTTAACATCCATTAGCATCGTATGCCACTCAAGCGTGCTTGTAAGCATATAAATGTGCCGGTAATCCTGCTGAGTAGGTTTACATCAACTGTAAATTATCTTCTTGACCAGTTGCTTCTCCTTCCTGGCAGGTGGAGTTGTCTTATTTTGTATCTTGAAGCCGTGAGCTTTGGAAATAAGATCTGCTCTGAGGAAGGCGCCAGCCCCCTTTATCAAAAACCGGGACCTTCTGGTGTTTGAATATACATTGCAAGGCAGCAGCAAGAGTTGCACTCTTTTTAACAATATTTTTTATTAGTTTTCAATTACAATAATCCAATAATAGCCTCATTATAACAATGCCAAATTATGATACAGTTACTAACACCAATCCTTCATATACCCAATTATATAATTTAGGCCTGCTAGAATTTATGGTTTGATGATTTGCTTTGTTTCTGCGTTCCAAAATCTTATTAATTTCAATTACACTCCAGTCAAATTAATAATCCCTTATACAACAACTGCGATATTAATAACTTCTATTTGTGTTGGCACATTAAATGATTTATAAAACTGCAAGTGAGGCACTCAAACTATATCCTTGTTCTTCCTGTGTGTGGCAATTATTCTGTCCATGATGTTTCTTCCTGTCCTTGTAAAATATTATGTCTATCTTTACCTGGTTGTTGCTGTTCTCCATCCTGCCGTGGGCGGAACTAATATCCCATTGTTGTTTCAGAAATTCTCCATTGCTCCGTCCTGTGTTTCATTGTTTTTCAACTTTAACAGCAGCTGCAAACATCACACTGTCCCAACAAATAACCTGTACAGTGGTACCTCAGGTTAAGAACTTAATTCGTTCTGGAGGTCCGTTCTTAACCTGAAACTGTTCTTAACCTGAGGTACCACATTAACTAATGGGGTCTCCCACTGCTGCTGCCGCCGCACCGCCGGAGCATGATTTCTGTTCTCACCCTGAAGCAAAATTCTTAACCTGAGCTAATATTTCTGGGTTAGTGGAGTCTGTAACCTGAAGCGTATGTAACCCGAGGTACCACTGTATTTTGTTTTAAAGGGGCAAAGTAGCAGCCAGGCAAACTCTCAGAGAGAAGTTATGCAGCAAGTAAACTTTTCTGCATTCGGACGATGACGTGGCTTTAAGAATTTACGCAGCTGAATACACTTTCCCCTGCACTTCCCTATCTGAAATTCATCTTTGCTTTCTGTCTTCAAGGTGTCTGTTGCATGCCATTGCTGGGGTAGCCTGTGGAAGAGTTTGCTTGTCTGCCACCCCATACCCCTCAACTGTCCTGCTTTAAGCAGGATGTCCCAGAATTACAGAAGCCATCTTGGCTTCTGATTGAATCCCAGGCTGTCCCTCAACCTCATGTTGAGGGTACGTTTTATCATATGTGCTGGACTTGTAAAAGGGTAAAAGACCCCTGTGGTCCCTTCCAACTCTACAATTCTATGATTCTACTAACTATACTCAAAGTCAGCTCTTGGAAGCTGGAGAAACTAGCATCTGGAGATGCAAAGAGGTGGAAGGAACATTCTTTCATATGTGGTGGATCTGTAAAAGGGTAAAAGAGTATTGGGAAATGATCCATAATGAATTGAAAAAAATGTTTTAAAGTACTCCACCCCCCAAAGGAGTCCTTTTTTTGTTGGGGATAATTCAGAGGGAAATTCTCAGGTGTCAAAAAAGACTATTTATGTATGCTACTACTGTGGCCCATGTTTTGTTAGCCCCGAAATGGAAAACTAGTGAGGTCCCAACTAAAGAAGAATGGCAGCTTAAATTGATGCAATATACGCCAGTGTTTCCCAACCTTGGGCCTCCAGCTGTTTTTGAACTACAATTCCCATCATCCCTGACCACTGGTCTTGCTAGCTAGGGATGATGGGAGTTGTAGTCCAAAAACAGCTGGAGGCCCAAGGTTGGGAAACACTGATATACGCAGCTTGCAGATTTAACATATAGAAGAAGAGAACAAGAAGAATGTATGTTTAAAGAAGGCTGGAAAATGTTCACTGAATGATGGGTGAAAAATGTGCTCATTTAAAAATGCTGGTAGCATCAAGATAAATTCAACGGTGAAAATAAGTTCCGGTAGATGTAACAATGGATTACTGATTGTTTTAGTTTATGTAAAATATGCAGGGATGGATGGTATGCAAAATGAACCACGGAAAGAGAAGAAGGGAAGCCATCGATTTAAGGTTGTTTAAATGAATATTTTGAAATGTAAATCAGAATACATCCCAGGCTGTCCTATTCTGGATCCTGCGAGAGCACAGCCCTGAAAGATGCCCGTGCTCTCGCACAAGTCACCTGGCTCCGTGATATTGGAGGAGGGGGCTGCTGCCTGAGCGCCGCTACTTGTTCTAAGCTTACTTTCAAATTTCCTTAGTCAAGCTCCACCATCAGAGCAGCCCCGCTGGTGAGAATCTCTCTTCTCTCTTCCCCACCCCACCAACCACCTTCTTGTCCATCATTCATGCCTCTGGCGGGAGTGAAATGAGGCCACGCAGAGAGAAGAAGAGGAGGGGGAAGGATAGGGATAAGGCATATTCATGGGAAAGGGTTGTTGTGAGGAGGAAAGTTGGGGGTGAACATTGCTTGGGATGTAATAATAATAATAATAATAATAATAATAATAATAATAATAAATTTTATTTATATCCCGCCCTCCCCAGCCGAAGCCGGGCTCAGGGCGGCTAACAGCAATAAAATAGTACAACATTCTAAAATCATTTCATTATAAAATTAATTCAAATCAAATTGATGGCAACCATTGGGCTAGAGTTCTGTGAAGATTGCCAAAGGAGGGAGTCAGGCTGTGCCCTGACCAAAGGCCTGGTGGAACAGCTGTGTCTTGCAGGCCCTGCGGAAAGATGTCAAATCCCGCAGGGCCCTAGTCTCTTGTGACAGAGCATTCTACCAGATTGGAGCCAAAAAAGCCCTGGCTCTAGTTGAGGCCAGCCTAACCTCTCTGTGGCCTGGGACCTTCAAGATGTTTTTGTTTGAAGACCGTAAGTTCCACTGTGGGACATACCAGGAGAGGTGGTCCGGAGGTACAAGGGTCCTAGGCCGTATAGGATTTTAAAGGTTAAAACCAGCACCTTAAACCTGATCCTGTACTCCACCGGGAGCCAGTGCAGCTGGTATAGCACCGGGTGAATGTGATCTTGCAGCGAGGACCCCATAAGGAAGGTGTGCATTGGAAGGTGATTAGATTGGGGAGGAAGAAGAATGAAAGCAGGATGTTGGGTCTCTTCCCTCACTTTCAAGCCAGACAGCTCATTCACTAGTTACCCCTCTCCAACACATGCTTGTAACGGTTGTAGATTTGCTGTGACTGGATTGGTGGTAGTACTATGGTAATGAAAAGTCTAAAACCACTGGCATTGCCCTATAAAACTACCGACTTTTCTGCATTCCCACTCTATGTCAGGTTTGCTGAAACCCAGGCCTTTTCTCCCCCTGCTTCCATGACACAGGGCAGAAATGTCAGTGCAGATGTTCTGCTGGTACGTTCTGAATGGGCTTAACAGGGACCGTGAATGCCAAGCTCTTTCTAGCAGAACTGTGCCATTTGATGAACCCTGGCTTTCGCCTCTGCGACGCTTGCCTGCAGATTGCTTCCCTGCCCGCCTTGACAGGTCCCATCACATTTATGCTATGCCCAGCTTGTTCCCCACCCTCTCCCAGTTGCAGAGGGTGCTGGCTCCACCACACACCTGTTTTGCCAAGGAGTCCAAAGCCAGCCTCCCCGAAGCAACATGAACTGTCCCTCCAACCTCAGACTTGAAATGTCTCCAGATGAATTATGGTAGTGTCATCATGCTAGCTTTGCAGTTGAGAAGCCCAGGCTGGAACAGGGGAGCAGGTCAACCGTTACCTTAGTAAAGGGAAAAACATACTTGAGTGTTCAACAGATGTCCTGGAAGATTCCTGTTGAGAGGGAGTAACCATTCGGCTTCTCTTTTGGAAGGTCTTGGTGCTTGTTCTGGTATCCCTCGGGGCATATTGAGCGGTTCTGGAAGCATTCTCAACTACATTTAAAGGAAGCTGGAAAACGTTTGACTGATTTTAATGCCCATGTGTTGATTCACATTATGTGTGTGTTTTCACACACACACACACACACACACACACACAGCTCAACTGCCTTGAGTTATTCAGCCAGGAGCTCCTAGGAATGTACAGATGTTACTTTAGCCACAAACTCAGTTTCATTGTATTTCTTTCAATTTCCCCCAATGTTTCTGATGCACGAATGTCTAAAATGAAGACACCTCAATGAGCATTCGTGCTACAAAATTGCAACCTTAGTTGGCAACCTAGCAGGATTCTGAGTTCCTAAGGCCATCCTCTGTGAAGAAGAATTTTATGCGATGCTAAAGTTTGCTAGCCTGCCAATAAAAGGCATAATCGTTGGGAGCAATTTGAGAGGATGGCTGGAGGCAAACACAGAAACACTATGATACGCATAACGTTTTCCAGCTGGAGCCAAGGAGTTCAGTCTTTCTCAGAAATTGGCAACTTTTACGACTGGCCAATTAAGAAACCTAGGTGCTTCATTGTAATAAGCTGGAATAAGTGTTTGTCAACTTTAGCAATGCAGGGATCTCAGCTAAAGCATTCATGACAGATGGCCATCCAATCTCTGCTTAAGTACCTCCAAGGAAGGAGAGTCCACAACTTCCCGAGGGAGACCGTTCCACTGTCGAATAGCTCTTACTGTCAGAAAGTTCTTGGAACCTCCTTTCTCGTAACTTGAAGCCACTGGTTTTTACTCCTTTGATGAGGACTAGTCTTCTCTCTAATATCTTTTAACTACAGTGATAGCTTGGTTCCCGACCAGCTTGGCTCCCGAACAAATCGGCTCCCAAACGCCGCAAACCTGGAAGTAAGTGTTCTGGTTTGTGAACGTTTTTCAGAAGCCGAACATCCGACGCCGCTTCCGCGGCTTCCGATTGAGTGCAGGGAGCTCTTGCAGCCAATCGGAAGCCGCGCCTTGGTTTTCGAACAGTTTCGGGAGTCGAACGACTCCCGGAATGGATTAAGTTCGAGAACCAAGGTACCACTGTAAATTTGCTTTACTTCACTACCGCTTCCAGTGCAGATGAACGGTCAAAAAAACTACAAGATAAAAACAGTGTCTACTTATTTTGGTAGTTATACATATTGCAAAGGTTGGGGAAATAATCAAAATATGCTGATGGCCATCAAAGGTTTTTTCCTTCCGTTTTCTTGCATCTTTCAAAGTCCCAGTGTTAGGGCCAATTGTGCTGTCTTCCTTATGCACCTCCTTTACAAATGTTGAATGTAAAGAATGTTTTCTTCTTCTTCTGTTTCCTGCTTCAAATGTAGCAATGTTTGCTCACCTTGGGTGGGAATTTGGAATATCCTTCCAAAATACAGGAACAGGACTTCAACCTTTCCCCCTTTTTAATGGCTGCAGCAATCTGAACGTTATAAATTTTATTCTGGTTTAAATGCATAATTGAGTTTACATCTTCTTTTCAGGGAGAGAAATGATCCCCCCCCCCATAAAAATGTTCCCAAGGTGAGAAGTACAGCATGCCTGGGCTAATAGGTATAGCAGGGGGGAAAAGATTTATATCCTCAGGACTTGATTTGTGGTGTGGGGTAAAGTAAGAGCAGTGCTTCAATTAGCTGTGTTTATCTTGGGCAGAGATGGACTTCAGCAATTTGCTAGTAATTTGAGCGTGGGCATATTGGGTTCATTTACAAGGTACTGATGACATCAGCAATTGGCACTTGTGTTCACGCAGGACTCCAGCTCTCAATGCTGAGCTGGGGTTAGCCTTGGGATTTGTAGGGCTCAGTTCAGCATAGGAGAATCTTCCAGCCGAGCAAACCCAGATGCCTGACGCAGTCTGGGAACACACAGCTCCTGAAGCAACAGCTGGCAAGGCTTTCCGTGGCCCCATTAGCTCCTTGGAGGAAAAGCCTGGATAAACATGCGCCAAAATTTCTTATAACGGGGACTGCTTTTGACATTCGTACTTCTCCATGCTCAGATAGAATGCTCCTGCTGGTGGGAGCTTTTCAGCAAGTCAGCTCAGAAGCTGTGGTACAGAAAGAAGGAAAGAAAGAAAGAAAGAAAGAAAGAAAGAAAGAAAGAAAGAAAGAAAGAAACCCAGCTGCTGCTACTATCCAAATATCCAATCTTCTCCTGTGTCCTCCAGTATGCAGGCGTGAGGTATGCTTTATTATGGGGCAGGTAAAAGGGTGGTGCTGTAGTCTAAACCACTGAGCCTCTAGGGCTTGCCAATCAGAAGGTCAGTGGTTTGAATCCTTGCGACAGGGTGAGCTCCCATTGCTCTGTCCCAGCTCCTGCCAAACTAGCAGTTCGAAAGCACACCAGTGCAAGTAGATAAATAGGTACTGCTGTGGCAGGAAGGAAAACCACATTTCCGTGTACTCTGGCTTCTGTCACGGTGTTCCATTGCGCCAGAAGTGGTTTAATCCTGCTGGCCACATGACCCAGAAAGCTGTCTGCGGACAAATGCCGGCTCCCTCGGCCTGAAAGTGAGATGAGCGCCGCAACCCCACAGTGGCCTTTGACTGGACTTAACCATCCAGGGGTCCTTTACCTTTTTTATTTATGGAAACATGCACGGACTTGCTTATGACAGCATCAGGTGGTGACTTGGCTGTACGAATGGGCGATCACCAAATCCATGATAGGAATTTGTGATATTACCTGTGGGGACCTGCTTCGGGTCAGGGTTCCAATCACTCCCTTTCCCACTCACACCTGGTCCTGCCCCCCAATGGTCAGTTAGCATCCTGTGCACACTAAGCATGCTCAATTATCACTGGCCTGCTTTTGAATCTTCCCCAAATTTTGTTTTTTTCCTTCCATGTTGGTTTCCTCCTCCCATGTTTGGGTTGCCAGTGTGGTGTAGTGGTTAAGAGCGGTAGACTCGTAATCTGGGGAACCGGGTTCGCTTCTCTGCTCCTCCACATGCAGCTGCTGGGTGACCTTGGGATAGTCACACTTCTCTGAAGTCTCTCAGCCTCACTCACCTCACAGAGTGTTTGTTGTGGGGGAGGAAGAGAAAGGAGATTGTTAGCCGCTTTGAGACTCCTTCGGGTAGTGATAAAGCGGGATATAAAATCCAAACTCTTCTTCTTTTTCTTAATGCCTATGGGCATCTCCTGTCTCTGTCTCCAAGGACATTCTAAAATAGCTTCTCAGTGAGAACCAGGAAGTGACCTATCCAGACAACTGGATAATTCCATCTACACTGTTTATATCTCTGTGTCTCCGTTGTTCTTTCTAGACACTACATTTCATTCACCTCACCCTCCCAGTTGTCACGGTTCCCTTCTTATTCCTTCTCAGTTGCTCAGCATTCTGTGCCCTAGAGTCCTTACAGGGCTATTTTGCCCCACCCCTCACAGATTATTCTCTGAAGATGGTTTTGTTTGTTTGTTGAGCAACCTTAGCCTGAGTCTGTCGATATCACTCTCATGTTCATGGCTGTGCAGTTTTGGCTACGTTAGCAAAAGCACAGTATCAGTATTAGAAGGAACAATGTTGTAGTGTGGAGTTCTTCTGTTTAGGATTCTGTCCAGTCCATTTCATTCCTCTTCTTGTTGGGTTTTCCCTTCCTTCTAGCTGTCAGCCAGCATCCTGTGGTCACTGAGTATGCTTAGTCCTCATTGGTCTATTTTGACTCCTGCCCCTCCATTTTGGTTTTTGGGGTGGTTGGTTGAGGAGTCCCCATTCTCAGCTACATTAAAGCCACAGATTTTCCCCATTGATTTATTTTTTTAAAATAATAATAATAATATTTAGTTGGTTTTTCAGATCACAGTTTTACAATCACATATCCAACATAAAACATAAAGACAAGATTCCATAGAATCTCCCAGACTTCCCTCTTCCCCTTTGTGGGTCCTATTGTTAATCAATTCCTCCTGCATCTTTTAAAATAATCCAAATCTTTTACATCTCCATTATATCCAAAATTCACCATTAAACTACAAGTGTTATTCCAATCCTACTAACCATTTTAACTGTTTACAATGGTTTTTATGATAAATTATAAATTTCCCCCATTCTTTATTAACATTTTGGTTTTCCTGATTTCTGATTTTCCCTGTCATTTTTGCCATTTCGGCATAATCCATCAACTTAATCTGCCATTCTTCTCTGGTAGGGACTTTATCTTCTTTCCATCTGTGTTTTCCCATTGATATCTATGGGTAGCTATGACTTTTGTCCCTGGGGACATCTAACAACAATTTAGCAGTGGGAACCAGGAAATGACCTAATCAAACAATGAGATGGCTTTGTCTACCATTTTTATTTCTGCATGGCTCTCCCTCTGCTTCCTTCTCTAGCCATCCCATCCCATTCCCCCACCCATCCAATTGTCATGGTTCCCTCCCTCATCTTTTCTCATTCATTTATAATATTAGAACTCAGCCACCCAGAGAAATTATTGGCGGGTGGAATTAACATTGAATTGACTGCTGCAAGATGTGTTTGATGGCCATTGATGGCAAGACATGATTAGTCAAATTCATGGAGTATTGTTCTATCAATGGCCATTACCCATCGTAGCTAAATGGAACTTCTGTGTACAAAAATAGGCTACCTTTAAATACCAGATTTTTGAGACAAATAGCTGGGGCAGGTCGCTATCTCTGTGCATGATGGAGCACTGTTAAAAATACAGTGTTTCACAATCAACTCTATAGCAAGTCTTAGATTTGTCACCATCCAAAATTCAAATGGGTATATGGATTTTCCATGGAAAACCACTATTCAGGGACAGAAAAACTAGACAGAATCTGCATTGTGGAGTTCTTACATCATCAAAGTGCAATCTGAAAATATTTGCTTGAGTGTAAATCCTACTGAGCTCCGAGAGATTTACTTCTAAGTAAGCATGCTTGAGCTGCAAATGTAACAAAGAGCAAAAAGTGCTACACTTTAACGAAGTCCATTCTAAAGTTATTCTTTGGGGGTAATCTGTGTTTCGATGGACAGCAAGAATGTGGCGAAGTTGAATTTTGCTGTTTCCAAGGGAGAGAGATCTAAGCATTTGGCACAATCCAGCCTAGTTCAATGATTATTTTATAAAAGGTAAAGCTATCAGATGTTCTCATGAGGAGCAAATTTGAATCCAAGATTTAAGAGCTAATCTTGGTTCCCTTGCCTGGGCTGAGTACATTCTGTTACTAGGGCATTGTGGGGAAATCTTGAGATGTTATATGCACCATGTTCTTCCTGATATCCAGCAGAGGGTGATATTTTACAGTGCGTAGATTGAAAATCTATGAAGAGCAATGCCATTGAATGCAGTCTTTCTTCCTCTGGAAAAAAGAAGTACACCACTCTTTAGATTTTTATTTAATAGAATGGTGCACCTAGTGGCAGCAGTCAAACATAGGCTTGGGTCCGTTAATACCCATTCAAATTTAGGTTTAAGTTGAGATATAACTCTACAAGTCATTGTCCTAGTTGCAAATCAGTGGGCTTAAGTGCATACTTATACCTTAATTTTTGCCAGTGGGTGTCTTTTCAGGGTATTTTTTGAAAGGAATGGCAGGAAAATAATGCTGCCTTGAAACGATCACAGACAATATCAGGTGGCTATAAAACCTGGGTTATTTTCAAATTGTTAATTTATTATTTAATTTATATTAAATAGTTGGGGTCCCTTCCAACTCTACAATTCCATTATTCTATCCTGGTTGCTGATTGGTGGAGGCAACTGCAAGCAGTTCAAGTGAGGATAAAAACAACACCATGTCCCAGAATCCTCCTGGTCCTGGGACTCAGGTGATTTCAGAGAACCAATCATATGCCTCATCCTGCTATATAACTCTGCCCGCCCCTTTCATTTTCCCCAATAACTTGCTGACTCTGCAATTGTTGGTGACTGGAGCCTGCAGCCCGTTTAAAGGGCAATGCCACAGAGTCTGGAAATATAGAGTGCATTGTTCAGAAGCTTACATCCAGCCACATCATGAGAGCTGTTTTTTCATTGTGTGACCTGATGCCACATGGAAATATGCATGAATCAGTATTGCAGACAATCAATTCGGAAGTTATTCCAGAGCCTCAGATTTCTCACTTTTTGTTCACGACTGTCATCCTGGGGAGAGGAGACAATAAAAAATATCATTACCATATTTATTTCAAATGCAATGCATATATTTCAAGGTTGTTGTGCTGAGAGAAACCTGGACAGTATTTATAGCATATACCTGTTACATTTCATAGCAAATAACCCGATCTGAGCAACACTTTTGTAAGAGTAGTATAAACAAAAGGACCATCCTTTGCTCTGAGGAGTTTACACTCCAAGTTTCAACAACGATTTGAGATGGCAGAGGGATGTGAAGGATGGAAAAGGCAACAATTAGAAGGGATAAATATGAACAAATGCATTCACACACGGATAAAGCTTCATTTTGGCTCAGTAGAGAGACTAATTAGGATCAGCTCAAGACGTATCAGTGCCTGAGGCAATAAAGCTCATGTCCCTCCAGTAAAGGTATAATATGATAATAAACAAAATAACTGAAACTTTCCTGCCCTGAAACCTATTGCCTGAAGTGGGTCACCTCTCCCACTCTTATGGCATAGCTGCCTTTGGGTCTGAAGGGCTAAATGGAAGAATTTCCAGAATAGGTGGGGTTTGCAACATCAACTGCAGCACAGAAAGCCCTGAGCCACCTTCCATCCATTTCTATTCCACCTCCCATCAAATCCCCTTATATTGGTCTCTTAAACACAGGTCAAAGACTAGCTAAACACGGCCAAAACACTTGAGGTGCAGAGAGACTCTAAGTGGTCCTATTGTGTGCAGAGCCTTCGTAAACGCAACACATGATTCCAGCAGAAGAGTTTCAAGGTTATTGCGCCGAGAGAAACCTGGGCAGTATTTGTAGTACATACCTGACATATTTTACAGCAAATAGCCCATTCCAAACAGCCTCTCCTTTTTAATTATACCTTTAAAATGGCATTCAGTGTTGGCTCCGTTTGTTCCAATTGCTGTTCTGTTGTAATCACTGCAAGGGCTTTGCACTCATTGGAACATCAATTCCATTTTCATAGATGCTTGCTTTTATGTTTGGGAGGGAATTTGAGAGCACAGCGGATGAACCAGGACAGATTGCTGAGGCGCAGGGGCGATAAATATATCCTTCTGGATATAGAGGCCAGTGAGCAATGCAGTTTCTTCTCTTCCATTCAAGGTCTTCTTTGCTAACATTCACATGGAAGGCTTTCCAGTTTTCTTTCTACAGCCTGTTTTAAAATGCCACCTCTTCTCATTTGTGAGCAAAATACAGGATTCCAAAGTGTCAGACAATTCCTTCCTTTTCATTCCAGACACTTGGAAATACATCTCTTGGGGACTGGGGAGAAATGTGCTTCATTGGATAGGCTTCTTCCTTCTAAAGTTTTACAAGGAGCCTAGAATTCAGGCTTATGGGCAACGTAATGTTCCAGCACTCACCAGTGAAAACAGGTGTCAAAGTCTTTGCCGAAGCTGGCATAGCCAAAGGTGGATAAAGGGAGTTGCAGCTTGCAACATCTTGAGGGCACTGTGTAAAGGCTGAACAGTGTTCCTGTTTTCCAGGGAAAGTCCTGGATTTACAGAAGCCATCCCAGTTTCTGTTTGATCCTGGAATGTCCCGCTTTTCCTTAAAAAAAGGTAAAGGACCCCTGACAGTTAAGTCCAGTCACGAATGACTCTGGGGTTGCGGCACTCATCTCGCTTTAAAGGCCGAGGGAGCCAGCATTTGTCCACTCTGCCAACAGTTTTTCTGGGTCATGTGGCCAGCATGACTAAGTTGCTTTTGGCACAGCAGAACACCAAAACCAGAGTAGTGCACGGAAATGCCATTTACCTTCCCGCTGG
The DNA here is from genome assembly GCF_964188315.1 of Podarcis muralis. Classification (NCBI taxonomy): domain Eukaryota; kingdom Metazoa; phylum Chordata; class Lepidosauria; order Squamata; family Lacertidae; genus Podarcis; species Podarcis muralis. Next base: position 84,045,698 of record NC_135660.1, on the reverse strand, counting down.
AATGGTATCTATTTATCTACTTGCACTTTTTGGGGTGCTTTCAAACTGCTAGGTTGGCAGGAGCTGGGACATCATGGGGATTTGAACCGCTGACCTGATCAGCAAGCCTGAGAGGCTCAGTGGTTTAGACCACAGTGCCACCCGCGTCCCTATTTTCATAGGAGAAATGCTGGAGAGTATTTGTGACCAAGGAGCCGAGGAGCCAAGGAGAAAAGTAACTATACAACCTTTAGAAGACATCTGTAGGCAGCCCTCTATAGGGAAGTTTTTAAATGTTTTATGTTTTATTATATTGTATGCTGGAAGCTGCCTAGAGTGGCTGCGGCAACCCAGTTAGATGGGTGGCCAATAAATAATATTATTATTGTTATTATGCCTGTTTTCAACACGAGTCTGACCAAACTGCGGGAGGCAGTGGAAGACAGGAGTGCCTGGTGTGCTCTGGTCCATGGGGTCACGAAGAGTCGGACATGACTAAACGACTAAACAACAACAGCAGCAATTGTTATTATTATTATTATTATTAAATAGGCTGTCCCTATTTTCAATGGAGAAATGTTGGAGTGTATGGAAACCCCAGAATGATGGTGAGCCCAAATTCTTATTTGTTTACTTGCCAAAGCAATACTGAAGAACTTGGGGGAATGAGGGCAATTTAAACTGCATTTAATACCAGAAATCAGGGTTAAAAGTAAAAAGGCGAGACCTGGCTGATGTTATTTTTTTTTAATCATTCTTATTTGATTTTTCAAATATAGATTTATAACAAAACCAAATGCATTTCCATATAAAGAGATTACTTTGAATCTTGAGACTTCCCCCCATCCCCTACATGGGTCCTAATGTCAATGTTTTCAACTGCATATTATATCATAGTCTATATTTTATATCTATCTATATTATTCATAGTATTTGTTACATTACAAGTGAGATTAAAATCCTGCTAATGTTTTCATCTGCTTACAGTGGTCTCCTAAATAAATTATAATTCCCCCCATTCTTTCTTGAAGTTCTTGTCCTCTTGGTTTCTGAGCTTTCCGTTCAGTTTTGCCATTTTTAGCGTAGTCCAACAGTTTGGTTTGCCATTCCTCTCTGGTAGGGACTCTTTCTTCTTTCAGTCTCTGGGCTAGTTGGCTGATGTTATTTAGTCCAGGAGAGCCCTTGGCATATTTGGTCGCAGAAGACAGCCACACGACTTTTTAAAACAGGAGACGAGCACACGCTGTCTCCAGCTTGGAAGGTGCCATCGACACCACTGGTTTAGAAGGTGGCATTTGCCGATGTGTCCCCATGTTGTGGCTCGCAAAAGCGTTTTAACTCACAGTTTGAATAATCCCATTTCCCCCCTCTCATCATTTCCCTAGCAATTTTGTTCTTCAAAGTCAACGGACAGTTCACAGCCACGAAAACCAAAGGCTTAATAATACCCTGTAAAGGAAGGGGAGGGCAGTGGGTCTGAGGAACAGAGAGCAGGCCAAAAGAAAGTTGCTTGGGAAACCATGGAATTCCTGCTCATTTATGCCAAGGCAGGTCTGTCGTGAAGGCTCATAAACCAAGGCTACCCATAAAATTAGCACAGCTGGAGACAGCCTCCAAAGCAGGGAGGGGGGGAACCTTCAGGAATAATTACAGACCTCAACGTCAACTTGATGGAAAACTTGGTTTGACTTCTTACATGTTTCAAACCAATATTGATTAAACACTTTTCTTTTCTTTTTGGTAAGCTCTTGCCACAGAAATTTTAGAAGAGGATTGCAGAGGATGTATAAAAGATGGTGAGCCATAAAGTGTCTGGGGACTCCTGCAATTTTGGCCAAGAATGAGGTGATTGATGGAGTAACATGTCAGCAATAAGCAGGAACCTCAAACCTCCAGCTATAATTTGCTTAGAGACAGCTCCCCAGAATGTACCTTGATCACATCTTGATAACATGTGGCCAGGAAGAAAGAAAATGGAAAGCTGCAATTTTGGCATATGCTAAAGTACGTCTCTTGTCTATTCCAAATTGCTGTGCCTAGGCCAAGTTCTCATGGCCCTCGGCTTGATTCTTTATTTCAGTTCATTTTGGTGAAGAAGATGATGTGTCGTGGACTCAGATTCCAGCCACAAATACGCAAAGGGCAGATTAAGCGCACATAGTACAATTAAGTCAGATAAGCTGTGTTAAGCAGGGTGTGCTTTCACAAACACTTTTACTCCCTGTGGAAAGCTTCCCCTTACAGTGATTTTTTGCTGAGTGTTGCAAAAAGGAGGTGGGGGGAGTTTTTACTACAGTGCAGGGCAGTCCTCATTCTGAACAGGGAGGGGGAAAATGTCCCCATTTGCAAGGAACTGGGCTGACACTCCTGGTCTTGCTGCACTGTACAGTGGTGCCCCGCAAGACGAATGCCTCGCAAGACGAAAAACTCGCTAGACGAAAGGGTTTTCCGTTTTTTGAGTCATTCCACAAGACGAATTTCCCTATGGGCTTGCTTCGCAAGACGAAACGTCTTGCAAGTTCTTGCGAGTTTGTTTCCTTTTTCTTAAAGCCGCTAAGCCGTTAATAGCCGCTAAGCCGTTAATAGCCACTAAGCCGCTAATAGCCGCTAAGCCGCTAATAACCATGCTTCGCAAGACGAAAAACCCGCAAGACGAAGAGACTCGCGGAACGGATTAATTTCATCTTGCGAGGCACCACTGTAGTGGCAACAAGGCAAGTGAAGTTGTTGAGTGTTGAAAATCCTGTCCACTGTCCCCTTAGAAGGTCTAAAACCATTTTGGGATTCAGGAAGGGTAGCCTCGGATATTGATAACAGACGGTTTGCTAAGATCCATGCCAGAATTTTGCTGGCCGCAGCTAATAAAGAGATACCTCGATAGTTTCCACAATCCATTCTGTCACCTTTTTAAAAAGAGATTGGTAATTTTGGCACCTGAAGTCTGCTGGGATCTCCTCTCTCTCCCAGATTTTTTGATGAGCTTGTGAAGTTGTTGTGTAAGTTCAATTCTGCCCACTTTGAAGATTTCAGCAGGTATCCCATCAGGTCTGCTGGCTTTGTTGTTTTTCATTTGGTTAATGGCTGTACACAGCTCTCCCAGATTTGGAGATACTGCAAGCTCATCTCTAATTTGTTTTTGCGGAATTAGTTTAATTCACCCTCAGTTGCATCGTCACATCCCTAAACCTGACTATGTGAGGTTATGACACCATCACATTCCACTGGCTATTTTCTGATTGGCTCACATTAGGATAAAGATGCTAAATTTGGAGGAGAAATGGCACTGAAATAACAGGAGATCAGCTGCACAATGACTGCAAAATAGATGTGAAAAAAGGGGAAAGTTATTTATTCTCTAGTCTCTGCTTATTAACTATAAGACTCTAGTCATTATAACCTATATTGCCACAATACATGAAGGAGGGGACTGTTAATTGTTTGAGTCAAAAACAGGATTCAGAAGGGGAAAACTTAGGGTAGGGGGAGATACTACAATCTAGGAAGGTTAAGCATTCAAGAGCATTTAACCAGCTATTACCCATTAGTTATCTCCTTGCTAGTGGCAGTGAGATAATTAGGAGAGAGAGAGACAGAGAAAGAAAGAAACGCCTAGTCATTGAGATATAGCAACCTGAGATTTCAGTCGTCTCGAATTTTCTACAACCCTTTTCATTATAGTAGGGCATTTCACTGCAGAGAAAGCAGTAAACCTGGGACATGTCAATCTGGCTACCAACAATACATCCTTAAGATATCAGTGACTTCCCGTCTTCTCTTTCCCTGGTTCATTTTACATATCATAAATCCCTGCATATTTTAGGAGAATGAAACCATTCAGTATTCCATTGTTACATCCATCAAATCTTATTTACACTGTTTTAGTTATCTTAATGCTGCCAGCATTTTCAGCTGTACACAGTTATTTCCCATATATTCAATAAATGTTTTCCAATCTTCTCTAAATGTATGTTCTTCTTGTTCTCTATAAGTTAAGCCTGCAAGCTGCACATATTCAACTTAAGTTGCCATTCTTCTTTAGTTGGGACCTTGCTTGTCTTCCATTTTTGGGCTAACAAAACACAGGCCGCGGTAGTAATATACATAAATAACCATTTCTGACACTGAGAATTTCAGTCTGAATTATCCCCAACAGAAAGGACTCTGGGGTTTTTTTTGCAGAAAGTACTTTTAAACATTTTTTCCAATTCAATATGGATCATTTCCCAATATTCTTTTAACCTTTTAGAAGTCCACCACATATGAAAAAACACTTATCTGATCAGTCTTATCTCTAACACTTATCTGATTCAGTCTTATACATCTTAACAAGCCTAAAGGTAAAGGTAAAGGGACCCCTGACCATTAGGTCCAGTCGTGACTGACTCTGGGGTTGTGGCGCTCATCTCGCTTTACTGGCCAAGGGAGCCGGTGTACAGCTTCCGGGTCATGTGGCCAGCATGACTAAGCCACTTCTGGTGAATCAGAGCAGCACACGGAAACACCGTTTACCTTCCCGCCAGAGCGGTACCTATTTATCTACTTGCACTTTGACGTGCTTTCGAACTGCTAGGTTGGCAGGAGCTGGGACCGAACAACGGGAGCTCACCCTGTTGCGGGGATTCGAACCGCCGACCTTCTGATCGGTAAGTCCTAGGCTAAATACTGTGAGGGAGGAGGTGTTCCCTGGTGTGATCCTTAGTAAGGTGTTGAAATGTAGCATAGGTTGGCCACAATGTCAGCTGGTGAAAATGATTATTGTTGCTGAGGTTAGTACACAGTCCGTCCAAAGGTATGCACTTCTAAGTCAAGCTGATTTCAATGGGATATATACATGCGTGTTTAAATACTTCCCACTGAAAATGTTTGAACTTAAACATGCTTGGCCTGTATAATATTTCTACTGAGTTGGGTTGACTGAGGAATTGGCCAGAACAGGCTGGAGGTGTATTTGCTAGGGCTCTGCCAAAAAAATATTTTATTTATATAAATATTTCTACTCCATCCTTCTATTGCCCAGGCACCATTCAGGTTGTCTTGCAACAATCGGAAATCAAAAAAATAAAAGTTGATTTGGGGGGCAAAGGTGGGGTGAAATATTCCATGGAATTTCTGTTTTTCGCCTTGTCCACTGGCTGCTCCTTCTCTGATTGGCTGCTGATTTGGTATCATTCTTTCATACTGAGCTGCCTCACATAGCGAGCGCGATAATGTCAGAATGCTACACAACCAATCAGATTTGGCTGTGTGTTGAAGCCAGGAAGTGAAGCCATAAAAAAGAATCACCAAAGAGGAGGAACATATTTCGCTGCTCCCAAAAGCGTTCACAAAAAGTGACCTAGCATTTATGCTCAGCTGTACTTGCTTGTCCGAAGCCTTTCTATTCACATAAGAGCAAAGCCATGAAGGGTTTGCGTAGATCTGCAATCCCTTCCGCAGACCACTGTTTCCAGTTTTGTGTTAGAAGAGCTTCCCCTGAATTATAAGGAAACACTGTCCTTTTTACACACACACACACACACACACACACACACACACACCAGAATGCCAACACAGTAAGACCTATGCCAGCAAATTTATTGGGTCTAAAGCCCTATCTCGTTTTGAAAAAATGGATGAAACATTTTATGGCTCCTGGTAATTTCTACTGAAAGGCAAAGAGGCAAAGGTGTAAAATGGTGCTTTTCTCTCCCATCAAGCCGTACAGAACAAAAGAATAAATTTTCCTTTTTTCATGTAAAACTGTAGGTGACTTTGAGCATCCCTTCAGACAGAGGTAAAGTACTTTTCGGTACTTCAGCTTCCTTGACACAGTTTGCCACCTAATATCAGGCGAGGGTGTGTTGAATGCTTTATAGATTTGTTGTGAGAGTCAGATACTTTATAGATTTAAGCAGCAATTCGGTTTTGTGATAAGACCGATGGGCTTATTAAAAAAACAAGCATGGCATGGAGGCGCACTGTTGCAGGGAGAAAAGCTGCCAATCTGGGTTTGGATCTCATAAAATGTAGGCACAAGACGCTTAAATACAGTGGTACCTCGGTTTCCGAATGTAATCCGTTCTGGAAGACCGTTTGAGTTCTGAAATGTTCAAAAACCGAAAACTCAATAGCCGACAGCTAGGCCTCAGGATGTTGTACTCAGCAGAAGCCGCGTGGCATGTTCGACTTCCGAGGCGTGTTTGAAAATGGAAGCATTTCCTTCCGGGTTCACGGTGTTCAAAAACCAAAATGTTTGTCAAGGGAGACGTTCAAAAACCGAGGTATGACTGTGTTTCGCCTAGGAGCCAGCTTCTAGGAGCCAACGGTCAAGAATGGGTTTTTTGCATGTACAGTGGTACCTCGGGTTACATACGCTTCAGGTTACATATGCTTCAGGTTACAGACTCCGCTAACCCAGAAATAGTGCTTCAGGATGAGAACAGAAATCATGCTCCAGTAGCGTGGCAGCAGTGGGAGGCCCCATTAGCTAAAGTGGTGCTTCAGGTTAAGAACAGTTTCAGGTTAAGTACGGATCTCCGGAACGAATTAAGTACTTAACCTGAGGTACCACTGTACCGTAGTGGGAAGTGAGGGGAAAGCAGCCTCTCTAGGAGGTGGAAAACTTTGATCCTAAACTTCCACTGCCTTGCGGGATAACTTCAGGTGAAGAAAAGGCTAAGGAAAAAACCCGCCACAAATCTGGAGTCCCTAAGATGGTTGGATGGTGCCTTGTACCCCTCCTTCTGGCAACTCCTGCAGCCGAGTTGGTGCCAAACATATAGTTCTGCTTTCATTCGGACCACATCAGCAAGGCCGGGGGGGGGGGGGTCTTGTAGTCTGGGCACCGTGGAACCTTCATACACACTCCCCTGAGTAGGTCACTTTGGTGTTGCTAAGGCAGCGGTTTCACTTCACCCTTGGAGTCAGGTGGCAGAGGATCTGACCCCCATGTCAGGTTGCCAGGAATGGATAAGACAAGGAAAAGTTCTTCCCAACTACTTTTTATTCAATATTCATAGAGAGGGGCTTGGAAATGCCGCCTCTTGGAATAATGGCACTGCCCTCTCCCTTCATGCGTCATCACTATGGGTGCTGAGATGTGCCCTCTGCCTCTGAGCTCTTTGCTCTCCTACTTTCAATGCTCGCCGGGCTCTGGGAGAGGGGGGCCTGGAATGCTTTCTAAAGACACTGTGTCCATCAGCTGTCCCTGCTCTGCTGCTTCTTTTTCTTCTTCCTCCTCCTCTCCCATCATTTCCCAGCTTTCCCCCTCATCTGCCTCTGAGCTGTGACCTCCCTCAAACCCCTGTTGTAATTCTGAACCGTCTTCTTCTTCTCTGGAAGGGTCAGGCTAGGGAGGCGGTCTTCACCATTCCTCCTCTGCCCAGACCCTGACACCTGGAGACACACTCCATAGCCTCTTGAGACAGATGGATGCCAACGTATCATACATTTGGAGAAACAGTGTTGTGGAGTGGTTAGAGTGTTGGTCTAAGCTCACTCTTTCATGAACCTTGGGCCGGTCACCACCTCTCAGCCTATCCTGCCTCACAGGGTTGCTGAGGGGATAAAACGGGGAGGAAAAAAACATGCATACCATCTTGAGCTCCTTGGGCAAAAGGTGGGTTGTATTGTTGTTGTTGTTGTTGTTTAGTCGTTTAGTCGTTTAGTCGTGTCCGACTCTTCGTGACCCCATGGACCAGAGCACGCCAGGCACTTCTGTCTTCCACTGCCTCCTGCAGTTTGGTCAAAGGGTTGTATATGTAGGAGCAAATCAATATTTACACACGTCAGGGATTGGTGCTGGGCTAATGAATGTGGAACATGTTTTTATAAGCATAAAATACTTTGTAAAAAAAACCCCACGCTTTATACTGTACATTGAAGTCAGATGCACACCTTTAAAAGATGTAATGTGGGCAGGAGTCCGTAAGCACGATAGCGAAGACTGAGGAAATGTGGTGAATCTTAAATAAGAAACAGCAGGAGACTGCAAAGTATTAATTTATAGCCACTGTTAATACGTTTGAATACATTTGTTAAAAGTTGTAGCTCAAATGCTGTTTGTCTCCCATTAATTTTAATAGGGGGGTGTTAGGTAATTAAAAGAGCACCAATTCCATTTTAACAGTTCCTCCTCACCATCAGTGTTTATTATGGGCAAACAGCCAGTTTACTGTTTAAACAATTTCCTATTCTGTGCATACTTTTATAATGCTTTATCCTAGTTTCTTTTTATAAGAATCTTATTGTCTCACTCCCTTTTCTGATAAAGCACTTTTGGTGGGGTTTTTTAATAATAATAATAATAATAATAATAATAATAATAATAATAATCTGAAATGCTATACAAATTAATAAAATATTAATCACACTAACTGTAACGCCTAATTGCCGCAGGCTTTGGATCTCATGGTTCCAAATTGATATTTAGGGCATAGCAGCGGATCAGCAGATGTGTGACGCTAAATGAGTGACTCTGAACATAAGGCAACTGAATGTCAGGAAAGTACACCTGGCTGTGATTATTAATGGTCTTGTAATAAATGGGCATCTCAGGCAAGTCTGCCTTTGCCATGTGCATGAAACTGGGTTTAGTATCTTGCAGCCTCCTAAGTCCAGCAGTTCCCCATGGTTCACATTACTTGCATTCCCATTTTAGTTTGCCTTTTAAATTTCAAACACTGTACAAACTTGAGGGTTAACATGGTCACCCTGCATACAGTAGAGTGACTAATTGCCACTCTGGCATTGTTGTTAATTGTCATTCTAGAACCCGATTTTTTAAAAAACAAATACTAAAAATATATGTACAAGGCACTGGAAATCCTTTTCATTTATTTTATTTTTACATTTATATAGCCCACCTTTCCTCCAAGAAGCTAAATGGGGCACAGCTCTCCCTCTTCCCATTTTATCTTCACAATTGCCTGAGGCCATGACTGGCCCACGGTTACCCAGTGAGCTTAATGGGGAGATGAATGCTGGTCACCCATTATTCTCCTACATTAATGGCCAGTGTTTAATGGTCAGTGCTGTAGATGTTGAAGCTAGTATCCAAGTTTAAATCACGGTGGAACCAAAATCCTGCCAATATTTTTACAGAGGTGTGCTCAGCGGCAGAGGTTTTGCTCTGTGGATAAGGAAGTTCCTGGTTCAATCCCCACTCATTTCAGCTGAAAGATCTTCTCCTTTCCAACAGAAGGGCGGTCTGAATTCTGGAGAGCTGGAGAGCCACTGTCCGAGGTGACAGTACTGAGCCACATGGACCAAGAATGTGACTTAGTGGCTTTGTAATGTTCAATGCCAACACTAAATATTAGGGGGCAAAAAATTGAGCCAGCCTTCTGTTCTTTGCAAGCAGGGACATGGAGCTATTCTTCAGGTTATGCAGAAGGAAGGCAGTATGCTAACGGTAGAATTCTGAGTAGAACCACTTCAGATTGTAGATTGTAGTATTCTCTTCCCTTTCCCTTTCCCTTTCCCTTTCCCTTTCCCTTTCCCTTTTAAATAGTTCCCCTTTGGTTTCCTGTTGTTCTGTCTCAGCTCCTGCCAACCTAGCAGTTCGAAAGCATGTGAGTGCAAGTAGATAAACAGGTACAACTGCGGCGGGAAGGTAAACAGTGTTTACCTGTCACATTGCTTTGTTGTGCCAGAAGCAGTTTAGTCCTGCTGGCCACATGACCCAGAAAGCTGTCTGTGGACAAACACCGGCTCCCTCGGCCTGAAAGCGAGATGAGCGCCGCAACCCCAGAGTTGCCTTTGACTGGACTTAACCGTCCAGGGGCCCTTTACCTTTACCCTTTTAACATTTCTTTCCCTGTCCCTTTTAAATGGTTCCCCTTTAGTTTGTGAAAGAAAGAAAGAAAGAAAGAAAGAAAGAAAGAAAGAAAGAAAGAAAGAAAGAACAAAAAAGAAAGAAAGAAAGAACTAACAACAGCCACGGCAGAGGGGTCAGGGTTTTTGCCCATGCACTGAAAACCACACTCCTGAAACAGATATTTGCAGTAAATGGCAGCTTGACAGAGGGGCATCATTCTGTTGGAAATAGCATGGGATAATGTTAAAAACCCTTTCCTTCTGCGCCATGATCTGGATCAGGCCCCTTGTGGCCCCTTCGAAAGAGAATCCTAAGGAAAAGAGACAGCTTGGCCCTTGGTCTCCTCCTCATGACATCGTCTTCTTCAAAGTCTGCCCTGGAACTTCCTCCCACTTGGGAAAGTGGGCCGTGTCAAGCCAAGCAACGGTATGGACTACACCGGAAAACCATTAACCCTCGCTTCATCATGGAGCTGAACTGAGGGGACGTCCAGCTAAAGGTGCAATCTGTTCCATCGCTGGAGAAGCCTTTGCACCCTGGAAGGAATTACATTCATTCCCATTGTGCTGTTCTCCTCCCGGCGCACAGGCATGCAAACACTTTCCTCGCCATTTCTCTTTCTCCCCTTGCCAGACAACTAATTTAAGGGCTATCTCTAAGAGTAGGTTTCTGCCTTCTCTCCCCGCACCTTTAATATGGTGTCTCTGATGCCCTATAAATTCCAACAGCGGACTCCAGCAACTTGCTCCTTGGATTCCTTTGCCTCCTCTTTCTTTCCCAAACCTCCTTCCCCCGCCCTTCCCTTCTTTTTTACGTCCTTGCTTAATGTGTCTGAGGGGGATGCTGAGCTTGTGGCTGGAGACCTGTATATGTGCATTTCTCCTTTCTCCATTCCTGCCCTTGAAGGTTCTTCTCCTAGCTTTCCATTGATCATTCCTTGAGGCGGCCTGTTGATTCTCTCTCCCCTTTACAGCAAATGTCTTGCTGGCTTGTTTTATTTCCCTCCTCGCCTCGCTCTTCTGTGTGTGAGTCAACACGGAGGATGGATTTTTATACCGGCATCGTTTGGCTCGCCTCCTGGTATCTATCTTTTTTTGTGGGGCCTTAATAATGGCGCTGTGGAATTGCTGGGGGTGGATACAGCATCTGTAGCATTTGGCGTTCCTCTCCTTCCCCCAGTCCCTCTTTTGTCTTTGTTATCTGTCTCTCCTGGCTCTCTTCCTGTAGATTTCCCCCCTCCGTTTCATTTGTATGCTGGAGTTACCAAAGACGGCGAGGAACTATTTAGGGGAGGTTAATGATGCTATAAAAAGAACAAAGATCCTGTCACACAGGATGGGGAACGGGATTAAAATGGCCCTCCTGTAGGAAATGCAGCTGGTACGACATGACAGACGTGCTATTTTTGGCTTTTGTGTTTTTCTTTTAATTCATTCCTCTGCGATTCTGGAGATATTCTCAAACACCTGAGCCGAACGTTGCACCAACTTCCCTTGCAGCATTTGATGTCCCATAAATTGCGTCTGCCAAAAAAAAAAAGGGCTGGAATTCGGTGAGGTTCATTCCGTTCTCCTCAACCATTCCGGTTAATTAAAACCCTGGTTGGAAGATCCAGAAGCCATGAGCAGCATCTGGGCTGAGCTCCATAAAATGAAATTCAACAAGGACAAACGTAGAGAACGAGGGAAGTGAAAGGTGCACAGGAAAGAAATCCAGAGCGTACATCCGTATACGATACAGGAAAAGCAGCTGGTCCAGAGCATTGCTGAGGAGGACTGGACATTTACACTGAGCCACAAACTGATTGTATTAGCAACACAGCGCTGAGGCATTAAATGTGGTGGTTGTTTTTGTTCATGAGGGAAAAGAACTCCGTACAAACTTTGAAAGGCTCCCTCAAAGATCAACACCAAAGCATTCCCTGCTAACTACCTGGGAGAGTCAGGTCTGAAGACAGCCTAAACCCTTTTGAGGGGAGCAACCAAAAAGTAAGGGGGCACTTTATCTGGTCTGCAGACAAAATTGTGAACTGCTTTTATTTAGCCTTTATTTTTGCAGCTTGTGGCAAGTTACGTATATACATACCGACGTTCCTTCTAAGAAATTTGGACAATTTTGCTTTAATTGTCACGAATTAACAAAACAGGTAAAACATCAAGAGTAATGCACTTGTAGAAAATAAAAAACAAGCAGAAGAGGGGTATTCTTATAGTTTATAGCAATTTTTTTTTTTTGTCTTCGACACTGCAAGATGTAGTAGAAGTTTGTCCAAATCCAATGCTCTAGTAAGGTCCTAATATAAGTTAGAAGAACAAGGTCAGCTTTACATTCAGGTACCATTGACATTGTTGATTTCCTAAAATTTCTGTAATAAATGTAAGTATTTGACTGGGGAAAAGGGGGATGTGACTAGATCAGTGCTTTTCATGCTTTTTTCATTCAAAGAATCCTTTTCATGCCAAGTTAAAAAGGTAAAGGTAAAGGACCCATGGATGGTTAAGTCCAGTCAAAGGCAACTATGGGGTTGCAGTGTTCATCTCACTTTCAGGCCAAAGGGGCCGGCATTTGTGCACAGACAGCTTTCCAGGTCATGTGGCCAGCATGACTAAACTGATTCTGGTGCAAGGGGACACCGTGATGGAAACCAGAGCACACGGAAACGCCATTTACCTTCCCCCACTGGTGTGCTTTTGACCTGCTAGGTTGGCAGGAGCTGGGACAGAGCAACAGGAGCTCACCCCGTCGTGGGGATTTGAACCGCCGACCTTCCGATCAGCAAGCCCAAGAGGCTCAGTGGTTTAGACCACAGTGCTACCCACGTCCCTCATGCCAAGGTAACAGCCAAGGAACCCCTGCATGGTTGTAAAAGAGTCCCACCACATTGCAGAGGATCATGCGGCATAGACTAGGCAGACCCATGGAGAGCCAGCTGTGGCCAGTTAGGCACCACTGCCTCATGGAGAATGCATGACTCTATGCCAATGCATTGCAGGAAAGATTGGAAGCCATGGACAAGTGAGGTCTCTCGGGAGAGCTTGTCCACCATTATTACTCATTTCCTCACAGGGAGGAAGCCCAGGGTTTGTTTGCACAAGGATGCGACCCAACTTAGCAAACTGGACATCACTTTCCTAACCGTTGGTACCGTTTCAGCTCTTCCTTACTCCCTCTGGAAGTTGTTCCTCTCCTAGGCTTTGCCTTTCGATCCCCGAGGCAAGAGAGCGTCCCTCACACGGCATTCCCTAGAACACTGCTTGAAAAATCGGTTGTCAACTCAGCAGGGTGTGACGAGTGGCTTGTGGCGCAAGTGAGGGTGGGCCACGCAGCTGTAGCACCCCCGTTATTTTCTATCCCTCTCTTTGGGGGATTCCTATCGGAGAAGGAAAATGACTGATCGCGAGGGAGACAGCAAGGTGAAGAAGAAAGGAAGGAGTGAGTGGGTGGGTGCGTTGAAGAGAAAAGACAGGCATGTGCAGTAGAAAATAATAATAATTAAATCATGAATCTCGTGTTGCAGATTTGTGTTAAAGATGGATCCTGGGTTGAAGGCTAGAGGGCTGCATGACCTACGGTCAGCGCTATAATCCTATGATTCACCTCTTCATTTATTTAAGGGTAGTTTAACATGCACCTTCTTTCCCAAGCGAATTCACTGAAGGCAGGAACTCCTGGCAATTTAAGATTATTGCTTTTGAATGCCAGGTGCTTCCTGTTCCTTCATAATAGAAGTAGTCCTTGTTGGCTGTTTTCTCTCTCTCTCTTTCTCTCTTTTCATTTACATGCAGCTTATTCTAGGCTGGGCTACCTTCTCCCACATTCAAACTACTCAACAAAATGGAATAGATGTATACATTTCAGCCATCTGTGTCCCTGACAACAATGCGCTGGTGTCTCTTTCCTGGATTGATAGTATCCTGAGGGCAAAAGAAAATGATGTTTATGATATAAGCAGGCAAAGAGCCTTTTGAAGTGGCTGCTCAGAAATGAATTGGAGGTGGAAGATAAAAGAGCTCAGGAAACCCTGAATGTTATTTGTGCACAGAGATGGAAGGACGGGGAGACACAAAGGGGGAGGGGGCGGCCCCTTGGAAAACATTATCTCAGCCAGCAATAATCGTAATTACAATGCAAGGTGTTAATTGTCCATGATTTTTCTAAATGTTTCTCCCTCCAGTACAAAACATGTCTTTGTTTCATATGTCTAATTTATCCATGAAGGATGCTCAAACCCAGATTTTCTCAGGCCTGCAGCCAGGAATGTTGTAAAGGGCAGAGCTAAGGATATGCTGTGGGGAACAGGGTCCGAAATTGGTCTGAAATCAATCTTAAACTGCCAAATCTGGTTATATTTTTTAAATAAAAAATTAATGCAATTTTTAAAATGAAAGAAAAAATAATGCCATGATTCTAGCGCCTTCGCACATTGATCAGAGTGCTGGAATTTGGAAGCAAATGGACCAGAATGAAAACTGTTGCACATTGCCCCCTTTGTTGTTGTTTAGTCGTGTCCGACTCTTCGTGACCCCATGGACCAGAGCACACCAGGCACTTCTGTCTTCCACTGCCTCCCGCAGTTTGGTCAAACTCATGCTGGTAGCTTCGAGAACACTATCCAACCATCACATCCTCTGTCGTCCCCTTCTCCTTTTCCAGGGTCTTTTCCAGGGACTCTTCTCTTCTCATGAGGTGCCCAAAGTATTGGAGTCTCAGCTTCATGAACTGTCCTTCCAGTGAGCACTCAGGGCTGATTTCCTTAAGAATGGATAGGTTTGATCTTCTTGCAGTCCATGGGACACTCAAGAAATGGACAGGTCATAGTGGAGAGTTTTGACCAAACATGATCCACCTGGAGCAGGAACCAGCAAGCCACTCCAGTATCCCTGTCCACTCCATGGACAAAGACAACACACACACACACACACACACACACACACACACACAATTTTTTAAATGGAAGAAAAAATAATGCCATGATTCTAGTGCCTTTGCACATTGACCAGAGTGCTGGATGTTGGAAGCACCTGGACCAGAATAACTGTTGCACATTGCCCCCTTATAGTTCCATAAATAGTAAGACTAGATCTCTCTTTCTCCCTCCTCTCTCCCCAGAAATGAAAGCTGAACCTTCATGGAAGGGTTATGGAATTAGGGATGCCCAAAGGTTTCGTTTGGGTATTGTGCAAGTTGCACATTTTAAAATGAACTCTCCTGATTCGTACCTACTGGACTATGATGTAGATGAGAAACAGGCTTGAATCCAGGGAAGTCATTGGGTAAGCAGGACAACCTTCTGCTCATGCAACAAAATTCCCCCTAACTCCTCTGACCTCCATGTGTCCCTGAAACCTCAAAAAACAAAACAAAAAAGCTGCTGCAGTGGATTGTGGGGGAAACATGCTCCAGAGCACTTTAGTGGGCATCCCCCTACTCTTTTTTATAATTTTTATTAAATTTTCTGTTTTACAATTTTGAATACTCATTTAAACATCCTTAAAATATCAATGACTTCCCTTCTTCTCTTTCCCAGGTTCATTTTGAAAAACCATAAATGCCTGCATATTTCACATAAACTAAACCATTCAGTGCTCCATTATTACCATCCATCAAAACTTATTTACAGTGTTGAATTTATCTTAATGCTGCCAACGTTCTCAAGTGTACACAATTGCAGTCATTAACAGTCGTCAACAGGTTTACCATACCCACTGAGTCAATCACCCATCTCCTACTACCCTCCTGAGAAAAACCCCACCCCACCCTCCCACTATATATAAGGGTCTGGTGACTCCTGTTTCAGTGTATCTGAAGAAGTGTGCATGCACACGAAAGCTTATACCAAGAACAAACTTAGTTGGTCTCTAAGGTGCTACTGGACATTTTTAATTTTTAAAAAAATATAATTCAGTTTTTAGTCAATTAGTTAAAAGAACATTTAATGTAACATCTAGTTTGGCCCATGAGTTATGGGAAAAGAACATGCCACATCACAAGTTATGTGAATATGGAGGGAGTAAACAGATCGGGCACTTCATCCTGTTTATCTGATGGATCTATCAACCTGGCTTATTTGGACAAAACCAGCGATCAGAAATGGACAGTGTACATTACCCAAATTTTTAAACAAAGAATCATCTTCCTCGAGGGGAGGAAATACTATGCAGTAATCTTCTCCTATTCCTCCGACTGTTCCTTTGAACAAAACTTCTGTATATTACAATGCAGTATGTTTTTAGGGCACTGAAAGATAGTGTTCATTTTTCATTTAAATCTATTAACTCTATCTTCAAACTCATCCATTCAGGATTCCAAAATGGCAGCATGTAATCAATAGCCTAATCAGTCTTGTAGAAGCCTATTCACAGCCGTTCATGTGCGCTGTTGAGATACAGAGACGGATCTCTGTGCAATTTTTCACATAAACAATAGGCGAATGATATTTTGTTATAGTTAACTACAGCTGAACCAAGGCCAGCCTTAGGTTGAGTTATTACATTTCGCAGCATTTTACTTACTGGTGGAATCCCCTTCAAAAAGATTTTCTTTTAATGGTTCCCATTAAACTCCTCATTCAAATCCGTTCCCTTCAGCCAGGGATTTATTGTTAGCTAATGAATATTTACATGAGATTAAAGCACTGGGGCTGCCAACAAAATCAATACTGTAATGTGCTATGGGGTTTGTGGTGGCCACCAAGCTTCTAGCATCTGTTAGATGTCACACTGATGATGTCACAAAGACTTAGTGGCAGAGGAGGCGCTTAGCAACAGGGTCTCCCATGACTAGGTTTCTGAGGGAAGAGAGAAGAGTTTGTAGTGGGGCAAGAAACAGAACCCTGAGGAAAGATGGTCAGAGTTGCTGGAGCTGAGGCAGAAGCAGCAGTAGCAGGTAAGTGAGGCAATTCGCTGCCAGATTTATTCCAGACCCTTCAAGTGTCCCTATTTTCCAGGGACAGTCCCAGGTTTACACAAGCCGTCCTGGTTTCTGATTTGATCCTAAGATGTCCCATTTTCCCTTTGTTGTTGTTTAGTCGTTTAGTCGTGTCCGACTCTTCGTGACCCCATGGACCAGAGCACGCCAGGCACTCCTGTCTTCCACTGCCTCCCGCAGTTTGGTCAAACTCATGCTGGTAGCTTCGAGAACACTATCCAACCATCTCGTCCTCTGTCGTCCCCTTCTCCTTGTGCCCTCCATCTTTCCCAACACCAGGGTCTTTTCCAGGGACTCTTCTCTTCTCATGAGGTGCCCAAAGTATTGGAGTCTCAGCTTCATGAACTGTCCTTCCAGTGAGCACTTAGGGCTGATTTCCTTAAGAATGGATAGGTTTGATCTTCTCGCAGTCCATGGGACTCTCAAGAAATGGACAGGTCATAGTGGAGAGTTTTGACCAAACATGATCCACCTGGAGCAGGAACCAGCAAGCCACTCCAGTATCATCAGGGTCTTTTCCAGGGAGTCTTCTCTTATGAGGTGGCCAAAGTATTGGAGCCTCATTTTCCCTTAGGATGTCCCTATTTTCATGGGAGAAATGTTGGAGGGTATGGAATAGGATATCCCTATATTCTTCAAAGAAATGTTGGAAGGTATGCTATTCCACTGCCACTGTGGGGCAATCATGGGGCCCATATCTGCTCTGGACCAGTCGGCAACTACAGGCACCTGCAGTGCTGATGGAACTGTCCCCCGTTGCCTCTACCACCTTGCTAAGAATGAATTTATTTCCCCCTCCCTCAATTGCCCCTCAATAGCAGCAGAGTATGCCAGAGAATCATCTCACCAGCCACCACAGAGGGGAGGAGAAGAAGGTCCAGGAAAAGAGGTAGCAAAAGGTCCAGAGAAGGAGGAGACTTGGGCGAGGCAGGATGGAGAAAAGAGAGAAACGCACGGAGGAGTCTGAAAGAGGGGCATCACAACCATTAGCTGACAACTTGCCAGGACTCAAGGCAGCGCTGTGTCAATTAAGGAATGTGTGCACTACCAACCATGCAGCTCTGGACAAAGAACGGAATTGCAGGGAGACTGGTCACCCCAGAAGGAAGCCTCTTCATACCAACAAGGTGGAATGGATCAAGTGGTGCTCAAAGAGTTTCACCAGAAGCTCCTAGGGCAGGTTTACCTGCAGCCCCAGCTTTTTAAAATCAGATGTGGGGAACCTTTGGTCTTCTAGAGGTTGCTGAACTACAACTCCCAGCAAGCATTGCCAGTGGCCAGGGAGGATGTGAGCTGTAGTTCAGCAATATCAGGAGGTTCTCCACACCCGGGATGGATCTTCCCTCATGGTTTTTAATGTTAAGGAAGGGTTAGAGAAGGGTTTTGATAACATAAATGGACACATGGCGTCCTACTTTTTATGTTCATGATGCATTATCGCCTTGTCTTTTTTTAATCACTTACTTTTTAATCATCTTATGCTGCTAATTGGTGAAACATGGAGGGGAGTAAGGAAGAATTAAAATGTGATACCAGTAGGTGGAGCAGAACAACCAGCGACCAACAGCAGGGAAAGAAACAGTGTTTTGGGTAATAGTGTGGGTGGGTATTACTAACATTTGACGGAAAAAAACCAAGGTAAAAAACATTTTAGTTAACAAGCATGCCCTGTGACATTTTAAAACGCCATATCTAATATTGTTCCAGTAAGGGAAAATGACGTTAAACGGGTCAGTGTCGATCCAGCCCTGATTTCAATGGACTCAATGCTTCCTCTCGATTGTGGAGATGTTCTGGAATGACTGGGCTGAATCCAGACTTAGCCATACGGACGTAGAGCAGACCCACTGAAACTAAAGATACTTGAGCTTAACTCACGACTGAGTTAAGACCCATTGATGACAATAGGTCTATTCGTGTGTATGACTAAGTTTGGCTCCAACGATTTGCACCAAATGAAACTGGGTTGAAAGTCTTTTATGTGCAGCAGCATTTAATTGATCTTTTTTTTCCTTGAAAAAGCTACACGAGGAGCCTCAGAAGACTGATGGCATCCAATTCTTTCCTTTGGCGCCTACTGCATTGTCTTTTCTCAATAAAATGCTAACCCCCTGAAGGATTCAAGCTTGTTTGCTCCCCGAGTACCATTCTGTTCTGTGATTTGCTGTGTTTAACTCTTGTAGCAGGAGTGATTTCATTTTTCTTAGTTGCCTCGAACTTCCCCCTAGAAATATGTTTATTTACTAGAAAATTCTTGGTGTTCAGCCTGTCTTTCCCTCCCTCCAGGTCTAAGAAGACAGTTAATGGAGAATCTTGATGCCATTTCCATTGGCTTTGTTTTTAATGCATTTTCTAAGGACTTGTGCTTTCTGCTCCAATGACTCACTTGAAGGTTTTTGATGAGGATACCTCATCAATCATTAGCAAAAGCAAAGTGACCAGTTGCAACTAAATCTAAGGTAAGGCTGCTTGAAATTTTAAAACAACAGTGAACACAAACAATACATTCCCCCCCCCTTCTGTATCAATTTCCACCTGTCAGATGCCTTGCAACATAATAAACTGGGGAAGAAAGGAGTCACATATTTCTACAGTGCTGCACTACTTTTCAGGATACATTAAATGTTATGATTGGCATTACCAGAAATCTCACAAAAGTATGTGCATATGAGCAAGAGAAAAAGTAAAAGGCATAAAGCTATTATTTTCCCAAGGAAACTTCAATGAAGCTCACAGAACGTCTGTTGATGAGTCACCAACTCTGAGCCTAACCTACATCATGGGGTTGTTTCTGGAGGAAGAAGAAGAAGAAGAAGAAGAAGAAGAAGAAGAAGAAGAAGAAGAAGAAGAAGAAGAAGAAGAAGAATTATTTATTATTTATACCCTGCCCATCTGGCTGGGTTTCCCCAGGCACTCTGTGTGGCTCCCAACAGAATATTAAAGACACAATAAAACATCAAACATTAAAAACTTCCCTAAGCATGGTTGCCTTCAGATGTCTTCTAAAAGTCAAATAGTTGCTTATTTCCTTGACATCTGATGGGAGGGCGTTTCACAGGGCAGGCGCCACTACTGAGAAGGCCCTCTGCCTGGTTCCCTGTAGCTTTGCTTCTCGCAGGGAGGGAACCTCCAGAAGGCCCTTAGAGCTGGACCTCAGTGCCTGGGCTGAACAATGGGGGTGGAGACGCTCCTTCAGGTATACTGGGCAGAGGTCAAGGAAACAAACAACTTTCTGACATTTAGATGACATCTGAAGGCAACCCTGTTTATGGAAGTTTTTAATGTTTGATGTTTTATTGTGTTTTTAATATTCTGTTGGGAGCCACTCAGAGTGGCTGGGGAAACATAGCTAGATGGGCAAGGTATAAATAAATTATTATTATTATTATTATTATTATTATTATTATTATTATTATTATTATTATTATTAGAGCCTCAATGGCACCCTCTGGTGGCTTCACCCCAGGCAAAATTCCTGGCTAAATACCCCTGCCAAAACACAGCAGAAGTTTCATGCATTCTGAACATGCATCCATTTTCGGTTTTCACTCTCCAGCCTTTAAATGTGGAAATGACAGCTCTGACCACTAGAGGGTGAAGTCAAACAAAACCCTCTAAATTCCTTACATAACTGATGCGGTTTGGTCACCTGGTAGTGACTTTATTATGTCACATGAGCATCAGATCCGGGGTTCTTTCATTCCTTGATTTTACATGCTGGGAGGGATCAACTTTGTCTGGCTTCAACCCAATCGAAGAAAATTTGGTTGATTAATTAATCAGTAGACCACATTTGCATATGTATCTAATTAAGATTTAAATGGGAAAATATGCAGGATTTGAAACACAATAGTCATTTATTTGGAGAAAAGCGATTTCATTTACACAATAATTACCAGATAATGTATTACTGTTGGGCTAACAACTGGGATTAGGCATCGCTATCTGATTCATCAAGCAGGGTGAACTAGTCTGGAGATTAATATTCTGGCTGGGGAGGCCTGAGGTTGCATTTAGAATGTTTAGTCTATTGTTGTTGTTTTTACCGAAAGCTTTTTTTCCCCAATGAAGCATCATTTTATTGTACTTTAGTGTTGTTCCTCACTCTGGGACTGCGTGAACAGTGAAGAGCAGGTTGTATATGTGAATAAAAATAGATAATAAATAAAATATGCAAATGTTGGGAACCCATTTGCCTTCTTAAATGCTAAATGCTATGGGAAGTTGCAAATACTTACAGAAGGGACCACAAGAATCATCTAGTCCAACCCCCTGCAATGCTTTCATCTATAATATTCTAGTAGAATAGAAATGAAATCAAGATAATAAATATATAGCAAGGAGAGATCACCTAGAGAGTTTCTTTGCTCGTGAGCTTGTGAACACAATTATTTTGCTTGCACTGTTAAGGGTGCTGGGAATTGTAGTTTAGTGAGGAGTGAACTATCGTACCCAGGATTCCTGGGCGAAAGTCATTAAAATTTCCTAATTTACATTTCAAAATATTCATTTAAACCACCTTAAATCAATGACTTCCCTTCTTCTCTTTCCTTGGTTCATTTTGCATACCATACATCCCTGCATATTATTGAACTAAACCGTTCAATAATCCATTGTTACATCCATCAAAACTTATTTACACGGTTGAATTTATCTTAATGCTACCAGTGTTTTTAAATGAACACAGTTTTCACCCATATATTCAGTAAACATTTTCCAGTCTTCTTTAAACGTATATTCTTCTTCCAGTTGGAATGGTAAAAATATTCTGGAAAGTTGGTTTTTATGTATTTCTTTTTCTTTTTCTTTTCATAATTTATTCTTTATTCTGTAAACTTCTGACTGTTTGAAAGAAAACTTAATAAAACATTTTATAAAAAAATAAAAAAAAATAAACGTATATTCTTCTTGTTCTCTTATTCTATATGTTAAATCTGCAAGCTGCGCGTATTCCATCAGTTTAAGTTGCCATTCTTCTTTGGTTGGGACCTCGCTAGTTTTCCATTTTTGGGCTAACAAAACACGGGCCGCAGTAGTAGCGTACATAAATAGTCTTTTTTGATGCCTTGGAGTTTCCCTCTGAATTATCCCTCCCCAAAAGGACTCTGGTTTTTTGGGGGGGAAAGGTACTTTAAAACTTTTTTTTCAATTCATTATATATCATTTCCCAATACTCTTTTACCCTTTTACAGGTCCACCACATATGATATAACGTACCCTCAACCTCATTACATCTCCAGCACTTTTCTGATTAAGACATACATTTTAGGAAGTCTACTCAGAGTTGGAAATAGTATAAATGTTCTTCCATTTTATGATGTGGATGGGTATTTGTTCTGGTTTGTTTATGGGATGGTTAGATGACTTTCATTCTGTATTCATCCTGATTTGCTTGTGGAGTGTTCATTCATTTTCCTATCACTTTCCGTGCTGCAGAAAGTCCATTTAAAAATGGATTTGTTGTGACAGAGCGGCTTAATCCACTTAAACTATACAAACGAAAAGTTCCATTATATGTTAGAATTGCTCCCACAAAGTACTGGTGATCTGGAAGCACCCAGGCAGATGGCATTAGGCAGTAAGGGTCCACAAAAGCGATATATACAATGCAATCTGTTTACGTCTCCTGAAATTTGCAAAACATATTTGATTAGAGGTTTTCATGGATTGAAGGGGTTGGGTTTTGTTATGTACTTCAGGCTGTAGTGCTGGGCTATAGGGGTGGATCTACACACAGGCAGAAATACACTATAAATAAGTCAGAAATTAAACTGTTACAACAAAAGAAAAAAAACCACTATGGAAAATCACTTAGAAATCTTTTTTGCTCTCTGGCGCCATCTGCTGTTGCACCTTTAGAGTGCATTCAAAAAGCTGTTTCTTGACTAATGTCGCTGAGTTCTAGTTGAAACTATATATTTTCCTGGCCAAAATGAGTTGTCTCTGGCAGGTTCTTTATCCAGAATAGGAATCCAAAGAATAATTTCTGGTTGTTAACATTTAGATTAATAATACTTCACAAATATTTATAATCAAGCACACATTGGTTGCCTTTCTGCACTGCTACCATCTTTTCCATCTCCTAAAAAAGGAAGACCGACTGAGGTCTGCTGATGTGACTGAGCTGATTGAAGAGACCAACTAAAAAGTCCATCAATTGAGAGGAAACAACTACGACACAAACCTTGGAGAAATGTTTAGTAGGGCAAAGCCCAGTTTTCTTTTGGGTGCACTCCAAAGGATCTCCAGAAATGTTTTGGCTGTAAATTTCTGCAAAGTCATAGCTGACAACTGCATAAATATATCTTAAAGAGTGTAGCAGATATTTCATCATGGGGCGGCTCAAGAACATGGTCATTTTTTATTATTAAAGCTGAAGTCTAAGGTTTGCAGCATGATGTTTAAATGACAGTAATTCCACATGAAACAATTCATCTCGAGTGTCAATGGCTTCTCATGCCTGCTGCAAGTTCTGTAGAATGAGAGAGAGATCTGTGCCATTGAAAAAGTGCTGCTCAGAAGCAAGTCTACTTAATATTGATTCCCAGTCATGTCGCTTTAATCCATAAAAGGTTGAGGAGGGGCCAGGCAGAGCAATAAAGACGGACTGGATGGCCCATTTTACCACCTGAGGTGATGCAGGAACTGCTGTCTCCTGCCCCTGCCCTGCCGCTATGCCCCACACTCTGCCACTTCCGCTGACAGAATGCCCCATCTCTCGCCAGACTCAGTGAGAGCTGGGGTGCTCCACAAAATGTTACCGCTCAGCTTCTTCTCCCAGGGACAAGGAAGCCAAGTGGCAACGTGGCGCTCAGGAATGCCCCGGCTCTCGCCCAACTCAACCAGAGCCAGGGCATCCTGTAAAGTGTTGCTGCTTGGCTTTTCTGCCTGGCGACGGAGAATATGAGCCACAAGACTGCACACCAAATCTTCTCCCTTTTGCCCCCGCTAACAGAAGCAGTGGTGTAGGCGTAGCACCATTTTAAATTTTTCTTCTTTTTAAATTTATTTTATTTATGCTTTTCAGGTTTATACAGTGGTACCTCAGGTTAAGTACTTAATTGGTTCCGGAGGTCCGTACTTAACCTAAAATTGTTCTTAACCTGAAGCACCACTTTATCTAATGGGGCCTCCTGCTGCTGCCACGCCGCCGGAGCACGATTTCTGTTCTCATCCTGAAGCAAAGTTCTTAACCTGAAGTACTATTTCTGGGTTAGCGGAGTGTGTAACCTGAAGCGTATGTAACCCGAGGTACCACTGTACATTTCACTAATGTTACAATCATTTTAACATTTCAAAACTTGACTTCCTTCCCCCTCTTTCTGCGGTTCCTTAAATTTATTTTTAATATACAGAGCACTCTTTCTTACATTTTCGCCATATCAGGCAAGCACTTCAGGACAGGCCAGCTCTGAAGAAGGAACATGCTCATGCATTTACAGTGGTACCTCAGTTTTCGAGTGTCTCAGAAGCTGAACGTTTCGGTTTTTGAATGCTGAAAACCCGGAAGTAGTTGTTTCCATTTTCGAGCGCGCCTCAGAAGTCGAATGGCTTCCACTGCGTGTTTTTCGGTTTTTCGATTTTTCCAGTTGAACTTGCAGCCATCCCTTTGCACCTCGGTTTTCGAACATTTCGGAAGTTAAACAGTCTTCTGGAATGAATTACATTTGAGAACTGAGGTACCACTGTATATGGTTCTTTGGGGAACAAAAAGAACTGTGAAGATTTTCTCTCCTGAACAACACTCCGCCATTTAAGTTTTTCTTACTTCCCAAAGAACTTTGTTTTTTTAAGTGTTTTCCGTTCTTCAGCCCTATACGATCTCCTGGGGATTACACTTTTAAAGGAGCAATCAAACTCCCCCTCCCACAGCATGGGAGGAATCTGATTCCGTTCCCATTTAAATGCGAGCCTATTGAATTTGCATTTTGCAGAACAATGCACAAACTGAATCACAACTATCCTTCAAGATTTGCACTTCTCCAAATTTTGCACCGCAATTCTTCCACCCCAAAAGTGCATCGAAATGCTTATGTTCGTGCAAATAACATACACAAAGGCATTGTGTGGGGGGAAATTGTTTGTGTCCTTCTGCCTCGGGAGACATTGAAAAAATGCGCCTTCCAGGGTAAAGGCAAATCATTGGAGAATTACAGCGCCTGCTGTATCTGTAGAGACCGATAGAGGAGAGACATGTTTTGTTGCAGCCAGGGCTGATGAAGGCATTTGGTTGTGCTGCTGCAGATGCAACAAGGCATTTGTTCTCTCTGTGCTCTGTGCTCCACCCAGCGGCCATTCCTTGCATACAAAATGTGTCTATTAGCAGAAACGTGCATGAGAACGCTGACAAAATTTTGTGATGCCTTAAAAAAAAAAAATTACCTTTTTTTTTTTTTTTTTTTTTTGCAAATTGATGCAGAAACCTAACACTTGAAAAAAAGAGAATCCAAAAAGGACAGATTCACCCCTGCTCCCCCTCTCCCATTACTTAGTACTTAGTACCAGGGCCACCATAGAGGTAAGGTTGGGAAGGGGGGTGGCTCTGAAAATGCTGTACACAACCCCCAATCTCTGTGGCCAAGACAATATGCATGTGGTTCTCTCACGCATGCCACTAACGTAATGTTTGGCTCCTTGGATTCTTCTCCCCCCCCCTCCACTTCATAACCTTTTATAGAGCCTTGCAAATTAAATTTTATAATTGAAATGGACAAGTTTCTTTAGCACAAATTATAGCCTGTCTCAGAATGCATGATCTGTTTCACAGCCATTACTGTGACTAAGTGGGCTGTCTGGCGGGAGACTCAGGACTCCAGCTTCATAAATCACAGCTCGCTTGGGCAGCTTTCGGCATGAAAGAACAAAAGCATAATATAATTTCTGGTTCAAGTAAAGGATTATCCAGAAAGATTTGTGAGTTGTGTGTAGGCCCCCTAACCTTCTGGGAAAGGAGGGAATCTAAGGCTCACTTATCTTCCCATGAATAAATAATACACTTGGGCCAATTAAAGAATTCTTTATTGATAACCTGCAGATTTATTTGGGGTGTAGGCAGCTTGCGGATCTCTTGGAGCAAAGTTTTAGTTCAACTGCACAGATCTCCCAGAGGGACATCAACAGTTTGTAAAATGCCCCCTGACTGCCTCAGCACGTGCTGATTTGTAAATGCAGCCCTATTTCACAAGCATGGTTAAACCCAATTAACATTTGTCAGAGGATTTTTAAAGGCCCATGAAAGCCACCGTTAGATGTCTAGGTTAATGAATAAGAGGTGGGAAATCTTAATCTTATCAATATAAGTGAGGGGTTTGCGGGAGTGTTAACCTTCAGTGCTCCAAATTATAAATCAGACACTAAACAAAAAACAAAACAAAAACCCCTCATGTACTCAATTTAAAAAGAAGATGAAAACTCCGCACATATGACATAGCCTAAAACTTGTTCATTTGAAAATGTAAAGGACAAAAGAATGTAACCAACTTGTGGCACTCAGATGCAGTTGTCAATGACAGATATAGTAGGGTTGCCCAAGGTGGATTGCAAAGTTAAACCTTGGTTGACTTGGTTTGACTGCGCTTGGTGGCAAATCCAGCTTTGTTGCTGGCTAATGTATACATTGGCCCCCCCAAATATGGAAGTTGTTTCTTTTGATTTTGGGGTGTTCAGGAAGGACATAGCTATACTTAATTTTCCTGCAGTTATTCACCAAAAATTGAATCTGAATCATTCACTTTTTACTGGAATTTGGAAAGCTTATACACCTGTAATCTGAGTAAGCACTCCTGATTTTTGTCAATGGCTATAGAAGGAGGAGTGTTTTCACAACTCTGCGGATCCAAATGTGGACCATGTTTCCTTGTGGAAACAGAACTATGTAAAAATCCTTCCTTGTTAGTTTCAGAGATGTCAACAAAGGGTGGGGAGACAGTTTCTGAATATTTATACTGAATATAAATCTTCATTGAAAAGGATGATTAAAATAACTTGTAAAAACAAAACAAAACCAGAAGCTTTTTTGGGGGGGGGGGGGATTATAGGGGCAGAACTACCAAAACTGTATAGAAACTTCTTCATGTATGCGACAACAGTGGCAAGAATGTTACTTGCCCCAAAATGGAAAGAAGCAGAAGTCCCACAAAGGAACAATGGATACAAAAAGTTATGGAATATGCAGAAATGGCAAAAATTACCGGAAGAATAAGAAATCAAGACAACAAACGTTTTATAAAAGAATGGAAATGGTTTATTGACTATTTAGAGATAAATTGTAAACAGATAAGAACATTGGCAGGATAATAACCTGCAGTTCCATAAGAGTATATATTTAAAGTAGATGAATAAATGAGCAATTTGGATATGCAGAAAATAGTAGAAATAAATTTAAGGAACCGCAAAAAGAGGGGGGAAGGAAGTCAAATTTGGAAATGTTAAATGACTGTAATGTATAAACCTGAAAAGCATAATTTTTATTTATTTATTTTTTAAAAGATCTTCATATGGATTAGTGGCTAGCAGCAAATATGATTGGAAGCACGCTTGGGCGTAATCGTTGTGGAAAGTCTTCTGCAAAACTTCCACTGAACTGAACGGGAACCCTGAAAGCACAGGCACACCCTACTCAGCAGCCTTTCCTATAGACAGCTCTATTTGTCCCCAGGCCTTGCACACCGACAGTTTATTTTAAAATATATGAGCTGCTGGAACGTTCATAAAACAGTCCATAACACCTAGGCTCCTGAGTGAGTGGCCAGCGAGGGCTCATTTCAACCAACCTGACACAAGAACTCTCGGAGCCAATAGCTTTCAAAGACTATGCCCAGCATTTTCCATTTTTGTTTCTTTTGTCTTTACGATTTAGGGAGCAAATTGGCAAAGCACTCCGTGTGTGTGTTTGTATTTGTGTGTGTGTGTTTGGCAGATCTACGTGCTCTGCACTTTAATTTGATTCCTCATTTTTCTCAGCATGACCCTAGCCAATGACTTAAAGATAACTTTGGCTGCCAGCTAAATGTTCACCAGACATCATATAGCACATCAATGCCCTGAATAATCTGGGCTCTGTGTACCTGGAGTAGCACCTCCTCCAATATGGACCTCCCCCATGCCCAGATGTCAATCTGAGTTGGCCAGTTACACAGTGAGAAAAAAAGAGGACACGCATCACCAAAAAGAGGAATGCCCTCCGTAAAGTAGGACACACAACCACCCTACTGACATCACCCTACGGATATCACAACCCAGTTGCTATTCAGTCTCACCAACTTGCTTCAAGGGGAGTAAGACATTCTAGGAAGGCATGTACATTCTTGATTCTCTGCTGAGAATATTTTACTTGAATTGGATTATCCCTCTCATCTTCTGCCGTGGTCTGTTCTTTACTTTTAGATGTAGATTTTTCTTTTTATGGTACTTAAATTACTATTTAATGTACGTTGCTTTGTGCCCTAATTTTGGCTGAAAAGCAAGCTAAAAAGTAATAGTAAATGGTTATACAAGACTGGAACATGCCTATCATTATGACAGGCCTCTCCCTTTGTAGATATTCATGGTAAATATTCTATGGTGTTCCTAGTATTTTTTTGCACTGATGTTTGATATTCTACATCTCCCCCTCCCTTGCATCTGAAAGTTTTTCAACAATTGACAGTATCTGACAGCTGGCATGCAATCACTGGCATTATTTTGATAGCATCTGATATGTAGTGGTCAACATATCAAGTATTAGCAAATATTAGATAAGATTTGAAAGCTGACAACATTCAGTAGCAGTCTAAATTTGACAGTATGTGATAGATGACTTTGCAGGAAGAATTTCTGGATCTTTGTTCCAATTGGCACATTTTGCAAAACTGAGTTTTAATTTAGGTTCCAGTGAGTCCAAGTGTGCCTAAGTGTGCCTAATTGTGCCCTGACCGTTAGGTCCAGTCGCGGATGACTCTGGGGTTACAGTGCTCATCTCGCTTTACTGGCCAAGGGAGCCAGAGTACAGCTTCCGGGTCATGTGGCCAGCATGACTAAGCCACTTCTGGCAAACCAGAGCAGCGCACAGAAACACTATTTACCTTCCCGCCGGAGCGGTACCTATTTATCTACTTGCACTTTGATGTGCTTTCAAACTGCCAGGTTGGCAGGTGCAGGGACCAAGCAATGGGAGCTCACCCCATTGCGGGGATTCGAACCACCAACCTTCTGATTGGCAAGCCCTAGGCTCTATGGTTTAGACCACAGCACCACCCACTAAGTGTGCCTTAGTTCGAAGCAAAAATGGCTAGGATCGGGCTCCAAACCTTCTTCCCAACCCCTGGGTAACTCAAGTCAGTAATTTTCTGCATAGCCCCTCCCCTCATTTGCATACCCTTATCCTGGTTCTGTTTCTTCATCATGCTAGAATGCGATGGAGCATTAGGAAGTTATTATCTCTAAATATAGATATATATATGATGATATGGGCTAAACTGATGCCAGAATAAAACAAAGGCCTTAGGAATAAACAAAAAATGTACTCCATTTCAACTAAGTACAAGAAGAAAGCTCCTATCCGCAATTTCTGCCACAGTTGGTTAGAAGACCTTTCAAGGAATGCTTGCCAGGAAAAGCACACAGGTGAAAAAACTGGAACACATGTGTTTTCTGACTGTCATTTGACCCATGTTCAGGCATGTAAATCTTCCTTTATTCCCATCCTGCATAATCCTTGGATAAAACTGAAGGCATCAAACGGAAACAACAGCCAGAACTATGTACCACTGACAGTGTGCAGATCTCAAGTCTTCTTTCCTGGCTTTCATTGTACTTTGCACTGAGCGAGGAGTGAAATAAAACAGCCGCACCGAAGTGTGTGAACCCTCAAGTACAACAGAATGATGTGTCCCAGCGAAAAAAACAGGAAAAGATGAAACAGAAGGAAGATTAGCATTGAAGCCCATTTGGCCTGAGACAACCCAGCCATATTGCCCTGTTCCTGCCAGCCCATGGGGTGAGCAGAACTGAACTGAAATATTCCTGCTTTCCTCCTTACGCCTGCCTTTGGAGACTTGGATATCCACAAGGCTATTATGTTACTAATGTTTTTTTGTTGCTGTTAAAAAAAAAAAAGCACAGCCAAAAAACGCCCCCCCCCCCCCAGTCCCTTATGTGACGAGAAGCAGAACTTTCAGGGTGAAAAATAGCCTATGCTTTCTTTCTGATTCAAGAAAGAACATAGAGTTGGGGTGTGTGTGGTGGGAGGAATCCTAATAATTTAATCCAGTTTTCCTCCCTCAGTCTCCACAGATCCATCAACTAGAAAATTAAACACATGATAGGGTTTGCTTAGCATCTTTCTTGCATAGCAAGGAGGAAACAAGCAGAACTCTTCTGTTGGAGAGTCATATGATTGCTCCCCAGCAATGTGGCTCCGTTGGTAGATCATGAGACTTTTAATGCTCTGGTTATCTCCCGCTTGGACTACTGCAATGCGCTCTACATGGGGCTACCTTTGAAGGTGACCCGGAAACTACAACTAATGCAGAACGCGGCAGCCAGACTGGTGACTGGGAGCGGCGGCCGAGACCATATAACACCGGTCTTGAAAGACCTACATTGGCTCCCAGTACGTTTCCGAGCACAATTCAAAGTGTTGGTGCTGACCTTTAAAGCCCTAAACGGCCTCGGTCCAGTATATCTGAAGGAGCGTCTCCACCCCCATCTGCCCGGACACTGAGGTCCAGCGCTGAGGGCCTTCTGGTGGTTCCCTCCCTGCGAGAAGCCAAGTTACAGGGAACCAGGCAGAGGGCCTTCTCGGTAGTGGCGCCCTTCCTATGGAACGCCCTCCCACCAGATGTCAAAGAGAAAAATAACTACCAGACTTTTAGAAGACATCTAAGCCCTGTTTAGGGAAGCTTTTAATGTTTGATGTATTACAGTATTTTAATATTTTTTTGGAAGCCGCCCAGAGTGGCTGGGAAGCCCAGCCAGATGGGCGGGGTATAAATAATAAATTATTATTATATTATTATTATTTAATCACAGGGCTGTGGGTTCAAGCCCCATGTGGGGGAAAAGGACTACAATTCTATGATTCTATGGTTTTATAGTTCTGCTAGAGCTACTTTTGCTAATACAGATAAGCTACGCGGTCGTTCTGTACTCTTGATACCAAGTTCTGCTCTGTCTGCTCTTCAGTTTGTTTCCTTGCGCTAGATTCCAGTCCTGTGCCTTCAGTCCACAAGCTGCTTTTCTGGAACAAATGCTGAAATGGAACTCAACTTCTGATTATTATCACGGGAGATAAAACTGACACCTGCTTAGGTTCTGTGGCACTGACAATTCGACTGATCTTATCCTAAGCCCAGGGAAGCATCTGGTATCTGCTTCACAAAAGATCTCAGCTTTCTTGTTTGTTGGGCCCATTCCTTAAAGGCATATCTAATAGAGTTGTTTCGTACACCAAAAATGATGTCTAAATGATACGAAAACACATGGGTCTGGATTTGCAGCCCACTGGACCACCTTCATTTCAAGCAGCTATTCTTTCTTTTCATCGGGAGAAGCCACAGCTCAGTGATCGAGCACAGAAAAGTCCCAGGTTGTGTTGTTTAAAAAGCCTTTATGTCTTTAAATTTAAACCATAAGCCACAATCATCGACCCAAAATAAGCAAGTGTTACAATATGAACAATATAGTGGTTTTTTAAATATTTAGCTTATAACAACATCACATAGACATTTCATTTAATGTATAAGTAAGCCTCAGCACCTAGGGCTTGCCGATCGAAAGGTCGGCAGTTCGAATCCCCGCGGCAGGGACCTAGCAGTTCGAAAGCACCTTTGGGTGCAAGTAGATAAATAGGGACCGCTTTCTAGCGGGAAGGTAAACGGCGTTTCCGTGTGCGGCTCTGGCTAGCCAGAGCAGCGATGTCATGCTGGCCACGTGACCTGGAAGTGTCTCCGGACAGCGCTGGCCCCTGGCCTCTTAAGTGAGATGGGCGCACAACCCCAGAGTCTGTCAAGACTGGCCCATACGGGCAGGGGTACCTTTACCTTTACCTATATTACCATATTGGCCTGAATAAAAGCCTCACTCCCCCCCCCCCCCCCCGAATTCTGACTGTGGAAAGTTAAAGTGCGGCTCAAATTCGCGACCTTACAAAAACGGGCTTTTACACTATCGCTTGATGAAACAGACATACGGAAAAACGGAATGGGTGTGAGTGCCTGTGAAATTTTAAGGGAGTGGCTTATATTTGGGTATTGACTCCCCCCCCCCCCCGAATTTTAAAGGTGCTGCTTATATTCGGTCCGATACAGTACTGTACTGTTGAGGCCTAGGGCTGGTTCCAGATGGCATACCCTTCATAACTCAGACAGGAATTGTACTGATATATATGCATAGAGCTTCTCTATGCCAGTAAGAGCCCATTCATGCACTGGCCAAATGCACAGGGGGCTTGGCCCTGGAGCAGGGGGCAGTCCATGCCGGCTCATGTGTGCTTGTGTGTACTTTCAATGCATGCAGGATGTGGTCTGAATTCCCCAGTTCTTCGTTTCTACACTAGACCAGCTCTCATTAAACACTTCCTTCTAATAAAGAGGTAAATTATAAATATGCACGTTGCTTTTTTGTTGCAACTGTTCAGACATCAATCTTCAGGAAGTAAACTGGAAACGACAACTAGAAATATGTTTATTTTGAAATGAAGCAACTTCAATATATATAAAAAAAATCCCTTTGCTTGACATATCAAAACAAAGGAAGTACTGTATGAGCAATGCAGTCACAATCACTGTCTGTCTGTCTGTCTCTCACTCACACAAACAAACAAACAAACGCATAATACATACATTTCAGCAAGAAAAAACAGTAACCACAAACCAATCAAGTAAAACTGCATATATAAAGACTCTGGGGAAATCTTATAGCTAATTAACATGCAATGCCCTCATAATAATAATAAAAATCCTCATTTTGCCTAATGTTAGTTTATTCATTCATGCTGTATTCAGCAAACTGGTCAATGTACATGCAGGCATAAGCAAACGAGTAGTTTAATGGTAATTCTGAATCAAAGGATAGCATCACTATCTTCATCCTCCAATATTAGCCTTGCACTTCACAAGAAATAGCAGTTTGTGGCTATTAGCTTAGACCTAGTTTATTTTTATTTTAGTTGAAAGCATTTATAAACAGCTTCCCCTCAAAAAATTAGCTTAGACCTAGTTTATTTTAATTTTAGTTGAAAGCATTTATAAACAGCTTCCCCTCAAAAAATGTTCTTGCTGGGGTGGTCTGCACTCAATTTCAGAGTGCAGGTGTGCATTCGCTTGTTTGCATCTTCTATGCAAAATAAGCAAATAAAATGCATTAAAAGCTAGGCTTTTGGAGAGAACTTGGCTAGATCCCTTCTCCCTGACCCCCAGATTTCTGTGTGCAGGGAATGTTCAATCATATGAGGCCCTTTGTGCAGTGTGAAGCAGGG
This sequence comes from Podarcis muralis, assembly GCF_964188315.1. Taxonomy (NCBI): domain Eukaryota; kingdom Metazoa; phylum Chordata; class Lepidosauria; order Squamata; family Lacertidae; genus Podarcis; species Podarcis muralis. The sequence continues at coordinate 84,012,540 of NC_135660.1, read as the reverse complement.
CACTCCACAAACAAGTTTATCACATGCGAGAAAACCTGGCCCTTCCTTCCACAGTTCTAAGAGATGGGCCTCTGAACATTCTGTAGCATTGTGGTGCCAATTTCCCCCCTGCTGCATTCTAAGGAAGCTATCTCTCTCCCCCCGCCCTTAAACTGGAAATAACCCAATTCCTCGGTATCAAAAAAGCTTATTTATGTATGCAACAACAGCGGCCCGTGTTTTGTTAGCCCAAAAATGGAAAATGGGGGAGGTCCCAGACAAAGAGGATTGGCAACTTAAGATGTTAGAATGTGCAGAACTGGCAGGTTCGACACACAGAATACGTGAGCAAGAAGAACATATATTCAAAGAGTGGAAAACGTTTATTGAATATACAGTGGTACCTCGGGTTACATACGCTTCAGGTTACATACGCTTCAGGTTACAGACTCCGCTAACCCAGAAATAGTGCTTCAGGTTAAGAACTTTGCTTCAGGATAAGAACAAAAATCGTGCTCCGGCGGCACGGCGGCAGTGGGAGGCCCCATGAGCTAAAGTGGTGCTTCAGGTTAAGAACAGTTTCAGGTTAAGAACGGACCTCCGGAACGAATTAAGTACTTAACCTGAGGTACTACTGTAGACGTAAGGCCTTACACAGCCACCACAAAAGGGGTGGAGCTGCTGACGACTGAGAGTAAAGTGGTGGAGGGAGATTACTCGGAGCAACACCATTATCCTAGAGACGGTACTTAACCCGAGGTACCACTGTATGGGAAATGACCATACACGACTGTCAGGGCTGCCTCAGGTCCCAGCTCACAAAGGACCAACGCCAGTATCTCTTTATATACAAAAGTCTTTATTGAAGTTCATTGTTGGTTTTACAGCCGTGGCGCGCAGCCCTACGTCTGTAACTCTAGACCGTCGAAGCTCCATCTGAATCTCCTCCCCCCAGGCACCAGTTCAAGACCCTAGCCTTGCTCCACCTCTTCCTCTGCTCCCTTTTCCTCTGGGTCCTCCTGTCCGTCGGGGCTTTCCCCTTTCTAGACTCTTCCGACGCTGACTCTCCCGAGTCCTCCCCCTCCCTCCAGCGAGCTTTAGGACCTGGCTCCCAATCCTGGTTTCCTGCTGTCCCGCTCGCCTGCACATTTGAACTTGGCGCGCGCGCCCAGCCTGCCACCTTCCTTCTGACCGTTATGCTGCTCCTGTCACTGCTCCCCTCTTTGGGAATGCTAGCTGGGCTTGACTCCTCCTCCCTGCTTGCTGGAGGAGACGTTGGCCCTGACCTATGGGACTCTTCCCCCCCACTACGCTCCGGTGGGGAAGCTGGTCCTGATTTCCAGCTACTGCTCTGGGAGTCTCCGCTGGCCCCCTGCTTCTGGTGTGTCTCCCCTGGGACCCCCCTTGCCCTGGCCATTGGCACCCCCTTCTGGGAATCTTCTGATTCACTAGAGAGGCTCATGGAATCTCTCGAGTCACTGTCATTCTGCCCTCCGCTGCCCTCAGATTCCTCCCCTTCGCTCTCTATTTCCTCTCTCCCCTGCGCCTCTGCTCCTGAGCCCCTGACAACAACTGAAAACGCTGGCGGCATTAAGATAAATTCAGCAGTAGAATTAATGTTTGAATGGAAAACTGACTTGAATGGTTATAGTAAAATATGCAAGAATGGATAGTATGTAAAATGAATCACAGAAAGCAAAGAAGGGAAGGCATTGGATATCAACGGGTTTGTAAAATGTTTGTTTCAAATTGTAAAAAAACAAATAAAAATGAAATGTGTGTGTGTGAATGAAGCTTTATCTTGGTTGATACTCCACAACATCTTTTTCAGAGTTGTACTGCTTCCAAATATAACAGAAGCCTTGGGAATGTGGTTATCTGGCACTGCTGTGACCCCCTCCTTTGTTCCTTGCTCCCTTCTTCCCCTGATTCTCCGGTCTACTTACAGTGTTCCTGCTGAAGTAATCATCCTCTCTTGTCTCTTGTAGACACACACCTTTACCCATCTTGAACTTGGTTTACTGCTCGTCTCCCTGCTTACATCATCTGCTTGGCTGCTCTCAACCCACACACAGAGTGTGCAGCTTCTTTAAAAAAATTATAAATTTATTTATTTGGTTTTCAGATTAATGTTTTACAATCACATATCCAACGTACAACATAAAAACAGGATTCCAAAGAATCTATTGGACTTCTCCCCTATGTGAGTCCTATTGTTAATCATTTCTCCCTGCATATTTTATGATAATCCAAATCTTTTACATCTCCATTATGTCCAAAACTCATCATTAAACTACAAGTGTAATTCCAATCCTGCTAACAGATTTAGCTGTTTACAATGGTTTTTAAGATAAATTGTAAATTTTCCTCATTCCTTATTAAAATTTTGGACTTCCTGATTTCTGATTCTTCCGGTCATTTTTGCCATTTCAGCATAATACATCAACTTAATCTGCCATTCTTGTTTGGTTGGGACTTTATATCTTCTTTCCATCTCTGGGCCAATAACATCCGCAAAGCCAGATAAATAGTGTGCAGCTTCGCTTTGTTCCACCCCGCTCCTCAGCATGGGACAATGCCCCCACCCAACACACACATACACAAACACCAGTTGGGAATTCAGCCTGGACCCTGAGGTTCAGCTCTGAGGACCTTCTGGTAGTTCCCTCCCTGTGAGAAGTGAAGTTACAGGGAACCAGGCAGAGGGCCTTCTCGGTAGTGGCGCCCACCCTGTGAAATGCCCTCCCATCAGGTGTCCAGGAAATAAACAACTATCTGACTTTTAGAAGACATCTGAAGGCAACCCTGTTTAGGGAAGTTTTTAATGTTTGGTTTTTAATTCTGTTGGGAGCTGCCTCGAGTGGCTGGGGAAACCCAGCCAGATGGGCAGGGTATAAATAAATTTTATTATTATTATTATTATTATTATTATTATTTCCTCATGTCAGCAATGTGAAAGGACCCCGCAGCCGGATAAAGGATGGAGGCAGTGAGAAATTGCGCTCATCTGTTAGCCAGAGATGTCAACACCCTTCTGAACTCAAGGAGCTGTCGTACGTGTCCATCATAATCATTGTGCCTTAAAATTAAGGAACTGAATGTGGGAACTAACCCCGTTAAAGAGTGTTGAGGTTAAGGTGCTTTCAGACACCTCTGTATTATGGATTCATCCTGATTTGTTTGTGGGGAGGTTAGATGACGTTGCATCAGAGCAAGTAAAAAGGTAAGGGTAAAGAGACCCCTGACCATTAGGTCCAGTCGTGACCAACTCTGGGGTTGCAGTGCTCATCTTGCTTTATTGGCCGAGGGAGCCAGCGTACAGCTCCCGGGTCATGTGGCCAGCATGACTAAGCCACTTCTGGCGAACCAGAGCAGTGTATGGAAACACCGTTTACCTTCCTGCTGGAGTGGTACCTATTTATCTACTTGCACTTTGATGTGCTTTCGAACTGCTAGGTTGGCAGGAGCAGGGATCGAGCAACAGGAGCTCACCCCATCGCAGGGATTTGAACCGCCAACCTTCTGATCAGCAAGTCCTAGGCTCTGTGGTTTAACCCACAGCGCCACCTGCGTCCCTATCAGAGCAAGTATTATCCCACAAAAAGCCTACCTTTTTGGAAGTAGACTTGTTGTGCAAGAACTTCCCGTCAACTATGGCGCCATCTGTCCTACACATTTAAAGCAGCACTGTACCACTCTTTAAACAATCGTGACTTTCCCCAAAGAATCCTGGGAAATGTTGTTTGTTAAGGGTCCTAGGAGGTGCCTTTTCCCCTTGCAGAGTTACAGTTCACAGAGTTCCATGGGAAAAGAGGGATTAACTGTTAAACCACTTTGAGAATTCTAGCTCTGTGAAGGAAATAAAGGTCTCCTAGCAACTCAGAACCTTTAACAAACTACCCTTCCCAGGTTTATTTGAGGGAAGCTGTGACTGTTTCAAGTGGTATATTGTTTTAAGTGTCTAACAAATTCATTTAATTTTTCTCCCACCTCCAAATCCCTTAATTTCCTGTCTTTAAAATTGAGGCAGTCTTTCTGCAAATATTCTTTCTGCAAATGCTGATTGTTTAACCTTTAAAGCCCTAAACGGCTTCAACCCTGTACACCTGAAGGAGCATCTCTACCCACAGCATTCAGCCAAGAAACTGAGGTCTAGCTCCGAGGGCCTTATGGTGGTTCCCTCATTGTGAGAAGTGAAATATAGGGAACCAGGCAGAGGGCCTTCTCAGTAGTGGCACCCACCCTGTGGAATGCCCTCCTATTAGATGTCAAAGAGATAAATAATTATATGATCTTCTGTAGACATCTGAAGGCAGCCCTGTATCAGGAAGTTTTTAGTATGTAATGTTCTCTTGTGTTTTTGTATATTGTGTTGGAAGCCACACAGAGTGGATGAGGCAACCCAGTCAGATGGGCGTGGTACAAATTATCTTTATCTTTATCATTATCATTAGTTTCATTAGTATATCATATCATACTTCAATATTAGATATTTGTCTGTTGATATGTGACAATAATAACTGACCTGTAGATTTTAACAATTAAAATTCTCAGTTCTCCACATTTTCATAACAGTTTGTGATACATCTTTTAAAAGGTCTGTGTGAAAATTCATCTGCTTTTTAGTGCAAATTTATCTACGTAGGCCAGGGGTCAGCAAACTTTTTCAGCAGGGGGCCGGTCCACTGTCCCTCAGATCTTGTGGGGGGCCGGACTATATTTTGGAAAAAAAATATATGAACGAATTCCTATGCCCCACAAATAACCCAGAGATGCATTTTAAATAAAAGCACACATTCTACTCGTGTAAAAACACGCTGATTCCCGGACCATCCACAGGCCGGATTTAGAAGGCGATTGGGCTGGATCCAGCCCCCGGGCCTTAGTTTGTCTACCCATGGCGTAGGCACATTGTAGTCTGCAATTTTCCTTCCTATGTACATTTCTGCAAAGCCATTTCCCCGAATGTAATACATCCTTGTGTTATTTTCACTAATATATGCATTCATCCTGGTATATACCTCTTTGTACACATTGTTTGGCAGGAGAAATGCACTGCAAAATTCAGAGAAATGTGAATTTCAAAGGACGGCTGTGTTTCGGTCTGCGTAATATTTCAGAAAGTGAAAATTTGATAAATTCACATTTAAATGTGAATGGAATTGAGTTTCTCTCCCAATCCTACTCAAAAGTAGGTCCCTCCAAATAGAAGACGCTTTCATCCCGGTATGGTTCCTCTTTATCACATACACAACAGCCCAAAAAGACAAGAACAAGAATCTGCCAACAGCAGACAAATCAATCTGACTAACCTGACCCAAAAAAACCACACACACACATACCCCACTCACAAAAAAAACAAATCTCACTACAGCCAACCAAAGACAACCAACCACACCCTACGCCAGTGTTTCCCAACCGGTGTTCCGCGGCACACGAGTGTGCCGTGAGACGTTGCCTCGTGTGCCGCGAGATGCCTGGAGGGAGGCGGGCGAGTCGGGCGGCGAGAGGCGGGGCGGCGGCGGCGAGGAGAGGCCGCGCCTCCTGCTGTTGCCTGGCGCTCCTCCTCGCAGCCGGAAGCGCTGCCTGGGCGCCTCCGCGCGACTCTGCCTCGCTGGGTTTGGTCTCCCAGCAGAGACGGGTCACACGCGCCACTCCCTCCCTCCCTCAGCCTGCGCGGAGGGAAAGCCAGAGAGAGGCATCGCTCCTGCGCGGCGGGAGAGGGAGCAGCCGGAGCGATGCCCCAAACGAACGCATGGGACCGGAGGGGAAATCCTCTCCGAGGCGGATTGAGCGCAGCTGAGAGAAGCCTTTCGAGGAGCTGCCGTGTCCCCTGGAAACCCCCTTCCCAGCTCTGCCTCAGCCGCCGCCGCCTCAGTTGCCGCCGTCCCTCAGTCCCTCGCTCTGCTGCCTCCTCCCACCCCCAAAGCTTGGAGGTTCCCCAGCAAGGGGGAGGGAAAAAACTTTCACTTTTGTGCATCCCTCCCGGCGTGACGCTGCGCGCTGACGTCACGGGGCGGGGCGGGGCTTTAATGGTGGTGTGCCGCGAGATTTTTTTTCAGTAGACAGGTGTGCCGTTGCCCAAAAACATTTGGGAAACACTGCCCTACGCCACTCCCAACCTCTCTCAGCACCAAGGAAATACAACAAGTGAATATTAAGAGAACCCACACGTGACGATGACACAAAACCCTACACATACACTAAGCAGAAGTGGAGTATTGCCACCTGACACCATTCACCATCCCCCTTTCCCTCTTTCACCTTCTTTTCTTCCTAACCTAACACTGTATGCAACATTAATGTCTCACAACAAATGAAACTGATCTGTAGAAAACACAACTTGAAAAAAGAGACAATGCATGTATTTTTGTAAACTAAGAAACCTTTACTAAAAATATATTTTTTAGAAAATTAAGTCCCTCTGAATTCAACAGGACTTGCCTTCCTAGGACATATGCTTGGGATTGCAGCGAATGACATGAACGGTGCGCATCTGAGAGAGCTTTGTAAGTGTGGCTCTGCTTTGCCTAGGGCTGCCTCTGAGCAATTTACGTTTACTTCTTCCCAGCGTTTATTTGGAACGGTCTCTTTTGTTACAGCCCTCCCCTTCTTGGAGTGACTCCGCTTTAAATCTCATTCACAGTCCTCCTTCAGTGGGTTGTACAATTAGCTTGGTCAAGTGAGCTGCAGCTTGCTAATCAATAGGAGTTGAAATGGATGGCAAAGGCATGGCTTTGCTGGACTATAAATTGTTTGCAAGCTCTCGACAGTGTCTTTGCTGGGGAAACTCTATGCCTTTTATTTGATCTGGTTTTGGTCAGCATCTTGAGCCCCATGGCTAAGTGCACTTTATTTTCTTTAAACAGATGTTTTATCTGTCACACGTAATGCCTATTGGATTAGGTAATTCCAGGTGATCATGTCAGCTTGTCCTACATAATCCTTTACAGGAAAGGCAACCTAATCAGAATTACTGAGTCAATCCAGGAAATGCATTTGTCTTCCTTTCATTGTCATATTTTTGCTGTCATGGAAAATCATTTATCACCATAAACTATGTGCTTGAATCCTTCTGCTGCATGATATATCACATTAATTTTATATTGGCTAACTCCTGGTTCTTTCACTCTGAAATCAGAGGGGGGGGGGCATTCTATTTTTTTTTTTTTACAGACAGAAATATAGCCTCCTCAAAGTTCCCCCTCCAAACTGCAGCAAACATTTTTTTCCGTAGCCATATGCTGCTGTTGAAATTTGCACTGTAGCAGCAATTAATTCCTTGTGCTAGGCCAGTGATTTTCATACTCAAAAGGTGTGGTTTTGATGCTTCTGAGAGCTGAGCCAACCATGGTGGGGGCAAATACAGTGGTACCTCAGGTTACATACGCTTCAGGTTACATATGCTTCAGGTTACAGACTCCGCTAACCCAGAAATAGTGCTTCAGGTTAAGAACTTTGCTTAAGGATGAGAACAGAAATTGTGCTCCGGCGGTGCGGCAGCAGCAGGAGGTCCCATTAGCTAAAGTGGTGCTTCAGGTTAAGAACAGTTTCAGGTTAAGAACGGACCTCCGGAACGAATTAAGTACTTAACCCGAGGTACCACTGTAGACGTAGGGTTTTACACAGCCACCACAAAAGGGGTGGAGCTGCTGGCGACTGAGAGTAAAGTGGTGGAGGGGAGATTACTCGGAGCAACGCCATTATCCTAGAGACGGCATCCTCCATCTCTCTCTGTGAATATTGAATAAAATACCTTTCTAAGAGCTTCTTGTATTTCCATTACTGGCAACCTGCCGTGAGGGAGGAGGATCAGATTCCCTGAAGCCTGACACCTTGTTGGATTAAGAAGATTTAGCCTCCCTCAGAGCTGCCTGCCACAGTTCTTGCTAGAACATCGACATGAATATCATGCAGAAGCTTGGTCACTGTGCCATGCCTTTCCATCTCCCTTCCAAGTTCCCCGTCCGACAACCTTCTAATTTTGAATGTATTTACCTAGTGTTTCTGCTGCCTAACAGCCTTAGTTCCTGAGTTTGCAGAGCTGGTTTTGGGATACACCTTGAGTTATTGCATTGCATGCATGCTAGAGTTCCCTTGCCTGGGGGCACCCCAGAAATTAACTTTCATGACAACCCGTGGAACTTTTACGAGAATATAACTTTTCCTATATGGAATGTTTGTTCATTTTATGAGTCACCTGTTTAAAAACAAAACACTTGTTCCTTGTATCTAAAAGCAACAGTGTGTAATTACATTTTTTTTAAAAAAAAATCCAGAAAATCAAACTGTGAGGGCCAGTGCCGGATTTACGCATAAGCTGAATAAAGCTATAGCTTAGGGCCCCATTCTCCTGGAGGCCCCCCAAAAAATTAAAGAAAAAACAAACCTGGATGTACAGTTTCAAAATACGAAATAAAAAACAAATAAAATAAAACCTACATACAGCAATAGTGTTTTGGGTTGTGCAGGCTCCTATTTGTTATGTGCAAATGGCTTTTGATACCTATTAGGTCCATAAATTACCATATAGCATATATTCAACACAAAAAACAGCAACAATTTGTTGTTCACAAAGGACAGCTAGACATATAAAGGGCCCCATCACCTACAGTAGCTTAGGGCCTCATCAAACCTAAATCCGGCCCTGGTGAGGGCAGCAGAAGGAGTGGATGGCAGGCCTTACTCCTGAAGCCTCACTTCCAAGGGAGACTATGTCAAGACTGTTCCCCACATCTGTTGTCCACTCACAGAAGGCTTGTAATTCATCCATCTCTGCATACAGTTGCAAATTTGGAACAGGTCGCCAGTCAAGGGTAACGACTTACCAAAACAAGAGACGACAAGGAAGCAATCTTGGTGGTTTCCCAGGAAGTATGCTTTGTTTACAACATGCCTTTCCTCCCGCTAAGGAAGATGATTTAGTTACGGCTTATCCAGCTGCGGTGTCAGAAGTGTTCAGTTTGATTTAGTAAAGTGAGAGGAGAAAATGCCCATCATTCATTCATACTTTGTTAGCAGCAAGGAGAAACTGGCTGCAGCTCTAGGAAGGGCAAAAGGTCGGCGTCCCCCCCGTCCCCCCAGTTGCTATTAATCTGCATGCAGGAGAAATCGAGGCAGTGAAGGAAGATGGTTGGCAACACTATGGGCAAGAGGAAAATTGGGCAAACTAAATCTGGTTCCTTCCCCTTTCCTCAAACCATGTTAATTATAGCAACTTCTAATATTATTCTGTCAATACTGGTGGCCTGAAGGCAAGCAAGGATGGGCAGTCAAAGAGAAGCTCAGCCTAAAGAGCTGGGCCAGAGTCAGCATATAAAATTGGTCTTGTGGGATCCTACTGGTCCCTTGAGTCTCCTGATCTCTGTTGACCTGATAGCTGCAACACCACCCTCTAGCCATCAGAAGTGGTGGTTCTAAAGTATAGCAGAAAACTGGCCCACAGCATCCCTCTATTGACTATACACCTGGATTTTCCCGGACATTTCCCCGATTTCTGCCTGGACACTGTTTCCGACTGTATTATTCCACATATGTCTAGGAAATTGGCAGAATGGGAGATAATGCAGGCTTGCCATATGTCCAGGAAATTCCAGACATATGACAAGCCTACATTATACCCCATTCTGCCAACATATAATTCATGATTGAGATGTCATTTTGAAATGGCTGCCTGGGCTGGCAATTGCATTGAGTGAAAAGAATATATGATGTACACGCAAATAAATATATATATTTTTTTACTTCACGATAACCAAAGATACATATTTTGGAATGTGGATGGTGTTGTTTGTCTGGTTATGTATGATTATTTTAATAATTTTCTGGTATATTGGGCATTTATTTTACAGAGGTTTACTGCCTTTTCTAAAAACAACAACTGCATGGGTACAAATTCAGTGGCCTAATTTTTCTATCTTTTTTGTTAATCAGTGAGCATTTTTCAAAATGGTTCTTGTGTTCACAATATTATTTTCAACTTTGTTCAGCCTTACATATTCACGGCAATGTTAGCAAGAATTTATTTCATTACCAATGAATGAAGCCATGTGTTCACTATCACTCCGATGAGTTTAGAAAGCTGCTCTGAGTTTTGTTTAAATAAGAATGGTGGGCTATCATCCTTAAAGAATAAAATAATTAGAATAATAAATAAACAGTGAATCATAGTCCATGGAGTAAACATGGCAAGGTCTAGATTGAACTAGCTGGATTAAGATAGGTTGGCGTTGTCAGCAAACTCAGCTGTTAAACCCGGGGCTAAAAGAGTATTCAATTTCTTCACATTCTTTCTCCACAAACTCTGGCATATAGATATATATGCTTCAGGCTTAAAATGGATTGGGCTTCAATGGCATACTTTTCGCCTTTAAATTCCTGATAACTTTCCCTGAGGAGCAGGGTTCTAATTCCCGTGCCCTCCTTGAAGATATAAGGGCTCAGTTGAACTTTGATGAACTTTTGTTGTTTCTGGGAGCTCTCCCAAGTCCCGCAATATTTGCAACCAACCAGCTGCTTGGAACTGGCTCTCTCTGTTATCTGAGACCTGCCCCTTGCCACCAGTTGCTACTGGTCCTCTGCTTCAGGTCACTTCATCTCACACCTTGCCAAGCATCCTGTGGACTCAGAGATTGAAAAGGCCAGATAGTGCCATTGCACTCACCCCACTGAGAAAAATGTACACCTGTCTTCAGCCATTGAGCTTTGTGATTCGAGAACCCTCCCCTCACGCTTGTGGATAAGAAAGACACATGGACCCAGGATATAAGGTTAATGGGCTAGAAAAGGCCACAACTTTATTGATTACAGCATGTGAGAGGTATTGGCTTAGGCATTGGAAAAACCACAAAGTTCGACTCCACCCCTAAGGGAGGGGTGAGTCTAACAAGGGTTAACCACCAGTAGGGGGAGCCTGTTGATGCAAATACAACTGTAAGCTCTCCCCTGATGCCACTGGAGGTCGTGCCATGGCCCCCAGCCACAGCAGGGCATCGGACAGGATCCACGACCCCGGATTCCTTTAGCGGAATACCCATAAGGAAGCGGTAGGCGATGGCCACACCCTGCCCTACCATACACCAACAACAGATTCCAATGCCTAACCTCCAATAACGGGAAAGTTGTGACGAGTTGCTACGAGGAAGGCGAAAAAACCAAGAGGCCGGTGCCAATTTGCCAATTGGGAAAAAACTCCTACCAGCCCCCCCCCCCCCGGACAACCAAGGCGACCAACCGTAGGTCCATAGCAAGGTCAAGCGTAAAAAGGAATGAACTAAAGGGAAGGGTGGGTGGGTGACCTGTTGAAACCCGGCAGCGCAATGAGGTGAAGAGCTGCCGCGGCCACATTTCAGCGGCTAAACCCCGCCCCCGAGCTTCCTACCTATTGGAAGACTGACCGGGGAGTGTTGCGCACCAGCAGAGATGACGAGCAGGGGGCTGGCACGCCCCCTGCGAAGCGTGGGAAACGGCTCCTGATCACAATCCCTCCCTTCCGGGAAGAGGAGAGGCTTTCCTTGCAGGTTTGCCCCAGAGATCGTTGGGGTGGATTGAGCAGAGGCACTTTTCGATCTAATTACTGTATGTTATGGCCAAAGATGTCCCACATTTGCCAAGACTTCCCCCTCCACATAAGGCTGCTGTTGTCCGAAGCGCTCTGTGCAAATCTGTAGTTTTCTACTAATGCCCTTTGTTTTTTATACACTTCCACTAAACTTTTGCAACTAAAGCATCTGGAAGTGGCTGCCGTCAGCAACTGACCCGACTCTGAATCCGATCCATTACCACTCTTCTCCCATTCTTAACAGTGGTTGGTCCATGAAGGTTGAAACATATTGGCAATAAGCTTCAAAGCAGCCTGAAAGGAAATCCTCGTTTTGTAGACGTAAGGAAGGATGTAGGTTTATTGAGATGTCAGTCCAGCTCCATTAATGAGCAATAAATGTAGAAACGCGCTGGCCAAATTTCCATTGCAGACTTGCTTTTTCATAATCATGTTAACGTTGACCCTTTTGGTTTACTTCAATCTGTCCTTTAGCATTACCTCCATGCGGACGGGAGCATATGCATACCAAACGGCTGAATCTCACGGAGCATATGATAAAATTCAAAATCACAGTGGGCCTCTTTAATTCAACAGAGTCACCATGCTTGATTGGAGGTAAGATTCTAAGTGCTTGTCTCATAATTGCTATACATAGAAGCAATTGGCAACGTAGGAAGCTACCTTAAGTGAGTCTAACTATTGGTCCATCTGTCCAGAATCAGCAGCCAGCAGGATGAGGCGCTTACCTGACCTGGCAGCCAGGTTGCTGCTGCTTACTGAATGGCGAGGGGGAATGGCGAGGTCAGTGTGATGAAAATGTCTTGGTGGAGCCAATCTGGCACTCCCGCTGGGGTGTTTGCACCATGCTGACCTTGCTGCCACCTCACCCTTCCCTGTCTACCTCCTGGTAAACTGCAGAACGGGCAATGGGAGGTCAGGCGATGCCCCTGCTGACAGCTACTGCACAATATTGTTGTTCTCTGTCTAGTAATGCCTGTTGTGGCTGGAGAAACAGATACAGGAGAGACATGTTTGGTTGCAGCTGGGACAGACAAAGGCATCCAATTGTGCTGCTGCAGAAGTACCATGGGGTCTCTTCTCCCCGCGCTCCCCTTAGCAGTGATTCTTCCTCTGGTCACTGCTATGGATCCATGACCTCATTGATTGACTGGATCTAGCACTGGGCATGTCCTATTTCAGGCTAGAGAAATGAGCATGCAACTCAGCATCTTATTAGTAAGGCAGAAGAGGAGGAGCAAAAGGGAGTCTTCATCAAATATGATGCACAAAGGTTGTAGAAACATGAAAGGATAACTGATACCAGGGAGTGAGGGGAGGGATATAGTGACAAGTTGCCGAGGATAATAGACTGGTGCTAATGGGTAGAAAAATACTTTCAGAAGAGATTCCGACATTAGGTTTTATATTTCCCACAGCTGCCAAGTGATATCACACTGATTCATACCATGTATTTTGATCAAAGGTTAACATTGCGGAACACTTAGCAAAACCACACCCGCCATTTCCCGAATAGGTATCTTTGTGGGTGAATGTCTGGGATAAACCAGTGGAAACTGGTTAAAAAGTGTCAGGAGCAAAGATGATGATAATTGCAAATATGCTGTGCCAACGATATAAGACTGAAGGGAGGCGGGTGGCACTGTCGTCTAAACCACTGAGCCTTTTGGGCTTGCTAATCGGAAGGTCAGAGGTTCAAATCCGCTTGATGGTTGCTCTGTCCCAGCTTCTGCCAACCTAGCAGTTTGAAAGCAGTGCAAATAGATAAATAGGTACCACTGTGGTGGGAAGGTAAATGGCATTTCTGTGCACTCTGGCTTCCATCATGGTGTCCTCTTGTGCTAGAAGCAGTTTAGTCATGCTGGCCAATGACCCAGAAAGCTGTCTGTGGACAAATGCTGGCTCCCTCGTCCTGAAAGTGAGATGAGCGCCCTAACCCCATAGTTGCCTTTGACTGGACTTAACCATCTGTCAGGGAACTGCCATCAGTGCCGGAGGGAGAGAGCAAGCTCCAGAGGGATCCCAGAGAGCGTTCCGGGATTGGGAAGGGCAGCCCATCTTCTGGGGAAGGGAATCAGCTCAGCTCCAGTGGAGAAGGGGGGCAGATGGGGGAATCTGAGAGGGAGTCACATGACTCCTTGCCGGGGACCAGTGGGGGGAGGAAGGGTCCTCCGCTGCCTACGCCCTCCTTGCGCAGAAGGCTTCCGCGCAGGGAAAGTAGGAGGAGACTGGGTGTGAAAGAACTTCTTTGTTGGAAGAAGTTTAAGAAACACACACTGACGGATTCTGCCAGCGATTGAGACAGCCACGGGTGAGTGGCTGTCCGGACAGAAAAGGTTCACTTAGGCAACCCAGCCAGGTGTTGGCACCGGCTTACGCATGAGCAACCCCTAGAACCATTACACCATCCAGGGGTCCTTTACCTTTACCTTTTACCGTTATATACTGCTTTTTCTGGGGGAACACAGGGGTACACATACCCCTAAACATTTTGTGAATCTTTGTACTTTGTCCATTTATTGTATTTATTTTCCCCGATTTGACCTATAAAATGGTGATTTTCTTGAGTCAAAATGAGAGTACCCCTAAACTTTTTTTTTTAAGAAAAAACAACACTACCTTTATATAAGAATGAGGGAAGATTTTATCTGTGGTTCCCACCTCTTCGACCAGTGGATCACAAATCTTTCCGGAGGATGTTTGGGTCAACTCCTTAGGAGTCTTATGAGCTGTTCTAAGGTCCCCTTAGTCTTTTAAGAACTGTTGCTAGCTCTTCAGGTTAGCTAGAGAGCATGGTGATGGCTGCACTTGTTGAAACTCCATCTGAAAATGGTTAGTAGGAAATGAGGCTACCAGGGACATAGGCCATGGGTACAAGCAGACCACCATCTTTCTCTGCAAATGGTTACCCAGAAAGAGACAAAACAGCATAACATCAGTCTGCTTCCAGAGTATTTTGAGACGCAAACTGTGCAAATGCCATATACAGTACTTAAAGCACATGACTCCTTGCCCCCAAGAATCTCGAGAACTGTAGTTTGTAAGGGTGCTTGTATTGTAGCTCTCAGAAGGCTAAACTACAGTTCCCGTGATTCTTCTTGCTTTAAATTTGCTTTAAATGCATAGTGTGTTCGCAGCTGTCGTGTCAAGGAACACAGCAAGCTCTCACCGTCCAAATAGCTGGAAGCTGTTTTCATAAAGAAAAGGGGCAGTTCACCATGTCAGGACTCATATCATTTTGAAATATTTTAAACTATTTAAGAATAGATAAAAATTTACTGGTACTTAAAAGATCCACACACCCACCCAGAAAAACCACAACGGACATAAGACAGAACAGACTAGCCAGTCAACATGTGTGAAATGGACACAACCCAGATCAAGATTATTCTGTCCATGCCTAATTGGAAAGGAACGTCATAAATGTTGCTGAAATATTAATAGTGGAGAAAGGGTAGAAATTGACGGATTGATTGTGTAAGTGTGTGCATGTGTTTTTGTGTGTGCTTTATTCTATTTGCAGAGGTGGAAGGATGTGATGCATTTCCTGTAATGGTTTGAATTAATATCTAGTGACTTTTTTCTGCATTGTAATTCCCCCCCCCCCCCATTAGTGATCTGAGGAAAGAAATAGCATTTGGAATATATGAAACAACCAGGATATGTGAAACTATTGTGCATTTGATCTGTTTCATTTTGGGCAATTTTTCATAACAGCAGAAGCAACTGGTGGATTTGTTACAATGTGTAAGGACAGCTGGATAGATGGATAGATAACAATGACATATTTATTAGCAGGAATCCCCATCTTATTGGCCATGTCAGTACTGTCTTAACAGTACTGTATTTATTTGCTAGCAGAAAGTGCCAGTGTTGCCTGAAAATTCTAAGAAACAAAAAATAATAACGAGATGCATAAATGGATGGCATCATTTGTTAGTTTTTTAGGCTGTGCACAGTGGGCCCCCCCCCCTATAACCCAGGCCCCCAATGAGACCAAGAGAACACATGGCCCAGATCTGGTGCCAAATGAATGTGGGGATAGGGCTAGTGTTTAATTGGGGCTCATGAAATCCTATACAGTCAGAGGGAGCCGGGGAAGGAGACACCACATATACCCCCCGCCCACCTTGTTTTTAGCACAGCATGGATCCATCATGTCAAATTGGTTACTGATATCTTCAGAGGCATCCAAATCAGCACAGTTTAGAGTGGCTTGGCCCGCCATCTTGATTCAAAACAGTGTTTTATGGTACCCAAGCCAAGGCCAGAGCTCCTTGCTCTCAGGAACCACTGCACCAAACTGAACGGTGATATATTCAGAGACGTCCAGATTGGTTTCGGCTTGAACCATCATGCCAAACTGGCCAAAGGTCCAATCAAATTGGGCTATGGTATCTTCAGAAGCATCCAGTCTGCCATCAGAATTCAAAACAGGGTCTGGTGATATGCAAACATGGTCCCAAAACTAGCTCCTCGATCTCAGGAACCGCCACACTGAATTCAGTGATGATATTTCCAGAGGTATCGCTGCAGTTTAGGACGTTTTGGTACACCATCTTGATTCAAAATGACATCCGGCACCCAAGCATAGATGGAAACTGGCTCCTCCGCCTTGGGAACATACATACCCAATTGGGTGACAATATCTCAAGAGTTGTCTGAAGCCACAGACAGACAAACCACTTTGCAAAATATATTGTTTGTTGGTTTGTTGGTATGCATTTATGTATTCAAATAATTTATACAGTCGTACCTTGGTTTTCAAACAACTTAGTTCTCAAACGTTTTGGCTCCCAAATGCCGCAAACTCAGAAGTGACTGTTATGGTTTGCAAACTTTTTTTGGAAGCCGAACAACCGACGGGGCGTCCGCAGCTTCCGATTGGCTGCAGGAGCTCCCTGCAGCCAATCAGAAGCCATGCTTTGGTTTCCAAATGTTTTGGGAGTTGAACAGACTTCCGGAACGGATTCCGCTTGACTTCCAAGGTACGATTGTACAGCCATTTTCAACAAAAAGCCACCAAGCATTTTCCTACAATCCTCAAAAGACACCATTATTAAAACCAAATACAATTCAAAACTAAATCCATGCAAACCAAGCCATACTGTCCATGGGCAACCTGGAAATCCCACACAGCCCCCCCCTCCAACCCATCTATCATCAAACTTTGAAATGGGCACTGCAATGCTGAGGTTAACTGGGCAATAGTGCAAGTGACTCCCATTGTGGTCCTCACTTCACCTTTTATTTCAGTTTGTGTACATTGTTGGTTTTCAGACTCTGTCCTTAGGCTCTCTGAGGGTTCTCACATTGAAATTTAATGGAATTCATCAAAAATTATCAGTAATGCTGGGTGACATGGAAGGCTGAGAGTTCACACCAGCCAGGAAGCTATAGAAAAAGTTTGTTATCTTTATTAAGCAAGAAAAGAACAGGAAAGACCTGACTCCATCCAGATTAAAATTAAGTCCAATGACTAAAGTATATTATATTATATTATATTATATTATATTATATTATATTATATTATATTATATTATATTATATTATATTATATTATATTATATTATATTATATTATATTATATTATATATTATATTATATTATATTATATTATATTATATTATATTATATTATATTATATTATATTATATTATATTATATTATATTATATTATATTATATTATATTATTATATTCTTATTTCATAAAGTTCATAGACCGCTTGATTGTAAAAACAACAAAAAACATTCAAAGCAGTTTGCGAAAAATAAAAAAGTAAAATCAAGAAAAATTCAGAACCCTGCTTTAAGATAAATATATCATATCATATCATATCATATTTTTATTTATACATACCTCGCCCATTTGACTGGGTTTCCCCAGCCACTCTGGTGGCTCCCAACAGATTAAAAACAGAATAAAAACCCTGTTGCTATTGAGGGGCAGGGGGAATAAATTATAGATATAGATATAGATATAGATATAGATATAGATACACACACACACACACACACACACTTTATTGGTTTTTTTAACATATCATTTCCAACAATCATTTAACATAACTTCTTATCTTATACAATGTTTTAGACTCTGATGATTTTCCGTTCTGTATCACTTATTCTGCATTTCTTAATTTCTCTATTACTCTGAATTATCATTAACTAATAATTCTCTTCATAGTCTTTCTTGCAATATTTCAAATAATCCTCCTTACAGAACTTCTTGCAGTCCTACAAGTGTAATCTGTTCATTACCATTGCTTTTCAAATAGTTCATATATTTACTCCAGTCTTCTAAGAATCTCTGGTCCCGTAGGTTTCTTGTTAATTTATCTAATTCTGCATAGTCCATTAATTTCATCTGCCATTCTCCTTTCTTCGGTAATTCTTCTTGCTTCCATTTTTGTGCCAATAATATTCTTGCTGCGGTCACTGCATATAAAAACAACTTACAATCCTGTCTATTAATATCCTCTCTTACAATGCCAAGTAAAAATGCTTCGGGTTTCTTAATAGATGTATATTTCAACATCTTTTTCATCTCATTATATATCATTTCCCAGATGTTTTTCACTTTTTTACTTTCCCACCACATGTGATAGAAAGTTCCTTCCTTTTCTTTACATTTCCAACATTTATTACTTATTTTATACATTTTAGCTAATCTCACAGGGGTGATATACCACCTATACATCATTTTCATCACATTTTCTTTCAAAGCATTGTATGCTGTAAATTTTAATCCTTCTTTCCACAGCTTTTCCCAATCTTTTAATTGTATGTTATACCCAAAATCTTTGGCCCAATGTATCATAACCGACTTCACCTCTTCTCTTAATTCTTAGCAAGGTGGTAGAGGCAACAGGGGGCAGTTCTGTCAGCACTGCATGTACCCGTAGTTGCCAACTGGTCCAAAGCAGATGTGGGCCCCATGATTGCCCCATAGTGGCAGTGGAATAACATACCTTCCAACATTTCTTTGATGAATATAGGGACATCCTATTCCATACCCTCCAACATTTCTCCCATGAAAATAGGGACATCCTAAGGGAAAATGGAACATCCTATTATCAAATCAGAAACCAGGACGGCTTCTGTAAATCTGGGACTGGAAAATAGGGACACTTGAAAGGTCTGGAATAAATCTGGCAGTGAATTGCCTCACTTACCTGCTACTGCTGCTTCTGCCTCAAGTCCAGCAACTCTGACCATCTTTCCTCATGGTTCTGTTTCTTGCCCCACTGCAAACTCTTCTCTCTTCCCTCAGAAACCTAGTCATGGGAGACCCTGTTGCTAAGCGCCTCCTCTGCCACTAAGTCTTTGTGACATCATCAGTGTGACATCCAACAGATGCTAGAAGCTTGGTGGCCACCACAAACCCCATAGCACATTACAGTATTGATTCTGTTGGCAGCCCCAGTGCTTTAATCTCATGTAAATATTCATTAGCTAACAATAAATCCATGGCCCATTCATCCCTTCTCCCTAGATAGGGAAATGCTGGCATTGCCTTTCTCTGTTTTTAATGGGAACTGAGCCAATATTCGGCTCCAGACTGTGTCAGACTTACAGGGGAAGTAGGTAGTGCCCCATCAAAGCAGATGAGAACAGGACCGTGGACAGCTCCCATGGGTCCTGCCAAGGCAGAAGCAGAAGACCTTGTTTCTGCAGGGAGCTAGAGACAAATGATGGTTTTTTTGTAGGCTGGCCAGACCTGGAATGTGGGAACCAGGGTTTCCCAAACTTGGGTCTCCAGCTGTTTTTGGATTATTACTCCCACCATCCCTAGCTAGCAGGAACAGTGGTTAGAGTCGATTGAAATTGTAGTTCAAACACAGCAGGAGACCCAAGTTTGGGAAGCTCTGATGGTGACCTTTGCTTCCCTGTAGGAGCTGGTGCGGTGGTTAAAGGGACCTTGCCTTATTCTGCAGTCTTCTGCCTGGTTTGGAACATAGCAAGGGACTCACCCTCTGAGTCAGTAGATGGTTGCATGGCGGTGTCCTCTGGCTGGGAGGGTCTTGAGTTAGTCCTTACCAGATCTCCACCCGAGGAAGAAGACTGATCCTCATCAGATTCCTTCACCATGCACTGCAGCGTCCCCAGATCATCGCTGTGAGACAGAGAGGGGGACAGAGCAGCTTATCGGATTCCTATCATGTCTTGTGACAATGTAATAGCAAGCATGTTTGCTGCTCCATCCTAGCCAGCTACCTGCTTGGATCAGAGAATTGTAGGATCTGACTCATGAATCTTCTAGTGACTTGTTAACCTCATCTTCAGCTGGCCGCTAGAGGGGGACAAAGCTCCACACTGAGTGGATCTGCATAGAATGTTCTCATGTACTACTCACAAGTTAAATAAGTCTGCTGTGAATTGTGTCAGCTCTAAGGAACTTTCCTTTACGCAAGCATAAGATTTCGTTGGCATGTTCTTTTTAGAAAAACAGTGGTAAATGGAAACCAAAAGGTCTGCCCTACACAGAATATCCCCATAAGAGGTCAACTGTTAAACCCTCCATTCCTGCAACTATTCCTGCATCAGCTCCCGGCCGCTCCATTGCTGACTGGTTTCAGGAGAAAGCCATCTGCTGCCACCTAGCACAGAAATGTCAGAATGGGTCTCAGAATGGTGGACATAGGCTGGACTTAATCTCCTCCTCAAGGCATCCAGGCTAGACGTAGGTACTTATGGATAACTGGATTTAATCTGGATTTATCGGGAGCCGGTGGGCAGCGTTCTGCCTCATAATGCTAGAACTCAGAACCATACATTGAAGCTGAATGCTTGAATATTCGGGACAGATAAAACTTCTCACAGCAGGTAGTTAAAACCATGTCCTACAATATGCAGTAATGGCCGCCAACTTGGATTACACAAATTCATGGAGCGCAAGTTCATCAGTGGCTATAAACCTTGCTGGGAATCACAAGTAGGGAGGTAGAACATAGGCATCTGGTCTGTCACTGTGAGTACTGGATACTGAATTAGATGGTCCCCTGGGCTAATCTAGCAAAGCTCTTCTCGTGTTCTAATAGAATCGCTGTGGCTTGGCTTCTCTGTCCTGGTTTGTTCAGGCTGAACTGCTCATACATTCCTTGAAGCACCACCTCAATCTCTGCTGGGTTCACTGTTAGCTTACCACCATCATCACCACCATCACCACCACCACCATCACCATCACCATCACCATTATTGTTATTATTGTTATTATTTGAATTTATATACTGCCCTATATACTGCTTTATAGCTCAGAACCAGCACTTTGAATTGGGCCCGTAAACTAATTGGTAGCTAGTGGAGTCGGACCAGGACCAGTGTAATATGCTCAAACTGTCTTGCTCTGGTGAGCACCTTGGCTGCTGAATTCTGCACTGGCTGAAGTTTCCGAACTGTCTTCAGGGGCAGTCCTACATATAATGCATTGCAGTCATCTAACCTTGAGGTTACCAGAGCATAGACAACAGCACTAAGGCCACCCCTGTCCAGTTAGGGGCGTAGCTGGGCCACCAGCTGAAGCCGATGGAAGGCACTCTGGGCCACTGAGGCCACCTGCTGTTGTGTCTTCACCAGAAGGCGCCCAAGCACTGTGCAACAATTAAATAAAATACAAAATCAACTGCAAAACATTAAAGTTCACAACTCCGGTTCTATGACAACTCAGCAGAAAGAGTAGCTTGAAATCACAATTAAAACAAAAGCTAGTCAGCAAAGATGGGCCAAAACATGATTGCCTACAAGGGTAGGAGGCAATGTCAACAGCCACACCCAAGCACATAATAAACCGGCAATAAAGCAGATAATAAAGGCGGTGGCAGCAAGATGAGCAGTAAAATGAGAGAGTAACAGAGCTGAGCTCAGTTACTCTCCTCTTGCATCACAAGAGAAAGCCAATGGGATTGGTCAATGGGAATAAACAGAGGATACTTTTTCCTTCCCACAGACCCACTGTAAGGTCAAAGAGGAGTTGGGAGAGGAAGCTGGGGGTGGGTTGGAACAGTACCAAGCCAGTTCAGCAGGAAAGAAGCCACTTCCAAGGATATCTGTAGTAATAACCATGCAGCCTGTGAGATACACATGAGATGAAGAGCCATAGCAAAATAGAGTAATTCCAAAAAGTTGACATAAACTAGTCTGAGCGATCCCACGTCAGAAGTAGTGGTATCAACACAACACAATTGGGGATGACTGTTGGGTGCATTGCGAAGAAGCAAGAAGTGATAATACTAGTCAAACAGAAAACAAAACACAAAAAAACAGTAATATGACTCAGCCCCCTGTGTCCAGGATGGGCCTGGCTTGCTCTTTATACTAGGTTCTTTTAAAGGCCTCCAGAATGTGGTGAGTGTATCTTCTTGGCAGATCTGAAGACATTTACAACAGGAGAACATAAACAGGGCATAAGGAATAAAATAGAGATTTTCAGATGGAATTCGTTTTGAGAGATGTTGGAGGTATCTGCCTCTTTGAAAATGTGTGTGAGTGTGTGTATGAGAGAGAGAGAGGGAGAAAGGAATTTGTATTTGAGATATATCTCCACTTTCTAAATAAATTTCACTAATAAGGAAGCAAAGGAAGTAAAAGGAAAGCTGGCGTAGGGGGGGAGCATGAAGACTAACAGGAGACAACATTAGGCCAGTCACTTCCAAAGGCGGAAAGAAAATCCTGCCTTGAAGTCCACATCCTTTAAAGTTCAAGGAGGCCCACATTGTTGGCCTAGCCTGCCAAAATGCATCAGCCACTTATTATATGTGAATTGCACTCCAGGGATGGATCGGGGCGGCGCAGCGGGGGGGGGGGGGGAGCTAGAGGGAGAAAATATGATTTAGCGAAAGCTCATACCCAAAACACATCATTGGCCTCTGAACTCTGAACATTTAAATATTTCAAGCTTACAAGCAGGCCCTGTCACGAGAATGGACCCCAGTCCCAAGCCAGTTCCAGAACATCTGCTGAGGCATTTACCAAGTTAATAGATTAGCTATGAAAATCAGGCAGGTGTTTTTCACCAAAGCCAGAAAACATCAAAATCAGATTGCCCTCCAAGTATTTCAGCACAGGCAATTGAGCTGGAATGACTCATAGAGTCTAACAGATAATAAAACACACATAACATTTGCTTTAAGGTACAGGTGGGGATATTTTGTACTCTGCTTAGGAGAAGGGGGGGGAGCCGAACCCTGTTTGGGAACAAGGTAATTGAATACAGATGGGAGGAGGCAAATGAAAGAATTTTGCAAATATCTCAGTGGAATAGCTAATGGGAATGAGACAGAATAGGAAATTAAAAATTATTCGAAGCAGATGGACCATTCTTTGAGTTTTTTTAAAATTTATTAGTGCTGTGGAAAAAAAAGTGTCTGTTTATTTTCCACGGCCATGAAATTAATGACTTGGTGAGTTGTGCTTGTGCAGTTTTATGACTGCCATGTCATTTGTCATAATTTGGGTGCTGTTTGATATGGATTTATGAATGTTTCCTCTCTCTTTCCTCCCCCATCACCCCACCCCAGTGTGATTTATCGGCGTTGGTCATATGTGAATTAGACTGTCACCTTTAGTATACGAAAGTACAAATGACAGATTATAAAAGAGTACTCCAGTCCAGGGTAAAGGAGAAGTGGGGGGGGGGAGGGTTGCAGTCACCTCCTCAGCTTAGTTGTCAAGAGTTGTTCTGCTCACCCACCCCCCACCCCCCACCCCACAATATTTAAAGCCGAGAAGGAAAACTTTGGATTAGACTCGAGCATGTGGAAACATTGAAAGGCCCTGAACAGAACTGAACTCATGTGAACTTCACCTGTGGATATAAACGTGACTTCTTTCTTCGTTCCGTCAGGTCAAAGAGATCTCTGTAAGGTGGTACTTTCCGTGGACAGAAGAACTTGTTCTTCTATGCAGCAACTTCCAAACAGATCTGATAGAATCAAACCAGGTGTTGCCTTTGCAAACACGGGGGTCCCAATTTGGCTGAGATAATGTAGAACGTAAAGTCACGTTCCAGTTAGAGGGAGATTCAACAGGGGCATGGAGGGGCTTAAAACCACTCTTCTGCACTTTGATTCATCCCTGCCTATCCACTCCCTAGGGATGTTTCCACTCAAGCCAAGCTCACTTTCTCTTTTGAAACCTGGCTCTGAAACTTCCAGCTATCAGGAGATCAAGGTGCATTGCCATCTCCCCATCTCCCCATGCCACCTGCTACTGCTTGCAGAGGACAAAATGCCAGAGGGCTGGGGTACATATGCATGGGTAGAGAGACAAAGAGAGAGGAATCACTTATCACCAATGTGTTGTTGTTTTTAATCTCTCCCTTCTTCCAAGGAGCTCAGGACAGCACAGATTCAGTTAACTTATTTTATCTTTATGCAACAAGCTCCATGTCTCAGCATGTGTGCGCACCACTTGCCCCATGAAAACCCGCTCTTTAAGGCTAAATCAGAACAAATGGCAATTTGGGTTTCCCACAAGGCAGGAAAACAGCAGGAATCAAGAATCAGACAAATTTAGTGGTACCTCAAGTTACAAATGCCTCAGGTTACAAATGCTTCAGGTTACAAACTCCACTAACCTGGAAGACTAAACTCGAGTTGAGAACTTTGCCCCAGGATGAGAATGGAAATCATGTGTGGCGTAGCAGCAGCAAGAGGCTCCATTAGCGAAAGCACGCCTCTAGTTAAGAACAGTTTCATGTTAAGAAAGGACCTCTGGAATGAATTGAGTTCATAACTAGAGGTACCACTCAGTGGCGTAGCGTGGGGGTGCAGGGGGGGCCGGCCGCACCGGGCGCAACATCTGGGGTTAGGGCAAATCCACAGGTTAGGGGGCGCAAATCCACGGGTTAGGGGGCGCAAATTACTTGCCTTGCCCCGGGTGCTGACAACCCACCCTACACCACTGGTACCACTGTACAGTGTATGAGGTTGGAGAATGTTACAACTTTCTTGGTTACAGAACATCATATTTTGGCCTGGCCTGGGTCCCTTCAGGCAGCCTGTCTGCTGGCCAGTCTTTGCTCTCCCCACCTTTGCTCTCCCCACACATGCTGTGTGGACATCCCTGAGAAGGATTTGCCACCACAGTGTGAGGCTGAGATGGTGGGTCCTGCAATAACCTGGGTGTGTGACCTCAATCCATGCCCCACAGGGCATTCTGCATGCCAAGACTGTGTCCTACCACCAAACTGCGAGTCTCCTCCTTGCCCATTCTTCCTTTCCCACTACTCTAGAATCCAGTACCATTTCTGCAATTGATGGAGTAACTCCAAGCTATTATGCCTCCAAAATACTGTCTGCTGATGCCAAACAGAATTTGTGGCTCATAAATCAAATCCGATCAAGTCACAACATTTGCATACATATTCTGCCTAAGAGGTATTTACAAATTTTGTTTATAGGCTTTCTTTTTGTTTGGGTCTGTAGAATAGCACCGATCAGCTCTTTCATTCTGTCATCGCCCTTATTTACTCACCCCCCCACCCCACCCCCACCTTTTATAGCATGGATAGCTGGAAATGTTGCTGGCCACTCATCATCAGAACAGGATAGATGGAGGTGTTTCATTTAGAAGAAACACATTTGGCTGGTCCTGTCTTTGTCAAGAAAGCTCTTTCCTGTTCCAGCGTCAATTAGCGAGTGCAGCTTCCACAGAAAGGAATTCACAATATCCCACAGACGGCTTGCAGGACTCCAAAAGAATTTCTCTTCTTAAGCTGCAGCTTCAGTTTGGGGCAGTTTAGGCTGCTATTAAATTATTAGTGTTGCAAAAAGGAGGGCCAAGCAAGATGAGATGAGGTTGGTTATGTTTGCTTACTCCCATATCTTCCCCATTCAAAATATGAGGGCACCTAATTTTGCACTAGGGATGCGGGTGGCGCTGTGGGTTAAACCACAGAGCCTAGGACTTGTCGATCAGAAGGTTGGCAGTTCAAATCCCCACGATGGGGTGAGCTCCCGTTGCTCAGTCCCTGCTCCTGCCAACCTAGCAGTTTGAAAGCACCTCAAAGTGCAAGTAGATAAATAGGTACCACTCCGGCGGGAAGGTAAACGGCATTTCCGTGCATTGCTCTGGTTTGCCAGAAGTGGCTTAGTCATGCTGGCCACATGACCCAGAAGCTGTACGCAGGCTCCCTCGGCCAATAAAGCGAGATGAGCGCCGCAACCCCAGAGTCGGCCACGACTGGACCTAATGGTCAGGGGTCCCTTTACCTTTACCTAATTTTGCACTAAGGGTAGCTGAACCCCAGCCTTACATTGCTTTGCTCAGGTTGCTTCCATATGCCTGTAGGGAGGTTAGACAATGTCAACTTACTCATTCCAAAGGAGATTGGGTGACATTGCATCAAACAACTGTTAGCCTGCATTTTCCAGTCCCTTTCCTTATCACAAAAAAGTCCAGTTTTGGGAGAGGAAGTGTGTTTGTTGCCAAAGAGTGTCAGATCAATTTTAATTGCACAACCTGAACTTGCTGGCAGGTGATTGAATCCCACCCAGAAATAGCATCAGCCTGGGATCACCTTCAGTCACTCCAGGTGTTTTTCTTCCAGCCTGGCTCTTTTCCAATGACAAAGCCGGCCTAAGAGGAAAATGTCTGGGACAATTCAGGGTAGGGAGTTAAAAGACTGAGGAGCAAGGGTGTTCAATATGCAGCCCTTTGATGTAAAGAAACTCAACTCCAACCCCCAGTTGATATAACTACAGAGCGGATATGTGAATAAATCAACATGGCTGCTCTCATCAAATTGTGCTGTGCTGTGCAGAGATGCCATATTTTCTGGAGTGGTTAGCATGGCATGAAAATTCCTTCATTGCCCCAATTGTGTGGTATATTAAAACAGGAATAAGAAAGAAGCAGAGGCGCTGGCTTCTCCAGCGGATTGTGGTGCCCAACGCACACATGGCATCATGAGGAGCCAGGGAGTGGAGCCAAACACTCTCTGAAAATTGAGGGGCCCCAGTCTCCTCAAGAATTACATTTGGGGGGCCCGAAACTGCCTCAGCCCCCAGGAGTCAGCACCTATAGAGAAAAGCAAGGCATAATTGAATGTGAGCAAGCTTCAAGGGACAGGCTTAGCGTTAGTTGGCTTTATGGAAAAGGAAGGATTTTGAAGAGGAGAGAAGGTGCACTAATAATAATAATAATAATAATAATAATAATTTTTAATTTATATCCTGCCCTCCCCAGCCGAAGCCGGGCTCAGAGCGGCCAACAACATTAAAATGATACAACATTCTAAAATCATTTCATTATAAAATCAATTCAAATCAGATTAATGGCAACCATTGGGCTAGAGTTCTGTGAGGATTGCCAAAGGAGGGGGTCAGGCTGTGCCCTGGTCAAAGGCCTGGTGGAACAGCTCTGTCTTGCAGGCCCTGCGGAAAGATGTCAAGTCCCTCAGGGCCCTAGTCTCTCTGGAGCCAAGAGGGAGCTCCAGCGATGGTAGAATGAGTAGAATCATGAGTAGAATATTTCATGGAGGGGTTTCAGCATCTAAGAGCAGTTGAGCAACGGTAGGATGAGAATTCTAATACTGAAGCTCCCTTTCACTTTTAAAAAGGTGGTTTCAGTCGTCCCTTTTAGGAAAGCTTTTGCGAACAGCTAAAGTGATGGCGACTCATTTTCATGCTTCTGCTCAACGTTCAGATTCTTTGTGATCATGCTCTCCTGAATGTGATAATGCTGTAGTGATGTGGTTTTAAACACCTGAAGCCTATGGAGTGTGAGGGGCTGAAAAAAACAAAACACAGTGAAACTGATGAAACAAAAGAAAAGAAAAGAAAGAAGAAAATTCCAAAACATTTCAAGAAATCCAAGTTAAACTGAAAGAAAGTAACATGACTAGAGGGACACAAGCAAAATGATCTTAAGGTGGCAGTTCTAAACTGGCAGGATGGAAGTGAGGTTAGAGGGATGACCTTGCATTGCTCCATCCATTTCTGAGTTGGATTTAAAGCACACACAAAATCCTTTCCTTCCTTTGACAACAGATTGTTGCTACACTTGATGTTAGCCAAAAGGCCGAGATGGAAAGAACCAGAGAAGAATGGCAGATTAAGTTGATGGATTATGTCAATATGGCAAAAATGACCAGAAGAATCAAAATCAGGAAGAACAAAATTTTATTAAGGAATGGGGGAAATTTATAATTTATCTTAAAAATCATTGTAAACAGTTAAAATCATTAGTATGATTGTAGTTTAATGGTGGGTTTTGAATATAATGGAGATGTAAAAGATTTGGATTACTAAAAAAAGATGCAGGAGGAAATGGTTAACAATAGGACCCATAAAGGGGAGAAGGGAAGTCCAGGAGATTCTTTGGAATGTAGTTTTTATGATGTATGTTGGATATGTCATTGTAAAACTTTAATTTGAAAAACCAAATAAATAAATTTATAAGAAAAGAAATCAGTTTCTTGATTACTGTTTGGATATTAACTTCTAGTTCTTGCTTTATTGTTAGCCATCCTGTGTTACCTCGTTGGGTAGAAGGGCAAAGGTGTAAGCTTTTCGAATAAATGCACTAATCCCACTGTGTATCCCCAGGTGAGGCAGATGACAAAGGTCCCATCACACACCCCAAAAATGGATGTGATGAAGTAGCAATAACCCCAAAAGCTTTGAAAGGCAACCAGGTATCAGTGAGAGGCAGGGTATCAACACCAACATAGGACAATTGGCTAGTAGAGCTGTACAGGGCTGATTCTTTTGTTGGTCAATCTCTTTTGCTGTCGTCAACAAAAGAGGTCTAAAGATTCTCTCAAGGCAAATATTAAAAAAAAGTAGTATAAACACCGACAACTGGGAAACACTGGCCTGCGAGCGCTCCAAATGGAGAACAGTCTTTACCAAAGGTATTATGGGTTTTGAAGACGCTTGAACTCAGGACGAAAGGGAGAAACGTGCTAAGAGGAAGGCACGCTTGACAAACCCTCACCATGATCAACTCCCACCTGTAAACCTATGTCCCCACCGTGGAAGGATGTGTGGATCCAGAATTGAACTCCACAGTCACTTACTGTTAAGACCTGTGTTAAGACTGTTAAGTCACTTACTGTGTTCTTCTTACAATCTTACTCGGCTACGAGTGATCGCCAAAGAAGAAGACAAGGCTGATTCAGTCCCAGCCAGGTAAACCACAAGCCACTGACTCAGGTGGAATGGACGAGGAGAAGCCCATGCCCCCAATAACTAGTGGTTGAGGTGGCAGTGGAGTGAGCATGTGAGAGGGAAACAGAGCCCCATATATTCTAGAATACCAAAATGCTTAATGGATTAATCTTATCTAGAGAATTTAGAATGCTATCTCTCTTGCTAGCCAAAGTTACTCTCCCCCCCCCCCCAAGGCACAGTTTAGTCCAAGCCTCAGCTGCCTGGTCCCTGAGTTCATGATGAGTCAAACAGCTTGTTCCTGCATGGGAGGGCTGCAGCTAGCAAATGTTTATACCACAGAGGTAGAGCCAGATGGTAGTTCTGGAGGGTTAGAGGGAATGCATCATGTCTCCCCAGTGATGGATGGACTGGCGAAAACAAAAAACAGCAAGATGAGGAGGAAAGAGGGGAGGAGGAGGAGAGGAAAGCAGAAAGACCCAAATCTAAACCTCCCTGCAGGGTCATCAACCGAACTTCACAAACTATTGAGAAATCACGGATGTTGTTCATTATTCTAGTTCAAAGTCACAATGCGGTAGTAAATGCGGAGCAGTTTCCTGAGGATGGAAAGCAGAACTGAAGTTCTCAACACACAGTTAGGTGACTATGGATGAAGTGGCTTCTTTTTAGATGGATAGCTTGCCTGAACAGACAGAGCATTCATCAATTTCCCCATACATCAACTGCAGTTCCTATTTTGCCAGTCAATGTCTGTTGGTAATAGCCAGTTGGCTGGCTCAAGGCCACACAGTTGAGCTGGGACTTGAACTCAGGCCTGCTAGTGAAAATGGGGCGCAATCTGACAGGTAAAGAGTACCAGGACAACATTATGGATTTCTACAAATACCAACCATCCACTTTCATTATCAACTCTATTGACCTTTGTGTATACATATGGCAATTTTACAAGCTTTGGTGTCTTCAGGTCTTCAGTTCTGTGGAAGTAGAGTTGATCCATTACACATTCAAAATTTCTAAAGCAAAACAGGATTGGTCTGACAAACCAGTGCTGAAAACTGGGTTGCCAGTTGATGTTCTTCAAGACATCTGCAGATGACTACATAATTATCCATGATACATGCTAACCTGGCACTCTTAATTTTGGAACATGGGATTTTGCCTTATACCAAGTCAGATCATTTGTCCATCTAGCTGAGAATTGTCTATATGCTGACTGGCAGTGGCTCTCCTGGGTTTCAGATGAAGGACATACCCAACCCAACCTGAAATTGCTGGGGATTGAACCAGGAA
Organism: Podarcis muralis; assembly: GCF_964188315.1. Taxonomy (NCBI): domain Eukaryota; kingdom Metazoa; phylum Chordata; class Lepidosauria; order Squamata; family Lacertidae; genus Podarcis; species Podarcis muralis. The sequence goes on along the minus strand of NC_135660.1, from coordinate 83,982,596 downwards.
CCTCCTGCAAGCCAAGTAGATGTTCCATCACTGAACTCCACTCATTCCCTTAATTAGCAATAGGTGAACCTCAACTGCAGAGACAACCATAGTGCCTGGAGATAGTCAGATCGTGTATCCATAGCAGTGACCAGAGGAGCAATGACTACTGGGAGGAGCACAGAGAAGAAACGCCTTGGTGCAGCACCTTCATTTCCCCCAGTTGCAATGAAACATGTCTCCCCTGTATTGGTCTCTACAGCCACAGCAGTTTGACCTCACCCCAAAAGTGCATTCTTCCATTGTCTCCTGAGACAGGTGGATGCCAGCTACAAGAACTTTAAACCTGGCTCAACTTTTAGTTGTGCTTGGTGAACCAATGTGTCCCCACCCCCAAAAAAGTGTGGAATTTTTATTTATTCCAGCTTGCTGTTTTTGTTGTTGTTTAGTCATTTAGTCGTGTCCGACTGTTTGTGATCCCATGGACCAGAGCACGCCAGGCACTTCTGTCTTCCACTGCCTCCCACAGTTTGGTCAAACTCATGTTCGTAGCTTCGAGAACACTGTCCAACCATCTCAGCTTCAGGATCTGTCCTTCCAGTGAGCACTCAGAGCTGATTTCCTTAAGAATGGCTAGGTTTGATCTTCTTGCAGTCCATGGGACTCTCAAGAGTCTCCTCCAGCACCATAATTCAAAAGCATCAATTCTTTGGCGATCAGCCCTCTTTATGGTCCAGCTTTCACTTCCATACATCACTACTTATTCCAGCTATTATTAGTCAGATTGGAGCACAACAGACTCCTATCCAAGTTCCAGCCTTACCTGTGAGCCTGCAAGGCCCTTCCTTCTAGACTCTGGGGTCAGAATGCTCACCTCCTACTTAAGGTATTTATTTTTATTTAGCCAAATATTTACATCTTGCCTTTCTTACACAAAGGAATCCAGGGCAATGAACTATAGCATATTAAAGCAAGCACAAATAATACTGAATCCTAATGCTTACTATTAATAATAAACAGTACTGGTCATCAAAGTTCATGATAGGAACTTTGACAACACTGTTATCCTATTTTATTTTTGTATAATATTTTTATTGACAACTGTTATCCTAAATTTAAGGGGTGTACACTGTGCTGAAGAGGGTCAATGAGGGCAATGCCTTCCTATGGTCAGGGGCTTCAAGGCAACCTGACAGACCACAGACCTACCAGCATTCCCAGTTTCAGGATGAGTTAAACAGGGGAACACGATTTAATTCCCAGATGTGTTTTAATGCCCTCCTTGACCCCAACAACTTTGCAACAGTGGTGTGCTTATTGCTTTTAACGCCACACTCTGCTGCAGTGTGTAATGGTGGGCTGCTCTGCAGTGTGCCACAATTTTGGGTGGTCTGCTGATTGAATGCTAATATGTTCCTCCCAAGTTAGTTAATGGGGAACAAGGAAGTTTGCTTCCTGCATCTGGATCGCAGTGATTCCAGCCACCTCCAGCATTTGAAAGGCCAACCTGCTTCTCCCTGGTTACCATATAAAAGGTGTTTGCCAGCGAGACAGGTGTCTAACGGTGGAGGCAATCAGGACACACTGCAAAGGGTAATCATGATTTCCTCTTTTCAGCAGAGCCTGCTGCGGTTGCACGTAGACACTTTGGAAGAGCACGACATCATTAGCCAAAGAAGGAAGCAGGTGTCAGGGACACAACACTCGGGAGGGAGTTGCTCTGGCTGAACTGCAGCCTATGGACCACAATAGCATCCATGAAACCTTTTTTCCAGATTGGCTGATTGTGGACGTTACACACCGCATTGGCCTGGAACTATGCTATACAGATGGCATTAGCAACTTTAGATAGCCTTTGCTGAATGTTGCTAAAGCTTGCCTTTCTAGATCAAAGGCTGTCCACTTTCTGAATTCTTTCTTTCTTTCTTTCTTTCTTTCTTTCTTTCTTTCTTTCTTTCTTTCTTTCTTTCTTTCTTTCTTTCTTTCTTTCTCTCTCTCTCTCTCTCTCTCTCTCTCTCTCTCCCTTTCTTTCTTTCTTTTCTTCTCTCTCTCTCTCTCTCTCTCTCTCTCTCACGCGCAAATATAAAAAAATACACAGAGATCCATTTTGGTAAGTTTTCAAATTGATAGGTCATTGTTACAGCTAAGATCTCCCAAATTCTCCAGATGGACTGTGTTGGCTCCCAGGGTCTGTGAAAGTAAATGTTTGTGTTGCTTGCCCTCTACGGTCATCAGTGGATCCTGATTCTGAGATGAGCAGTACTTTTTCCATGTCTCCCTTGGCATGCAGCTGCTATAGGTGCAGAGTTTCTGGTAGCAAGCAAGCCTAGTGGTATCTTCCCACCACATCCATCCAGATTCCCTGCCCAGAACACACTGAGAAATGAATGAAATTATTGGCTGAGGGAGCTGGTGATGTCCTGCAAAGGAACCAACCAGGATGTCCTTGGACCAACGCAATCCTGGCCGGTTACTTTGCAGAAGCATTTAGAACTAAGAAGATTAGAGAGGAGTTAACAGGGAGCTGTTCAGAATGGGGACAGCGTCTTAGGTGCCCCTATCTGGACAGGGTTAACCTAAATACTATTGTCTATGCTCTGGTAACCTCAAGGTTAGATGACTGCAATGCATTATACGTAGGGCTGCCTCTGAAGGCGGTTCAGAAACTTCAGCTGGTGCAGAATTCAGCAGGCAGGTTGTTCACCGGAGCAAGATGGTTTGAGCATATTACACCAATCCTAGTCTGACTCCACTGGCTACCAGTTAGTTTCCGGGCTGAATTCAAAGTGCTGGTTTTGACCTATAAAGCCTTAAACGGCTCAGGACAGCAATACCTCAAGGCCCACCTCTTTCCATATGAACCTACCTGGACGCTGAGATCATCTTCTGAGGCCCTTCTTCATGTGCCTCCTCCTCTAGAGGTCTAGAGTGTGGCAACCCGAGAACGGGTCTTCTCTGTAGTGGCTCCCCATCTGTGGAATGCTCTCCCTAGGGAAGTTCGCCTGTCACCTTCATTATATACCTTTAGGCGCCAGGCAAAAATGTTCCTTTTTAACCAGGTCTCTGGTTGATTAGATTGACATCCTATGCCCTTTTAAAATGTGGTGGTTTTTTGTGGGGAGGGCTACTGGGTTGTTGTTTTTATTTATATATATATATATATTGTGGTTTTATATCTTGATTTTATTTTGTGAACCACACTGACACCCCCGGGTATAGGGCAGTACATAAATTCAATAAATTTATTATTATTATTATTATTATTATTATTATTATTATTATTACTACTACTACTACTATTATTATTATTATTATTATGTGCCCAAGAAACTTGAATGATATGACTCACTAGGGCTGTGATCCATCTCTAGTCACACTTTACTCTTCACAGATATTAGCCCATCTAAAGTCAACAGATTTGTGGGGTTGGGTCTGCACTGTAGTTTTGCTACATCCTCTGCATAGCACACACGTGACAATTCCCTTGCTGGACTCAACTACATTAGTAAAGATAAAGCGCTTCATATGAGTTATAACACTGTGACACCAGATGGTGCTGTGGAGTCCCGTCTGTCACCAAAAGGATTTCCCTTGATGAACTTTACAACGCGTTTAACTGAATCAATTTTTGATGTGTCTAGATCCAGCCTGGTTAGGGATAAAGGTAAAAAGGTAAAGGACCCCTGGGCGGTTAAGTCCAGTCAAAGGCAACTATGGGGTTCTGGCGCTCATCTCGCTTTCAGGCCAAGAGAGCCAGCGTTTGTTCACAGACAGCTTTCCAGGTCATGTGGCCAGCATGACTAAACTGCTTCTGGCACAATGGAACACTGTGATGGAAACCAGAGTGCACGGAAATGCCAACTCCTCCTCCTCCTCCATTTACCTTCCCACCCAAGTGGTACCTATTTATCTACTTGCACTAGTGTGCTTTCAAACTGCTAGGTTGGCAGGAGCTGGGACAGAGAAGCGGGAGCTCACCTCGTCGCACGGATTCAAACCACCAACCTTCCGATCAGCAAGCCCAAGGGGCTCAGTGGTTTACACCACAGCATCACCTGCAGGTCAGGGATAACGCTGCAGTGAGACAAGCACAGGCCATGATTTAAGAAAGACAGGTGTGTCCCCCCCCCCAAGTTTGAGTTAATAGTTAAGGTTAGTATAATTTATGAAATCATGTCGGTGGAAGGCTAAGGTTGTCTTCCCATTTCCAGGTTCACATTAAGGCTGCAGACAATGCATGCAGACACCTTGACATGCAAGTGACAGAACCATACAGCTTCCCGTGCGAGGCAATGTGATAACAATATTTTACACTCCACTTCAACATTTGTCAGATGTCAGAGAAAGCAGTCTCCTATGTGAAGGCCAGAGAGCAGTTGTGGCTGAAATGTTATGTTTGGAGGCGGAAGACTTAGGTAGGAATTCTGTTAAGACTGACCTTTTCGTCTGACACAACCTGTCATACCACCTCTTACAGGCACAGAGCATTTGCAAAATTTCAAAAACGGGGAGTTTGCTACTAAAAAATGGGCAGAGAACTGAATTCAGTTTAAGGACCTAAGACCTGAGAGAGAGAGAGAGAGAGAGAGAGAGAGAGAGAGAGAGAGAGAGGTGTGAACAAAAAGATAGAAATTGGAGGTGCAACTCTGGGACAGTCAACCTCTTCTTTTTCATTCAGGAGGAAAATGTGCTCCCCAAGTTGCTCTATTCTTTGCCAGGCATGGTCATCCTAGAAAGTCCACTTTTGAGATTAGGCCTGACTTCTTCCTGACATAAATAGGTACTTGATCAGCTGCCACCATTATTTCTCATAGCTCATTACTTACCAGTTGTATATGTGGCAGACAGCATGCCACAGCTTACCTTAGGAGCCTCTATCAAATCCACATCAAATAGTTATTTCTCCTTAATAACATTTCAAGGCCATCTTCCTCAGCCTGTGTGTGTAGAAGCTGACTTCACAATGGCAGGACACATTGCTTCAAATACATTTGTGACCCCTATGATGACACAAAGCTCATTTTCTTTCCTGTATTAAAACATTGCCCCTATCCTTACAATATGGTGTCATTTTGAGTTGTCTGGCATACTTGCAGTGACTTTATCAGGGAGGAAGAGTAAAATGTGGTTGCTTTCTGTCCTGCCAAGGTTTTTAAAAAATACACATACGCGCGGACAACTAACAAAATACAGCTGTTCTGTAGTGGCTAAAGGGTTTGGCAGCTGTTTGTAGGGAAAACATGAAAACTTGCAAGGGGTCCCTTTCCTGGATGCCTGGAAGTCAGGGAGATGGACAATAGCTCTCCTAAGAAAAACAGCTGGCCTTCAGAAAAGTTAAGTAGCTGAAATATAAAAGGGCCAAATGGTGGGAGAATCTTTCAACATGCCATTAAGAAGATGTGGGTGGAGGCTGGGACAACCTCATACTTCTGTGTCAAACAGGGTAGGGTGTTGTAGCCAGAGCCAGCCCAGGTCGGAGGTGTTCATCAGTAAAGTGCCCTTTGGTGGTCCCCAGCTGCAAGCCATGATGCCCCTGATGTCTTCTTTTTCTTTGGCAAAGTGAGAGCTGGACCATAAAGAGGGCTGATCGCCGAAGAATTGATACTTTTGAATTATGGTGCTGGAGGAAACCCTTGAGAGTCCCACGGACTGCAAGAAGATCAAACCTCTCCATTCTTAAGGAAATCAGCCCTGAGTGCTCACTGGAAGGACAGATCGTGAAGCTGAGGCTCCAATACTTTGGCCACCTCATGAGAAGAGAAGACTCCCTGGAAAAGACCCTGACGTTGGGAAAGATGGAGGGCACAAGGAGAAGGGGACGACAGAGGACGAGATGGTTGGTTGGATAGTTGGATGGTTGAAGCTACGAACATGAGTTTGACCAAACTGCGGGAGGCAGTAGAAGACAGGAGTGCCTGGCATGCTCTGGTTCATGGGGTCACGAAGAGTCGGACACGACAAAACGACTAAACAACAACAACATAGCCAAGTAAGATTGTCTTCCATGAACACAGTCATAACAGTAAGTCTGTAAGTGACTGTGGAGGCCAATTCAGGATCCACACGTCCTTCCACAGTGGGAACATAGGTTTCTTGGCGGGAATTGTTCATGGTGAGGGTTTGCAAACCGTGACTTCTGCTTGGCTCATTTCTCCCTTTTGTCCAGAATTTGAGCATCTTCAAAACCCATGACACCTTTGGTAAAGGCTGTTCTCCAATTGGAGCGCTCGCAGGCCAGTGTTTCCCAGTTGTCGGTGTTTATACTACTTTTTTTTAGATTTGCCTTGAGAGAGTCTTTAAACCTCTTTTGTTGACCACCAGCATTACGCTTTCCATTTTTAAGTTCGGAATAGAGTAGTTGTTTTGGAAGACGATAATCAGGCATCTGCAGAACATGACCAGTCCAGCGAAGTTGGTGTTGAACAACCATTGCTTTGACACTGGTGATCTTTGCTTCTTCCAGTACATTGGCATTAGTTAGCCTGTCTTTCCAAGTGATGTGATATAACATTGCTTTGGACGTAGTGGTAAATTTAAGAGGGAGATTCCATTTAAATATTCCACAATACCCTGAAATTACACTGCATCAGGGTCATTGTCCAATGCCACAGACCCAACTGCTCACCCCAAGGCTGATATTAGTGATGGACCTTCCCAGGTTGTTGGGTCTAAGGTTGCCATGTGCTGATGCTTGTTGTGTTAGCCCCTTTATCCGGATCGCCAGATTTCTGGAGCCCCAGGTTCTTAGATTCTGTTGAAGGAGCCTGGAGGTAGGAGATGATGCACAGAGACTGGAGACAGCTTGATGGAGTAGCTGTGGGGCACATGGGCACCTGGAGCAGGCAAGGGTTGGTGCCTGGCATGTCTGGGAGCAACACAGGGTGAACCTGGCAGTTCAGAATGAAGGCTGCCAATCTAGTGGACCAGAGGATCAGTGCCTTGTTTTGCATGAGTCCTGTGGCACCTGACCCTGCCTTAGTGTGACAGTTTGTTCCTCATCCTAATAAATTATCCAAACCCAGAACGAACTTGCTTAAAATATACAGTAATTTCATAGTTCTCAGATTTGCTAATAATTTAGAGAACTAAAGAAAAAACCCAACTCAAACAACTAAGTTCTTGCTTCAGCATATCCTAGAGAACGTTTAAGCATCTGATGCCGATTGTTTTCACAGGTGTTGGCAACATATGAATTAAATGAAGGAAGCATGGATGACTCAGTAGGCCAATGCCGTTTTTCTATCCTGTTCTAACAACTGCAAAGAAGGTATAATTTATGTTGGCTGACAAATCTTGGTAAGTAATGTTCTATTTCATTGGCAGAAAAAGTAGGCTATTCCAGATGACTGCTGTGGTCAACATTTTTAGCGCTCGAACCAGGGTTTTGTTTGTGTTTGTGTTTTGTTTTCTTAGGGACTTCTGAGAGCTAAAGTTATAGGTACATTTAAAAAGCCAAAAGGAATATAAGGATTTTGGATATACTGCCATATTGCACTTTCAAGGAACAATGAAGTATGTACCCTCTTATAGCCATAATAGTCCAATTCCTCATCAAAACAAGAAAATCTATATCTTTCCTTTCTCTCTCTTTTTCAGAGTAAATGCTTAATATTTCCAAATTGTCTTGTAACAAAGTTCAAATATAAATGTGAAAAAGTCACAGAGAAGCAGATTTGGAGTTGGAAAGTAGCAAATAACCAAGCATATCCAACGTCCCCAGTATTATGGATTTCCAGGTTCCTTAACTGGAGTTGTAAAAGCTTGCCTTCGTAACAGAACTTGCACATCTCTCTTCCCACGGCTAATATTTTAACAGAAATGCAAGGAACCTCTGTTTTCCTTCTGCTGCATATCTGACTAGAGTACAGGAATAGTTGGTGGGGGTGTACATTAACCACAATATTTTGTTTGGACTCCAATTCAGCACTTTGTAAAATAGCCTCCCTAAGCCTTTGTAGACTGTCTGATTCAGCTCAGGATTTGTCCCAGTCTGCTTCGTTTCCCCGTCCTCATTCACAATTGAGAAGTGAATGAAAGACAGAAGTGAATGAAATTTGCAGACATACTAGCCCTTCCAGAGTGGATGAAGCCTGCCAAATTATAAGTAAATAGATCCAGAGACACGCACACACATGAAATGTCCATAACTATTAAAATTTGCAGCAGAATTGGATGAGATCTTCAGGCAAGGTAGTCCCTTCTGAGGACATGGGTCCTGCTAAATCTCAAAAAGGGTGGTTGCAACTGCTTCCCTTCAAGGGCAGTATGCACAGTTCTGGGATCCCCTCATTCTCCACCTCCCATTCACTATTTGGAAATTTTAAAAAATGCTATACGCTTGTGCGTTTTCTTCTTCTTCTGCACATATGAGGTGTGGTAGTAATCTACATTATGCTGTTTAACTTTTCAGAAGGGATCCGTGTGCAATTGCTATGCAATTTTATAATTCAGATACTAACAGTACTGCACTGAAGTGTATCCTTTTGAATGAGAAGCATAGTGTGCAGTATGCAGTGATGTGCAACCATTCGAAAATGGCTAAAACAAATAAATGCAAAATTACATTTTGACCAAAAGTGTTCTGAAGATGTGGAAGTGGTGTTTGCAAAGATAGACGAATCTGCGAAAATGAACTCAGGGTCTCACATATCCCTTCCCGGGAATTAGGAGGCATATAAAACATTTACTCTTATTGTTTTGCAAAGCAGGCTGGGTAGCCTCCCTTAGAGCCCCAGACCTGTTTAGCCTGCTTAGCCTTGGCAGGCTGCAATGTCACGTGTCTTCTGTTGGTGACAAGGAAAAAAATACCGTAGGTATAGAAAGGAGAATTCCCTGGATGCCAAGATCCTGGTTTGGGGCAAGTACTCTTTGGTGAGAGAACCCCAGCAGAGATTTTAAATCAGAAAACATGCAGCAAAGTAAAGTGTGGAAATACAGGCTATTAGACCTTTGAAATATGCTCTTCTGAGTTGCAAAAACTTCCTTCTTCCCCTAGCATGGAAAAAAGACTGCACATTCGGTAAGTTAAAATCATTTACTTACAAACCCTTCAAATGTCAGATTCATGTGCTTTTCCATACAGCATTCAGAAAAAGTTGCTCAGGCAGTAAACGTTGGCTTAATTACAGTGGTGAAAGTTCCTAAATTATTGCTCTAGGACAGGGGTCTGCAACCTTTAAGACAAAAAGAGCCACTTGGATCCGTTTCCAAAGGGAAACAAAACTGGGAGCCGCAAAACCATTGCGACATTTAAAACAAATATATCTCCGGAGCCACGATCTGACAGCGGGCGGGAAGGTGACGTTGGGACGGTGCGTGACTAACACACGCACCGCCCCCAAACGACGTCACAGCCAGTACAGCGCCCGCCACAGTGGGGAGTGTCGGGGCGCACAATGCGCCTCCTCCCCTCGCTAGTATCTGCCCCGGAGCCGCGGAAAAGGTGTAAAAGAGCCGCATGCGGCTCCGGAGCCGCGGGTTGCAGACCCCTGCTCTAGGAACTGAAGAGTGGCTTGTAAGAGCCATGTGGTCTGAGCTGCAGCAACCAACTCAGCCCTCCGTGCACATTGAACTTCTCTAGTAGAGTGAAGGTGAACAAATGCCTTGTTTACCTGCCTCCTAAGTTGGGGAAATGACCTAGCTAAGCCTGGCAGGACAGCTTACTCTGTGGCATTAACCCATTCATGCATCCATTAGACTTAAGCATGTTGGCTATATGAGGCCACATCCATGTCATATGCATCTTGGCTTCTATAAATCAAAATAGTTTTAAAGCAACACAATAAGTATGTAAATAAATACCAATGAAATTGGATCTGTATGAATTTTTCTCACAATTTTTCTCACACTGTGCTCTCACAGTTTTATAATTGAGTGTCTGTCTGCTGCAAACTCCCCTGACAACTCTCCTAATGCTAGTCCATGCAGGGTCAGAGTTGGTTTGTAAACTAACTTCTTATGTTCTTAAGAATCTCTTGGGAAGGGAAACTACTAAAAACGCATTTGGCTGGTGTGAGTGGAACTGGGCCAAATGGTGCTCTTTAAAACCTATCTGGGAAGTTGCTGTTTCTCACCCCTACACCCATTCCATCAGGATCATTAATTTGATTTCAAGGCTGCATTTCTGCACAGATTTACTTGGGAGTACAGAGCAGTCAATTCAGTGGGATTTGCTTCTGAGTAAACATGCATAGGACTGCACTGTTAATTTTTATCTGTGTCCAGGAGCAGAAGTCAGTTAAGCCAAATGTGAGCAGTGTTTGTTCACACTGTGGTTGGGGTTTTTAAGTCTGCAGACAATACCATAACTAAGGGCATGTTTTGTTGTTGTTGTTTAGTCGTGTCCGACTCTTGGTGACCCCATGGACCAGAGCACGCCAGACACTCCTGTCTTCCACTGCCTCCCACAGTTTGGTCAAACTCATGCTGGTAGCTTCGAGAACACTATCCAACCATCTCGTCCTCTGTCGCCCCCTTCTCCTTGTGCCCTCCATCTTTCCCAACATCAGGGTCTTTTCCAGGAGTCTTCTCTTCTCATGATGTGGCCAAATTATTGGAGTCTCAGCTTCAGGATCTGTCCTTCCAGTGAGCACTCAGGGCTGATTTCCTTCAGAATGGATAGGTTTGATCTTCTTGCAGTCCATGGGACTCTCAAGAGTCTCCATCGGCACCATAATTCAAAAGCATCAATTCTTCAGCGATCAGCCTTCTTTATGGTCCAGCTCTCACTTCCATACATCACTACTGGGAAAACCATAGCTTTAACGATACGGACCTTTGTTGGCAAGGTGATGGCATGTTCTAGTACACTGAAATGAATGTAATTTACGTAAATAGTTACTTACAATTTATGTAAGCTGTGTAACTATTTATGTAACTTACATTCATTTCAAAGTAAAGAAAATAGCTGACAGAGTGACAAATAATGTAGTATTTGGCAGAAACCAAACTGCAGCAGAACAGAAACAGGACTGATTGCAACAAATACATGTCTGAATGGAAATCTCTGCTTTCTTACACCCCTAGGAACCTGTGCCCCCCGTCCCGGTCAGTTGTTGTTAGGGTACAAATTTCATTGGCTGTGCTGTTGGGAGATGAAGGCCAACAAAATCTATAGAGTTACATCTTCCTCACTCCTGCTTTACATGTCAGCTCAGAAGTAAGTTAGTCCTATAGTGTTCAATAAGGCTTACTTCCAAGTAAGAGATATAAGATTACAGCATTGGCTACTTAATAACATGTCACCATTGTTGGGAATCTAACTAGCAAACCAGTTTCTCTGCCCTCTTCAGAATTGCTCTGAACTTGTTCCAGACCTGACAAGCCTTCAGCCTTAGATTAATATCCAAAAATAATGGTACATGTAATATTGACTCGCTTACAACAGATGAGCCAGACCTCAACTTTTGCCTTTTGGGACTGAAAGCTGTTTGGAAAGTGGGGGGTTCACATTGCAGGGTGGCGGAGACCATGCACCTTTCCTTCTATTTTTAGTTATTACAACTGCACATTTTTTAAAGACTGCAAAGCTGCCGGTTAAATAAATAAAACCTAACAGATTACCCTGGTTTTGATGAGGTACATTTTCAAGCACTTTGGTGTTAATTAATTTCAATCAAGGTGCCGTCAGTAATAGAGTTCAGAGATAGATTTATTGCAAGACTGTGGAAGCCCAACACTCTTTGAACAATACATAGCTCTCAATCAGGTGTAATAATGGAAAGGAGTGATGTCATAAAATATCAGCCCAACAAGCAGAGCGATGTAAATGGCTGGATCACTCTTGAAACTATATTGTTATAAATCTAACTGCCTTGTGGCTGAGTTATAAGGATAGGAGATTGATAAGCTGTTCTGCTTATAAAAGCGATTCGGGCTGCAATCCAAGACACCGTACCTCAAAAAGGATGTGGCAGAGCTGGAAAAGGAGGTGGAAAGAGTGGCCAAAATGATCCAGCGGTTGGAGTAACTCCCATATGACAATAAATTGCAACGTGGGGCTTTTTTTGGTTTAGAAAAAAAAACAAGGACAGGTGAAAGGGGACAATGATAGGTGTTTACAAAATCACACATGATGTAGAGAAGACGACGAAGAAGAAAAGTTTGGATTTGATATCCCGCTTTATCACTACCCAAAGGAGTCTCAAAGCGGCTAACATTCTCCTTTCAATTCCTCCCCCACAACAAACACTCTGTGAGGTGAGTGAGGCTGAGAGACTTCAGAGAAGTGTGACTAGCCCAAGGTCACCCAGCAGCTGCATGTGGAGGAGCAGAGACTCAAACCCAGTTCCCCAGATTACGAATCTACAGCTCTTAACCACTACACCATGCTGGGTCCACTAGAGAAAGTGGATAAGGAGAAACTCCCCCTTCCCTCCTCCCACGCTGTCATAAGACTAGACCCAGGAGGCATTCGAGAAGCAACTGTATTTAACATCCCCACCAATGGAGCCCCCTATAAGTGGGGGTGTTTGGGAAGAGAGGACAGGGCTGAGCCTTTGCATATTCTGTTGCATCCTGAGCTGGCCTTGTGACACCAATGGACCCAATAGGGGCCTGTTTGATGCACCAGCCTTGGAGTCATTTACATTGTTCTTCCTCTTGGGGTTCAGGCGTTTACATCAATAATAATTCTATCACTACCCCCGATGAAGTTTTATACAGAGCTCAGTGTGGATCGAGAGCCTATTTCTTGTAATAAATCCGTCCCTCTGCACTCATTTACTGATTACATGGCGTATGTCCCTCTTGTAACCCTCTTGGCAAACTTTGTTATCTAAATGGACAGGAGGAAAGACGGCACTTAAAAAAAGAAGAAGCAAAGAATAGGTTAAAAGTAGGTTGAGCTGTTCACATACAATCAGTTTAGCTTAATTTAATGCAACTGCGGGAAGGGTACTCTGAATTTGATCAGAGAAACAGCAGAGTTAATGTGGTGTTTAACCTTTTCCTTCTGGGCCTTCTGTCCCAGAGGTGTCCCCACTGAAGCTTCTTTTCCTGACATGGGGACAGGAATATATGGGTCTGATTAATATACCCATAAGAGGGAAAGGAACAGGAGGAGATAATTTTGATTGGGAAAGAGTTAAGCCCCTCCTCTGATTAAATCCAAAGTTACCTTTAGCTGTAAGTGTTGTGCCTTTTTTAAAAAAAAAAAAAATGGGAGGTATTTCATTCGCCTCTCATGTCAAAATTAATTTTGTACTCAGAATATTGGCCTGCGTCGTGTCTCTTTTTCAATTTGTTCTTCTGCCTGGCTGATTTGGTGGGATGAAGCGGTTCTTGAGTATGATGGTTGAACAATAACCTACTGCTGTTACAATAACCTACTGTCACAAACACGATTTAAGGACAGCTAAATTCTTTTCAAAAATTATTTCAGTAGAATAAGATTTAACTCTCTCTCATTAAAACCAGCAGGACTTAAAAGTTCGTTTTGCCTAGCTTGAGCCTGGCGCCCCCAAGAATTTGGCACCCGGGTGCCCTGCACCCCTTGCACTGCTGGGTGAAGACAGCCTTGCTTGTGCCATTTCTGAGGTGAACATAACTTCTCTTCCCCCAGATATTGGCCGGTACCTTTTAAGTTAGAAGTAGCCAACAAGGGGTGACCTCTGAATGTTTTGGACAAATTCCCATCAGCCCCAGCCAGCACGGCTAATGTTCAGGCCAGAAACTTCTGCGTGGCACCATGTTGGCTGCCCTTGACAAGTAATAAGGTAAAGGGACCCCTAACTATTAGGTCCAGTCGTGACCGACTCTAGGGTTGCGGCGTTCATCTCGCTTTATCGGCTGAGGGAGCCAGCATACAACTTCCGGGTCATGTGGCCAGCATGACTAAGCCGATTCTGGCAAACCAGAGCAGCGCACGGAAATGCCGTTTACCTTCCCGCCAGAGCGGTACCTACTTATCTACTTGCACTTTGAGGTGCTTTCAAACTGCTAGGTTGGCAGGAGCAGGAACTGAGCAACGGGAGCTCACCCCGTTGCGGGGATTCGAACCGCCAACCTTCTGATCGGCAAGTCCTAGGCTCTGTGGTTTAACCCACAGTGCCACCCATGTCCCTCAGACAAGTAATAACATTTAGTATTTATGTAACTGTTGGTAGCATTCAAAACACAGTCTGACTGTCAGGGCCGTCTTTACCTGGGGGTGCAAGGGGTGCTGGGCACCTGGGTGCCAAATTGTATAGAGCTGCTATGCGGCAGTGGGGTCAGCAGCACCTTTGACACGACTGATCTCACGCCGCCTGCCTGCTAATGCTGCTGCAGGGAGAGCTCTCTGGAAAGTCTCTCTCACCAAAGCCAGGAGGAGGGTGAGTGACAGGAAAGAGGGAGGAACAGACAGAAAGAGAATGCGCCTATCTAGCGATGGGAGCACACACAGGCTCCAGAAGAAGAACTCGTATATGCGCGCTCGCTAGGGCCCTCCCAGCTCCTCTAGAAATAAGGTTGATCCCACAAAGAAAGGCTGCCTGAGATGGCTTTCCCACGCATGCACCCTGTTAAGTTGTGGGTGAACATATCAGACGACACAGTGATTCTTCAAACAGCTCTTGTTTATTCACAGGCCAGGACAGAATTGAACTGAGGAGCTCAGTCAGCCCGCTTATATAGAGCTTCACTAGAACGCAACAGTAACCATTTTCTGTAACTATCCAATCACTGAAGGTCACTTTTGATCCCTTATTTGCATATGTGGACCTGAACTATCTACAGTATCCCCCTGCTGTCCCAGGGTGAGAACTTCAGTACATTACACGCCCGTCTCATCTTTCAGACACCCCCCACGACTGTAAGGGCATGAGTGGAGTCTTTACACCAACTCCCAATGTGTTCTTTGTCTTCTTTAGAAAAGCTGCTTTTAAACAAAACACACACCAAAAAAACCCCCTCCTTTTGGTGCCGTGCAGGTGTGAGCGCTATTTATCAAATGATAATAACGACATAAGGAATAATAAAAGTTAATTTGGGGGCTAAACTAAATTTGGGGGTGCTGGGCGGAACTTTGCACCCCAGCGGTGCATATGCCAGTAAAGAAAAACCAGTAAAGAAAAACAATACTTTTAGTTGACTCCACTGTCACTTTGTTGTGTGTCAGTTTTGTGTACCCATATGATCTGTTGTGATGAATTTCATTCATTCTGCTTTATCAGAGGTCGGCAATGTGTGGCCCATGGGCCGGATGTGGCCCATGAAGACCGTTTTACCGGCCCACAAGCCACCCCCGAACTGAGCCGCCCGCTCAGTGAGTCCCCCACGCGCTGCACTAAACCGGCACAGCGCATCATGGGGGCTCGCAAAGCGGTGCCAGTAATATCACATCTGTGGATGCTCAGATACCGGAAATTGCTTCTGCACATGCCCAGATGCCGAAAATCGCTTCTGCACAGGCGCGATTTTCGGCATCTGGGAATGCGCAGAAGCAATTTCCAGCGCTGCGCTGCGCTGCACTGGCCCAGCCCACGGACGATCTCTGCAGGAGTGATCTGGCCCATGGCCGGTGAGCCTTGCCAATCCCTGAGCTATATCAACGGGCCACCCTGTATATTAATGGGAAGCAGGGAGAGCTAATGGCTTAAGGCCATATAATGATGCATAGAGAGAGACAAGTTCTGAAACCCAGGCTTTGTGTTTCGGAGCTCACCATTTCACTAGCTTTGCACCATTGCACAGTCTTTAATTCCCTTCGCGTCTCTTTCAGGAACAAATGGAACATGGGGGGGGGGATTATATTGGGCAATAAAATTATATTGTGCTTGTGTAAAAAAAAATGTGCAAGTCATTAAGCAGAATAAAGAGAGGCTGGAAGTTAAAACACTAAGCTTAGATGATTTAAGCTTTGTTCTAGTTAAATGTGCAATATGTTTCCCAAAAATGAATTGGTCTTTGGGGCTGAATAAATAGTAGATATATCAAGCCCCATTTTGAAAAGAACTAATATTATCTGTGCATATAATTTTTAAGACTTTTATAATTAGTTGGTCATTTTTGCTTGTTTAGAATGGGAGACAGGGAGGGCTTTGTGGGGTCAGTTTCTAAATGAGCAGTAACTCCAGAGGGATAGCCTATTGTAGAAAAGCAATAAAGTGTTCTGTGGCACCTTAAAGGTGTGGGGTAACTATTTTATTTTAGCGTATGCT
Organism: Podarcis muralis; assembly: GCF_964188315.1. Classification (NCBI taxonomy): domain Eukaryota; kingdom Metazoa; phylum Chordata; class Lepidosauria; order Squamata; family Lacertidae; genus Podarcis; species Podarcis muralis. The sequence goes on along the minus strand of NC_135660.1, from coordinate 83,966,478 downwards.
TATTCACCCTAGATAAGGCCATGACCCACTAACTGAAGATGAATGCTTCAGCTGGGGTCTCTTTTCCTGGTTAAGTTTTCTATGCCTTTTATAGCATCCTATCAGGCATAAACTCAACAGGTGCAGCTTTGCTTTCCCTGTAGTCAGTCCTCCCCGAACCTGTTGACTTTCTACCTCTCTTATTGCTGCAAAACCCCCAAACCCACCCATATTTGGTGAAGGAAGCAGGAAGCAACAGAGATAGATCTACAGAGAGAGAGATCAACAGAGCAAAAGTAAAAATACCGCATTTTTTGCTCTATAAGACTCACTTTTTCCCTCCTAAAAAGTAAGGGGAAATGTGTGTGCGTCTTATGGAGCGAATCCAGGCTGCGCAGCTATCCCAGAAGCCAGAACAGCAAGAGGGATTGCTGCTTTCGCTGCGCAGCGATCCCTCTTGTTGTTCTGGCTTCTGAGATTCAGAATATGTTTTTCCTTGTTTTCCTTCTCCAAAAACTAGGTGCGTCTTATGGTCTGGTGCGTCTTATAGAGCGAAAAATACGGTATTTTGTAGATTAAAAATGGGGAAGGGGTGCCCATTTTGCAGTGTTGAACTAAAGGTGGGTTCTGAAGTTGGGTAGAACGGTACAGGTGACAAGGCCAGTGGTGTTATTTCAGCCTTCAGCAGGAAGGGCAAAGATGCTCATGGCTAGGCAAAGATTTGCACAAAGGTTCAAGGACCTGCTCTTGGATATATTCAAGATAAAGGCACAAAATGCTTGTTTGAAGAGCATTTGTCTGTGTGGAACTCTGATCTCCAAACGCCAACTACCTACAAAGCTCACTGGGTGACGTTGGTCAGCTACTCTCAGCCTAAGCCACTCTACAGGTACAGAAGGAATGCAGTCCAGTTCACATTCTAATGCAAACTTGAGTCATTTCCACTTCCTGAAACAATATGCAAACTGAAGCACAGCTAGCCTTTGGATGTTTGCACTTCTCTGCGAGGCAATTCCCCAACCAGATAATGCATTTGAGCAAGTGTGCAAGCATGCATATATTCATGGAAATACCATACAGAAATGCACGATGCTTGTCAAAATGTCTATTACGGGAAATTCCTTACGGAAAGCGTGTGTATTAGGGAGCGGTCGAATCACACTAAAATATGGATGAAATTTCGTGAGGATTAAAAACAAATAAATCGCAAACTGATGGAGAAATGTGGAGAGCTTGTGGCATCTGAATATAGACTGCATTTTTAATCAAGGCATATATTGGCTTATATTTGATCAGGTTCCTAAATTAAATGGGCTTAGATTTTCAAATGTTTCATGCCAGGCAAGAAGGCCAGCTGTTTATAGAGAAAACCTTGGCCATTCTCCTAAGACAAGGGGCCCCCCTTTGATTTATAGCAGAAAACAATTCTCAAAGTCATAAAAGCTGGAATTACAGGTTAAAGAGCAAGGTTACGGACCCAACATAATTAAGAGTTAGTAAACAGTAAAATAAAACCATGTGCCTTAAACTTGAGCCAGATCTTCTTTCTAAGGTTAAAAGGCCAAGACCAAATGGAGAAGCATCCAGCTGGCAGAAAGAGAGGCTTTTTGGGAAGTCTTTTTAAAGCATTTTTGGGAAGTCTTTTAAAACTGTTTCTTTCTTAAACTGAGAGAGTTTGAGGAAGAGCTAATGGAAAACGAAACAACTAGCTGGAGTATGAACAGAGGAAGAGGCTTTTTATTTCCTATTTTACTTTGAGGCTGTAAACTGTTCCTTCCTTGTTACTTTTAGGAAGTTTATCCTTCTAAAAAGCTATCTATGATAATGTATGAAATATGCTGGCTTAAATGTAATTATGCAAAGGATCTAGAAAGAAAGAAATGTTAAATTCTTATTTCATAGAGTCATATTGCTGTAGGAGACCAGGGGGGCAGATGAGCCTAGCCCCCCTGCCAGAAATGAGACGCCATCCGAGCAGTTCTGATATATATGGTTGTCAGACATTTGTTTAGAAACCTTCATATGAAGTAGATCTTTCAATGTTGATGTGAAACTCAAGATCCTTGACATATGTTTAAGATAAAAATTTAAGATTAACCATTTGTTTTAGAAGGCAGTAGGGCAAGGAGGGCAGGAGGTGAGCTGGTAATTAAGATTCCTTGTTGAGACACATGTAAAGATATATTAATACTTGTTTGTCAATTATAAATGGAAGGAAATATAGCTCTTTGTCTCCCATAAAAGGCAATAGGAAATGAGTGTATTTTTGTGATTGGTCATACCAATCAGCCAATAGGAATTTCAACCAGGCTGATGGGACAGATGCAGCCACAGGAGGAGCATAGGGGGCTGGATTAAGGAAATATAAGTGCTGGCCATAATGGCAGGAGGCCAGGCCAGAGCTTGGTAACCATATACCACTGTGCCTCACATTTATTTGTCTGACAAATAAATTATTTTAATTTCTCTGTTGCTGCGTTGAATATTTCATTCCAGCTAAGCGTTAACCACAAGCAGGGTGCTACATTTTATGGTGCCCTGTGACTCGGATAAGTGGTCTGCTGGAACGCAGCCCCTTCGCCCTATTGAGCAGGGTACAAGAGAGAGGATCTCTAAACTGCTTTTCCAGCGCGCACTGGATAAATTTTTCCAGGGGAACGCAGAAGTCTCGTCTGTCTGATACCCTGCTCACTGGCGGCGACGGACCGGGGGGAAACGGAACCAGCTAAGGGTAAGTGCACTAAAGGGTTTTGGCCCTCCAATTAATTGGGAGGAAGAGAAGTCCTGATCAAACTTCTGCGTCTCAGTAAAGGGGAACTGAGTACGCTAGGTGGCTGGGTACATCAGATGGTGATCTGGTGTAGGGCAAAAGGGAAGATTGGGAGGTAGAGTGTGGTTGAAGTATCTAGCGCATTGCATGTGTGAGAAAGTACAATGTGTAACTGACCTAAGTGTGGAGTGAGTACTACTTCGTTTCCCAGTAAGGTGTGTGTGTGAGTGACTGAGTGGATACTTCACAGGGCCATACAATGGGAGTTGGGGGTTCAAAGGGGGAAATACACCTCTTGAATGTATGTGAAATAATTTTAAGAAAGCCTTCTCAGGGGCATATGGAGTCAAAAGGACGCCAGAGCGCTTGAGAACGTTATGTGAACTAGAATGGCCAAAACAAAATACTGAATGGCCATCTCAAGGAACCTTTGATATAAATTTAGTAAGCTAACTTTGGTCTAACATCACCAAAGAAACTGGAGGGTGCCCAGAACAATTTTCATATATAGATTCTTGGCTGAGCACATTAAATAAAAATCCTCCATGGATAAGGGAATGCAAAGTCCAACGATGTAAATTATTGGCTGTAAAAGCCAAAGCTAGGAAAGGAATCTTGCCAAATAAATTCAAACCCTCCACCAGTTGTAACCCCAAGGCAAGAAAGTGGAATGAATAATGGGGGTGGAGTCATAGAACTTGATTCCTTGATAGATTATGATAAATATCTTCAGGAGGCATTGGAGTCCTATAATGAAGCCCAAGCAGAAGTGGTTATTCCACCTGTGAGTCCCAGTAGAACTCCATCTACAGTCTCTTTTAGTGGAACAACTGATTGCCTACCCCAAACCCCTGTACATCCAAGTCCTAGAGAATTATTACAGAAGTTACAGGGAGACCTTAATCGGTCAGCAAGCAATACAGCCAGGCGTATTAAGCTGCTAAAAGAACGCCTTGGGACAAATACCATCCCCTATGATTTGAGGCCCCTAGAGCAAAGTGAAGAAAAAGGTCACGTAGTAGCCCCTCTTAGAAGAGTATTTGATGCACTTGAGGAGCCTGTGCTGGTTAATGGGCAACCTGGACCACGGCCACCTCGAACTTCGACCCTGCAATGTATTCCATTCACAACTACAGTCTGATGAATTGGAAAACGCCCCATCTTTCGCAGAAAAACCTCAGGCTATGATGGACTTGGTGACTTCAATAGTAAAATACTCATAGTCCTACTTGGACAGATTGTCGCCAGCTCCTGAATACTCTCTTCACCACTGAGGAAAGGAGAGACGTAATTAAAAAGGTACAGATATATTTGCGTGAGCAGGCCAGAGTGGGAAATATTTATAATATTGACCGTCATCTCCAAGACAACTTTCCCTTGGAAGATCCTAATTGGGATCCAAACAATGCAATTCACCTGGCCAGGCTTACCACCTACCGCCAGACGCTTGTGCAAGGTATCCGCAGGGCATGCCAGAAGCCCACTAATATGTCTAAAGTCTCAGGAGGGTAGACGTGTTACCCATAACACTGTTTCGTGTTCGGTGTTACCCACAAAAAGACTTAAGTTGTCACCTTTTGAGCTCCTGTATGGGAGGCCGCCCTCCTTTGTTCAGGATATTCCAACTGACCTCAAACAAATAGGAGACCATGTGACACAGGGACAAGTGCAATCTCTCTCCCGTGTTTTTGTCTCTCTCCCGTGTTTGTTTGTTTTTTTTATCTTAACAGGTGGGCCCTCAAGCACACGCCGTGCAGCATTGCCAAGCCGATTCATCAGCTCCAGGCTGGCATAGCATATGGGTGAAAGAGTGGAAAACGTGATCCACTTGCACCTAAGTGGCGTGGACCTTACACCGTCTTGCTCTCTACTCCAACAGCGGTGAAGGTAGCTGAGGTGACCCCCTGGATTCATCACTCCCGTTTGAAGAAGTCCGAAGGCAGTTGGACGTGCAAAGGTGACCCCTCTAATCCTTTAAAACTGACTCTCTCCAAAAACCCCTGTATCTAGCCCTACGGGGAACGGGTTAGGTCACGGGCAACATTAGACGACCGGCCTGCTGCAGCCACAATCTGGAAGCTGGCTGACCTGCGCACGCCTGAAGCTTGAGGAGCATCTGAACCAGCGATTGTGAAAGGGAAGATTCTCTTATACAATTGATTGACTGCCCCCTTGTGGAACAATTATCAGAGATATTACACATTGGGGATCCTTGGGATATATGTTTTGGTCTTGGTGGTTCCCCATTTCTGTCACTGGGGGAATTATATTGGGACTAATAGTTTTATGCTATCACAATAAGGTAATCTTTTGTGGAAGGAATGCATATGCTAGACATCAACATGATTTTATTATTAATCCTGATCCCTTGGTAAGGGGAAGGGTCCTTGAATCTGACCAGATTTGCTAAATATGGATTCAGCTATGACCACAATATGTGGGTAGGTTTAGCTGAAATGGTAGCCAATGTTGCAAATAGGACCAATTGCCTTGTTTGCTCTCTTGGGCCAGATGATTCAGAGGGAGGTATGCCCTTATTACCGATACCATTAGATGCCATTGGTATGGTAAGCGAAATGCCACACCAAACAGAAATACAGAATTTCCCCGGATGGAACTCAACTAAACCATTACAGTTACACCTGTACAAGGGGAATTCTGTGTACATAAATCATCAGATGCAGCTGATTCTACCATGATAGGCTCTTCTCATTGTCACTATACTTGGGATTATATTAAGAATAGTCATACCTGGGCACACGGTACTACCTATCGAACTCGGAATGCCTTGCCCTGTGCACCTCCTTTTATTCATGCATGGAAAGTGGTATGGAACATAACTGTGACAGAGAAAGGCAATCTAACATACTGCACTGTGAACTCTCTGCCTCTTTTGATATTTCGCCTTCTGTACTCCACGTACCAAAAACCTCAGACCCGATGGTTGTGGTGGATATGTGGAGAATGGGCATACAAGAAACTCCCTTCCAAATGGAGTGGGACTTGTTTCCTGGGATGGGTATTACCACCAATGTGGATATGCCCACTAGTTCAGCTAAGCGAACACGAAGGAATGCTGATATTTCTCGTATAGCAGGAGGAAGTACCCAAAGTTGGAGCGGTACTAATGATTGGCCACCAGAGCGCATTATAGCCTATTATGATCCTGCCTCCTGGAATCCTGGTGAGCTCATACAAGGGGCACGGGATCCTATTTATAATCTAAACAGAATAATTCAATTACAAGCAGTAGTGGAACTTGTAACCAATGCAACGGCCCAGAGTTTGAGACTTATTGCATAACAGCTGGATGAAAGTAGAGCCGCTATTTTGCAGCTGAAAATGGGAATGGATTATGTACTTGCCAAGCAGGGAGGTCTATGTGGAGTCTTGAACTTGACAGGGAATGCCTGTTGCTTTAACATTTCTGATAATGGTGAGGCAATCCGTGTGTTGGCTACAAAGATGGAGAATATAGCACATGTCCCAGTATAAACATGGGAAGGATGGGATATGGGATGGCTCACCAATTGGTTACTTAATGTCACAGGACTCAAAGGGATACTATTGTCTTGCTTGTTTTTCTTGACAGTAGTGGTAATGGTTTTATGTATGATGCCATGTATCATCTCATGTTTTAAGATCAAGCTATCAAGGACGCTTTGTAGCAAGGTCCTTGAGCTTGAAAGGGGGGAATGTGGCATCTGAATATAGACTGCATTTTTAATCAAGGCATATATTGGCTTATATTTGATCAGGTTCCTAAATTAAATGGGCTTAGATTTTCAAATGTTTCATGCCAGGCAAGAAGGCCAGCTGTTTATAGAGAAAACCTTGGCCATTCTCCTAAGACAAGGGGCCCCCCTTTGATTTATAGCAGAAAACAATTCTCAAAGTCATAAAAGCTGGAATTACAGGTTAAAGAGCAAGGTTACGGACCCAACATAATTAAGAGTTAGTAAACAGTAAAATAAAACCATGTGCCTTAAACTTGAGCCAGATCTTCTTTCTAAGGTTAAAAGGCCAAGACCAAATGGAGAAGCATCCAGCTGGCAGAAAGAGAGGCTTTTTGGGAAGTCTTTTTAAAGCATTTTTGGGAAGTCTTTTAAAACTGTTTCTTTCTTAAACTGAGAGAGTTTGAGGAAGAGCTAATGGAAAACGAAACAACTAGCTGGAGTATGAACAGAGGAAGAGGCTTTTTATTTCCTATTTTACTTTGAGGCTGTAAACTGTTCCTTCCTTGTTACTTTTAGGAAGTTTATCCTTCTAAAAAGCTATCTATGATAATGTATGAAATATGCTGGCTTAAATGTAATTATGCAAAGGATCTAGAAAGAAAGAAATGTTAAATTCTTATTTCATAGAGTCATATTGCTGTAGGAGACCAGGGGGGCAGATGAGCCTAGCCCCCCTGCCAGAAATGAGACGCCATCCGAGCAGTTCTGATATATATGGTTGTCAGACATTTGTTTAGAAACCTTCATATGAAGTAGATCTTTCAATGTTGATGTGAAACTCAAGATCCTTGACATATGTTTAAGATAAAAATTTAAGATTAACCATTTGTTTTAGAAGGCAGTAGGGCAAGGAGGGCAGGAGGTGAGCTGGTAATTAAGATTCCTTGTTGAGACACATGTAAAGATATATTAATACTTGTTTGTCAATTATAAATGGAAGGAAATATAGCTCTTTGTCTCCCATAAAAGGCAATAGGAAATGAGTGTATTTTTGTGATTGGTCATACCAATCAGCCAATAGGAATTTCAACCAGGCTGATGGGACAGATGCAGCCACAGGAGGAGCATAGGGGGCTGGATTAAGGAAATATAAGTGCTGGCCATAATGGCAGGAGGCCAGGCCAGAGCTTGGTAACCATATACCACTGTGCCTCACATTTATTTGTCTGACAAATAAATTATTTTAATTTCTCTGTTGCTGCGTTGAATATTTCATTCCAGCTAAGCGTTAACCACAAGCAGGGTGCTACAAGCTGAAGACTGGAAAAATGAGAAATCTGAAGTGCAGGAAGAGGTGACTGATTTCCAAAATGGCTTCCCTGGTAAATGGCCTTTATTTAGTCTCCTCTCAGTCTCTGCCTAGGGACGTGGGTGGCGCTGTGGGTTAAACCACTGAGACTGGGACTTGCCAATCAGAAGGTTGGCGGTTCGAATCCCCGCGACAGGGTGAGCTCCTGTTGCTTGGTCCCTGCTCCTGCCAACCTAGCAGTTTGAAAGCACATCAAAGTCCAAGTAGATAAATAGGTACCACTCCAGTGGGAAGGTAAACAGTGTTTCTGTGCGCTGCTCTGGTTCGCCAGAAGCAGCTTAGTCATGCTGGCTACATGACCCAGAAGCTGTACGCCGGCTCGCTCGGCCAGTAAAGCGAGATGAGCGCCGCAACCCCAGAGTTGGCCACGACTGGACCTAATGGTCAGGGGTCCCTTTACCTTTATAGTCTCTGCCAGATGGTACATTAATGCCCCCCAGAGAAAATCAATGCACCCTCTGAGGTCATTACAGCTTCCCTTGTCACAGTCTCCATGGGTCCATACAATTTCCCTTTGGCTTACCTTAACAGTACCTTTAACTGTTGGCATGAGGCACTATTGTTTTGTCTGCCGAAGCGGCAAGCAGCAGAGGCTGCCATTGCCTGGCTTTGCCCTCTAGATGATATGGGCCTTGCTGAAGTCACATCACAACAGAAGCCGCCGAGCCGTCTCGGAGATTCCGCGAGGCAGCTTGGCATTTCTCCTCAGAAGTTGCTCAGGTAAGGAGATCTGGCGACGTGCAAGTCAACTCAAAGGAGTGCTGTTGTTTAAGCACTTTGAAGTTGACACCGTCACTGCGAACAGGCAGCCCGTGGCTGAAGGGAGATTTTTAATACAAACAGAATGACATTAATATCACACTTTACCATAATGGGGGAGAAGGGATTGAGGGGAGCCTTTAAAGCTCTCGGTGGCGTCGTTCTCTCCTTGCAAGGGAGGCGGGGTAGGGGAGAGACTAGAGTAGTGTCTTGCTTTGCTTTATACAGGGGAGAAAGGTGTCACATTGATGGAACTGGGATTTTAGAAGTGAAGCAAATGAGAAACAAGTGCAGACTAGGTTGAGGGCCAGAATGTTTCAAGCCGTGCCATTTTCTAAAGATCTATTCCAGCCACTTCTGTAGCGAGCTTTTATTCAGCGAGTTCAGGGCTGGGGAGTAGAAGAGCTGAAACTCATTAAAACAACATCAAGCAGTCGGTGCAAATAGAATATTTAAAAGACATTATCCAGGAACCCCAAATGCAAGTTTCGCTTCATAATATTTATCTGCAGAGAGTGCTTTGTCCCCCCTTCTTCTTTCCTTTCCTGAATGTGGTGATGGTTATAGACTGTATATGCTCTGCTCAGCATTTGAGTTGTCACGATAAAAGGGCATAAGCTGTATAAATAACAGTTGTTGGCACATGAAAGGGATGCTACATGGATTGTTCTTCTGGAGGACCAACCACTGGTTCTTTTGTTCAATCCAAAAACAATTGTATAATTTTTACTTGATGTTTTTAAGAAACGCAGTCATGGTCGTCATTCCATAGGAGCACCAAAAAAAATGAAAAAATATGTTTCTGCGGGGCAAAAGAGTGCCATTGGCCATAGCATTCAGCTTCCTAAAAATGTCAGCTATCATTTTAGAAATAACAAACAAAGCAAGTTTCTAGCCCTCATGACTGTGGAGATAACACTCAAAAATATATGGAGAATGCCCACTGAAATATATGAAGCCAGTATAACTAGAGGAAGGGATGTGGGTGGCATTGTGGTCTAAACCACAGAGCCTACGACTTGCCGATCAGAAGGTCGGTGGTTCGAATCCCCATGACGGGGTGAGCTCCCGTTGCTCAGTCCCTGCTCCTGCCAACCTAGCAGTTCGAAAGCACGTCAAAGTGCAAGTAGATAAATAGGTACTGCTCTGATGGGAAGGTAAATGGTGTTTCTGTGTGCTGCTCTGGTTCGCCAGAAGTGGCTTAGTCATGCTGGCCACATGACCCGGAAGCTGTACACCAGCTCTCTTGGCCAGTAAAGCGAGATAAGCACTGCAAGCCCAGAGTCGTTCACGACTGGACCTAATGGTCAGGGGTCCCTTTACCTTTTATAACTAGATGATCCTTGGGGTCCCTTCCAACTCTACAGTTCTGTGACAAAAACTATGTACAGATAACCATACCTACAAACAGGAGTCAGGTGAAGTCTATTGTTAGATGAGCTTCGCTTCTCTCCCACACCCTCGACCTGACATCTTTGCCTCCCAAATCTAGTGCTGATTTCTAGAGTTGAAACTGCCATTTTGTGTGTTGGCCACCATTTTACCCACCCAAAAAATGCCTTTTGGAATGGGCTGTTCTATAGAAAAATGAAATACAGTCCAGCAGCTGATTGGACCTGCAAGGTACTCCAGTAAGTAAGTAATTACATACTTATCACTGTCTGTACTTTTTGGGATTTAATTTCTAGTGACCTCACTGTTTGCAACCTACACACTCAAACACACAAACACACATCATGCTCTTATATATATATATCTGTAATTCAGGATTCAGAGGACGAGATGGTTGGACAGTGTTCTCAAAGCTCCTAACATGAGTTTGACCAAACTGCAGGAGGCAGTGGAAGACAGGAGTGCCTGGCGTGCTCTGGTCCATGCGGTCATGAAGAGTCGGACACGACTAAATGACTAAACAACAACAACAATTCAAGATTGTGCTTCATGCATCGGATGACATGGCCTGTAGTCCATTTATAATCTGTTGGTCTTTTAAGGGGCCTCAAGACTCTTTTTTCTTTTCTTTACTGAACAGTGAATATACCTAATACCATATGTTGGTGTCATTTCACACAAGGGCCGGCCCAGGACATTTTAGCACCCATGGTGAACCACAAAATGGCGTCTGCCTCCTGCCAGGCAAGAAGGAGTGAATGAAGATCTACTTCAGGAACGCAGGTGAGAGGAGATCAGCAGTGCCTCCTATTCACCATAGCTGATGTAAAAGCAGCATGGGGGGAGTGCCAAGGCGGAAGCAAATCCAGCCTCAAGGGGCATGCTGCTCCCATCACTGCCACTGCGGCAAGAGCAGCAGGGGACACATTCCTTTGAGGCCGAATCTGCTGCCCCAGTGGATCCTACTGCCTCAGGCAGCCCCCTCACCTTGCCTCATGGGTGGGCCAGCCCTGCAGTGTGAGTCCAGCCCCACTTTTCAAATCCAGGCACCCAGCCAATTATTTTGTTATTTACGTGGGTCACGGGGATTCGTATTTGCATGCACACACAAAATAGAAGGTCTAAGAAGGAGATCTCACCTCCCCACACCAGGAAACCTGACACTTTTCATAGATGTTGCAACTCTTTACAGACACCATTTCCCTGTTATTCGGTGCTGCTTCTGGCCATTTTTGTCTTTTTAGAAATTCCTCCTTGCATGTTCCGAATCAATCTAGGTTCATGTACTAGATACAGTGATGCCACGAAGCACCTTTGTTGATCAGATTTAACGATGCTCTGATGCTGTTAGAGTGAGGGTGATGTTTTCCGCACTGGTCACATGGGGAAAACCTAGGCAGTTAGGGATCAGATCTAAGAACCATTTATTGGACTTTTTGCGATGGCATTTTTTAAAATGCCAAACAGGAGGCAGGGTTCTTTTGATTATGATGAACCCCTTTTATGAAACTAGTTTCTCCCCAGCTTAGTCCTAGCTCAAGGTGTGTGTGTTTCGAACAGCATGATAAAGGCAGCTGCTGCAACCAAAACCCAACTGTTAAGAACAAACCACTTACAGGATTTGATTAAAAATAAATGGCAGGTGGTCTTGCAGTGCATTACAGCTCTGGTAGTCTATTCAGTTCACTTGCTTTTGGGCTGGGCACCTAATGTCAGATAGATTGGGTCATAGCCGCTAGGTCCAAATGCTTCTCCACAACGAATGGGAACAGGTGAACAGGGAAAGGTCCAATTTGGGCTCCCTGATACTTTTATGTAGAGGAAGATGCAGATCTAGAAAGATATTCTGGGGTCTTTACTCATCTCCTCTAATAAGAGCTGGAGCAAGCTCCTTTATAGGGTGCCTGTATGATCTTCCCCAGCTATCCATCTTTTGTGTCTATCGATATCAAAATGGGCAGCAGCTTTGCGACTTGCTATAAACAAATGTTTCATTGCATTACAAACCATTTCTTTGCTAAAACACCCATGAAATCTGCCTCCTGACACAGTTGCTCCAGCAGACTAATCTGATTGTGATTGGCTGTGAATGAAATGGAAATGGGAAAATTCCACTAAGCAGGCGAACATGCCGAACTGATTTTCAGCCAATTTGAAACCCAGGTTGGCTGAAGACCTTCCTCAGATAAAACCCTGTAAGTGAAAAGCTGAAGTGCATCTGAATGTAAAAGCCAAAATCAATTTGATTTTAAATGATTTTCAACTGATTTTAAAAGGCAACGGTGTGGAACTTATGTGGAAGGTTAAAAGGCTTCAATTTGATTCCCTTCAGATGAAGACAAGCTTATTTTTCCCTCTTTATTCGATTTATTTCTCTCCCTTAATCTTTCTACTGTTTTTCAAGGTCTCGGCTATTGCTTAGCCAATTTTATTCAAGAATTACTGGACCAGCAATGCAAAGTTGTTGCTTTTTAAACGTCCGGACTAAAACACTGGATGAGGCATTGAAAATGTAGTATAAACAAGTGGGGTTCTGCAACACAATGTTGTAGAGTATCCCTGGCATGTGTGACTATTAGCTTGTGACTGAGCGGCTTGAAAACAAAAGCTAGCACCAAAAGCATTAAGAGCTGCTGCTCTAACTAGACGCTTCCTTCATGCGCTTTTGTTGTGGTAGTTGTTGAGTTTTTGACAACCCTGCCACGCCATTGCTAATATCTACTTTTATTTTTAAAAATCTAGGTTCTGCATTCTAATGCCTGATGTAACCAGACTAAAGACAGACAGCAACTATCACCTGCCGACTTTCACCTCTCAAGAAAGTTTGTGGCGAACAAACCCAACATACTTGGGCGATATATCAACTTGTATGTGGGCAGGAGAATTGCTCTGACACTGGCGAATTGAGAGATGGGGAGGTGAGCTTCCTCATGGCATCAACATCATGGGATGCGACTGGATCTATGAACACAAGTATCAGCGTTCCGGCACTAGTGGTAGAGTGTTTTATCTGTGGAGAAGGAAGGGAGGAAATCGTTTCAGGGCCCCCTTAATTAATCACTCTGCTTTGCATCCTGTTATTGGACCCTGGAAATGCTTTATGAACCTGGAAGCAAATATGGTGTCCTATGTCCAGGAATGAAGTGTGAGACAAGGTAAAAGGTCAAGACAAACTGTGGTCATTTTCAAAGCATCAGAGGTATCATTCTGGAGGTCTCCAGTTATGACTCATGATGTGCACTGCATCTATCCTATTTGTCACCTTCAGCAAAACATTTTGAAGGTGTTTGCAACACTGCAAAAACCTGCAAAATCCACTTGACGAATGATTGGCAGTTCTGTCTTGTACTGTTTTGTCTGGTACTGTGTTGTCTTTGGTAACTGCACCCTTCTCTTGAGCTTCCTCAACCTGTGTATGGCCATTGTTGTTAGCCGTTGCTCAACAAGCTGGACTTATGTCTTGAATGGGAAGCTTTGGGTTGACTTTTTCTTCGAAAGGCAGGATATAACTTTTTAGGAGAAAATAAGCAAGCAAGCAAGCAAGGCATCTATCTGAGGTGAATGATGGATGACTGATTGCTTTCTCCCCAAGAGCTGAGTCTAGTAGGTTGTTTTTTTTTACAAAAACAAACTACCTGTATTCCCACTCCCACCCCAAAATCAATCCACTATTATGAGGAGAAGTGTGTGTGTGTGTGTGTGTGTGTGTGTGTGTGTGTGTGTCCCATAGTTGTTTATTATGGGGGGTGGGGTGTTTTTATATCTGGCTGGGGGAAAAGACATGGCTATGGGGGTTGGAAGGCAGTATCATCTAAGAGTGGAAAGGATGATAGGAGAGAGTCATGAAAATAGCTGCTGTTTTTGTTTGTTTGTTTGTTTGTTTGTTTGTTTGTTTAAGCATTTAAGTGTGTAGGAACATAGGAAATTGCCTTGCAGTAGGTCCGACCATTGGTCTATCTTTGTCAGTAAGGTAAAGGTAAAGGTAAAAGACCCCTGGATGGTTAAGTCCAGTCAAAGGTGACTATGGTGTTGTGGCACTCATCTCACTTTCAGGCTGAGGGAGCCAGTGTTTGTCCACAGACAGCTTTCTGGGTCATGTGGCCAGCATGACTAAACCGTTTCTGGGAAACCAGAACGCACAGAAACACTGTTTACCTTCCCACCACAACTGCTAGGTTGGCAGGAGCTGGGACAGAGAAATGGGAGCTCACCCTGTCATGTGGATTCGAACCGCCAACCTGATCAGCAAGCCCAAGAAGCTCAGTGGTTTAGACCACAGCGCCATAGCTGTCAACTTACAGATTTGAAAATAAGGGATCAGCAGCCTTGAAAATAAGGGACCAGCAGCCAAAATAAGGGACCTGCAGCCTCACCTGTTCCAGGCACTCCTGTCCTCCTGCAGTCTGGTCAAACTCATGCTGGTAGCTTCGAGAACACTGTCCAACCAACTTTGTAACCAGAGGTTCAACTGAATAGAATCTGAATCACATGCACCGCAAGGCCTATGCAGCCTCAACTTAAGATGGCTCCCCGGCCTGGCTTTGCACTGCAAAGTTTGCAGCAGCACGTGCAACAAAATGGTGTCCAGCATTCAAAAAACCCCTCAGCTTGCATTAACTAGCCACACACAAGGCATGCAAGCTCCACCCCCCAGTCATTCTTAGACTTCTTGCTGGGTGAGCAACACAGCCAAGCAACACAGTTGGAGCCTCCCTCCTCCCTGGCCAGCAGGGAGGGAGGGAGAGGAGCTGCTTCCTTTGAAATTTAAGGGACATTTAAGGGACATCCATCAATAAGGGACAGCAGCGGGACATGGCGCTGGAATAAGGGACTGTCCCTTCAAATAAGGGACACTTGACAGCTATGCACAGTGCCACCCGTGTCCCATATCTTTGTCAGTAGTTCATGACTGGCTGTGGCTCTCCAGGACCTCAGACAAGGTGCTCTCCCAGCCATACCTGGAGATGCTGAAGACTGAACCTGGGACCCTCTTTGGGCACAGCAAATGCTCTGCCACTGAGCTATGCCCTGTTCCCTAGCAACTATCAATATCTGCAGCACTTTGCAGAGCAACCTCAGCAAAAGGACAGCATGCCACCTACCCTGAGAGGCTTACAATGCTTGGCTTTGGCCATGAGGATGACAACACATGGGTGGAAGGAAAGAGAGGGGCAAAGATTAGAAGAGATGGGTGCAAGCAAAGACAGGGGTGCATCTTAAAGGTTCTCCTCCTTTGGAGGTTTTCAAGCAGAGGTGGGATGGCCATCTGTCATGGGTGCTTTAGCTGAGATTCCTGCAATGCAGGATGTTAGACTAGATCATAGCTGTCAACTTACAGATTTGAAAATAGAGGACCAGCAGCCTCGAAAATAAGGGATCAGCAGCCAAAATAAGGGATTTTCTGGGCACAGGAATGTTCAACCTCTGAGCCCCTCCGAGCCAAAGGCAGAAAGCCCAGCCAGCAGCCAAACGAAGCCTCAAGCGGTGGTTCCCACAGTGCAGCAACCCAGCAAACGGGATGCAGCAAGGAAAACCACCATCACCTCTCCACTGGGAAGCGCTGAGCAAAGGCGAGTCCCCAGGCAATGCGGCCGGGCACAAGGCATGCAAGCTCCACCCCCTCAGTCATTCTTAGACTCCTTATTGGGTGAGCAACGCAGCCAAGCAACACAGTTGGAGCCTCCCTCCTCCCTGGCCGGCAGGGAGGGAGGGAGAGGAACTGCTTCCTTTGAAACCCAGGAAATTTAAGGGACATCATCAATAAGGGACAGCAGTGGGACATGGCACTAGGATAAGGGACTTTCCCGCCAAATAAGGGACAGTTGACAGCTATGGACTAGATCTACAATGATTCTATAAGACTGAAGACGAGGGTTCAGGAGGCAGGTTTTAAACTGGATTGAAGGAAGGGTGATGGCAGGGGCAGTACATAAGTGTTTGGGAAGCTAACTTCAGGCCCCAAGCAACAAAGAAGAAAGGGTGGAGCCATAGAAAAGGGCCTTGTGTGCACGAGTGAGAAGGCAGGGTGTCAATTGTCTCTGACAGGAGTTTGTGCGTGCCGAGCATCTTGTTTTGGGGTGGATGGAAATAGTAACATGTGGCTCCAGAATCTGAAACAGCCATGTCATCTTCTGTGGATCATCAAAAACTTGGCACATGCACTGTTGTTGGAAGGGCGGGGGGAGCCCATCTTCATGTCAGAGAAATATTCTTGTGGTTTCATCACCATTATTTTATTTTTAGTGAGAGCTTTGTGTTATGATGCCTCGAGTTTTTCATAAATTAAATGTCAGCTACAATTTGGCATTCTCGGGAATGAATTATGTGCCTGTTCTCAGAGACTATAGGAAAGCTCCAGTTTTGTGTAGTAAGTGCCTTTAAATGGAGGAGAAGGGAGCTAATTGGTGAGGGCCCAAGAATAGGCCATCTTGCACATCCTGCACAAATCCACAGAGGGAGGAGAACACTAGTCCTTAACCCATAAAGGGAAAAGGAAAGGTGGTGAGCACTTTCCGCAAAGGAGTGACTTCAATATTCTTCTTCTTCTTTGGCAATCACTTGTAGCCAAGTAAGATTGCCTTCCATGGACACGGTCTTAACAGTGAGTCCGTAATTGACTGTGGAGGCCAATTCAGGATCCACACGTCCTTCTACAGTGGGGACATAGGTTTCCAGGCAGGAGTTGATCATGGTGAGGGTTTGCTAAGTGTGCCTTCCTCTTAGCACGTTTTTCCCTTTAGTCCTGAGTTCGAGCGTCTTCAAAGCCCATGACACCTTTGGTGAAGGCTGCTCTCCAATTGGAGTGCTCGCAGGGCAGTGTTTCCCAGTTGTCAGTGTTTATACTACATTTTTTTAGATTTGCCTTGAGAGAGTCTTTGAACCTCTTTTGTTGACCACCAGCATTACACTTTCCGTTTTTAAGTTCGAAATAGAGCAGTTGCTTTGGAAGGCGATAATCAGGCATCCACACATGACCAGTCCAACAAAGTTGATGTTGAAGAATCATTGTATCTACACTGGTGAACTTTGCTTCTTCCAGTACACTGGCGTTAGCTTGCCTGTCTTCCCAGGTGATGTGTAAAATCTTTCAGAGACACCGTTACGGGAGGCTCATG
Organism: Podarcis muralis; assembly: GCF_964188315.1. Classification (NCBI taxonomy): domain Eukaryota; kingdom Metazoa; phylum Chordata; class Lepidosauria; order Squamata; family Lacertidae; genus Podarcis; species Podarcis muralis. The sequence continues at coordinate 83,949,417 of NC_135660.1, read as the reverse complement.
CCTGAGGGTGGAATAGACGCATCAAGACACCAGTCCAATGGGGTCAGCAGATCAGGGGTCCCATTTTTCTACAGCGGTAGATTCCTGGAAAACTTCAGGAGCTTCCCAGGGAATCTTCAAAGTGCAGATCAGAAATGGTGCACAAGAACCTCTAAAAGCTTCTTGCCTTCCCCTGCAGTGACAGCTGTGTTCTAGAGCAGGAGGTTTCCAAACCATGGTCCACAAGCTTGACTCAGGTGGTCTGTGATTATCTGTGAAGAAAAAGGACAGTGGCTGTGAACAGTGGCAGCAGCAGCTGTTCCTGGACAGAGCCAAAGTGACAAGGCAGGAGTCAGCGACTTGAAAGGGGTAGAGAGAAGTTTAGGAGGCAGAAAGACAGTGAGAGGAAAGAAGAGAAAGAGAGATGGTGAAAAGGTTCCTCCTGGGAAACTGTTTAAAAAGAGGAGGAAAGCATATTTGTTTTGTGAATTGGCTTGCTAGAGTGAAGGGGCAATGGTGAGAGGGAGGGTGGGGGACAGTAAGATGGTGTTTTTTCCTGCTGCCTAAAAAACTTACAGTAGACTAAGGAAAGTGCTTGGAGGTGTTTTCTATGTGTGGAAGAAGGTGATATGATTGGAGGTGTTAAGTAGTTAAGGAAAGACATTCTACACATGCTCTGAAATACTTTCATTTTATTTCCATTTGAATTCCTTGAAATACAAAAGCCATTCAGCATCTAGCAAAATTACAATTGCTAAAACAGGCAGAAAAAAATAATCATGAAGTAGTCTAGACAGGGGGTGAGTTTGGGAATCGCTAGCCTTGAGTCCATTCTCAGTTTATATGTGAATCAACAGACTTGACCCTCACTTGGCATGAACTCAGTGTGCTGGCCTAGTATGGACACCAGAATCTCCTATGTGGCAGGCAGGTCAAAATGGACCAGTCTGAAAACCACTGTTCTACAGGGTTACTTTCATTTTCACAAGAGATTACTCTTTCCCGAGAACGCTAAACTGCATTTATCTCTCAAAAGAAACCCGGGATGACAGTGTGCCAATTTAGCTCGTTTGCAGAAGGTAATACGTTTTAATCAATGGTAATAGATGAAGAAGGACAAACCACGCTGCGTAAAAGTCGTTAGCTTTGTGCCATAGCGGCGTTCATCCCCTCTGACGCATTTGTGGTCATTTCCCTCCCCGCTTGCCTCTGCCTTCTCTGGAAAGGCAAGGCACCTAGGCCTAGATTGTGAAGTAAACAAGGCGTGTGTCTTTTGTAGCCACCCTTTCTGCGTAGTCTGGATTTAATTTTCTGTTAAGTATGGGATTGTGTCGGGGGCTCTGGAACCACGGGAGTGGGGGGGGAGGACTTAGTTTGAAGTTCTAATGTAGTCAGGCTGGAATCTGTCACTCAGCTTATTACATGTTGATGACTCAGTGCCGTCTCAGCCATAAGCAGCCCATGATTTATGGACACCGAGTGAACTCCTGCGGCAAAAACGCAGCCATGAGATCAGAGAAGCAATAGGAACTTTTCTTTTTTTCTTTTTTGGCAGGAGACAGCGCCTGCATTTTTCTCATTCATGCCAAACTGCTTTGCACGGCAATTAGCTGTGTCCTCATTTAGTCTCCAGTCCCAAAGGGTAATGAAAGTCATATATCATCTTCAAGGCTGCTAATTATCCAGCTCAGTTACAGGTAGGCTTTGTAACTCTGAGAAGGGCTTGTCGGCTTGATATTTATTGCTCTTCCAATAAGCAAGCAAAGGAGAAGAATTTGGGGAGGGAGGGCTGGGGTTGTGTGTGTGTGTGTGTGTGTGTGTGTGTGTTTGTAGGCAGGGAAACTTTTCTCTTGAAAGGCTGCCTGCACCCCTTTGCCTCAGATCATTGACATATCTTCTGCAAATGTGCCGGTCAAAGGGGAAATATCTTCATTCCTCGACTCCATTTTTCATGCTGTAACTGAAATGTCCAGCAGGAGTGGCGAGTGAGCTCTTGAAACATGAGAAAACATGCATGAGGGGAGGGGAGGGAAGAGGTCAGCTAGTCTTCAGTGGTTTGAGCCAAGAAAGGCAATACTTTGAGCCAAGAAAGGCAATGCTCATTTTCTTTGCTGAGGAGACCACAAAACAAAACGAGAAACAAGGAGCAATATGGAATTCCTTCTCTCCCACCTGGAAATACACAGGTAGCTCCGTGATCCTCACACTGTGCTGGCTTCCCTCCACCCCAAATAAAATCTGATTTCTATACATATGCAACACAGCACTGCCAGCGGAAGTCGGTAAACTGGGCTCAATGGGACACTGCCCTGCCAACCACAGTCTGCCCCTCAGCCATCCTTTTTTACAGCTTCCTCCTCCTTCATCTCAGTGTTGCCCTTGTAGAACACAGGAGAGAAAAGGATGGGGAGAAAACTAGAATTTGATGTTTATTTAACTAGTTATTGTTGACTCCCTCCCCCCAGTTGGACGCCCACATATATGAGTCGCCTCCTCATAGAATCTGTTTATTCTCTTGGAATTTGCACAATTGTGACATGCGCTTCTGTGGCTCCCACATGGAAGATGGAGCACACCTGTTTTCTGCTGCTCCAGAGGGTAGCACTCGAACCAATGGATTCAGGTTTCAATGAAGAAAATTCTGAGGAAACATCAAGAAGAACTTTCTGACAGTCAGAGCTGTTCGACAGTAGAACGGACTCCCTCAGAAGGTTGTGGACTCTCCTTCCTTGGAGGTACTTAAGCAGAGGCTGGGTGGCCATCTGTCATGGATGCTTTAGTTTGAGATTCCTGCATTGCAGGGAGTTGGACTAGATGGCCGTTGGGGTCTCTTCCAACTCTACGATTCTATGAAGCTATGGGAGAAGTCCTGATGTGAAGGCCCATATACCTACTTTTACTGTTAGCCGCTGGGATGCCTCTAGCCAGCCCACCCCAAATTATCAATTGGACAAGAGAGCAGCTAAATGGTTGAAAACTGTGGATAATTATAAGTATATTAGATGCAGTCTGTTCATATTTGGGACATGTGTTCACAACTGCACTCAGCCTACTTCTCAGGCAACTGACCTTTATGGCTTCCCTGATCATAACTGAGAATGATGCAGGGTTGGATAGGAATGGACTTTATTGCTTTAGCATCTCCAAGTTGTGTGTGGCAACCTGGTAAATTGGATATCAGGATTCTCCTCCTTGTTTGCTCTCTGTGATTCATGCTTTGGGGCTCTCCTTCAGGACAAAAAGCATGCATGACAGATTTGAGCTAGAATACAAGCACATCAAGTCTGATTGGCACATAGGGCATGATACAGTCACTTCATATAAAGGCCATCATTAGTGACCAACCGTCAATCAGTCAGATACATAAACCGGGCTTTATAAACAGTGGAGTTTCAAAGAGGCTCTGCGTTCAGAGTGGTGCAGTAGCTAGACAACTACAAACTAAAAGACCATGTTGAAAAAAGAAGGAATAAACAAACATCCAGACAATGAAATTAACAAGAAAGTGGGAGGCACCCAGTATAAACTGCATCTCCATCAGAAACATGCATCTTTATCATCAACAATAGCAGTGTTCCTTGAATTCCAGTTAATAACAGGATTGATAGAGCATTTCCAAATGTTCAAAGTCCTTCACAGAAATTATGTGGCTGTAATCTTTAAAAACAACTCTGTAATGTAGGTGAGTCTATTCTCACTATATTGCAGAGGTGATCGTTGAAGCCAAGAATGACTTGCCTAGGGCCACCTAGGGAGTATATGGTCATAGTACAGTCCTTTTGCCTCTATGCTATTACAGTTAAAGTATGGCTTCATACTTTACGAAAGAGAAAGCAGAGACTCTTTTTGCGAATATTACTCTGTAATGTGCCTTGTAAAGCGACTGCTAAAAGAGAGAGAACATTGAAGAATCCTGAAAGGTTTTATGGCTACTATGGGATGGGCTCATGCTATGTATGTACATGGGATGGGAACCCATGTTAGAAGGATGTACTTAGCTAATAAAAAATAAAAAATGTTTACGCCTTGCATCCAGTCCTGTTCTGAACCAGGCCAAGACACCACCAATGCTAGAATGGACTCACTTTGGCAGTCATCACGCCAGTCCCTTCTCTTTCCACCACCCCAAAAGTGATAGGATGTCAAGCTTCGGTTTCCTCCCCCCATGGCAGTAGATAAGAAGATCAAAGAAAGGAACGTCTTACTAGTTAGAAACTTTAATAATCACAGAGAGAGAACAAAGAACACATCTCCTAGAAATGGCGGTGCTCCCAGTTAAGGATCACACCCCCTTCCATCCCTATTAATCTACATCACTCTTACGTAAGCACCCCCTGTGCTTTCTGTTCTGACACTTTCTGAGCTCTTCATGACCTTGGGCTGAGCAGAGGGATGCTGTCCAGAGACTGTGAATGTGTTAAACCTCTCTCTCCCAGTGTTGCTTCTCCTAGCTATTCCCCATCCAGTATTTCCCAGCTTCTGCCTTCTGAACTATGCCCCTCTGCAAACCACTGTTCCAAATCTATTCTGCCCTCCTGCTCCTGGGAAGTTCCAGGGCAGGGGGAGGCTTCCACCATTCCTCCTCAATGCAGCCCTCCTTAGCATGGTCCCTGACATAGGATAGTTCATGATGGCACATCCTCCATTAGTCTCTCAACTCTGCCATTTCATGTTCCAGCAGCATCCAGAGAGCTGCAAGGAAACATGGTACATAGGAAGCATGATGGGGGGGGCACCAATTTTTGGTCTTGCATAGGGCGCCACTGAAATTTGAAAGACCAAAGTTGCGCCCCTGCTACCGTGAATCCTCTCAGCCTCCCCAAATAACGTTTTCATGAGGGAAAGGGAAGGGGGCAGTAATGGCGAGGGGCAAAATGAGCTCATTCCAGCTGTTGGGCTTCGAGCTCTTGAAACATTTTAAAAAATGTATTTTTTTCAACATGCACACACTCTTCTAAGGCTTATTAGATTGCTAAAGGAAACAGGAGATTTATTCGTTCTTTCTGCCGCAAACGAATGCTGTTTAGACAGTGAATTTCTGCAATAGGAAAACTCATATGGGATTAAAATGCAGCTGTTTGTTCCTCTGCCAAGTATAGGCCTATATTTATCAGGCTAACAAAAGAGTCTAGAGGCCTTAGCCATTTTAGCCCTTTATCAGACACAAGCGTTGGAATGGGACTGATAAAACTAGACCTACTGAAATCCAGCCACCAGATTAGGACTCAAGCTATTATAATTAAAACTGATGTGAGAGTTTTATGGCCCAGAATCTGAATTGTGATATTAGAGTTTTATGGGATCTGCCTGGGATCAGAATTCAAAACCAAAAAAAACTCCCAGCTCTTAGAATTCATAGTTTTCCCTGTCACCATCAGTTCTCATGCACCAGTAGAAGCCTCTTGTACCAAGCACTGCCTTGCATACTGGTCTCCAGTTGATCTGGTCTTGCAGGAGGCCAGTCCTGATATAGCTTTTCATGAATGTGTTTGCAGCACACTTTGGTAGACAATAATTAAACCTGAAGACGCTTCGAGAAGGGGAATTGCCTCAATAGCTATCTGTTTTATGTAAATAGAAGGTCATTCAATAGGATACAATGTCATGAAATTCATCCATTTGTCTTGGAAAATGTCTTGCCCTTGAAGATTCAGCCTTGGAGGTGACGTTTCCTCTTGTCCATAGCTGATCATGTCTTCTTCTGCAGTGGGGGAAGGAGAGGACAAATTTGTTCCAAGGCTTTACTTCCGCGCTCAATTCTTCTGCTCTCCTCCCAGTAAAAAAAGGAGGGGAGCTGATGACAAGATGTGAATTTTGTAACAAGAGGCAAACTGGTGTCGTGCAGAAGTAGTTTCCCCCACACATTTAAAGTCAGCTCCTAAAAGGATTTGTTTAATTTAAGCACAACAGTGTGTCAGTTAATTGCGGGCTTTGAAAAGTATTCCTGAGCATAAGTTCATTAAACTGCCATGGGAAACTTGCTACGCTCATTCCCTGTGGCAAAACACTGTTGCAATGAGCTTTCCCTTCAACATGTTGGATGCTCGGAGCATTCCAAATGGTTCCTGGGAAATTTTCCATTTGGCTGTGTGAAATCTCTCCCTGGAGCCCTCGGGTCTTAAAAACAGGAGATTAAACACTAGCTTGGTTGTAAAATTGACAGAGCTGGTGTCAGGTGGATATATATATATATATGCATGTGTTGGGGGTTGGATATTGCTCCTTCCAGGTAGCTTTAATTTCTGCACAGAATTAGGACCATACAAATCCACATGTTACGTAGAAGCAAAACCTGAATGCACCAACAAGTGTTTGCTTAGTGAGGAGCTTCTGCCACTAAGGTACTAAAAGGTAAAGGGACCCCTGACCGTTAGGTCCAGTCATGGCCAACTCTGGGGTTGTGGCACTCATCTCGCTTTATTAGCCAAGGGAGCCAGTCTACAGCTTCCGGGTCATGTGGCCAGCATGACTAAGCCGCTTCTGGAGAACCAGAGCAGCGCACGGAAATGCCATTTACCTTCCCGTCGGAGCGGTACCTATTTACCTACTTGCACTGGGCTGCTTTCGAACTGCTAGGTGGCAGGAGCAGGGACCGAGCAACAGGAGCTCACCCTATCACGGGGATTCGAACCACCAACCTTCTGATCGGCAAGTCCAATGCTCTGTGGTTTAACCTACAGCGCCACCTGCATCCATCAAAGGTACTAGTGGTGTTCAAATTATGGAAGGGTGGGAGATCTAATGAAATCCCAAACCCTACCCCTAACTCCCCAGACGGCACAGAGCAGGAATTCCCTCCAAGTGTTGTTGAATCACAACTTCCATCATCCCTGACCATTGGTTATGTTGACTAATGCTAACTGGAGTTGGAGTTCTACAACGTACGCGGGGCCACAGTTCTCCCATCTCTGGTCTAGAGCTTTAAGAGTCAACGTCACCAGCAATGTCCAGAAACCAACTGGAAGCCAGTGAGACCAACTGGAAGCACATGTGCAAAGTTCTTGGTATGACAACCCACCTGACTGTCACATTCTGAACCAATGGTAAGTTAGAAATGCTTTATAAATGTTTCCCCTCTCTCCTTTAAACAATGAAGGTAGGATCTCTTAGTGGGTTTGAAATAGACTCAATGGCTAGCATGAGTCACTTCTTCCATCATGTTGCACCCTGCTTCATGTCTTCTGGGGCCATTGTGCAGATTAGGTTTTTAATAAGCTTCTTACACACTGGTAATTGAGTTTATTGCAAGGCTTTGCACTGCACCTGTGGTTCTAGCTTTCGTATGCACTCAAACACCCAGTATCCAAGTGTGTTTGGACACTATGATGCTGAATGCCTTTTTGGAACCCCTTATGCAATGGGAATTCTCCTCTCCCCACGTGGGCCTCACACCTTCCCCAAACCTGCTCCAGACGGTTGAGTAGGAGGAACCAGAATACATTTAGAGGACATGTAGAGAGAGGAGAGAGGGGAATTCAGTTGTGCAAATGGAAATCCTTGAATTGACAGAACATGTTGCTTAGTGCTACATTGGATACAACCCCGTGACATTCGACCTGGAAGTTCTCGGGCACAAGCACCAATGAAATAAAAGAGAGCTTCGCGGGAACGCTTCGTGGTGGAATGTGCCTGCACTACTCAGCACAGGAGAGTCAATGTTATACCCTCTAGATGTCATGAACTACATCTCCCGTCGTCTCTGACCTTTGGGTGTGCTGGTTGGGGCTGATGAAAATTGGAATCTAACAACATCACATTAGCTACCCCTGACTTAATTAGCTGGTTGAAGTCCCACACTATGTGCATATTTACTTCTTGAAGTCAGATAAACTGGAAAGGCCGACTAAAGAGTATTTATTTTTTATTTCTCTATTTTATTCCCGTCCTACCTTCCTCCAATGAGTTCAGGAAGCACACACGGTGCCCTTTGACCTCACAACAATGCAGTGAAGTATGTTGAAAGCGGGGAGAGAAAGATTGACTCAAGGTCACCGGTGAACTTCGTGGCTGAACAAGGATTTGAGCTGCCTGATTTGGTCTTTTCTGTGCATTGTGAGGACATAACTAATTGTGAGGACATAACTTATTTTTTCTGTTCGAAAACAAGGTCTTGACTTGTGACTCAGCATATACCAATGGCAACTTGGCGATATTGCTATAGGAAAATAGACCATATTGTACAGTACTGATTTATTTGTGAGGGTCGATTCGTATGCAGTGATGCTGAGCATTAACTGAGAGGTCTGGATAAAGCTAGAGGGAGAGCAAACACTTCCTTGTCTGCTTTCCCCAACCTCCCCATCACCTCTGCTCTGACCCCTTTCCTATGGTTGGAGTTGAATGCAGCAGCTCATACAATTCCTCTGGCCTGTACCCATCCTTCCTCATATCAAGTGTGCTTAATTCCAGTCTGGTCAAGTGGGGCTAAGAGACACCACTACGCAGTCCATGTATGCTTGATTCTGGTAAGCTACTGCAATACAGTGGTACCTCGGGTTACATACGCTTCAGGTTACATACGCTTCAAGCTACAGACTCCGCTAACCCAGAAATAGTAATGCAGGTTAAGAGCTTTGCTTCAGGATGAGAACAGAAATCGTGCTCTGACAGCGCGGCAGCAGCAGGAGGCCCCATTAGCTAAAGTGGTGCTTCAGGTTAAGAACAATTTCAGGTTAAGAACGGACCTCCGGAACAAATTAAGTACGTAACCAGAGGTGCCAATGTAGAGAACTGAGAGGGACATTGACAACAACAACAACAACAACAACAACATGTAGCAGGTGTTGCTTATGAAATTATAATCTATTTCTAAAGTATTTCTTAAATATTTCAAAAAAAAGTTCCCCATCTTGATATTTTGGTAGTATACAAATGTATTTAGATGTCATTGATTAATCTGCTGGCTGTCAGAGATTCTTTCACACAATGAAAGTGAGATAAGCCCTTCTCGCTCTGGAATGCTGCCTGTAAGTTTTCACAGCAGCACAGAGATGAAGGAGCAGGATGCAGGAGGAGGAAATGGCTGCACCTGAGTCTCCAAGAAGTAGGAGGCGGAGCAAGCGATTAGAACAAGGGAAGACCAGCAGGAAGGGGCGGGGGCCTGGGGTATATCTGGCCTTGGGAAGGGCAGGAAGCCAGTCGAGTCAACTGACTCCGACAGTGACAAATGAGTTGTAGGAAGCTCGGATTGCTGAAAGCCTATTATTGCTAATAAACCTTAACTAGTTAAACTGTAGGGACATGGGTGGCACTGTGGTCTCAACCACTGAGCCTAGGGCTTGCCGATTGGAAGACTGGCAGTTCGAATCCCCACGATGGGGTGAGTTCCCATTGCTTGGTCCCAGCTCTTGCCAACCTAGCAGTTTGAAAGCACATCAAAGTGCAAGTAGATAACTAGGTACCGCTCTGGCGGGAAGGTAAACAGTGTTTCCGGTCGGCTTCCTCGGCCGGTAAAGCGAGATGAGCGCCACAACCCCAGAGTTATTTGTGACTGGACTTAACTGTCAGGGGTCCTTTACCTTTTTAGTTAAACTGCCAGTGTGTCTTGTGTGAGAGAAGTGCTAAACCTGACATCTGCTGATTTCATGCATATGTGGTGGAAGTGTCCCACCCAAATGATATATTGTGGTAAAACACTGAAAGTGACAAAGTTGATGGCAATTTATGACAGGCCTTTGGGATCCATAAGGGTGATGGGAGATGAACACTCCTTCTTACTCTCTAATGTATTTACAGCAAGGGGGATTGTGGTTGCAAAATACAAGGCATAATAGAAAAATGACAGCAATGGATTACCAAGGTATGACACATGCACAGATGTCTTTAATTACTAAAGATGCTAAAAGAAAGAAAACATAAGTACCAAAGGTGCTGATTTTGGGAAGTATAAGCATAATTGCTTCTCTGCTTTGTAATCTAATTTATTTTTCTTCCATTGGTGTTGCTGACTTCAAGGCTGCATTTTTCTCTGTATGTTTTTCTCATCTTCAGGAATAACACATTTATTTAAAGATATATTTTCTCAAAGTTGATAGACTGCTGCAGCTTCAAACAGAATTAAAGGGGCTGGGGGAATTGACTTTCTTAACTGGACTTGAGTCCCTCAAGAACCGGTATTAGGACCTGTGTTTTTAAACTCATTCATAAACGATCTAGAGTCCGAGGGGAGCAGTGAGATGGCCAAATTTGCTGATGATATTAAGTTGTTCAGGGTTGTTAAAACAAAAAAGGATTGTGAAGAGCTCCCAAAGAACCTCTGTTAACTGAGTGAATGGGTCATAAAATGGCAAACGCAATAAACTATAAATAAGGGTAAAGTGACAGGGCAAGTGATGGGTCATCTAGTCTAACCTAGTATGTTTCTGAGCACAATTCAAAGCGTTGGTGCTGACCTTTAAAGCCCCAAACTGCCTTGGCCCAGTATACCTGAAAGAATGTCTCCACCCCCATCATTCAGGTCAGACACTGAGGTCCAGCTCCGAGGACCTTCTGGGGGTTCCCTCACTGCAAGAAGTGAAGTTACAGGGAACCAGGCAGAGGGCCTTCTCGGTAGTGGCACTTGCCCTGTGGAATGCACTCCCCTCAGATGTCAAGGAAATAAACAACTATCTGACTTTTAGAAGACATTGGAAGGCAGCTCTGTTTAGGGAAGTTTTTAATATTTGATGTTTTATTGTGTTTTTAATATTCTGTTGGGAGATGCCCAGAGTAGCTGGGAGGGGTATAAATAAATTTTAAAATTATTATTATTATTATTATAGCTGTGCAATGCAGGAATATTTTGCCTGTTGTGGCACTTGACTATGATACTGTGATTCTGTAAATTGGAAAAATGTTCAGAAAAGGGCAGACAAAATTATTGAGGAGACAGAGCATCTTCTCTATGAGGAAATATTGCAGCATTTGGGGCTTTTCAGATCAGAGAAAAGACAAGCAAGAGATGATGTGATATTACGCTTGGAATGGAGGAAGAGGGCGGAGAAAAGTTTTTCTCCCTCTTTCATAACACTGAGCTGATGGACATACAATGAAACTGAATGTTGGCAGAATCAAGACACACAAAAGGAGGAACTTCTTCACACAGTGTGTAATTAAACTATGGAACTCTCACCTGCAGGAGGCAGGGAATTAAATGTTCCATGAGGGTAAGTTCTATCATATGTGGTGGACCTGTAAAAGGGTAAGAGAGTATTGGGAAATAATTCATAATGAATTGAAAAAAATGTTTAAAAGTACTTTTCCAAAAAACAAAACAAAAAACAAACAGAGTCCTTTTTGTTGGGGCTAATTCAGAAGGAAATTCCCAGGTGTCAAAAAAGGTTATTTATGTATGCCACTACTGCAGCCCATGTTTTGTTAGCCCAAAAATGGAAAATGAACAAGGTCCCAACTAAAGCAGAATGGCAACTTAAGCCGATGGAATATGCGCAGCTTGCAGACCTAACATATAGAATAAGAGAAGAAGAACATATGTTTTAAAAAGACTGGAAAATATTTATTGAATATATTGGGGGGAATTGTGCACACTTGAAAATGCTGGCAGCATTAAGATAAATTCAACAGTGTAAACAAGTTTTGATGGATGTAATAATGGAATACTGAATGGTTTAGTTTATGTGAAATATGCAGGGATTTATGTTATGCAGAATGAACCATGGAAAGAGAAGAAGGGAAGTCATTGATATTTTAAGGTTGTTTAAATGAATATTCTAAAATGTAAAACAAGAAACGTAATAAAAATTATAGGGGGGGGGGGAGAGAGAATTAAACAAATTCATGGAGGACAAGACCAGGCATCCCCAACCTTCGGCCCTCCAGATGTTTTGGACTACAATTCCCATCATGCCTGACCACTGGTCCTGTTAGCTAGGGATCATGGGAGTTGTGGGCCAAAACATCTGGAGGGCCAAAGGTTGGGGATGCCTATACAAGACTATCAATGTCTATGCTCTCTGTCTTCACTGTCAGAGGCTGTGTGCTTCTGAATGCCAGTGGCTGGAGTGATTGTTTCAGGCTTCCCATAGGCCACTGTGAGAACAGGATGCTGAACGAGACGGACCATTCAGCAAGCTCATATGTTCTTAACATACCTCTGTACAGAACTACTTTGTTTTACAATGCTGAAGGTCACCACTGGGTGGTAGACTTGCTTCCTTCCCTTAAAAAGCTTTACACCCTTTGGCATGGGATCCGATGATGCTTATTTGTTTAATTTTTGATATATGTTCCCCATGTGTACAGTGTGCTGGCTTTTGCATATTTTCAGGGTGAATTTCATTTGGCTATTTCCTGCCTATATTTCTAGGCTCTCTCTAAGTCCCTTTATGCATTCCCCACAAACACTCATCGGGATTTCCAGTTTAGTGTCATCTGCAAAGTTAGTTAATACGTTGGTTACTCACACTTGCAGATGGCATTTCAGAACATTAGACACGAGTGGTGGGGATTTACCGAGGGCTTACGGTTGGAACTACCAAGAGCAACACGGCTCCACTGAGGCTCTTCACTAGTAAAATGTAAAAATGTTGCAACTGCAAGACTTGGGGAGGCTCTACAGTGCAGGCCATTTGTTATTGTTGTTGTTTATTATTATTTATTAAATTTGTATACCGCCCTCTAGCTGCAGTTGTCAGGGTGGTTACAACATAAGATCACAATGTAAAAACACCAAATACATTATTATAGTATTAAAAACAACCCAATAACCATCACCCATCCCCAACACCTTTTAAAAGGGCATTGGACATCAGCATGATTACAGTGGTACCTTGATTCTCAAACGCCTTGGTACTCAAACAACTTTGAACCCAAACCTGGAAGTAAATGTTCCGGTTTGTGAATATTTTTCGGAAGTCGAATGTGCTCCTTTTTGAGTGTTACGCTTCCGTTTTGAGTGTTATGCTGAGGTCTGTCTGTTTTTGCTATTTATTTTGTGTTTTTGTGACTCTTTTGTGTTTTGTGTTTGTGACTGTGTGGAACACAGTTCAGCTATTTATTGATTGATTGATTGATTGATTGATTGTGTGATTGCAGTACATTGTTTATTGCTTTCATTTTATAGATCAGTGGTCTCATTCAATAGTAAAATTCATGTTAAATTGCTGTTTTAAGGGTTGTTTTTAAAAGTCTGGAACGGATTAATCCATTTTGCATTACTTTCTATGGGAAGACGCGCCTTGGTTTTGGAACGCTTTGGTTTTAGAACAGACTTCTGGAACAGATTAAGTATGAGAACCAAGGTAATAATGTACTTCTACTACTGTACTGTACAAATATGTTGATGGAGTATCTTTTTCCAGTGCCATGTTTCCCCTAACCCCATTGTTACACTGAAATCCCTTAACAGTGAGATTTCCTGTACACAACAAAGCTTTATGTCTTTAAGCATAATTAGGTATACAGCTTTGTTTAGTTTCCCTCTTTCTAGTTTCTCACTGTGGATATGTAAAAAGTAAAGGTAAAGGACCCCTGGGCTGTTAAGTCCCGTCAAAGGCAACTATGGGGTTGTGGCGCTCGTCTCGCTTCAGGCCAAGGTAGCCGGCATTTGTCCACAGACAGCTTTCTGGGTCATGTGGCCAGCATGGCTAAACCGCTTCTGACACAACAGATCACTGTGTTGGAAACCAGAGCGCACGGAAACACTGTTTACCTTCCCGCCGCAGTGGTACCTGCTTATTTACTTGCACTGGCGTGCTTTTGAACTGCTAGGTTGGCAGGAGCTGGAACAGAGCAACGGGAGCTCACTCTGTCGTGGGGATTCAAACCATGGATCTTCTGTTTGGGAAGCCCAAGAGGCTCAGTGGTTTAGACCACAGCGCCACCAGGATGAACACCAAGGTTGAGGACCTGATCAGACAGAGCTGTGCAGATCCTTTAGCACTTCAAATGGGCCTTCCAGGGCTGGGGCTGAGGTTTCAGTGCTTTCAGATGGAAATGGCAAAGCCAGCTCAAGGTTGGCCTGATTTTCACAGATGTGAAGCCCTCTATAGAAGAAAACAGGATGCTGTCCTATCCTGACCCAGACCATCTAACCCACTTGTTTAGATTGAGTATGGTAGTCATTCTCTCCTTCGCTTGGTAAGAGGCCAATACCTGGAATCCTTTCATTTATATTCTTTTGTGTTGTGGTGTTGGTTTTAAATAATGATCCTAGATGGAAAATGAGTTGGCAGCTAGATGTTTGTTTCTGAATCATCCTCCTTAAAATTTCTTTGATCACTACCTGGGTCTATTTGGATTTTGCTTAATTCGATATTTCCTTTGCTCAGGAAATATGAAGAGTGATTGAGGATTGGCACTCCTCAAGGCAGAAAGTGGAAAAAAGAATTGGGTGCACTGCAAATAAATTAACATGTTTATTGCTCTGCAGAAAGGCAAACTAAAAAACTGTCTATTTCCTGGCATGCGGATACACACAATAAAGGGACAAAAGTGAGGCAGGCAGGGTTTTTTGTTTGTTTGTTTTTTAGTTACTTGGGCATTTTACATGAGCGGGACATTTTCTGTTGCATGGAGTGATGATCCTGAATTAACTCTTAGCTGTAACAGGGTTATGTCAGGAATATGGCTTCATGTGGTATCAATTTGCAGGGGCTGCAATGAAAGAATGGATAGAGGAGATTCAATTGAATTTTTATGATCAGGGTCTGGTCATCTATAAAGCTTCCAACTGTTTCAAATTCCAGCATTGTAAACTTGTAGCCTTTGCAACAGAAGACGGTCAGGAGCAGATGCACCCCTGTAAATCAGGGCTAAAAGGGGCCTTCATGTTTGCCATCTCCCTGAGCTTGAATTATACTTGTGCTTCCCCTCAAGCCAATGTATCTGCACTGCAATAACTTTAGTCCTGGTCCCTGTGAGATGGTGAAGTCACATTACTTACGGCTACCATACCCGCTTCATGTCTTTGGACTCAAAATATCCATTCCAGATTTTTGCCACACTCTTTCGTTATCATCTGAAAAAACAGGGAGAGCACTCTCTAGGTCAGGCATGGCCAAACTTGGCCCTCCAGCTGTTTTGGAACAATAATAATAATAATAATTTTATTATTTATACCCCGCCCATCTGGCTGGGCCTCCCCAGCCACTCTGGGCAGCTTCCAAAAATATTAAAATAATGTAATACATCAAACATTAAAAGCTTCCCTAAACAGGGCTGCCTTCAGATGTCTTCTAAAAGTCTGGTAGTTGTTTATTTCCTTGACATCTGATGGGAGGGCGTTCCACAGGGAGGGCGCCACTACCAAGGCCCTCTGCCTGGTTCCCTGTAACTTGGCTTCTCGCAGTGAGGGAACCGCCAGAAGGCCCTAGGTGCTGGACCTCAGTGTCCGGGTAGAACGATGGGGGTGGAGACACTCCTTCAGATATACTGGACCGAGGCCGTTTAGGGCTTTAAAGGTCAGCACCAACACTTTGAATTGTGCTCGGAAACATACTGGGAGCCAATGTAAGTCTTTCAACTCCCACCATCCCTTGCTAACAGCACCAGTGGTCAGGGATGATGGGAATTGTAGTCCCAAAAGATCTGGACAGCCAAGTTTGGCCATGCCTGCTCTAGGTCTTACAGTTGCCATGCAAGGTTCTGATGGTGCAATAGCTTCTTTCCGCAGCAACCAGTGGACAAGATGTTCAGCATTGTGGAGATGCAGGATGACAAGGGAAGTACCATGAAAGCTGTATTGTATACAAAAGTCGGTTTTTTAAACTGGTTCAAAAATGTCCACTGCCGCAAGCCAGCAAGGGAGATGATTGAAAGCAGGATGCCACATGTTGATTGCTTTCAGATGACCTCACCGGCCTACCTGAAAGACCATATTCCCCTCTGCTGCCCAGTAGAACCCTGATAATTTGCCTGTGGTAGCACTGAGCCGGGCTTCTTCACCAGTGACACCAGGATTGTGAAATGCTCTCCTTGCCGGAATACGATAAGCCCCGTTGGCATCAGTATTCTGCTGGCTCCTGAAAACACACCTGTTTAGACAGGGATTCTCCTGATCTCCTGACTTGAACCAACTGTTCTAATTGCAATGCTTCTTTAATTGACTTGTTTATTGCCCATTTTGATTATGGGTCTTTATTTTAATGTTTTGTTAAATTGTTTTATTGTATATTTTAATTGTGTGTGGCTATATTTTTATATTGGTATTATACCTGTAAATAATAATGATAGTGATAATAATAATAATAATAATAATAATAATAATAATAATAATAATTGCAAATGAAGCATTTCCCCTCCATATAATCTTTATGAACTATTCCCTATACCACTTTTATGTCATTTTTAGTTTGAAAGAATGAACTTCGCCTCTCCTTTTGTGGCATTGAATATATATGAGAAAATTCCCTGGATGCCAAGAGTTTGGGGCTAGTACTCTTTAGTGAGAGAACACCCACAGAGATTTAAAGTCAAAAAACAGGCAGCAGTGTGTGGAAATATAGGATGTTAGACCTTTAAAATAGGTCCTTCCAAGTGAGTTCCAAAATGTCTCCTTAAAAAGTTTCTTTCCAAAGTTTCCCTCATCCCCCAGCTTAGGAAAAGACCTCACATTTGGTAAGTTTAAATTTGTTTTACTTACATAAGGGAATGGCAGAATAAGCTATTAAACTATGCAGAATTGGTTCAATTGACAGATTAAGGGGAAATACAAAATAATCATTCACGCAAAAATGGGATATGTTCAAGAAATACCTACAAAAATATAACAATGTATAACAATGACATAACATCTATGGCAGCGTTTGAATGACCCTTGTGTAAATTAAATACTACTAAGCAAGGAAAAATGCTACAATATGTTATAAGAAAGTACTAGAAACTATAGTAAGAGTAAGGTAAGAAGTATAAGTACATTCAATGTCGTAAATGTAACTTACATCGGGAAATGACGGGAAGTCTGTTTTCATATAATTTAGTTTATTGGATTTTTTACTTTGGTTTATTTTTGTTTAGTTAGAAATTATAAGAAAAGTGCATGTACAAATGCAAGTTTAAATCAATATTTAATGGTATAATTATTTAAGGCTGTACATGTACCTAAGATAGTGTAGGGATGTAAATTAATAATAATAATTTTTTTAACGTGTTTCAGAAAAGCTGCACAGGCAGTAAAATTTAGCTTACTTACAAAGTGACAAAAGATCCTAGGTTATTGGTATAGGAACTTAAGAGTGGCTTGTGAAAGCCATAAGGCTGAGCTGGAGCAACCAGGTTGAAGCTCTTCACACACTGAGCTTCTCAAGTAGATTGGGCACATCAGTAGGCTTGATTCATACATTAATTAAACTTTAGCATGTTGGTTATATGAGGCTGGTTATCCCACAGAATAGAGGAAGCCTAGCTATTACATTTTAAATTGCGTCCACCCGACTTCATAAGAATTGGGCAGGTCCTGATTTGAGTCCCATCATTCTTTCATCTAGTTGTGCCCTTACTCTTAAGTGGAGTGGCCCACTGGGGAGAGAGAGTGAGTGTGTGTGTGTACACACACACACACACACACACACACACACACACAATTTCAATGTACAGTGGTACCTCGGGTTACATACTGTCAGGGGTTCAGGAGCAGAGGGACAGGAAAGGGAGGAGTTAGAGACCGAGGGGGAGGAATCCGAGGGGGAAGTGAGCGATGAGAGCCGCCCGAGGTCTCTAAGTCTCTCCAGCGAATCGGAGGATTCACAGAAAGGGGCTCCCGTGGTCAGAGCTGGGGGGTTGCCAGAGGGAACACCTCAGGAAGGAGGGGCCAGAGGGGACTCCGAGAGCAACAGCTGGAAATCGGGACCAGCTTCCCCACCGGAGAGCAGTAGAGGGGAGGAGTCCCAGGCATCGGCAGCAGGCAGCTTTCCGTCAGCGGAAGGACATGAGTCAGGGTTAGCCACGCCTGCATCAGAGAGCGAGGAAACGGTCAAAAGGAAGGTCGGAGGCAGCGCGTGCGCGCCAAGTTCAAATGTACACGAGGGTGGCGCAATGAGCAGCCCGGATAGGGAGCCAGGTCCTAAAGCCCGCCGAAGGGAGGGGGAAGAGTCCAAAGGGTCCGCCTCCGAAGCGTCCAGGAAGGAAGGGACCCCGGGGGGTGGTAGGACCCAGAGGCGGAAGGAGAGACGGAAAAGGTGGAGTAAGGCTAGAGTCTTAAGCTGGTGTACAGGGGGCGGAGACTCAGACGGAGCTTCGCCGGTCTAGGGTCTAGACGTAGAGACGCACGCTAGGGTTTGAAAATGGATAATGTACTTTAATAAAGACTTTTGTATATTACCGCTGGCTAGCGTTGGTCAAGAAATATTACCTTGGATTAAGAACTTGCTTCAGGATGAGAACAGAAATCGTGCAGCAGCAGCGCAGCAGCAGTGGGAGGCCCCATTAGCTAAAGTGGTACCTCAGGTTAAGAACAGTTTCAGGTTAAGAACGGACCTCTGGAACAAATTAAGTTCTTAACCCGAGGTACCACTGTAATAGTCTGAACCATTAAAAAGGGGGTGGGGTGGACAAAATAAGCATAAAATGTAAACCAAAAGTTGTATTCTGAGTATTTGTACCGACAGATGCTCTTAGCTGATAGGACACCAAATGTATATTCTGTTTTCCTAAAGGGAAATAAGTGGAAGTCCACCAAATAAACTTTCTCTTGGCATGTTTTATTTTTCAATTGGAAGAAAAAAGAAAGATATTTCTGAGTGCTGGCTCCGTGCGCTGTTTTTTTTCTCCTTCCCTGTCCTAACACACCAGAAATACGATCATGGCAGATAAGCTCGGCTAAAAAAATAAAATACCCAAAAAGAAATCAAATAAATAAATAAAAGGGGAGAGAGAGAGAGAGAAATAAGAGAAAGAGAGAGTGGGGGGTGGGGGAGAAAGGTTATTTCAAGTATCAGAGAGGGGGCTAATTGTCAAGGTTATATCTCCACAGATGATTGATGTGAGGCTGGGTTTTTCTGTCAGCCTGTCACAAGGCAGGAATGTTTAATGTTCTCATTATTGGTTACGCTGTTGTGTATATTTCTCTGTCAGCACTGTGGACCCATCTGAACTGCCAAGGCACTTCAAAGCCCTGCAGGTCATTTATCATCCTCCTGACGCTGCAAATGTTCAGCCTCAGCTGAGTGCCAGAGATTTGTTATGACTTGAGAGCCGGCTGACAGGCAGGCCTGCCGCACTAAAAGGATTCCTCTTTGTCACACTGCGAAAACATCAATGTTCCTATAATGGCCTACAACTGTCAAAGGGGACTGCCACCTGACAATTGTGTGGTCTCACTAATTTGCAGCCCGGCTACTTGTTTCCGTGAATTTTTCAGCTCGGTTTTGGTGTCACATACAAACAGTTCGCCATCTGTTGTCCTGCACTGGGAGACCAGAGGGAGTGGAAGCGGGGAGAGGGGGGATCATCACAGCGCGGGACAGGGAGTGGGTGCTAGTGGGTGGCAGACTCAGAACAACAGGTCAACGGAAAACCTAGAAATGGCTGGGCACACACCAGACCCCATATTTGCTGCCCTGCTGCATTTAGGGTGTGTTCACCTCTTAAAAGTTGCAGTGAAAATGGAGACGGTGGAGGGAAAGAAAAGAACTTGCAAACAGCCAGAGAGAGGAAGAGAGGGAGAGAGAGGGAGAGAGAGAAATATCAGGGCTTTTGTTTCCTTTCCCAGGCCATGACATGATTAATCGTTTTCTTCTGATCTAATTTTGGAACATGAAAAACAGCACATTTGTCTTGAAGAAAAATGATGTGCCGTACTCCGCAGATGGAAATTTCGAGCAATGAAAAAGATTAAAGTGAAATTCCACTCCTTAGACCTAATCATGAGTTGTAGATTATTCTGTCGTTCTAACCAGATGGTAGGCTTGATTTTGCAGCCCCCTTCTTATATTAATGAATTCTAGACTGTTATATTTGACTTAGGTAAGTGAAATGTCTATCAACCCTAATGGACTGCCAGCCAGCATAACACATGTTGTACCACTGAGGGTCCTTGCTCAATTTTTCATGTTTTATACTAATGTAGAACATTTTTGTTTCCTACTGTTTTCCATCATTGTCACTGTTTGCTAAATATTTTCACATTGTGGGGGAGAGGAGAGTTTAAAAAGAAAAAGGGGGAAAAAAGTTGTGTCCAGAGCTTAATTTCCTCACATTGGTTGTGGCTATAATTCTACAAGTAAAACAGTCACCCGGAGCCATGCATACAAGAACTCAATAGTAACTTGATTAAGTTCCCAGTCAACAAGACTGCACTGGGCTGTACGTTAACAAACCTAATTATAGGCAACATGGTGATAAATTGTGTAAGATGCGTGGAGCACATCTCTGAGGTCATGTCTTGAAAAACAAGTTTTGCTCCCTGAGGGGACAGGATTGTAGGGTGCTATTGCCAATGAAAAGCTCATTGGGGCTTCCTCTTAGGTCGTCTTTCTGGTATTGACAAACGCTCCCCTTCTGGACGTGTCTGAAAAGATCAATGGAAGAATTAAAATTACGAAAGAGCAGAAATGTGAATGATGAGAGAGAAAACTGGGTTTTCTTTAACCTTGTGAATCCCACGCTACTATGGGCCTGCCGTTTCTGTTCATTGTCGTTTGAAAGTATAATTTGCTTTACCTAATCATCCTCATCCTCATTTTATTATTTATACCTGCCCATCCGGCTGGGTTTCCCCAGCCACTCTGGGCGGCTCCCAACAGAGGACTAAAAACAGAATAAAACTTCAAACATTAAAAACTTCCCTAAACAGGGCTGCCTTGCCCATAACTGGCTCTCAAAACTGAGAGATAAACATTGCGTTTTTTAAAAAATACCAGTTACTTCTTTTATTTTCTGAGCCACCCAAAGAACTTTGTTTCATTTACAGTGATACCTCGGGTTACATACGCTTCAGGTTACATACACTTCAGGTTACACACTCCGCTAACCCAGAAATAGTGCTTCAGGTTAAGAACTTTGCTTCAGGAGAAGACCAGAAACCGGGCTCCGGCAGCGTGGCAGCAGCGGGAGGCCCCATTAGCTAAAGTGGTGCTTCAGGTTAAGAACAGTTTCAGGTTAAGAACGGACCTCCGGAACGAATTAAGTACTTAACCTGAGGTACCACTGTATAAAGGATTATAAACTGCTTAATAATAATAATAATAATAATAATAATAATAATAAAGCAGTGTGTATAAGACAATATAAAATGATGAACAATAATGTGTGGATGAAACCAGCAATATGTAGAAGTGAATACTAAATTATCTGTCTGTCTGGGTTTAGCAAGCATCTAAAACAATGAGCACAGGCAGGTGAGGCGCAAGGGGAGGATATAAGCACCTCAGCTTCTCCTTGGCTCTTGCTGTGATAACAGCAAGACCAGCTCTATCGAGAGGTCTCTTGACCAGCTTCAGTTTCACTATCAAGGGTGGGATCATGGCTAAAGGGCCAGCAGGAGGGTCTTTGGCCATGTCACCGCAGTAGGAAAGTGTTTTGGACTAAATATAGGGAATAGCAGTTGGGTGAAAGGCTGCATTATATGGCAAGCTAACGAAGGGGATGATTTGAATGGGAATTGTGAGTCCTTTGTTGGGGGAAGACAAGAGAGAGAGAGAAATTAGGGGCATGGACTGCCCATAGGCCATCCGGAGCTTATTAAAAGGACAATATAATCATGAACATCTAGTCACATTTTCAAAATGATGATTACATTTTGAGTGAGATATTGGTGCTCCTTGGAGCCCCATGTACAACTTTTCAAATTTCAGAGTGGGTATGACAGACAAACTCACCACCCCTTTCTATTACATTTCTACTATTTTATTTATTTATAAGGTCTCGGGGCAGGTGACAACAAGTGAACATGCCATTATTAAAAGTACTAAACAACGCAGCTTTAAAATTTTGCTTTTGCTTTTTTCAACCTTACCAGAGAGTTGCTTTTTGAGGGTGATGGTGCTGATATTTATTTATATGCCACCCATCTGACTGGACTGCCCCAGCCACTCTGGGCGACTTCCAGCTAATTCAAACATCAAACGTTGATGCCACATTCCCACAGCATCTATATTGACAAATGCATGTGGAAGGAACTAAGTGGAGTAGGTCCAAAAAGACAATTCACAGAGCATATGGGCAAACTTTTTCCATGCAAATGTTTATGTTCATTATGGGCAGAGCTCTTAAGCAGTCCATAAAATTATGATTAGAAAGCAACTCTGGGGCTCTGTCTGGTCTCTCCCCCCCCCCAAATCAATTCTTCTTGCCAAGCGGTTGGCCATTTTTCAAACTGGCAAAAACCAAATAGGATGCTAGAACCATGCTTGAGACAGAATTGATCAGAGGTGACCAGAAGTGTGAGAAAGTGTATAATCCCTATGGGGGGGGGGGTCCCTGCTTCACTATCTTGTGTGTAGCCCCCTCCCCTGCATGTGAAAGTAGGGTTTCTCCTCCCCCACCCCCAAAAAGCCAATTTTGCACTGTTCATCCAACTTACATTTTATACCTCTGATTTCATTGTGCTTTCACTAGATGCGTTCAACATCTAGTTTCTTTTGTTCAGTAGATGGCCAGATACATTGTTCAGTAGATGGCCAGATACAGTAGATGGCCAAGTATAGGTGATTTGCTATCATAACAGCTAATGGTCAGAGATTCACTTGAAAGCAGTATTGCCAGTATATGTCATTACATCACAAATAAAAAATCCGCCTTTATGGAACTGAAAACTGCTCATTATTTCACCATGAAATCTAATGGAGCACATAAGACAGGGAGGATCTTCCAGGATGGTGACTGACCAGCAATGAGAACTTGGGGTTGTAGTGGATAGCTAAAGAAGTTGACCCAGTATGCAGCAGTTGTGAAGAAAGCAGATTCCATGCTAGCGATTGCTAGGGAAGGAATTGAAAATAAAACTGTCAATATAATAATGATGTTATACAGGTCTATGGTTCAACCACCTTTGCAATACTGCTGTGGTCTAAACCACTGAGCCTCTTGCGCTTGCTGATCAGAAGGTTGGCGGTTCGAATTCCCGCAATGGGGTGAGCTCCAGTTGCTCTGTCCCAGTTCCTGCCAACCTAGCAGTTTGAAAGCAGGCCAGTGCAAGTAGGTAAATAGGTACCGCTGCGGCAGGAAGGTAAACAGCGTTTCCATGTGCTTTGGTTCCTGTCACAGTGTCCCGTTGCACCAGAAGTGGTTTAGTCATACTGGCCACATGACCCAGAAAGCTGTCTGTGGACAAACGCTGGCTCCCTAGGCCTGAAAGCGAGATGAGCGCCGCAACCCCAGTCACTTTTGACTGGACTTAACCATCCAGGGGTCCTTTCTAAAAAAACAAAACAAAAAACAGTTCTCATCAATTCTACTCAAAAAGGATGTTTTAGAGCTGGAAAAGGCTCAGGTGGGGGAGGAAACAGCCAACAGGACTGCACTGCTCCTCTATGCAACATTTGTGGCATTTTAGTTTAGAGAAAAGTCACATAACAGGCAACATGAGAGAAGTGTATAAATGTATGCATTGCATGGAGGAAGAGGGTGGAGAAACATAACACTCGAATTCATAGACATCCAACAAAGCTGAATGTCTGACAATTCAAGACAGACAAAGGAAAGTACTTCTTCACACTGTCCAATTGAACTATGGAATTTGCTCCTCAAAGAGGTGCTGCTGGCCACTCAAAGAAGATTAGAGAAATTCATGGAGGGTAAGGCTGTCAGTGTCTATAAACGCTGATGGCTATGTTTTATGTCCCTTGCTGGAGGCATTAATGCTTCAGAGTATCAGTCGCTGGAAACTGCAGGAGGGGGGAGTGCTCAGATCCTGCTGGTGGGTTTCCCATGGGCACCCAGTTGGCCATTGTGAGAACAGGATGTTGGACTAGATGGGCCACTAATCAGATCCAGGTGGCTCTTCTTATGTTGGGATAGCTCAGTTGGTAGAGCATAAGATTCTTAATCTCAAGGTTGTGGGTTTGAGCCCCATGTTGGGCAAATGTTTCCTACTTTGCAGGAGGCCAGAAGAAGAAGAAGAAGAAGAAGAAGAAGAAGAAGAAGAAGAGGAGGAGGAGGAGGAGGAGGAGGAGGAGGAGGAGGAGTTTGGACTTGATATCCTGCCTTTCACTCCCCTTAAGGAGTCTCAAAGCCGCTAACAATCTCCTTTCCCTTCCTCCCCCACAACAAATACTCTGTGAGGTGAGTGAGGCTGAGAGACTTCAGAGAAGTGTGACTAGCCCAAGGTCACCCAGCAGCTGCATGTGGAGTAGCGGGGAAGCGAACCCGGTTCACCAGATTACGAGTCCGCCGCTCTTAACCACTACACCACACTGGCCCTTGTGGTCCCTTCCAGCTCTGCAATCCTATGATCCTATGTTCTTACGGTGCAATGCGTGTGCAAACTCTTGCACACCTTCATGGGTTTTCCGCCTCTCAAGTATATTGCTGAAACGAATGCTAGCGGGAATTCCCCCCCCCCCCCCAAAGTTTGAAGTTGCAATATTTGCTGAATGTCAACAGGAGATGCAATTGCATGACGGCTCTCGGAGCAGGCTGGTGTTTCATCCTCTGCTTTCCTAGGCATATCTTTCAAACCGTTTGCATCTTACTATATGTATGCAGAGCTGCTCCTCGTTTAGTCGATCACAACCTCTGCAGGGAAGATAGCGCTCTCCACCTCTTTTTTTGTCTAAACTGTTCCGATCCAAAAATAGCTTCTTAGAGACAAGTGATAAAATGGAAAAGCTGAGCATTGTGCAACCTCTGGTTTATAAAACTACTGGGGAATCCTTCAGGATGAGGCTCTGCAAAAACGGGAGAGCTGTTTAGACCGTTGTTGTTATTATTATTACTATTATTCAGGCTATGTAGAAATAAGCTGGCATCTGATAAAAGAGAATCTCATTTGTAAATGAAATATTTTTGAGAGCAGCCACTAGCAAAATCTTTCCTGTGAAGTAAAGCAGCCCCAGCAAAACTCTTTAAAGAAACTGACAGAGGGGATTTGAAGGCAAAAATGCCACATGAGACTTCAGTTGCTAACGATATTTAGTGTGAACTACAAACAGCCTTCCATCCGCATTCCTTTTGGTTGCAAAAATGCCTGAAGGCAAAGTTATTACAAAGGAACTCCAAAATTGCCCCCTAGTCCTTCTTCAGCAGCTCTCTGTCTGTAAGATTATTCAGTATTGGATGTTTATTTACTATTAAGTTTCATGTGTTTCAGAGAGTCTCAGACAGGGAGTGGGGGAGGTAGGAGCTTTGAGGTGCCACAAGGCTTGAGCAGGCAGCACTGAGGATCAGGCCCTGAGACTCCCTGTCCCACCAGGACTTCTGGTTGGAGAAGGGAAGGTCAAGTAGCCAATAACATCAGAGACTTTTGTATAAATCAACCTCCATCCAATATTGAAAAATGTATTGACAGCCCAAATAATCTGTGCCTATTGGGGACAGGGATGGGGTGCTCTGTTCAGAGGACAGCAGCCCAGAGCCAAATTTAGGGCAGGGCATCCAGTTCCCCGCACAGCGCACTTACCCATATTTATAGGGGTACCTACTTAAAGATTAAAATATTTAGGGAGGGTGCCAAATGTTGTCCTCACTCAGAGTGCCATATTACCAAAGTCCGCCCACGAGCAGCCCGATCATTTTAAACAGATTGAAAGGTTGAAATTCTGCCCCAGTTGTAACAAATCACCAACTGTCATAGCTGTGGGGTGAGTTGAGGGCCGTCGCTCTGCATTTTTTCAAAGATTGGCCCTGAAAGTTCAATTCAAGATGGGTTCCTCACTGAAACTAAGGCAACCAGAGACACTTTTACCCTGAAAGCCTCTAATGGAGAAGCTTCCGTTCTGGTGCACTAGTAAGAGATGCTTGATTTTCACAAGAACGCCAACTCCTCCTTGTCAATCTGGTGCAACTATCTCACATGAAGAGTGCTGCCTTCTCTGAGCTTTGACTCCAGGTTCTCCCTCCGTGCCAGCAGCCTACTGATGTTCAGCCTACCCAGTGACTCGTGT
The DNA here is from genome assembly GCF_964188315.1 of Podarcis muralis. NCBI lineage: Eukaryota > Metazoa > Chordata > Lepidosauria > Squamata > Lacertidae > Podarcis > Podarcis muralis. The sequence goes on along the minus strand of NC_135660.1, from coordinate 83,923,462 downwards.
TCTGTTCCTGCTCTCAGGCCTGAGTGTCTGACTAGGCCTTTTACAACCAGAGTAGTACCAATGATCCAAGCTTGACAGTGGATGCTGAACCCCCTTAGAGCAGGTATAGCTAGCCTGGGGCCCTCCAGACTTTCTTGCACTACAAATCCCATAATCTCTTCCCATTGGCCACGCTGACTGGGGATGGTGGAAGCTGAAGACCAACAACAAGCTTGTTTTCTCCTCCTCCGGAGACCTGAACCAATGGCTTCAAGTTACAAGAAAGGAGATTCCGACTAAGAATCAGGAAGAACTTTCTGGCATTAAGACAGTGGAACAGACTCCCATGAGAAATGGACTCTCCTTCCTTGTGGGGTTGCAAGCAGATGTTGGATGGTCATTCGTCATGAATGCTTTAGTTGAAATTCCTGCATCACAGGAGGTTGGACCAGATCATCCTTGGGGTCAATTCCAGCTCTACAATTCTATGATTCTAGGAACATCTGGAAAGCTGCTGGGCAGCCTCCCTTGAAGGTGCTTCCAGACAGAACCTGGCCCATCCTAAGGGTGATTAGATAAAGGATTTATTGTGAAGATTTGGGTGTCACCTTCTCAGGAGCCAGGCACAGCCATTCTCCACCCCATGTTCCATGAATGTGCGAAAGGAGAGCAGGGTTGTGCTTGCTAGCTACACTTCTGACACCAGTGTGCCTGCTGGCCACATCCTCAACTGATTGACTCCCCAAGTAGCCACACACTCAGCATTAGTGTGAAAGGGAGCTTACATGCATATAGATATCCACATGTAGAATGCCTCCAAGCAGGAATGCTGGCAAATATGCACATGAGAGTAAGCTGACTCTTCTCTGCATATGTGTGTGCAATCCCATAAATCCCCTTTGGCAAGACTACCTTGACAGGCGTCTCCTCTCTTCTAATTCTTTTTCAAACTTGTGCATTTGATTTCTCCTTCCAGTGTGTAGCGTTTGTGGCATTTGTTGGTGCTGAGTTTCGTTTTATCAGACTTGCTTTATCAGTCTGGTATCATTTTGATTCCTTCTGCCACCACCTGCTGTGGTTCAGAGCGGGAGTTGGCATGTCACAACAGGCAGCGAAGGAGGGAGGCTGGCAGAATATAACTGCACTCTGCTCAGCACTCTGTAGCAAGGCAAGGCTAACCTAGAGAGAAAAGTTTCATTCAACCCTCTAAAGGTTTCAGGGCTCTGTTTGATGCAAAACGTTGAAGCCCTTGTATTAATCTAGTGCATGGGTAGGCAAACTAAGGCCCGCAGGCCAGATCAGGCCCAATTGCCTTCTCAATCCGGCCCGTGGACGGTCCAGGAATCATCTCATGGGTCGCCAGCACGCACGTTCTCTCCCTCTCCCTCATGCCGGCGCCTCCTCCCTCCCTCCTCCTGGCTTCTCCCTGCCCTGCCTAGAGGAGGAAGGGGCTGGGCTTTGTTGGTGCCAGCAGCAGCAGCAGCAGCAGCAGCAGCAGCAGCGCTCAAGTGGCCGCCATTTTAAACAGCCCCACTCCGGAGCCCTTTCATGCACCACTCATCATCCCACCACTGCTGCCCCTGCCAGCCCCTGCTGCTCACAAGACACAGGTAAGCAGCCACCAGGGCTCGTGGTGCTCTTGCATCATTTTTTTCCAAAATATACTCCGGCCCCCCACAAGGTCTGAGGGACAGTGGACCGGCCCCCTGCTGAAAAGGTTTGCTGACCCCTGATCTAGTGTGTTGTCCCAAAACACTAAGGAAGCAAGAGTACTAAAATGTATGGTGTTATGGCCACCAACTGAGGCTAGTTCGCATGATCGTCTTTGTAATAATAATAATAATAATAATAATAATAATAATAATAATAATACCCCACCCATCTGACTGGGTTGCCCCAGCCACTCTGGGCAGCTTCCGACATATATAAAAACATAATAAAACATGAAAAATTAAAAAACTTCCCTATACAGCATCTTCATAGGGATGCGGGTGGTGCTGTGGGTTAAACCACAGAGCCTAGGGCTTGCCGATCAGAAGGTTGGCGGTTCGAATCCCCGTGACGGGGTGAGCTCCAGTTGCTCGGTCCCTGCTCCTGCCAACCTAGCAGTTCGAAAGCACATCAAAGTGCAAGTAGATAAATAGGTACTGCTCCAGCGGGAAGGTAAACGGTGTTTCCGTGTGCTGCTCTGGTTCGCCAGAAGCAGCTTAGTCATGCTGGCCACATGACCTGGAAGCTGTACGCCGGCTTCCTCGGCTAGTAAAGCGAGATGAGCGCCGCAACCCCAGAGTCGTCTGCGACTGGACCTAATGGTCAGGGGTCCCTTTACCTTTACCTTTATACAGGGCCTTCAGATATCTTCTAAAGGTTGCCTAGTTAGTTATCTCCTTGACATCTGATGGGAGGGCATTTCACAGGCTGGGCTACCAAGAAGGCCCCCTGCCTGGTTCCTGTATGAACTAGTGATAACATGCATAACACAATAATTTTCATCAACACCGGCATCCTTACACACAGACCCCTTTTTCCATGAAAACAATTCAGTAGCAGAAATGACAATGTGAACTTACCCTCTTTTGCCAGCTATATACAATAACGCAAGCTACCTCTATCTGATAAGTAACATGTTTCTAAATAGGTCTATCATGCAGAATGAATTGTCACCCCATACTAGACAGAGGGGCAGATGCCTTGTAGCAACTAATATTTTTTAAACCAAATGTTCTACGGCTTTAATACCTCAGCAAAAACAGTAGGTCAAATATTCCTATAATGAGAAACCCATGACTTCGTGCAGTATTTCATATTTCTTCACTTCCTTGGGTTAATGTTTCTTCAACATGTTCACCAGTGCTTGTGTGTGTGTGTGCATTCGTGCATTTTGAAACTTGAATTGGTAGTCCTTCTAGAAAGGTGATGATTTGCAAATGATGACTTCCAGCCTCGAATGTGCGGCATGTACAGCTGAATAGCAATCAAGGGGTTTTCCAGGTGACGTTTGCAATGTAACAGTTATCGCTCAAATTACAGTTTGTCAATCAGGCATGATGTCAACACCAGAGGCAAAGCAAATATATCTGTTCCAGTACTATTGTAAAACTTTGTTTAAAGGTTCAGCTCCCGTGAGTGGATGAAGTTAGGGAGAGCACAAACTACTTTCTGAATAGCTACAAATTAGAGCTGTCACCTGATTAAAGAAAATTAATCAGGCATGTTTTTAGTCAAGCAAAATATTTTTAATTGATTCAGCTACCCAGTTAAATCACTAAATCCTACTAAAAATTAAAGAGTAGAATTAGATACAACTTTCCTAGGGCTTAAGAATGCAACAGTACATTTCCGAGCACAATTCAGAGTGTTGGTGCTCACCTTTTAAGCCCTAAACAACCTCAGCCCTGTATACCTGAAGTGGCGTCTCTATCTCCACCATCCAGCCTGGACACTTGAGGTCCTCCTCCGAAGGCCTCCTGGTGGTTCCCTCACTGCGAGACGTGAAGCTACAGGGAACCAGGCAGAGGGCCTTCTTGGTAGTGGTACCTGCCCAGTGGAACACCCTCCCGTCAGATGTCAAACAGATAACTATTTGACTTTTAGAAGACATTTGAAGGCAGCACAGTTCAGGGAAGTTTTAAATGGTTGATGCTTTACTGTGTTTTCAATATTTTGCTGGGAGGCGCCCCGAGTGGCTAAGACAATCCAGTCACATGGGCAGCATATCAATAATAAAAATGGTTGTTGTTGTTTCCAGAAAGGCGAGCCAGTCTCACAAAGAAAAGACGATGACCATCCCCTGTTGTTTATCTTTAGTGTATCAGAATCCTAAATTTTCTGCACCTGTACATGGATCTTCCATTTAGTGACCATAGGACATAAAAGGTAAAGGTACCCCTGCCCGTACGGGCCAGTCTTGACAGACTCTGGGGTTGTGCGCCCATCTCACTCAAGAGGCCGGGGGCCAGCGCTGTCCGGAGACACTTCCGGGTCACGTGGCCAGTGTGACAAAGCTGCATCTGGCGAGCCAGCGCAGCACACGGAACACCGTTTACCTTCCCGCTGGTAAGCGGTCCCTATTTATCTACTTGCACCCGGGGGTGCTTTCGAACTGCTAGGTTGGCAGGCGCTGGGACCGAGCAGCGGGAGTGCACCCCGCCGCAGGGATTCGAACTGCCGACCTTTCGATCGGCAAGCCCTAGGCGCTGAGGCTTTTACCCACAGCGCCACCCGTGTCCCACCATAGGACATAGGTGATAGCAATTGATGGTTCTATCACGTATTTGTCTAATCCCATTTTAGAACCATTTAAACTACTGGCTATCTTGCATCAGTAAATTCCATGTGTGGATGACGCATTCTGTGAAGAAGTGGAAGATCTGGCTCCAGGCTTGATCCCCAGAAATGGTCCCTCCTACAGGAGTAGTCCCCACCCTGACAGACCTACCTGGCAACAGCTCTCCTCCCCCAGGGCACCCCCAGTTTCTACTAAGTTTCCCCACAATACCAACATTGTAGTGTCACTCAAGGGCATTGTGGGAAACATAAATGGGAGCTGCCCAGTAGTGAGTGTCAGGATTTTTTTAAAAAAGAGGGGTCAGGTCAGGCTCAACTCTTCTGCAGTGGTGAGTCCCCGTAAGGATGCCATGTGTTGAATCCTAAGAAGTACTCTTCTCCCCACACACACACACAAACACACCATGTCCTCAACTTATTACCAATAATTTTAATTAGGGATATCCAAATTTTATTATGAGAAGGTGTCAGGCTTTGAGGAATCTGTTTCCTCCCAGCACAGTAGATAGGAAGATCAAAGAAAGGAACATCTTACTAGTTAGAAACTTTAATAATCACAGCGAGAGAACAAATAACTCATCTCCTAGAATGGCGGTGCTCCCAATTAAGGAACACACTCGCTTCTGTCCCTATTAATCTATGTCACTCCTATGTCATGTAATCTGAGCTTGTAACTGCTGTGCTTTCTGTTCTGAGACTTTCTGAGCTCTTCTTGACCTTGGGCTGAGAGGAGGAATGCTGTCCAGAGACAGTGAATGTGTTAACCCTCTCTCCCAGTGCTTCTTCTCAAAGCTGTTCCCCATCCAGTATTTCCCAGCTTCTGCCTTCTGAACTACGCCCCTCTGCCAACCACTGTTCCAAATCGATACTGTCCTCCTGCTCCTGGGAAGATTTAGGAGCGGGGGAGGGGAGAGAGACTCTCACCATTCCTCCTCAGTGCAGCCCTCCTCAGCACGGTCTCTGACAGAAGGGGAGAAAAGTTTTTCTCTTTCCATTTCCTTCACAACATTCATTGACATCTGTCTTGTTCCACTCCATTACTAATCTTATTTCAACATTAAAAAATACCCTCAGTGCTTAAGGGGCGGTGATCTCACCTCTTGATCCTTTGGCTCACCCATTGGTAAACATCAGCAGCCCATTGGGAATGATATTTCTGTGCTACATCACTACTAGATCTGGCCAAAACACCCACAGAGAGATTTCGCAAACCAGTTTGCAATTTACAAAAAATAATAATAATAAAAAATTGTTTGGATTCTGTCCCTCCATCCCCACCCCCACCCCTTGAAAAGCACACCAATTTTTATATTTGAGGTACTTCTATACAGTGGTACCTCAGGTTACATACGCTTCAGGTTACATTTGCTTCAGGTTACAGACTCCGCTAACCCAGAAATAGTGCTTCAGGTTAAGAACTTTGCTTCAGGATAAGAACAGAAATTGCGCTCCGGTGGCAACAGGAGGCCCCATTAGCTAAAGTGGTGCTTCAGGTTAAGAACAGTTTCAGGTTAAGAACGGACCTCCAGAATGAATTAAGTACTTAACCCAAGGTACCACTGTATTTTGTTTCCAGGAAGTTTGTGACATTGCTGTGTAATTGCATGAAGGCATAACTCTGTCTTCTGTGATTCACAGTCTTGATGCGTGTGACTGTATGTTTCATATGTCAGTAACATCATGCAACATCACATTGTGTTGGCATGGGACTGGCCTCAGGCAGACTTTCTGATGTTGTTGCTTACAAAAGTCTTTGCCGCCTTGAGCATAATTTCTCCCCCGGTACAGCCCAATAGAATAGACCCCAGGAGCAGATATCGGGCAGAAGATGGCAGCACAGCTCAAGGGCAACATCATGTCTTGCAGAGCTATCTTTTAGATCTGGGGAGAGTGCGCCAATTTCTCACTGCAGTAGTTCCTAATCCCCACATTATCTCTTCCATATTTAGATACTTGCTTATATTGTTTGGTTTTATGATTATGCAGAATACCACTCTGGATACTTTTAGCAGAAGAACAGAACGTTCTTGTTGTGGTTGTTTGTTGTTGTTATGTTTCATCCCTACACTCATTAACAGAGGCACAGACGGCTCATATCATTGTCCTGAGTATTATCTGGGATGTTCTGGGCAGCTGCCAAGTCAATGCAGACAATGTCATTTTGACCCAAATGGTTGAAATCTTGCATACTTCAGAATGACCTCAAGGAATCAGTCTTTCTTTGAAAGATTATTGGCACATATATTTATAAAGCTACTAGTTCCATTAAGCATTATTGCCTTGACCCCTTTCCACACATGCGCACACATACAGCCATGTAATCAAGTGCTATATTGGTAGGGAGTCAGAATAAGAAACATAATAATGACTGCTAATGGTTACCACATCACCTCAATAAAACAGAGTTCAATGGAATGCACATTTCAGCAGCATAATTCCAGAACAATGACAACAGAGTGACATTTGTGTAATAAATCATAGTTAAATATATCCTGGGTTCGAAAATGGTTAAATTCATCACATGTTGTTGTTGTTGTTGTTGTTGTTGTTGTTGTTGTTGTTGTTGTTGAATTGATGTCTTTAAGGATGGCTGGTGCTGGCATGGAAACCAACCACCTAACCGGAATGATGAATGAGTGAACAGCTGCAGAGCTCCCATTCATGTTTGATTATTGTGAAACACATCATCAGAATACCCCTGCTCTTTAGTCTAAGACTGGGCCAGGTGCCCTTCAAATGTTAAACACTCCAACAGCCCCAGACAGCATGGCCAATGATAGCCATGGGAGTTGTAATCTGACAACATAGGTAACAAAGAGACGTGGGTGGTGCTGTGGTCTAAACTACTGAGCCTCTTGGGCTTGCCAACCAGGTCGGCAGTTCGAATCCCTGCAACGGAGTGAGCTCCTGTTGCTCTGTCCCAGTTCCTGCCAACCTAGCAGTTCGAAAGCACACCAGTGCAAGTAGATAAATAGGTACCACTGCAGCGGGAAGATAAATGGCATTTCCGTGTGCTCTGGTTTCCATCACGGTGTTCCGTTGGGCCAGAAGCGGTTTAGTCATGCTGGCCACATGACTCGGAAAGCTGTCCTGTGGACAAATGCCGGTTCCCTTGTCCTGAAAGTAAGATGAGCACTGCAATTCCATAGTCGCCTTTGAGCGGACTACTGTCCAGGGATCCTTTAGGTAAAGGTAAAGGGACCCCTAACCATTAGGTCCAGTCGTGGCCAACTCTGGGGTTGCGGTGCTCATCTCGCTTTATTGGCCAAGGGAGCCGGCGTACTGCTTCCAGGTCATGTGGCCAGCATGACTAAGCCACTTCTGGCAAACCAGAGCAGCGCACGGAAACGCCGTTTACCTTCCTGCCGGAGTGGTACCTATTTATCTACTTGCACTTTGACGTGCTTTCGAACTGCTAGGTTGGCAGGAGCAGGGACCGAGCAACGGGAGCTCACCCCGTCGCAGGGATTCGAACCGCCAACCTTCTGATCGGCAAGCCCAAGAGGCTCTGTGGTTTAACCCACAGCGCCACCCACGTCCCTAGGGATCCTTTACCTTTACCTTTTTGCCTTTAATCTGACAGCATAATTTAGCAGGATAAAGCACCATATTTTGTTGGGAATTGTGGGTAGGTAGCAGCCCCAGATACTAGTTCTGAAAGGTTTTCCTGCTAGTCCTAGGCCATGCTTCCTTTCCATCTTGCAGAACCGCAGTTAGAGAAAGGCGACGTGGTTGCTTGCCCACATCTTCCTGCCTCTCCCACTTCCTGTTACCACTTGTCTGATGGAATAAAAGCCACAGCTAATACGCTTTATGGGACGCGGGTGGCGCTGTGGGTAAAAGCCTCAGCGCCTAGGGCTTGCCGATCGAAAGGTTGGTGGTTCGAATCCCCGCAGCGGGGTGCGCTCCTGTTGCTCGGTCCCAGCGCCTGCCAACCTAGCAGTTCGAAAGCACCTCCAGGTGCAAGTAGATAAATAGGTACCGCTTACTAGCGGGAAGGTAAACGGCGTTTCCGTGTGCTGCGCTGGCTCGCCAGATGCAGCTTTGTCACGCTGGCCACGTGACCCGGAAGTGTCTGCGGACAGCGCTGGCCCCCGGCCTCTTAAGTGAGATGGGCGCACAACCCTAGAGTCTGTCAAGACTGGCCCGTACGGGCAGGGGTACCTTTACCTTTAATACGCTTTATCCTAGGCCTGCCTGGATTTAAATACCTGCTGGCGGGTCTCACAAATCTTAGTTCCCAGCCTCTCCTGTCATCACGACACATCCATGGCCTACCTGAACAGAAGTATGCCTCCCCATTGACCTTACAAGAGAGCCACAGCTCCCAGCACTGAGACCTCCCTCCTTGTTGCTTGTCTAATGCTCAGTTGCTGAAGCAACTGCAGTCAGGACTTTGGTTTCTCCTCATTCTGTTCAGACTCTGTCCACAATCTCTGGGATTTGTCAGACTTATTATATGGTCTGAGATTGAAACCGAGTTTAAGAAGTTTTAATGGAGATTCGTTATGGCTACACTGCTTTTTTCTCCCTTTGGCACAGTTATAATCCTTAGAGGGGTTTTTTTAATTTTTAATTTTAAAAGCAGCATATACCGTATTTTTTGCTCTATAAGACTCACTTTTTCCCTCCTAAAAAGTAAGGGGAAATGTGTGTGCGTCTTATGGAGCGAATGCAGGCTGCGCAGCTATCCCAGAAGCCAGAACAGCAAGAGGGATTGCTGCTTTCACTGCGCAGCGATCCCTCTTGCTGTTCTGGCTTCTGAGATTCAGAATATTTTTTTTCTTGTTTTCCTCCTCCAAAAACTAGGTGCGTCTTGTGGTCTGGTGCGTCTTATAGAGCGAAAAATACGGTAACTAAAACAATTGTGGTAATAACAATCAGCTACCTCCATCAGAATGAATGGGGAAGGGGATCTGGGTTTAAGAGCACTTTGAATGCATAAGATCTCATACCCAGAACAGATTTTTTTTTAAATTAAGTCATAGGAGTGACATACAGTTGAAGAAGAACTTATATTTAACAATAATTAATAATAATAATGGGACGCGGGTGGCGCTGTGGGTAAAACCTCAGCGCCTAGGACTTGCCAATCGTAAGGTCGGCGGTTCGAATCCCCGCGGCGGGGTGCGCTCCCGCTGCTCGGTCCCAGCGCCTGCCAACCTAGCAGTTCGAAAGCACCCCCGGGTGCAAGTAGATAAATAGGGACCGCTTACTAGCGGGAAGGTAAACGGCATTTCCATGTGCTGCGCTGGCTTGCCAGATGCAGCTTTGTCACACTGGCCACGTGACCCGGAAGTGTCTGGGGACAGCGCTGGCCCCCGGCCTCTTAAGTGAGATGGGCGCACAACCCTAGAGTCGGACACGACTGGCCCGTACGGGCAGGGGTACCTTTACCTTTAATAATAATAATAATAATAATAATAATAATAATAATAATAATAATAATGTGCTACATTTCTACTGTTTAGTATTAATAAATAACAAAGCTTTGCATTTGATTACGCATTTTCTGGTGCTCATTTTAGAAGGTTCAATCACATAACCACCCATTATGTATGCCTTATTGGGTCTTCTGATGCCATTGAATTTAGAGGCAAATTTCTATTCATTTCCATGTTTGCATAAGAGCTAAGTAATTATTGCCTTTGTCCCATCATCACCCAGATAAAAGCTTTAATTGCAGAAAAAAGTTAAACAATTAGATGTTTACTAAAAAGAATTTGCTGGAATGAATGTTTTTGGAAATCATTTGATATGCTTAAATTACTCATGCAAGATTAATACAAGTGTTTCTAAATAAAGAGAATAGCCATAAAGTATATTACCCAGTAAATGCATTCATTAGTATTTAATTACGAGAAACTGCTATCAATTATTTAACATTGCTACAAATTGTTCAGAGAATGGATACATTTTTTCTCCACTATTAATATTTTCAATTACTAACTGTATGTACTTGTAGTTTTTCCCCTCTCACGGGTGCTAATTTTCATGAAGTATCTGTAATCTATTATTATATTTGGTATTAGTCTTAAATAGTTTTGTCTTAGGAATCACTGGAGTACAGATTAACTTTAGTTTCTTCTTTCTCCACCCCCCAGCTGTACGTGTGAAATACAGGCCCTGGGTATCTCTTAATCACTTACAATCAGTCCTGGGAGAGCAGCGTATCCATTTTATTGCACAGAATTTTCTAAATTACAACCAAAGAATGAAGAATCATTTAAAACATTATGTTCCAGGGCACAGCCTCACATTTCTTTATGTTGCCATTGGTGTGTGTCCTGATCTGACCGACTACGGGAGGTAAGGTGAATGGGTAGGGTTAAGAAGAGGAGAAGAAGAAGAAGAGTTTGGATTTGATATCCCGCTTTATCACTACCCGAAGGAGTCTCAAAGCGGCTAACATTCTCCTTTCCCTTCCTCCCCCACCACAAACACTCTGTGAGGTGAGTGGGGCTGAGAGACTTCAAAGAAGTGTGAGTAGCCCAAGGTCACCCAGCAGTTGCATGTGGAGGAGTGGAGACGCGAACCCGGTTCACCAGATTACGAGTCTACCACTCTTAACCACTACACCACACTTTAAGGGCCTGGAGTGGGGCTATAGAAAAATAGCCTTGCACCTGAGTTCCTTCATGGTTGAGGTATTCCACTCGAGTGTCAGGAGTGAACCAGCAATAAATCACACTGTGCAAGTTGGAATTAACCCTTTATTGGTAAAAGCATGATTGACACATGATCATCAGGCCTGATGAGCACAGAAATACGAAATGGTCACCACCTGTATTTACAAATTTGCTTATTAAGTATCCAACAGGGGAGGGGGGGGAGTAGTAACCATTCTCATGCATTTTCACTTTACATGTTGATGGTGCTGTGCACAGGGACCTTATTGTATAGTACCCCTAGAAATTATAGTCCCCAGTAATAGCCATGTGTGAGGGCATCTTGGCAATACAACAGATATACCCCTTCTTCTTCGTCGTCTTCTTTGGTGATCACTCATAGCCAAGTAAGATTGTCTTCCATTAACAGTGAGTCTGTAAATGACTGTGGAGGCCAATTCTGGATCTATACATCCTTCCACAGTGGGGACATAGGTTTCTGGGCAGGAGTTGATCACAGTGAGAGTTTGCCAAGCGTGTCTTTCTCTTAGCATGTTTCTCCCTTGTGTCCTGAGTGTGAGCATCTTCAAAGCTCACAACACCTTTGGTAAAGGCTGTTCTCCAGTTGGAGCGCTCGCAGGCCAGTGTTTCCCAGTTGCCAGTGTTTACACTACATTTTTTTAGATTTGCATTGAGACAGTCTTTGAACCTCTTTTGCTGACCACCAGCATTACGCTTTCCATTTTTAAGTTCAAAATAGAGTAGTTGCTTTGGAAGACGATAATCAGACATCTACACAACATGACCAGTCCAACGAAGTTGATGTTGAAGAACTATTGCTTTGACACTGGTGATCTTTGCTTCTTCCAGTACACTGGCATTAATTCGCCTGTCTTCCCAAGTGATGTGTAATTTTTTTCAGAGAAACCTTTGATGGAAGCTTTTAAGAAGTTGGAGATGGCATTTATAAGTGGCCCACGTTTCACAGGTGATGCTGGATTTTGGCATCAATGTCAGCCCTTGTGGAAAGATAACTGTCCAGGTAGGAGCAGAAATACCCCTAACAAAATGAACACATCTGGGAATAAGAAAGGATTTTAGGGCTGGCTGGGTGACAGCAACCGTATAAAACATTCATAGGATGCAATCAAGGCAACTGAGAAAGATGTTCAACAAACAAAAGGCTTTTTGGCTGGGTGGTCCAGTTATGTCGTTCAAAGCAATCCGTAAGTGTTTCATCTGTAGTAAGTCCTTAAATAATTTCTGCACATACACCTATAGACATCTGGCTTTATAGTACAAATAGTTTCACACTGATCACCAAAAGTTTTCATTAGCATTTATGAGTTATTCTTGGAAAAAAATCTCTGAAATCTCAGCATCTTTTTTGTATTTCCTTCACCTCAAATTTGGAATGCCTGATTACTTTGCTATATGAACTGCTAAAGGTTTGTTTTAGGTTTTCTTTTAATGCATTTTCTTGCTTGTGCCCAAAGGACAAACAATCTATTATTACCCTGATCAGCCTTTACAGTCTGATGAGTGCTGGAAGTCTGGCTTTCCTGTGTTCGTAGAACAAGTAGTTTCTGGTGTGAAGAACAACTTCATGATCATACTCAGTACCAAGAGAGAAAGAGCGGAGACAGAAAGCTTTAGAAGTGCAAGATACAACAACATCTACATGGTTAAGGGGCTTTTGCTATTACTGGCTTTTACAGGTGGTCAGAGTTTTCCAGCAATAACAATTAGTCCATTTTTCTTCTTAAATGCATCCCTGATGAGTATCTGAAAAGACTGGGTGAAGCTACAGAAGCATAATTAACTGTCTTTCGTTTGCTAATAATTACACAAAAATAAGTGCTCACAGCTTAATTATTCTTTTTTTTTCAGGCTCTGTTTTAAACACACACACACTAGTTAATATGCAGGGAGTCCTCAATAAACATGCCAAGAATGTTTAATAATTTTAGCAGACAACCTGTATAGATCTCAAATGTTTTTATTTTATCTACTTTTTTAATCTATTTTTTTTTTTTAAAAAAAAAGCTATTGTGAACCTTAGCATAAAAACACAGCAATTTGTGGTCGTTGTCCAGTAGCCATTGTTCTGGCGGGTGGCATATAGAGAACCACTTGAAAGCTGTGTTATTCTCCTGCTGAGACCTTTTTCCATGTTCTGAAGAAATCTGGGTGTCAGAGTTTTTCCACATGCCAAGTTTACTCTGGTGGAAAAGAGGTGACGGAGGTATACAGAGCTGAAGTTTGCATTCTTCGTCCTTAATCAGTCTGAAGCTAATTAGCAGCGTCCACACAATAAAGCCACAAGCCATTAATCATGGAGGATGGTAGCAGTCAGACCTCCCTCCCCTCCCCAGGGCAAGACACATCCAGAAAAGTTCTCTCTCTCTCTCTCTCTCTCTCTCTCTCTCTCTCTCTCTCTCTCTCTCTCCCTTTTTGTGTAATGGGCCTTCGAAAGTCATGAGGAGCCCCTTTTCATGGTCAACAGTGTGTGAAGTATAAGCCGAGCCTTGATGTGGCATACAATGGGCCTCTCTTCAAACATCTATCACAGTTCTCCTTTTATTTATTTATTTTACTCTTCCCAAACATAATAAAGTCAACTGATGGCTTTATTCTTCTCCTTGAGCTGAAGCATAGCTGGCCCAGGGATTTTAAAAGCTCTAACCAGGATGGAAATTGTAAAAAAGATTTCATTTCATCAAAAACTGATTTCTCTCTACAATTTGGGAGAATGGTAGCTTTGGCCGCGGTGAGCTCATTTTTCTGTTTGTTGTTGTTGTTTAAGCAAAAATAATAATAATAATTTTCTCTAATATTTCCTGGCTGTGCTTGTATATGTACATGGCATTAATCTTTTTCTCAGTGTGCACAGTTCGTATTTTGTAGCTGAGGTTTTATTTAGCATTTTTTTGCCACATTGTGAGCTTAGTGTATAAATTTATTGTTATTATTGATTCGATTTGTATACACCCTTTATAGAAAGAGCCCAGGGCAGTGTAGAACATTAAGAAAACATCTTATGTAGTGCAATAATGAAGACGTAATGAAAGGCATAAGAATAGACAGCATAAAAAAATAAAATAAAATAAATTTTAAGGAACATAAAATCAATAAGGAAAATTCAGTCCCCTGTCTGCATAAAGGTTGACCATGGATAGTAGGGATGCAGGTGGTGCTGTGGTCTAAACCACTGAGCCTCTTGGACTTGCCGATCAGAAGGTCGGTGGTTCGAATCCCCGTGACGGAGTGAGCTCCCGTTGCTCTGTCCCAGCTCTTTCCAACCTAGCAGTTCGAAAGCACGCCAGTGCAAGTAGATAAATAGGTACCGCTGCGGCGGGAAAGTAAATGGCGTTTCTGTGCATCTGGCTTCCGTCATGGTGTTCCGTTGCATCAGAAGCGGCTTAGTCATGCTGGCCACATGGCCTGGAAAGCTGTCTGTGGGCAAACGCCAGCTCTCTCGGCCTGAAAATGAGATAAGCACTGCAATCCCATAGTTGCCTTTGATTGGACTTAACCGTCCAGGGATCCTTTACCTTTTTTCGTACATGTATAATTCCATTATGCATAAAGCCGCCTGTAGGTGCCGGCAACAGATATTTTTACAGGTCGGGGAGATTTTCAAAGAAAATGATCACACCCACCCACAGAAAAGACAGGGAAACGTTTTACTGTGAACATTAGCTGCCCATTTGGAAACGAATGCATGTAACACCAAGTTAAACTTTTAAGTGGAATTATAGGGACAGAACTACCGAACTGTATAGGAATTGATTCATGTATGTGACAACAGTGGCAAGAATGTTACTTGCCCAAAAATGGAAAGAAGCAGAAGTCCCAGCAAAGAAAGAATGGATACAAAAACTTATGGAATATGCAGAAATGGCGAAACTGACTGGAAGAATAAGACATCAAGTTAACAAACTTTTTATAAAAGAATGGAAATGGCTTATTGAATAATTACAAACTGGAATCAAATAAGAACATTGGCAGGATTATTGCAATAACCTGCAGTTTTATAAGAGTACAGTGGTACCTTGGGTTACATACGCTTCAGGTTACATACGCTTCAGGTTACAGACTCCACTAACCCAGAAATAGTGCTTCAGGTTAAGAACTTTGCTTCAGGATGAGAACAGAATTTGTGCTCCGGCGGCACGGCTGCAGCAGGAGGCCCCATTAGCTAAAGTGGTGCTTCAGGTTAAGAACAGTTTCAGGTTAAGAACAGACCTCCAGAATGAATTAAGTACTTAACCCGAGGAACCACTGTATATATTTAAAGTAGATGAATAAATGAGTAAGTTAATTCAGAATATGCAGAAAATGTAAAGAATAAATTTAAGAAACCGCAGAAAGAGGGGAAAGGAAGTTGAGTTTCAAAATGCTAAAATGATTGTAAAATTATTCAAATGTATAAAATTGAAAATCATAAATGAAAAGTACCAAAATAAAATAAACTTTAAAGGGGAACAGCAAATCAACTTGCCAGTTTCCGGGGAGGGGGCTTATCGAGGAGCAGCGGCTTCTTTTTAAAAATGCTTTTTAAATTTTTATTTATGCATCTTCCAAAAAAAATTTTTTATATACAACTGGCAACTACCTTTTTTTAAGAATGCTGTTTAGCCAGCTAATTTCGATGCCCACATTTCAGTAATGGCCATATAACACACACACACAGACACACACACACACACACCGGCCCCTTCATAACCACACTCTGCCACTATGTAGAGGGGAAATGGTAGCCACAAGAGGAGGGACCACCATTTCTTCCCACAGTGACACCACATACAGCGTTTTTCTAAGGGAGCAGTTTAGGCTGGGGTGAGGTGCTGAGGTGTGGCGGCCAAAAAGGCTCTGCCACAGCACAGCTCCCTCCTCGTATTCAACAGGCGCAATGTTATTTGATTCAGATGCAAAAAAACAAAAACAAAAAAACCCACTGTCAGGGGCTCAGGGACTGAGCCACAGGAGAAGGAGGAGATGGAGAGCGAAGGGGAACAATCGGAGGGGAGCGCAGGAGGGTGTGACAGTGACCAGAGAGATTCCCTGAGTCTCTCCAGCGAATCAGAAGATTCCCAGAAGGAGGCCCCCAGGGTCAGGGCAAGGGGGGCCAGTAGGGAGTCGCCAAGCGGCAGCTGGAAATCAGGGCTAGCTTCCCCACCAGAGCGCAGCGGGGGGGGGGGAGAATCCCACAGATTAGAACAAAAGCCTCCTCCTGCAGGAGGAGAGAGTGAGGCAGGACTGACCACGCCTCCGTCAGAGAATGGAGGGGCGGAGGAGAGAGCAGGGCCGGCCAGCCTCCCTGAAGGAGAAAGCAGTGAAGGGAGCAGTGTAGCCGTTAGGAGGAAAGTGGGCGGCTGGGCGCGCGCGCCAAGTTCAAATGTAGAGGCGCAAGGGACAGCAGAAAATCCGGATTGGGAGCCAGGTCCCAAAGCCCGCCGGAGACAGGGGGAGGAGTCAGAAGAATCCGCCTCCGAAGAGTCCAGGAGGGTTGGGACCCCAGAGGGCAGGAGGACCCGGAGGCGAAAGGAGCAGAGGGAGGAAAGGAAGAGGTGGAGCAAAGCTCGGGTATTGAACTGGTGTAAAGGAGGGGCGGATTCAGATGGGACTTCGTCGGTCTAAGGACTCAGACGTAGCGCTGCGCGCCACGGATGTCAAACCAACAATGAACCACAATAAAGACTTTTGTTTATAAAGAGCAACTGGCGTTGGTCCTTTGTGAGCTGGGACCTGAGGCAGCCGCTGACACCCACCTTTGCGTTCTCTCAAGCCTTTGCAGCTTGGTGATTAAAATCTGAAATAAGTAGTGTTTCTGTGTCCTTCAAGCATTGGTGGTTATTTTCGTTTTCGTTTTGTGTAAATCTGAATTGCTTCGCTATCGATCGAGTTTTATTTGTTCTGTTTTGTATTGGAATGCTTTATCTTATGACATGAACCAACTTGGGAGTCCCTGACAGGGTCAAAAGGCAGGAAATAAATATTTTTTAATCTAGATAGCACCCCATTGAAGTAAATGGCAAAGTACCAGTGTGAGAGAGATGTGTGAATAGCTCCCTTAGGATGTTTGCCTCAGCTCTAAGATCACTTGTTTCTTATTAAGTTCTAGAAGTTCAAGCCACAAGAGGATGTATTTAGATTGGCTGTAAATCTTACTTTTTTGCAGGTTCATTCAAAATAATGCCTCCATTGATCTTACTGTAAAATGTAAGGGTTTCAGGGCAGCGACATTAATGACGTTAACGAAACTATCAGCCCAAATCTGTGAAGGGAAATGCGTCTTTGGAACTCACTTCTTGGATAGGAATAAATGCCTCATTAATCTTAAACCATCAGCCCAAGAATACTGTTTATGTTAAATAGAACAATAAATTACTTTACATGAAATATACAATAGCAGATGCCTGGGTGTACTCATTCATTAGTCACCCTACATAGCTGTGCCCTGATTTCCATCCTGAGACATTTTAGGCACACTGTGATACAACTGTAAAGTTTAATGGCTGGCAGCTACATGGGTACATAAGCCAATTTTGCCGGCCGCAGCTTTCTCCCGATTGAAGTGCAGAGTGTTTGAGGACCGGGACATTCGCAGGGCAACAAAAATGCTTGTTTACAAAGCTATTGTACTACCAACCTTACTTTATGCTTGTGAAACATGGACCACTTACAAACACCATCTCCAACTTCTCGAAAGATTCCATCAACGGTGTCTCCGAAAAATCTTACACGTCACTTGGGAAGACAGGTGAACTAATATCGGTGTGCTGGATGAAGCAAAGATCACCAGTGTTGAAGCAATGATTCTTCAACATCAACTTTGTTGGACTGGTCATGTTGTAGGGATGCCTGATTATCATCTTCCAAAGCAACTACTCTATTCTGAACTCAAAAATGGAAAGCGTCAACAAAAGAGGTTTAAAGACTGTCTCAAGGCAAATCTAAAAATAATGTAGTCTAAACACTGACAACTGGGAAATACTGGCCTGTGAACGCTTCAGTTGGAGAACAGCCTTTACCAAAGGTGTCATGGGCTTTGAAGACACTCGAACTCAAGATGTAAGAGAGAAACATGCTAAGAGGAAGGCACACTTGGCAAATCCACACCATGATCAACTCCCGCCCGGGAACCAATGTCCCCACTGTGGAAGGATGTGTGGATCCGGAACTGGTCTCCACAGTCACTTACGGACTCATTGTTAAAACCATGTTTATGGAAGACAATCGTACTCGGCTATGAGAGATCACCAAAGAAGAAGAAGAAAGACATAAGCCAATCCCTCATGGCTGACACCATGCAGTTGCAAGACTTTAGACATTACAGCAGCACCCGTGGAATGAACACACAGAAAATCAGCTCCCAGGTCACTGGTGTGACATTTAGAGGGTTCCCCAGTGATGCGGATATTCACGCATTAATATTTTCTGTACTTCCAGTTGGAGGTTCTCAGGGCAGTATAAAATAGCCCATTAAAACACACGACTCAATATGAGAACCATAAAACCAAAAAACAACAACACAAGAAATTAGAAATTAAGATAATCCAACATTTGCTGAACTGGCGATCATAAGCATGTCCCTGGCTGCAAGGAAAGACGGACTAATGCTGTACATGCTGAGTTAATAGCACTGTAGCTATGAACATGCTGTACATCAAAGCAGAGCCTTAATTACAGCATAATTATCTTTTCATTTATTTTCTTCGGTGAGTAAATTGATACCTCACTAGAACTTTCCCTGAGACTGTAAATTAAACTATCATTAATAACATTATATTTGTCCTAATTTGTGTATCCACGCTCATTTGTCTGGTTTTTATTAGCGAAAGCAAAGTAGGTTTGTAGAAATCTGGCAAGTAATCTATTTGTAGAGTGAAGTAATGTCAACTGATCCCCATGATTTGTTTAGTCGTTTAGTCGTGTCCGATTCTTCGTGACCCCATGGACCAGAGCACGCCAGGCACTCCTGTCTTCCACTGCCTCCCACAGTTTGGTCAAACTCATGCTGGTAGCTTCAAGAACACTGTTCAACCATCTCGTCCTCTGTCGTCCCCTTCTCCTTGCGCCCTCCATCTTTCCCAACATCAGGGTCTTTTCCAGGGAGTCTTCTCGTCTCATGAGGTGGCCAAAGTATTGGAGCCTCAGCTTCAGGATCTGTCCTTCCAGTGAGCACTCAGGGCTGATTTCCTTCAGAATGGATAGGTTTATTCTTCTTGCAGTCCATCTTCAGGAGGAGAGGCTTAGGATGGAGGGTTAGGAGGGGCGCAACTTCACTCCCAAGCCTCTGTGAGGATCGCTCTCCTCCCGAGGAGGCTTGAGAGGGAAGCTTCACGCCCACCAGCCTTATGGTTGGTGGGACACAGCTGGCGGGCGTGCAGGGAAAGGGGAGGCCATCGGCAAAGCCACGCAGCTCCCCCACTTGCTGGGGCGCCCCTGAGAGGCCGGTGCCCTGGCGCAACGCACCACTAAACCCTATGTGAAAGACGGCTCTGATGAAGGTCTGCAAGCATAATTGCTTGTGTCCTAGGTTTGGGGCACTGATGCTCCTTCTACTTTGACTGTATCCCTCCTTTCCTTCTTCAGTGGGATTGCAGTTGAGAGGCCTTCTGGTGCACAGACAAATGAAAGAAGTCATACCTAAGAACAGTGAACGGCAGCATTCACTGAAAGTGCTAAATGGGAACAATACTTAAAACATTGCTGAATTTCCAAAGAGCAGCTGTTAGATATTTAAGCCCATCATTCTCTCCTGAACATGCATCACATTCATTTTGTGGTGCCGTCATAAAAATGTATGAGAATGTAAATGCTTGAGTGACCCATTAATCTTTCGAGTAGCAAACGTAAAATGTTTTTAACCCTAGCGATGATATAGCCATACTTTATTTTGAATGAAAGCTTTATCATGGATCTGAAGATGTTCTGTGTCTTTCTGGGGTGTATAAATAAGAACAAATTAATATTAAAGTCTGATTGGTATGAAAAGTGTACCGTTCTATAGATTGCAGCACGAAGATGTATTTAGCAAGCCAAAACTACACTCCGCTTCTGATGAGCACGGAAAATCTAATAACAACACACACAGTATGTATGCTCATCATTTATTGAACTCAGCAAACAGAATGTAGCTATTATCACTATTATCGTTTGCTAACTGACTCAGTAACAAATCTGGGCCTTCCAAACCTCTCAATAAAACATCCCCCTTCTTTTTTTATGGGCCAATTTACTAACTGTGCTCCGAGCTGTGTTCTGGTGAGGAAAGGCTCCCCCACTGGTTCTGCTATCACCTACAAGTAGTTTAATGCATATTTGTCCCAGTCAACATTTTAGAAATGGTTTTGATCATATTTTATTAGGTTCCGTTGCATAATGAATCCTCAAAATGAGGGGAGGGCATGCATAAGTGGCGCAGGATGTTGCTAGGAGACTTGTGGCTTCTTGTCTAATATGCATCTTCCTCACACACACACCTCTGTATGGTTGCACCTGAAGGCAGCCATGAAGTGCAGCCAGAGACAGAGCTTTGTGGCAGAGTATTTGCCACAAAGGTCCCAGAAAACATTGTGGCAGAGTATTTGCCACAAAGGTCCCAGAAAACATTATCTTTCTGCTGGAGCAGAGATAAACACATTGCACGCATTTGCACAAGTTTCACCTTAGACAGAAGAAGAGTGTCAGGCTTTATCCACACTTTTGTCTGAGCATTTTGGGATTTTTTGCCTCAGAGCTTTCCCCACAAAAACCTGCTCTCTAGCGCTCAATCGGAGCAAATGGCAATTCAGGTTTTCTGCAGATTGCTGTTTGCTCCGATTGAGCTTTAAAGAACAGGTTTTCACAGGGAAAGCTCCAGAACAAACAAACCAAAAAGGGCACATGGACATGTAGCTTTAAAGTGCAAAGAGTGCTTGGAAAGAGCGGAGGAAAACATGAATAAGACCTCACTCTCCTTACCACTTGGCAGAATTACCGTATACAGATGACCAAGCTGCCCCAAGGTGAGAGTGCTGTGTTGCCTCTGTCTCCAGCCTAGCAAAATGGGAGGAGGAAATGAAGAGTAGTTACTGCAGCTCTCAGTCTGGGGAGGAGGGGCAAGAGACCTACTCGCACATTTTTGAATCCTTTGGAATGCTGCCATATTATAATACTGAATGAACAGACATAAAAGAAATATGCTGAATCACTCGCTCTCCCATCGTAAAGTAGTCTATAAAAGGTCCATGTGCCTGGACACACCATTTTTACAAGCAAGCAATTAGCAGAAAGGTGAACTTTAAAGCACGTCTTTCCCATTCCACCTTTGTCCGTTGCTATATTTTCAAGATGATATAAAGAACCCAGCTCAGAATAAATCTTCAGCATTTTAAGGATTCGGTAGCATATACGTAAGGTTAGTTATGAGACCGAACTGAAGACATTCTGTACAGTCGCTTTTATATGGTGCTTTTCAAGAAGAGCTGTTTTGAGCCCAAAGGGCCACATTGCCACACAAGAAGCCTTCCAGGGGCCATATGCCAGGTGTGAGTGGAACAAGGAATGCAACGCTTATCTTCGTACTGTAGGATACAGTCGAGGTACAAGCATTTCCACACATACATCTCTTCAGCCAGGATCATATAACACCGGTCCTGAAAGAACAACATGGGCTCTCAGTATGTTTCCGAGCACAAGTCAAAGTGTTAGTGCTGACCTTTAAAGCCCTAAACGGTCTCTGCCCTGTATACCTGAAGGAGCATCTCCACCCCCATCGTCCAGCCCAGACACTGAGGTCCAGCTCTGAGGGCCTTCTGGCGGTTCCCTCATTGTGAGAAGTTAGGTTACAGGGAAGCAGGCAAAGGGCCTTCTCGGTAGTGGCACCAACCCTGTGTAACACCCTCCCATCATATGTCAAGGAGATAGGAAACTATACAACCTTTAGAAGACATCTGAAGGGAGCCTGGTATAGGGACATTATAAATGTTTAATGTTTTATTAAGTTTTTGTACATGCTGGGCAACCTAGTCAGATGGGCATGGTACAAATAATGAAATTTATTATTATTATTATTATTATTATTATTATTATTATTATTATTATTATTATTAAGCCAAGCAAACAGCAGGGAATAGCAGGGTTCAATTAAAGTTTCCAGCCAGGCAAAATGACTGGACCAGGGGAGGTGTGGTCTCAGAGAATCCCAAGAGTCATACAAGGGGCTACATTTGACCTCCAGGTCTGAGGTTCCCCGTCCCTTCTTTCAGCCCAAAGCCTCCTGAAGCATAATCTGACTGTCATGGACAGTCCAACCCCTGACAGGTGTTTCGATATCAGGATCTGTCTTTCAGGATTTCAGGATTCAAGCCTCCATTTTCAGGGACTCTGG
Organism: Podarcis muralis; assembly: GCF_964188315.1. Classification (NCBI taxonomy): domain Eukaryota; kingdom Metazoa; phylum Chordata; class Lepidosauria; order Squamata; family Lacertidae; genus Podarcis; species Podarcis muralis. Next base: position 83,901,208 of record NC_135660.1, on the reverse strand, counting down.
GGGAAGGAGCTCTGCTCTCATGTTCATCGAGCTACACCCTGTCCCAGAAGGAATAGCTGAGGCTCTGCTCCCCTCAGGGTCTGCTTGGCTTCTCTTTGGAAACTGGAAGATTCAGTCCCATGACCTATGAGGCACCACCCCTCATCTCAAGATTAGATGTTCAGACTAGCATTCCCAAGGGCTGAAAGCTTCGAGCAAAGCAACCAGAAGTGGCATTCGATGTGCCTTATAAATGGTGGTGCCTTGAGTGCCTGCCTAGGTTTCTTGGCTATTAGTTGTGTCCCAAGGGAGCTGTAACGGCTGCAGAATCATGGCGTTCTGCCTGATGAACAGTTTGGTCTATCTCTATGACTTGCATGCATCAGACATCTACACAAAAGTAAGTTGAACCAGTAAACAATATCACGGAACCTAATTTTCTTTTTTCCCTATGCCAGTGTATCAACTTTTTTTATCTGCCGCGTGTCATTTGTGAAGCATTTTCAAGAATGCTTTTGAGCTGTGCCAGAGCACAATAAGAGCATGACAGCATTATCATTCTAGATAAATGGATGCCTTCAGAGGTGTGCCTACTTATCTGGCCTGTATTAATAGGGCGGGGGTTGATGCAACATATTATCTCTCTTACTTTAAATTACTTCATTACAGCTGGTAAGGCACAGCTTAATCGAGCCCACTATTTTGTGGCACAGAGCATTTTAGACCATAATCAACGATCCAAATTGCAGAAAAGCAAGGGAGAGGGGTAGCAGGAATTAACGATGTCGGATGTAATTGTGCTTTCATACATACCCTCACAAACACACACACAAAATTAGAGCATTTCAAGATTTGCAAATATATTAAAAGCATTTCTTGCCTGCTGTAGAAACAAAACAAAGGTTTTTATTGACCATGATGGTTCATGGGTGGACAATTCCATGAGTGCTAAGACAAAACTACAAGAAGGTTAGCATGGAATAATAATAATAATAATAATAATAATAATAATAATAATAATAATAATAATAATTTATTACTTATACCCCACCCATCTGGCCGGGCCTCCCCAGCCACTCTGGGCAGCTCTCAATAGAATATTAAAAACACAAAAACATCAAATATTAAAAACTTCGCTAAACAGGGTTGCCTTCAGATGTCTTCTAAAAGTCAGATAGTTTCTTATCTCCTTGACATCTGATGGGAGGGTGTTCCACAGGGCGGGCGCCACTACCGAGAAGGCCCTCTGCGTGGTTCCCTATAATTTCACTTTTCACAATGTGGGAACCACCAGAAGGCTTTCGGAGCTAGACCTCAGTTTCTGGGCTGAATGTTGTGGGTAGAGATGCTCCTTCAGGTATACAGGGCTGAAGCCGTTTAGGGCTTCAAATGTTAAACAATCAACATTTGCACATATTTGAATATTTGCAGGAAGACTGCCTCAATTTTACAGACAGGAAACTGAGGGATTTGGAGGGGGGAGAAAAATCAAATGAATTCTGTTAGACACTTACAGCAATATACCACTTGAAACAGTCACGGCTTCCCTCAAATAAACCTGGGAAGGGTAGTTTGTTAAAGGTGCTGAGTTGCTAGGAGACCTTTATTTCCCTCACAGAGCTAGAATTCTCACAGTGGTTTAACAGTTAATCCCTCTTTTCCCATGGAACTCTGTGAACTGTGACTCTGAGAGGGGAAAAGGCACCTCCTAGCACCCTTAACAAACAACATTTCCCAGGATTCTTTGGGGAAAGTCACGATTGTTTAAAGAGTGGTGCAGTGCTGCTTTAACTGTGTAGGACAGATGACGCGATAGTTGACTGGGAGTTCTTGCACAACAAGGCTACTTCCAAAAAGGTAGGCTTTTTTATGGGGTAATACTTGCTCTGATGCAACGTCATCTAACCTCCCCACAAACAAATCAGGATGAATCCGTAATACACATGTGTCTAAAAGCACCTTAACTGCAACACTCTTCAACGGGCTTGAACACCTCAACTGCAAACTCGTGTCTGAGTCCAGAAAGCCATCCAGCTTGGGGGGGGCAGGCTTGGGGGGGGGGCTTATTGTGTTGTTTTTTAATTTTGATTATATGTTTTGTGGTTTTATATTTTGATTTTGTTCTGAGACCTCCGGGTATAGGAAGGTTTATAAATTCAGTTAATCATCATCATCATCAGGCAGAAAGGCAGGGAAGTCAACTCTGAAGTAGACCAGCAGCAACAAAATAAGAACCAAAAAATAAACCAAGCACTGCCAAATTCATTCACACACTCTCGCCACCCCCATGACTCAAAGCCTTTCACAATTCTCAGTTCATTGAAAGAAACAGACACATAAGGCCCATGGCAGCAACCCCGTCCTGAAGGCTCCTTGAGCAGTGTAGCAGAGATGAAATCAACCACCTACTGTATTGGCCCGAATATAAGCCGCACCCAAATATAAGCCGCAACTTTAAAATTCGGGGTGGGAGGGGGAAAAGAACATCCCCAAATATAAGCCGCTCCCTTAAAATTCCACAGGCACTCACCCCTTCTGTTTTATCGTATATCTGTTTCAGCAGCGATATCATAAAAGCCAATTTTTGTAAGGTCGTGAATATAAGCCGCACTTTAACTTTTCATGGTTGGAATTTTTGGGGAAAGTGAGGCTTATATTCAGGCCAATACGGTATAATGACAAAGTGGGTATGTCCTCATCAGAGGGTCACAAAAGGGGTTACAGCCAGGGCATCAGCAGTAGTGGCACTGGGTGACAGCAGCCGCCCATCGCACAGGCAAAGAGTCAAGGCTGACATGGGACCCTCTAGTCAGGCCAAGGCAGCAGACATTGGCTACTAGGATAAGGGTTGAGCCATGGTTAGGATACATGAAGACCATGGTCCACCATAACCAACTCAATCCACAGTCCTTTGGATCCCGGCTCAAAACGGATTCAATCTTGTATCTTCAGGTTTTTTCCCCTTCTCCTCTTCCTCTCCCCCCCCCCCCCCATGGGTGAATACTGATAAAACGTCATCGTAATCAGAAGTGCAGAAGGAGACGAAAGATTCCTTTCTCGCTGAACCTAAGGAAAGACCCTCAAAGTAAATGTGACCGTGGCTTTGGCACCTGGGAAGGCAAGCACGTTCAACTGATCACTTAGCAAAGGTTAATGCTGGCCGTCACTGGAACGAGCTGATGAAGCCATGATTAATATACTCCGTGTTTGCAAGTGCAAGTGCCCTGCAGAAAATACAAATAAAGCAAAGGGATTTTTCAGGGTGATTACATTTAAATTTCACAGTTGATGAAGCAAACCCAAAAATCTCTTTTTGCACACATGCTAGTTAAAGGCTCCTGACATTTAACAAGTTGGCTAGTGAAGTATAGCGGCTAAGAAACTGAGCTGGGAAGTTCGTGATTCAAGTGTCTCCACTCACATGAGCTCGGTAGGCGGCTTTTAGCAACTCATCGCCTCTCATTTTAGTCTGTCCTCTCCACCTGTATTATCGAGTTCATATTAGTGGCGTACCTTGCAGATAATTCTACAGGAAGTGCAAAGGACACTCAAATGTGCTGTACAGTGGTACCTCGGGTTAAGTACTTAATTTGTTCCGGAGGTCCGTTCTTAACCTGAAACTGTTCTTAACCTGAAGCACCACTTTAGCTAATGGGGCCTCCTGCTGCCACTGTGTCGCCGGAGCACGATTTCTGTTCTCATCCTGAAGCAAAGTTCTTAACCCGAGGTACTACATCTGGGTTAGCAGAGTCTGTAACCTGAAGCATCTGTAACCCAAGGTACCACTGTACATAATCCCCCCCAACACATCATAGGGATGCTGGCTCCATTGGTTAAAGCACAGTGCTGATAACCCCAAGGTTGCAGGTTCAGTCCCTGCATGGGACCGCTGCATATTCCTGCATTGCAGGGGGTTGGACTAGATGATCCTCAGGGTCCCTTCCAACTCTATGATCCAATGTCAAAAAATTAACAAGTTTCTAAACTTGAGGCCCTCTTTGAACTTGAGGATCTGGACTACCGGTAAATGCTTTCCTGGCCACTCCCTGATAGGCCCTGGGTGTCCCTTGAAAAAGAGGGAGAAAGATGGAAATGTGGGAGGTGGGTACTGTCTGTACTTGAGCAGCTAGGATGCTGCTCTTGGAAGTGATAGTTTGGGATGGGGGAACATGTACAGGGAGGTTTAAAGTTCTCTCTCCCCTCACTAAACTCCACAGCTCTGTGCCAATGCAACTCCCATGCTGAGAACTGGCTGCCAGCTCCAGCCGTGAGCCTTTTGCAATATAGAGCACAATAAAGCAAAGGAGGTGGAATATGCCAAACACCACCCCAAGGCTCCTATCCCAGACTGGCTGGAGCCCTGAACAGGAGCTACGCTGTTAGACTGGAGGCCAGGGAATTCATTGCAACATCTTGTCAAGATGGATTCCTCACTCCCATATAAACTTTCCTTCTTCCCTCAAAGCGCAAGGTGACGCAAATATTCCTTTTGGATATTAAGCACTTTTTAATTTACAGCAAAGCTGAAACCTTCTTCCCCCAAATAGCTGCCTTGACTTTCACGGCGAAGTAGATGCCATCGTGAATTAATTTATATGAAGGGCGGGTTTATAACTGCTAACTTAGCATCATGTCTTACAACAATTATTTTTTAAAAATCTTTTAAAAGCGGGCAGTAAATTTAAGTGCTTTTTAACAGCTGGCTTCAAAGGCCATCACCCCATATCAGATATTCAGTAAATCCTCTACTGAGACAGTGAGTGGTTACATCATGCCAAAGACTGTTTTAATTGTTCGATTTTGAAATAAAACGCCAGGTGTTAATTGATTTTTTTTCATGATAGCTTTTAGCACTGTAGTTAATAAAAGTTTTGGGCCTTCTAGCCAAATACTTAAAGCATTAATACTGAGAAACTACAGTGAATTTGGGGGTTAGGTCCTAATCTTTAAAATGTCGTCTGTATGGCTGCCTGTCTATTAGTTGTATATCTGAAGCTTCCTACAATCATCTGATGATAACGAGCACGCTTGTATTTAATTGCATGCACTCTTTACCATTGGACTGAGAACAAGCTGCTTCCATAGGATCTAGTAGCTGGCGCACTCAACTAAATAATTTTAGAAACCTTAATTAAAATATTGGTGTATAAGCTGCTCTCAGAGAAAACCTGCTCACATTTTAAATGAAGCAAATAATTTTAGGGTATGCTCCTATCCTATGCTGAGGATGCACCAGCAATAAGTGTCAGCAGTGCTTTTTTTCCCCTAAAAAAATTGTGTAGGGCTACTCTCATTTTGACTCAAGAAAAATCACCATTTTATAGTTCAAATCGGGGAAAATAAATACAGTAAATGGACAAAAGTACAAAGATTCACAAAATGTTTAGGGGTATACGTACCCCCAGAAAAAAGCACTGGGTGTTAGCTCCTGGAGGCTGAGACACTCCCCCCCCTTTTTAGGGGGCGATGCCCTCTCAATGTTCAGAAGGGTTTTGGCTCCACCCCCTGGCTCCTCACAACGTCATATGTGTGGTGTCAGGATGTTGCGCAACATCATGTGCATTATGTGAGGACATCTTGTTGGGCCCAGGGGCAAAGGAAGGCTAGCCAGCACCTGGGGGGGTGGGGCAAACTGCCCAGCGGCACATGTGCATGCACAGTGTGTAGCGGTGTGGTGCATGCGCTGCAGGGTGGTTTGCTGACGGTGCCGCTTGAGCCCCATATGGACAGCAGTGAGATCCTCTGCTCGTGGCTGTGGCGGCGGAGGGATCCTCCGCATGCAGCAGGGGCACGATGGTGGCTGCTTGCGCCACTGCCACACCCTGCAGGGTGCCTTCTTGTCACCTCCCTCAGAGATGGCACCCGGGGTGGACCGCCCCCCTGCCCCCTTCCTCTACCACTGGTTGGGCCCTCTCAATCATCTTGAGAACCTGGTGCCGGATGTTGTTGGCCAGTCAATAAGGATGGTCTAGGAAACTTGGAGGTTCCTCTCTCTCTCTACCCTTTCCCAGGCAGACATCTCAGTCTCCTGTCCAAGCTGAGTTGCATCACAACACTGCCAACACCTTCGCCTGTGAACCCTTTCTGTTCTCGTGGGTTTTGCTAAAAGGAGCGATGAAATGTTCTCCTGTTGAGCATCTGTGTGATCTTGTTGTGTTACTGCCACTTATTGGGATTCAAGCGAGGCAGAGCTCCATAAGCCAGAGCGGCTCAGAAACTTTGCCCATCCATTCCCCCTTTATTAACTCTGACTGCCCTCGCTGCTTTAGAACTCACTTATCACTCCCAAGGATCAACTTGGATGCTGTACTATAACACAATTTGTTCTCTTGGTGACTGCATTTCTCTCTGTGAAGCACAGGAATGAATGAACATGGAACTCTATTAGGCCACATCAAAAGCACTGAACATCATCAGGAAACAAGGTAAGGATAAAATGAAACCATTTCTTAGGGACCGATAAAATGACTTACTCGAGTCCCAAAGACTAATCCAGACAACTTGCAATGAAATGCACTAGAACTCCCAACAGCTGCAGCTGACAAGTTAGCAATAGTAGGGTATTTTGGTGGCATTTGTTTTATGCATTTTGTATTCCCCTATCCCAGAGGAAGGAGGAAATATATTAATTGTCAGTGAAGTGAAGTTTACCTTGCCTGATAGGCACTCTGTTTGCAGTTATGTATGTTGGCTTGCAGTGTAACTAAAGGTAAAGGTACCCCTGCCCGTACGGGCCAGTCTTGACAGACTCTAGGGTTGTGCGCCCATCTCACTCAAGAGGCCGGGGGCCAGCGCTGTCCAGAGACACTTCCGGGTCACGTGGCCAGTGTGACATCGCTGCTCTGGCGAGCCAGAGCCGCACACGGAAACGCTGTTTACCTTCCCGCTAGTAAGCGGTCCCTATTTATCTACTTGCACCTGGGGGTGCTTTCGAACTGCTAGGTTGGCAGGCGCTGGGACCGAGCGACAGGAGCGCACCCCGCCGCGGGGATTTGAACCGCCGACCTTTCGATCGGCAAGCCCTAGGCGCTGAGGCTTTTACCCACAGCGCCACCCGCGTCCCAGGCAGTGTAACTACTGCACCTTAAAACTGAGATACCAGAATGAAATTTTATACTGTATACGAACTCAAGACAATATTCTGTCCTAGAATAAAATACTAGATCAACACACTTCACATTTCAAGGGGTAGAGGAAAAGTCACTAAACACATTGCATCGTGGGAGCTGCAACAAGTTGCGTATGGAAGCGCTTGTTTTTCATGTTCCAGCTAACCAGGGAAGCCCTTTTCCAGCATACTTCATTCCATTCCCCCTCCTTTGCCATTTTCCATCCCTCAAACAGCATGTCCAGTCCTTATTGGACTGTTTTGGGGAGATTCTTCACTCCACCCCCATTGTTTCCCCCCAAAACCTTTTTCTGTATCTGCAAACCTAGGGGTTCCAGTCCCTCTGTATGTGCTAATCCTTTTGGCTATGTATCATAACTCAAGAGCATGAGTTAGCTATTCATATATAAGTCTGATGATATGGCGATGCCTACTCTGAAGAGGGAAACACTGGAGTGAAATTTAGTGTGTGCATTCAGGCCACAATTCTATGTATAAAAGCAAAGTGTTGGTCCAAAAGCAGGGAGGAAACTCTCCAAAATCCTCAGTTAGTACCAACCAAAATGGCACAAATGTCTTATCAGGCAAGACGTTCAATATAACGAGTCAACCTGAGGCAATACGAATACTAATCGTAATCATAATCATATTTGTACCCCGCCCATCTGACTGGGTTACCTCAGACACTCTGGGCGGCTTCCAACACACATAAAAACATAATGAAACATTACACATTAAAAGGCTTCCCCATACAGGGCTGCCTTTAAATGTCTTCTAAAGGTTGTATAGTGACTCATCTCCTTGAAATCTGCTGGGACGGCTTCCCACACGGTGGGCGCCACTACCGAGAAGGCCCTCTGCCTGGTTCCCTGTAACTTCAGTTATTGTGGTGAGGGAACATCCAGAAGGTCTTTGGTGCTGGATCTCAGTGTCTGGGATGAACGATGGGGGTGGAGATGCTCCTTCAGGTATACAGGGCTGAAGGACTTTGAATTTTGCTTGGAAATGTACTGGGAGCAATTGTCTTGGGCACAGGGAAGTTGTGAACTGGCAGCAGGGCAGGAAATTTGCTTGCCTCATTATTGCACACATGCCTGCCTGCCCGCCAGCCAGTCTTCCTACTCCAGCTATAGCCAGTGGCCACCCACCTGACCAGGCTCTCTGCTGCCTCTTCCACCCTCTCGCTGCCTTGCTCCGAGGGAGGACAGCAGCATGTGCTAAAACACCTGTTTGACCCCTGCGCACCCATCTTCAAAGGTGGGTGGGGAAATGTAAAATGTGCTGCATTTTAAAAGGCCTCTCCTAGTACAGTGGTACCTTGGGTTAAGTACTTAATTCGTTCCGGAGGTCCATACTTAACCTGAAACTGTTCTTAACCTGAAGCACCACTTTAGCTAATGGGGCCTCCTGCTGCTGCCGCGTCGCTGGAGCACGAATTCTGTTCTCATCCTGAAGCAAAGTTCTTAACCTGAAGCACTATTTCTGGGTTAGCGGAGTCTGTAACCTGAAGCGTATGTAACCTGAAGCGTATGTAACCCGAGGAGGTACCACTGTATCGTGACAAGTTCTGATGGCAGAAATCCTCTCCTTGGCCTGTATTAAAACTATGCTTACCACTAATGCTTCCCATACATTACAGAGCAAATGAGAGGGAGAAATGTAATTAGAAATTAAAATGTAAGATTCCAGTATTCACACAGGCATATATATCCAGGATGTTTACATTATAGAGCTAGAGGGAAACAGATGCACTTAAAAGCATAAATGGTTTTCCAAAATGCAAATTAGTAGGCAGCTTGCACAGAGCAGAGCTACTTGAAGCCAATGGGATTCACGCACCCTAACGAGGAACAGGATTGCACCCTCTGTTTTCCTGCCACCCTTAAATGGGGACAGGGACAGTCTGTATTTAAGCCCCTTCCGAATTTCTGAGCTAGTCCTCTCGTTCAGGCCTTTTTTCTTGGAGAGAATACGTCATCATTTATTCTATTAGAAAATAAATGTAAGGATATATTGTGGAATTTGCATTCCATTACCTTGGTTTGCATGCCATAAAACATTTATTACACCCTTGGGCTACAGGCTTAATAATGACTGGGTGAAATGCGCTAATGTGGTATTGGCCTTGCTATAGAACAAAAGATTAATGTTCTTTGATGTCACCCAGCTAATAGTTGGGCTCACCAATTTGTCCCTTCAAAAGACATTACAGTCATTGAGACAACCCCACTAAGAAGAAAGGAAGCAAAAGAAGACGGAAGTCGAGCCATAAACTGAAGCTCCCTGAAACTATGTAAAAGTTTACATGGGATTTTTCTATCCATGAAATAAATAAAGGCCTAGTTTAGATTATACTCCCCACCCCCAAGCATGGCAGCGAAGTGAGACGTAGTCTTTCGCCCCATCCACTCAGTGCACCTCTCCTGCTTCAAAGACCACACGTCTGGGAATCCAGACACCCCTTTGAAATTAAGACGTATCCTCTTATGAACAGGAGAATTTGATGGCTATATTGGAATTTTCAGATCTATAGACAGGCTTGAGACGACAGTGATAGTCCCAGACCCTCTCAGCTTCTTGTCATATAATTAACTTTAGTTGCTTCTTGGAAAGATAACACTGTGTAATGTTTTTTTTCCATGCTCTTTCTCCTCAGAATACAAGAGGAAGAAATTTCCAACAAGAGCAGCCAAATCCGACATATATGTTTCTCATAAGTGTCCCATGTTGTTTAATCAGGTTCATTCCCAGGTAAATGTGCATAATGGCGCATTGTGCAATCTTGTTGCAAAATGTTCATTGCCTAATCTCCACAAAGTGGATGTGAATACCTTATGTCCTACTGATTTCCTTTAGAAGTTTAAGTCAGATATTTTCCCGAAATCTCTCCTGCTGAAAGGAACTAGACTTGTGTATTTATCCTTAGCTGAATCATTCACTTAAGCATGAAAACTGAACATACAGAGAGGCACTGCTATTCCAATTGCTTTGTTTTTCAGATTCCAGAATGTAGAGTGTTTGAAGCTCAGGATTCCATGTCCTGGTTGTATATACAGTGGTACCTCGGGTTACATATGCTTCAAGCTACATACGCTTCAGGTTACAGACTCCGCTAACCCAGAAATAGTGCTTCAGGTTAAGAACTTTGCTTCAGGATGAGAACAGAAATCGTGCTCTGGCGGCGCGGCGGCAGCAGGAGGCCCCATTAGCTAAAGTGGTGCTTCAGGTTAAGAACAGTTTGAGGTTAAGAACAGACCTCCGGAACATCAGAGACATCACCTTGCCAACAAAGGTCCGTATAGTTAAAGCTATGGTTTTCCCAGTAGTGATGTATGGAAGTGAGAGCTGGACCATAAAGAAGGCTGATCGCCGAAGAATGGATGCTTTTGAATTATGGTGCTGTAGGAGACTCTTGAGAGTCCCATGGACTGCAAGAAGATCAAACCTATCCATTCTTAAGGAAATCAGCCCTGAATGCTCACTGGAAGGACAGATCCTGAAGCTGAGGCTCCAATACTTTGGTCACCTCATGAGACAAGAAGACTCCCTGGAAAAGACCCTGATGTTGGGAAAGATGGAGGGCGCAAGGAGAAGGGGACGACAGAGGACGAGATGGTTGAACAGTATTCTCGAAGCTACCAGCATGAGTTTGACCAAACTGCGGGAGGCAGTGGAAGACAGGAGTGCCTGGCGTGCTCTGGTCCAGGGGTCACGAAGAGTCAGGCATGACTAAACAACAACACCACTGTATACTGTTTTGGAGCCGCAGGGGAACTGTCTCTTGTAGGTGTGTGTTCATCCCATTGAGGAAGCAAAAGCGAAAGGGATCAGCTGAACTGCTTGGTTCTGTTCCAAAACATTTTGGTAGAGTATATAATTTTTACATTCTGCCAGTGCTTTTTTGGGGTGGGGGACACAGGGGTATGCATACCCCTAAACATTTTGTGAATCTTTGTACTTTTGTCCATTTACTGCATTTATTTTTCCTGATTTGAACTATAAAATGGTGATTTTCTTCAGTCAAAATGAGAGTACCCCTAAACATTATTTTAGAAAGAAAGAAAAAAGCACTGCATTCTGCTCCACCGAAACCATGCAAGTGGGTTAGGGGGCAGAATGGATTCCACAGTCCACTCCGGAAATGGCACTATCGCTGCTCCCTTGTTGCGCTTGTTGCGCTTCCGAGTTTATGAAGAAAGGCATTACAAGGTTGCACTTACTGGTGTTTGTTTCAGGGTAGCCTCGGATGCTCAGAGACATTCAGCATGCTGAAGAAGGCATGATCCTGGCAATCATGCCAGAAGCCTCTGGGCATATAAGGTAAGGCCCATCTCCAAGGCTATTTTGAGAACAAACCTGGAACCTCCTAGAAAATAAGCTGTACCCCCTGCCGGAACATGGGACTATGGCCGTTGCAGAAAAAATAATAATTGGGAGTCTCTCTCAGCCCCTCAGTCTGCTGCTGTTGTCCAAACAGCTTTGTTAATATTCCAGAACATACAATTTCCCCATTTTAGATTTATGAGCTGCGGCGGGTCTTGACAGCGTGACCGTTTTGCCATTTGTTTCCCTCACAAGTTCCCCCTCCATTTCTCCATCCGTCAGATCCTTCTGAGAACTCCTCCCTCCATCGCCCGTTCTTCGCTGGCTCTCGCTCAAGAGGCTAACAGGCAGTAATGGAATGCTGGGCAGCCATGAGAGACGAGATTCCATCGCCCTGCATATTGCTGACCACGGATGCCAGCTCAGCACATCTTGATAACTCATAACCCCTTGCCATAGGTTTTTATAGAGTGCCTGGTCTATTGTAAATCACTAACTCTCTGTCATCGACCCAGCTCCATCCCTGATTCATAGCATCAGGAATTAAACTACTGTCACACTGTGTGGAGAGAAGATAACCATTTATGGCACCAGTATAATAAAAACAAAACAGGGGGGGGGAAACAAAACAAAAATAGACTGTCTTGGAAGCAATGAATTATGGACCAGCCTCAAAGGTCAAATTATTATCTTGAATTTCTTTATTTAAGCAACCCAAACAAATATTTCTTCACCCTCAAACCCCCATGATTTAAAGGTGAATGACAAGTTATACAGACTGGCCTCTTACCACAAGTGTTTATTTTGGATGGCCCAATACTGAAGGCCACTTCATCTTTAAGACATTCTCACATTCTGAACTCTGGTTTGGCTGAGTGAAACCGATGGCTTTTTATTCTCTTGTTGTTGGTAGCACAATATCTCCCTTGAACATTGAGACTTCAGAATGAAAGTTGGTGTGCACATTCAGGACATCACAACATTTCCTATTTGAACACCAGCAACCTCTCCCCCTCCATAGTCCTGTCTCTTTTTCTACTCCTTCAGATGCGGCGGCCATTTTGTGTTATGCCACACCCCCACAGCAGCCTGTTTGTGGCTGGCGCCCACAGCACTTTTTGAAAATTCCAAATGCCCATTGGCCCAAAAAGGTCAGTGACCCCTGGTTTAAGCAAAGCAAAATCCCCACAAGCCCAGGATGTCATGAGCAACTGCTGCTTGTTTCAAACCACATTCAAAAGTTTCAAGTTTCCTCCTTATGGGCGTGGAAAATCGGGGAAGTGTATGTAAATCCAAGACCAACCATGGTTTGTTCATACTGCAGCCAACCATGGTTTCTTGTTGCCCATGAATCAGGCCAGTGCCTTTCTTCCTATATACATAAAAGTGTAAGACTGTCGTCACGCTGCAGCTCATGTGGCTGCTGATAGGTGGCTATGCCGGCTCCAGTTAAATGCAGCTGCAGCAAGGTTTAACAGAGGGGAGAGGCACTTCACAGAGCAATTTAGCAAGCTGCTCTGAGGAGCACCTCCCTGCTCCCTTAAAATGGGGGATTTGGGGTGAGCTATGAGGGGATAAGTGAAGGGGTGGGTGAGTAGTGAAAGAAGGGGATTTGTTCAGGTGTGGGGAAGGGCACTTGGCAAGCAGGTTGGGGTAGGGGAGTCCATTAGAACCACAGCAGACGTCTGGTGCCACAAAATGAAATTCTGTTTGTGACAGGGATCAGACATTTTAAAAACATGTTCTCTGGGCCGGAGGCATGCAGTAGCTTTTAGGTGTCCAAAATGAGACTTCACGCCCTGTGATACACAAACATGCACCATGTTCTCTTGCCTCCTGTCAAACAGGCTTTTCAGGAGCATGGCAAACACCCATAAAGCCAAGAAACAATTGCCAATACTGGAATGAGCATACATACCACAGGCAGTTGTATCACTTGCAAGTTACTCTGGAGAAAAAACAACCCCTCTTCTGCTTTCAGTCTCAGTTCTGTGATAGACCACTCATCACGTGGGTTTCCTCCCTCCGTTCTCCGTATCTTGAAAAGAAGCGAGCTCATTTTAATCAATAACAAAGGCTAGACATTTTGTTGTTGAAAGCTACAGAACACAAAAACATGGGAGTTTTAATTAAAGGCTCTGCATGTCTTTAATTAATACTGTTTGCCAACAAGAATGTCTTATTGAGTGTAAATGGTGGATTTGTTGATGCTATAACTCAAGCCAAACCTTCCCCACAAAGAAGTCATGTTAGCAACTGTAATTTAACAGGGAACATGGAGTGCCATAACTAGACAGTTCTGGTTCAAATAATATGCCCCCACTCCACCCCTGGGAACCCCTAAGGGTGAATTAAGAATGGCTGTTGATGTGAAAGGTTACTGCGGCTGAAATGACAAGTTCTCACTGTTCAGGAAGGCTACTGTTGTTGCTTGAAGGTGTGGTGCAAAAGTGTTGCTGCTCTCCAATGCTGCACACCAAATCTCTCCCCCCCCCCGCCCCGTTTCCCCGTCTCCCACCAGCAGTATGCAGGGGTTCAGTGTGCAAAACCACAGCAGCATGAGTGTGCCTGACCTGAGACCTTTTCTTCGACTCTGAGCAAGCTGGTATCTGATTATTCATCCAACATTTCAAACATGTGCCTAATTTCCCCCTGAAACAAACCGTGACCTCAGGTTTCGATAGAAAACTAAGCCACACTATGGCTTAGCTCCTAGCAGCACGACAGCAGCAAGAATAAAGGAGCAGAGGCGGTTTGAGGGTAATTCAACTGGTGCAGCTGCAATAATGCTGTAGAAAGTCTACCACTGCAGAAAAGGAGCAAAGCACCTGCAGTTTTGACCTCTGCGTCGGCACGCTGCAAATTCACCTTCAGACCATAGTTAAGCTTAACTATGGTTTAAGGTGGCATGGGAATCAGGCCATTTAATGGGCCTGGTTTTTCAGCATGGGCAGGACTTACTTCTGAGTAAACACACAGAATATTTCTTTTTTTATTTAGTGGCATTGTGTCTTATTCGTTTGTTTGTTTGTTTGTTTGTTTGTTTGTTTGTTTGTTTGTTTGTGTCCCTCCATAATATCTAGCTCAGGAAGTTTTGTATTGTTCGCTTCCAGATTGGTTAAGCCAAAAACGTTTTGCTGCTTGTTCACTTCTCTCCTCTTAACACACACACTCTCCAATCTCCGTAATTTTGAATATCCAGCATTTCCACATATACACTCCCAATGCTTCCTGATGTGATGTTCCAGGAGGCTGCTGCTTGAAATTAATTGCAACTAATTAAACAGGATACAGTTAGAAGGACAATTGGACAATGGTGCCCTGGAGATTGCTTCATTCCCAAAGGCATTAGCAGCTGGCACTTGCACTGGTTCAAGCCCACAGGAAGGTGCTATATATCATAATGTCATTTTACATTGTTATTTTTCTGAAAGCAGCAATTTCAAAGTCTCCAGTGAACCTTGAGCAACTTCACGCTAAAAAGAAAAATGTTACTGTTCAAGATCTGTATATATATATATATATATATGCTTTCGTAGATTTTCACGGGTACAGGAATGCAGGTTTTGGTGTCCTCGGGTATCTTCCCGTGTAAAAGTTGGGGTGTCTAGGCGACGTTTCGACGAGGTCTCACTCGTCATCTTCAGGCTGGTGCTTTCGGCTTGGCTCTGTTCCAGTAACAAGAAGCCGAAAGCACCAGCCTGAAGATGACGAGTGAGACCTCGTCGAAACGTCGCCTAGACACCCCAACTTTTACACGGGAAGATACCCGAGGACACCAAAACCTGCATATATATATATATATATATATATATATATATATATATACATATATATATTAAAGATCCAAAGGAATTGCCTGGCAAGGCTAGTAGCATTAAATTTCTCCCATTATTTGCATGTAATATGTAATGTTGTAGTAAAAGGCTAACAAAGCATTTAGGCTGCAACAGGGCTCATTGATTTATTTATTTTTTTGGTGTCTTTGTTCAAATGTGGTCTAGCACTCTCAAGAAAACCATACCGTGCAGCAAATTGCCTGTGGCACCTATTTACAGTAAATCAGTAGTGTCATCTTGGTTTCTGTTTGGGGGTGGGGGGCTTTCAGTTGGCTAAAGCAAATGAATACTCACAATGCAGAGGAAGGGCTTTTTCATTTTTCATTTTTCTTTTTTTTTTTGAGTAACACACTGGAGATGTGGCATAAGGCTCAATTTCATGCTGGGATGAAGGCCAGGCATTTCAGGAATCATGAAAACGAGCCCTGTAACCAATGCAAGCATGGAGCTAAAGAGCTTCTTTGATATGCTGCCTTGCTACTATAAGGAGAAGCATTGAGAGTACTAAAATTAGCTTTTGACCTACGTCCCAGAGCGACAAATCTCCATGGCCACACAACCCTTACTTAGCAAACTTTGCTCTAAAATTCCATACAATAGCCTATCTTGTGACTAGAATAGTTTGGAAGGATGGCCTGAAAATGCTCCTTGACAGGCTACTTTTAGATGGCAGGAAGGCTTTGAAAGAGGAACTGACTCTAGGATTCGGGGCTGAACTTGGTACCATGATAGCAGAGTTTTCCCATGGAAAATGGCTTCTTTAGTAATGTCAGGATCAGGGCCCTCAAGGTCAGGAGAAAGCAAGCTGTCAGCCATGTGGGAGGCTGGATTCATATGGTGTCATTGAAAACAGTCAATGGTTCGGTTGTCAGAGTGGCAATTAGGGCATACGCCCCAACATTTCTCCAGTGAAAATAGGGGTGTCCTATTCCATCATAGAAATAATAATAATTTTATTATTTATTACTCCTCCCCCATCTGACTGTGTTGCCTCAGCTGCTCTGGGTAGCTTTCAACATATATATAAAGATAATAAAACATTGAACAACTTCCCTATACAGGGCTGCCTTCAGATGTCTTCTAAAGGTTGTATTTACCTCCTTGGCTTGGAGGTCTTATACTGCCATACCCTCCAAAATTTCTCCGATGAAAACAGGGACATCCTAAGGAAAAGCGGGACATTCCGGGATCAAATCAGAAACTGGGATGGCTTCTGTAAATCCAGGACTGTCTCTGGAAAACAGGGACACTTGGAGGGTCTGTTAGGGTGAAGATTGGCCAGAGGCAAGAACCGTAGTCCAGGTAAGCAGCCATTCAGGTTTCAAAGTGTCAGCTATTGTGGTGGCAAGTAAGAGCTCAGCCCAGCAAATAAATCAGCCTGGTTCCTTCGCCTGAAGAGGTGGCCGCAGTGCTCAGTCTGTTGATGGGTCTTGCAATGCTGCCTAAAAGGTACCAATCGGCCTGCAAGTTCTTCTGTCAGTATGGAGGTATAGGAGGACTGGCACTGGAGCCTGGCCTTCAGAAGCCCCACTTTGGCACCTCAAGAGGTCATTGTATCAGTTCCAGAGCATGAACAAGTAAGGAGCTTGTGCTGGTGAAGATCAGCGTGTGCTCCACAGCACTCTGTAGAAGGAGGAATCGGCATGAATTCGGAAAATGGCATTCTCTCGCCAGCAGAAGTTAGGCCGTTGAAGATGTGTTGAGGACACCTCCTGCATTTTAGCAGCTGAGGCAAACCCCCAAATGGTGGTCCCCCCCTCCCCACCAGGGAAGAAGGGGTAAGGAACAAGGGGAGAAGAAAGGTTGACATCAGGATCTGCTGCCTCTGGGGACCCTGCCGCCTGAGGCAGTCGCCTCACCATGCCTCATGTATGGTCCAGCCCTGATGGAGGAGCATATGAAGCTGTCATATGCAGAGTCAGTTCATGGACCCATTTAATTCTGTTCTGTACATTGTGTCCAGGGTCTTTCTTAGCCCTGCCTAGAGATGCTGGATCTCGAATCTGGGACTTGAGCTTATGGCCTATGCTGCCAACTTCTACTTCTTCTATTTCTCTGTTTCTCTCTCTCTCTGAATAGGCCCTTTCCCCTCATGCTACCTTTTGCATGATGGCTTCTTGCACGTGAAACAGAGCCGTCGTTGAAATGACACCACCATGTTAAGTCCTCCCCTCTCTCATGTCAGGCATAAGGTTGTTCAACATCAGCACCTTGTGTGTTTCGCTGCCCATAAATGGCTGCTTTGGGGCAAGGATGGATGGGAGAAATGGATGGTGTGATAGAACCACAGAGCTCATTAAGTGACACTCTGTGTCAGGGTGTGAGGAAGGGAATTTGGCATGGGGTTGCCATATCTGCAAAGGCTTCATGTCTTGTTTAATCTGTACTTCATGTGTTTTGCAGAGATTCCGGTGTGGCTAAGGATTTTTTCATACATTGCACCGAGAAACACATCTGCATTCCTTATTGATTTTTGTGTCACATGAGATGCTGTGAGAACCTGGAAGAAAAATCAAATGTGCATCCCAGCCAACGTTGGTCTTTGCATTTGCTTTAGGAACTTATTTAAAACAAAGCCAATTTAAGCCTCGTGTGTGGAAATGACCTAAGTCAGAGGGAATAGTATGCAGGCTGTCATTCCCCATTGCAGCAATTACAGGATTAAAGCAATCAGGAATAATTGATAAAGCTTAGGAAATGACCTTGGTTAGCCTATTGATGCACTCACAAAGAATGCCAAATCACAAAGAATGTCAAAGCGCATCATGATTAAGGTTGCTAGTTAGCAACACAGAGAATCTGAGTGTCTCTTCAGCAACTTTGAGGCCGCCAAAGGCAAAACACAAATAATGGCATTTATTATTATTATTTTATTTATTGCCTCTGTTACCCCACTCTTTAGCATGCAATCGGCATGGGTTTAGCACAGATTGCAGGGATCAGGTACACTTATTCTGTGCACCTGACATTCACAAATCCCACCCTATAGAATCACAACCTTAGTCAGGTCTGGAAGAAAGACGGTTCAATACTTGGGAAGCAGACAGACACTAAGAATGTTCTCCTCGTGTGAGTTCATAGAACAGAATATGCTCTTACACTGCATTCATTGATTTTCTTTTTCAGTCCCTTGTAATAAGCCTGCTGCTTTTTTGACTTTATTATGTCAGCCAGGTGAGTACTTTTTCAGGGGATTTGAAAGGTCTCCTTCCACAGCTTCTAACACATTTTGGCCAACTTCGAAAACCAGCAGTTTAATTAGGAAAATTGCTTGTGGCTGCATGTTGAGAACTGGTATCTTTGAATGCTCCCCCAACAAAACCATACCCTCCGACACTTCTCCCATGAAACTAAGGTAAAGGTAAAGGTACCCCTGCCCGTACGGGCAAGTCGTGTCTGACTCTAGGGTTGCGTGCTCATCTCGCTCTAGAGGCCGTGAGCTGGCGCCGTCTGAAGACACTTCTGGGTCACGTGGCCAGCGTGACGAAGCTGCAGCTGGCGAGCCAGCACCAGCGCAGCACACAGAAACACCGTTTACCTTCCCGCTATAAAGCGGTCCCTATTTATCTACTTGCACTTAAGAGTGCTTTCGAACTGCTAGGTGGGCAGGAACTGGGACCGAACGACAGGAGCTCACCCCGCCGCGGGGATTCGAACTGCCGACCATACGATCAGCAAGTCCTAGGGACTGAGGTTTTACCCACAGCGCCACCCACGTCCCCCATGAAACTAGGGACATCCTATTCCATCATATAATCATTACCAGAATAATTTTATTATTTATACCCCACCCGTCTGACTGGGTTGCCCCAGCCACTCTCAGCGGCTTCCAACATATACAAAAACATAGTAAAACATTAAACATCTAAAAACTTCCCTATGCCTTTGGATGTCTTCTAAAGGTTGTATAGTTACTTACCTCCTTGACTTGAGGGGGGGTCACATAACTCCATACCCTCCAACATTTCTCTGATGAAAATAGCGACATCCTAAGGAAAAGCAGGACATTCTGGGATCAAATCAGAAACCGGGAAGTTTTCTGTAAATCTGGGGCTGTCCCTGGAAAATAGGGACACTTGGAGGGTCTGCAAAACAAATAACAGCCCCAGGGCATAGAATGGTAGCACACCAAGTAGAACAATTTGCTCTGGCTATTTTTTCATGTGTAGGGCATCTTGATTTGTGGAGGAATCACTAAACGTGCAATTCTGATTCTCTCCCTTCCCCCACAGCCTGAAGTAGTACCATTCATAGATAATTGTAACATGGTTATGTTGATTGCATAAAGCATGTTCTGATTTAAACAAACCGA
The DNA here is from genome assembly GCF_964188315.1 of Podarcis muralis. Taxonomy (NCBI): domain Eukaryota; kingdom Metazoa; phylum Chordata; class Lepidosauria; order Squamata; family Lacertidae; genus Podarcis; species Podarcis muralis. Next base: position 83,881,647 of record NC_135660.1, on the reverse strand, counting down.
GCCCTGTAACACATTTCTCCCTCCCTCTCACTTTCCTTCCCTCCTTCACTGCATCCAATAAATTCACGCCGGTGTTCTGCCAATTCTCCGCTCATTTGTTTCCTAACCCTGGGTTCTGTTTCTCCCCCTCCATCATCAAACAACTTTCAGGGAGAATGACAGGAGCACACAATATTACGTCTTAATATTCACATAATAATCTAAATAAAATGTGCTGAGTCTCCAGGTACTGTACTTTGCCCACGTTAATGGCATACTTCATTTTATGTACATGAAACAAATTTACAGTAAATGAAAAAGCTTTTATGTGGCACCAATTAAGAGAGAGTGCACTCGTTGGAGCCTTAGCATTCACTTCAAGTGAAAGATACCTTCCGCATAAAAATATAGCCAGAAGCCCTTTTTTGACAACTAACGGCTTGAGATGACACTTTCGGTAGAGTAGAAGTATATGGCAGAGCCCTTTCTACCAGGAGCAGGAGCTCCTGGGGTCAGGCCCCGTGTGCCTTGTAGTATTAAATCAAAATGCACCAGAAAAGGCTTGATGGGGAAAGACCCAGTGGTTGTTGTGTGTGCAGAGTACTGGCACCTCCTCTTTTTTGCTGCCCATGACAGCCATCTTGTGCTGGCATCCATGGCACCTTTATCAAGACACCTCCTATTTTTACCAAAAAAGAGAAAGAACCCCGCTAGAAAGTCCTTTCTTTCTTTTTTAATACCCCCCAAAAAAAGTTTTGAAAACTAACAACACTTTGAAAATTAGAGTTGCCACTCAGACAAAATGTTATTGCTCAAACCAATTTCCTACTGAATTAGAGGAAGAAATTGGATTTTGGGGGTGGGGGTGGGCAGACTCCAGCATAGCCATTCTTGTTAAGAATGCATGTAAATGAAGTGTAATACTGAATTTATCTATTTAGTTATTTTTATTAGATTTATATCGGTCCAGTATATCTGAAGGAGCATCTCCATCCCCATCATTCTACCCGGACACTGAGGTCCAGCACCGAGGGCCTTCTGGCGGTTCCCTCACTGTGAGAAGCCAAGTTACAGGGAACCAGGCAGAGGGCCTTCTCGGTAGTGGCGCCCTCCCTGTGGAACGCCCTCCCACCAGATGTCAAAGAGAACAACAACTACCAGACTTTTAGAAGACATCTGAAGGCAGCCCTGTTTAGGGAAGCTTTTAATGTTTGATGTATTACAGTATTTTTATATTTTTTTGGAAGCCGCCCAGAGTGGCTGGGGGAGCCCAGCCAGATGGGTGGAGTATAAATAAATTATTATTATTATTATTATTATTATTATTATTATTATTATTATTATTATTATTATTGTTTTCCACCCTTCATCACCAGATCTCAGGGCGGTCGTTTACAAATATTAGAAATCTGGAGAGAAATCCAGGATTTTACTGTGACTGCAATTGGGCACCAGTGGATCCACCCCTATCCTGCCCACAGGGGCAGAGGAGGCCACAATCTTCCTAGCTCAGGCATCATTTTGCATTAAATGGTTTGGGCGAGCATTACAGATACAGATACAGAAACAGATACACAGATACAGATACAGATACAATACAGATACACAGATACAGATACAGATACACAGATATACAGATACACAGATACAGATACAGATACAATACAGATACAGATACAGATACAGATACAGATACAGATACAGATACAGATACAGATGATACAGATACAGATACAGATACAACGCCTCTTCTCAGGGAGCTCTGAGAACTGTAGCTCTGTCAGGAGGAAAGGGTATCCTAACACCTCTAAGCATTTTTAACAAACTTCACTTCCCATGATTACTTGGGGGGGGGGTGCCATGATTGTTTAAAGTGGCATGGTACTGCCTTTAATGTATAGTGCAGTTGCCCATTATCAGAGCTCAAGGAACACTAGACAGACAGATATACTCTGAAAGGTTGCAAGGCAGGACCAGTGCGGGGTGTGTCTTTGGGAAATACTCAAGGGCCAGATAGAGATGTATGGAGGGCCACATTTTACCCCTGAGCCTGCAGTTCCTCACCCCCTGTACCTTTTACTATTTAAGAGCTTTTGTATGAGGTATGTGGCCTGCTGGGAGCAGATAAGGAGGTATGACTACCCCAGGATAAATTTTTGGTTGCGGCAAACAGCTCACTGGACATATAAAACCAGCGTGTTGGAGCAAGGAAAGGAGGAAAGTTAATGATAGGAATTATTAGGAAAGGGACTGAGGATACAGCAAGCATCGTCGTGCTGCATTTAAGTCTATGGCGCAGCCACATTTGGTACATGACATATAGTTCAGGTCATCTCATCTTGGAAAGGATATAAAAGAGCCAGGAAAGTTGCAGAAAAGGGCAGGCGACATGATTAAGGGGTTGGAGAAGCTTCCCCAATGAGAAGAAGCTGAAACACCTTTAAACTGAATTAAACTGCTTTATAGTTCAAGGAAGGAAGGCTTGACAGAGGATATGAATGGTGTCGAAAGAGGAGAATTTTCTCTTTTTCCTCTCTCATCATAATAGGCAAGAGTTCATCTAATGTAGCTGATTGGTCAGTGGCTCAGGACAGACAACAGGAAGTCCTACACAACACAGCACTGAATTAACGTATGGAATTTTGAGTGACTTTTGCAGCTGTTGTTAAAGTTGCAAAGCAATGAAACACGGGACGCAGCAATGGAAAAATTTCTGGAACAACAATGGGATATGAGCTCCACCCAAGGCATGACAGATAACAGCAACAACCGGGGTAAAGAAAGACATAATACAGTGGTACCTCATGTTACATACACTTCAGGTTACATTCGCTTCAGGTTACAGACTCTTCTAACCCAGAAATAGTGCTTCAGGTTAAGAACTTTGCTTCAGGATGAGAACAGAAATCGTGCTCCAGCGGCACGGCAGCAGTAGGAGGCCCAATTAGCTAAAGTGGTGCTTCAGGTTAAGAACAGTTTCAGGTTAAATACAGACCTCCGGAACAAATTAAGGACTTAACCCGAGGTACCACTGTATCTCACAAGGACAGGAAGAAATACCATGGACAGAATAATTGCCCCACAAAGGAAGAACAAGGATATGATTTGAGTTCCTCACTTGTAGTTTTATAAACCATTTAATGCGTCAGCAAGAACAGAAGTTATTAATATTGCAGTTGTTGTATAAGGGATTATTATTGTGACCCGAATGTAATGGGAATTAATAAGATTTTGGAACGCAGAAATAAAGAAAAGCATCAAAGCATCAAATCTAGCATGCCACTTTATCTAAATTATATAATCTGATATTTGAACGATTGGTATTAATAATTGTATTATAAACTGGTATTGTTATAATGAGGCTATTATGGGACTGTAATTGAAAACTAATAAGAAATTATTGTGAATTAACATATGGAATTCACGACCATGTGGTTTCGTGATGGTTACTAGCTTAGGACAATAAAACAGAAGAGGTTGTGTCTTTCAATGACCATTTACTATAACAGTTAATTGGATCCTCTATGTCCAGGAGCAGATATATTTGAATATCCAATGCTGGTGGACAATCAATGGGTTGTAATCAACGTAGCATCGGGTAACACATTCTGTTAGTGCGAGGATTTCTGCTTGTGCAAGGGAACTTCTCCCCCTCCTGCTCTCACGCGCCCCCCCCCCAATTATCTATTCTGAGATTTCCATTAACCTCCAGAGTAGATTTTGGGAAGGTGCATATGGGGGGTGGAGAGTGGGGGGGAGAGCTCCATTGCAAAAGCAGAAATCCTTGTGTTGGCAGAACACATAAAGTCCAATGGGTTGGCCACCATCTTCATCCTTTGCATATGAGCATGAAGAGACATATGGATGGCAGAGTGCAGGATTGGATAGGCTTTGGTCTGATCCAAGGCAATTCTTCTGCTCTTATGAACCACTGAAAGTTCATTGTTCAGGCTTCAAACAGTTCCCTACTATGTTAGGAAGAAGGTTAGAATGGAACAGAACAGAACAGAACAGAACAGAATAGAATAGTGGAATGGAATGGAATGGAATGGAATGGAATCCTTCTCCCAGCTTTCTATGTGCAGGGGAGCATTGAATCAATTGTGTCACCATCTTCAGTGGTACAACACCATCACATGAACATCACCTTCATGAGAAATAGGCCTCAGCTCTACAGAATTCAAAAATGGCATCTGATGGTCTTTCCAGATGACAACAACAGCATCCCATTTCTCTCTCTCCACAGCCTTAGGGTTAATTCACACTGTTGTATCAAATCACTCTACTCAGTCATGTGAGTGCACGATCATATGGAGAATGCTTAGCATGAACAGCGCTGCAAACATGAAAAGCTGGCAATGACCTTCATGAACACAGCTGCCAGGGGAGCGGCAGCCATGAGCCCAAAACAGCCTGCCCACACTTTCATGTGTGAGATCATGAAAGATCACACTTTTGATCACATGCCAGCAAATTCAGGTTGTGCAGTTATAGTTGACTGGGAGGTCCTCCTGCAGAACAAGTCCACTTCCTCAAAAGATCTGAGTTTTTGCTATAAGAAAAGTCATGGGTAAATGCACTGGGATAACACTTGGTTTAGTGCAACATCGTCTGCACTTCCCGAAAGCAAATCAGAACAAGTGCTCATTGGGTAGCCAATGCCATCTAATCTCCCTGCACACAAATCAGGACAAATGGCCAATAAACAGATTGTCTGGTCTGGAAGCACCCTAAATCTGCAAATAGGAGAAAATACAGTGTGCCAAATACCTCCTTTAACTACCCTCCAGCTCATCAGCATGATAAGCAAAAGGCAAAAGGCAGTGGGAGCACAGTCAAGAAGAAAGTTCTCCTGCAAAAGACAGCAATGTATAGTGGTTAGAGCCTGCGCCCCTCCAATTAGGGTTGGCCTCCAACTGCAATGGTGGCAAAGCAAGTGCTGGTACTCCCAGAGTCCGAGTGGAACGTATTTTCTTCCCAGTGACTAGGACTACTGGTCCCAGAATCCACAGCTAGAAACTCACACTCTGTGCATCATTTCTGCCAGAACCAGCACATGATTGGAGGGGGTGATTGGGCAAGGCGGCCTAGCCATCGCTCTACCGCAAGTTGCATGCACACAAATATATTTGCCGCCACCCCTGAAAATGCCCCGCCAGATGCAGAGCCTGGTTCTCACATGAGCCATGTAGTCATCTACCTTTGCACATCATGGCAGGGAGGAATTTAACAAATACTCTCAGTTCTTAGAAGCATTGTGTTTGTTCTCCTCACCCCCTCCTGCTTCATGTGTGTATCACCTATTCCCCCAGCAAAACAGAAATATAGATTATGATATATGCGATATTAACGATGGCTACTGTTTCTATAAAGGAAAGGTATTTTTTTTAAAAAATAAAAATAAAAAATCACTAAGTCTCAGGAGAGAAGAATAAGCCATTAATGAATTAGTGCAAACATTACCCTTGCTAATGTACTAAGTTGATAAATGCTGTCTCCATAAATCACTTCGATCTATCTTTCCTTGTCTCGGCTCAGACCACTTGCAATCTGCAAAGGTTGTAGACTTTTTCTCTCTCTTTTTTGCACACACTTAGTCAATGACTGGCAACACAACTGTGGCCGCTGCAGTCATTCACATTGTCATTCAGAAGCCCTTGTTAATGTGCTTGCCAATGAAATTCTGTGCTTGTTTAGAGGATGTAGTGTTCCAGATAATAGACCCTCCCTGCCCCCAATAAGGTCAGCTTTCTGATAAATAAGTTTTTCATTGTGCAGCAACAAGGCAATACACAAACCAACATACGTTATGGCTGCCAACTAATTAAATAAGTTCTCTGTGCAAGTCCTATTGCACCCTGAAGCTTTATTGCTGCAGAAATTTACACTTTTCTGGCCCATGGTCTCAAAGTGGCTTGCATGTGAGTGAATCTATCTATATGTATACAGACATACACAGAAGATGGTTGTATGGACAGCACACTATGTGACATACAAATGTGGTTTATCCAGCTTTTCTTTAAATTTAGTACAATGGATGATGCTGTGATCAGGCTAAACATCCTTCTCCTTAGACAACTGGCCAGGTATCTCTGCAAATAAAAATATTTCCCTTAAGTTTTTCGGGATATCTTTACCAACAATACTTAGCAGAAACTCTTCTGGTTTTTTAAAAAAATGTTATTCCAAAGTTATTCTGTCCAAGTCTGTTGTCTTCTGGACTCCTGCTGAAAGCCTCCCTCTTTCAACAAGCCTTGATATCTTACCCAGTCTGCAATTGTCCTGGAATTGTTTTTAAGACTTTTTAATTGTTTTATCACTTGTTTGCTAGCCTGGGCTCCTTTGGGAGGAAGGGTGGGGTACGAATTTAATAAATAAACATAATTCTAAGAAATCAATGCTTTTAATGACATAAAGAGAGAGAGAGGGAGAGAGAGAGAGAGAGAGAGAGAGAGAGAGAGAGAGAGATGGGATGGGATGGGATCCCAATCATGCAGGACTTACATTAGTGCTTTGTGCATATAAGTAAACACTCAAAGCAACTACTACTTTTAACAGCAATGTAGGGTTCACAATCCTCTCGCACAAGGATAGCCAACTGGCAGGCTGGATCCAGCCCACAAAGCAATTTTATCTGTTCCCCAACAGCACGGCCAATTAAAAAGTTAGCCCATAACTTCACATGCCGGAAAGAATAAATCTTATGTGGAGTTCAAGCCTCCTAATGAAAGGGAATATATGCCAGGCTAAACTTGTCCAACTGGTTTGACCCACTCCAGCAATCTATTTTCAACACCTGGGAAGGGTGGGTCTAATTAATTACAATATCTCATCATAATCTCATTATAGCTCATCATGTCTCATTGTAATATAGAATACTTCACATTTCAGAATATATTTAAAAAAAAAAAAAAAAACTTTTAATGTAGCATCGCTCTTGGGGTTTGGTATGCATTCTGTGCCTTAACACATATATGCTGTAAGTGGCAAACTCAAGAGTATTATTATTTTATTTATTGAATCTATATCTCACCTTTTTCTTCAAGGAGGTCAAGGTTGTTCTTTCTCCTCCACATTTAATCCCCACAACCATCCAGTGATGTAGGTTAGGCTGAGAGGCAATGACTGGCTCAACATCTCCCTGTAGGTTTAATGGCTGAATCTCCCAAGTCCTAGTCTGGCACTCTACCCACTACTGCAGGTGTTTCAGATTATATCTCCCATTGGCTTTAGCCAGTATTTAGCCAGGGAAATTGGGGGGTGGGGCCCAAAGTATCTGCAGGGCATCAGGTCATGTGGGATGCTGTTACAGAGCCTGGCAGTTGGCTTAACGGATACATTTCTGGACCACAGAGCAATGAATGTAGAAATGGAATGGCTTCAAGCTGGTCCTACTTGCCCAGAGAAGCAGAAATCAACATGAAACAGCATTTCCAGAACCAGGAACTGTATACACCAATCTCTTTAGCATAACAGCAGGTGAGGATAGAGTCGTTTCACAATGAGTGCCATTGTTGCATCATGCTGACATCACAGGCAAAGCCTTGCTATGAAAGAAAAGATGGAGGGAGACCTGAAGGTGGGAAGACTACAGTGGTGGGATGCTGTTGGCCCATGGCATTCTGGAAGAAAAAGCGTCCTCAGCCAAACCCAGATTGTTTGACAAGATGGGGGGCTTGAAGAAACCACCAGGATCAAATCATCCCAACCTGAACCAATCTAGTGATTTGTGTGCACCAACAAGTGATACGTATTTGTTAGAACTACAAAGTTTCTTCTGACGACTCAACCAGATCTATAAAGATGTTACGCGGTAACAGGCCATGCAAACAAGGTCAGCATTTAGGGGATTTGTCTGGTGAATTGAGAGCCTTTTCCTGCATCAGCACACTCATCTTGTCACCCCCCACCTTATCAGCAGTCAAGCCTTTTTTTTGCTGAGGCTTCTGTAGTTTGTGGGTTGCAGTTCCAATTTTGCAGCCCTGCTGATAGCCACCTTTAAGGGCAGGCGAAAGGGCACACTGCTTAGCACAATGCATAATGGAAGCAAATCACAATGTAAGCAAATGTTTCCTTTGCTCTTTCTCTTTCTGCCCTGAGAACCAACTGGTAGAAAGGTAGTGTGCAAGGCATATCAAATAACTGAAGGCTGTCATTTTCAGTGGCCTCCCCAGGAAGATAGTTGTGTGTGTTCCAGCCCGGACTCTAGAGAGAGGATTCACACATTCATTTTAAGTAACTGCCAGTCCGTGGTGAGCCTACTGTCTCTTGCTTGGCTACCCATTGTTGATCAACTGCCTGAAGCAATGCAGCATTTGTCTATTTCTGAGCTTGATCATTCTTTCATGTGCTCAGGCAGTAACTGTACTCGTCTCTTTGCTATAGGGTGCACATCCACCTTGCTTATTCCCTTGTCCACAGCTTTGGGCAGCGAGCGGTAAGCCCAGGAATATGGCAACCTTCGTGCCTTCATGGAAAACTTATCCCCAAAGGCTGCCAGAGAGTCTGTTGCTCCTCTGCATTCAACTTTGGAAGTCCTGGTTGGTCAACAGAGACAGAACTGTTGTAGACTGCCAGGAAAAGAGCAAAGCTGCAGAAGGACTAGGCAGCTCTTGTTGCTCATTTTGTACAAGGTTGTAGTTGTACAAGAATTTGTTTAGCTCAGCCTCTTAACAATCCTATGGTCATTTTCATCAGGGGAAACTAAGGCAGGGAGGTGGCTCTTTGCCAAGTGGCTGAGAATCTACATTTTCCTGAAAATATGCTTCAGTGGCATGCTGATTACTGGGCTGTTTTGTGTCAGCTACTTCAAATGCTCTGGTTTGTGATCATTGTATCTCCAGGCCCATTAGGCAGCTACTCAGATACTGGGGTTGGGAAAAATCTCTCTGCTTTCGGCCTCAGAGAGCCACACTGCTAGTAAAGTGGACAAAACTGGGCTAGATGGAACTATGCTCTAACTCAGTGTACAAATCTCTGCTTGTTTCTTGCCAGGGAATATTCATGCCTGCTATTTATGAGTGCAGTTGAACTCAAGCATCTGTCAAAGAAACATCTGCCTTGCCTGGGAGCTGGTTTTACAGAGCCTGCCTTTCTTAAGTGATCCTGGCTACCTCTTGCTTGCTGCAGGGCAACTCCTAGTCCGCTCGAGGAACTTTAGGGACCAGCAAGCTCACAGCCCAGCCAGAAGAGGACACCAGGGGGCGTTTAGATCCCATGCAACTCAAGCTCTCCAGTAGCTTCCAGTTTACAGAATCTTTGTGGCTCAGCACTCAACACATTGAGTGGGTTGACTCTCCCCCCCCCCCCTCAGAATAACTAACAGTGCAATCCTGCATGTGCTATACAGAAGAAATTCCTGTTGACTTCAATAAGGCTTACTCCCAGGTAAATGCATATAGGGTTGCAATCTAAGGGTGCTTCCAGACTGTTGCTATTTGGGGGGGGGGGGGAGAGATTCGATCACATACCAGCAAATTCTGGCTGTGCAGTTATAGTTGATTGGGAGGTACTCCTGCGGAACAAGCCCACTACCTCAAAAAGATCTGACTTTTTGCCATAAAGAAAGTCATCGGTAAATGCACTGGGATAACACTTGGTTTGGTGCAACATCTCCCTCACTTCCAGCAAGTAAATCAGAACAGGTGCTCATTAAGTAGCCAATGTTATCTAATCTCCCTGCACACAAATCAGGACAAATGGCCAATAAACAGGTTGTCTGGTCTGGAAGCACCCTAAATCTGCAAATAGGATACTGTGTGCCAAACACTTCCTTTAACTACCCTCCAGCTCATCAGCATGATAAGCAAAAGACAGTGGGAGCACAGTCAAGCAGAAAGTTATTCTGCAGAAGACATCAAAGTATAGTGGTTAGAGCCTGTGCCCCTCCAGTTATGGTTGGCCTCCAACTGCCATCATCCCCAGTCAGCTTAGCCAATGGTTTCAGAATGATGGGAGTTGTGGTCCAGCAACATCACGGGGGTCTGGGGGTCCGCAGGCTCCCCAACCCATATAGAATCTTAGAATCATAGAGAAGGAAGAGGCCCCCGTGGGTCATCAAGTCCAACCCCCTGGAATGCAGGAATCTCAGCTAAAGCATCCATGACAGGTTGGCCACCCAACCTCTGCTTAAAAACCTCCAAAGCATTGGACTAGGAGCAGATTGATCATGCCAGTTTAATCCCCACTCAGCTAAGAAGCTCACTGGTTGACATTGGGCCACTCGCAAGCTTTCAGTCTAACCTACCTCACAGGGTTGTTGTGTGAATGCAATGAAGAGGTGGCGAGAACCTTGTATGCTGCCCTGATCTCCTTGGAGGAAGGGCAGGATGGAGATGTAACTTCTAATAACTGAGATGTTTTAAAAGCTACATTGAAATGAACAGGAACCGTGCAAGAGCTGTTGTAGCACGGCTTGCATTCCTTTCAATGGGGTTTGTGCTGGGCTGTACCCAAAAGTGCGTTTCGCTTCCCTTTTTCTCTGAATGCAGACTGTACACAGGGCGGGGGAGAAATCTGCAATAGTGACAGGATTTTTAATGGCGCCTCACCTTAAATGCATTTTAAAATATGTAAATCAATAAAAAAATTATTTGTAATAGCTGCGCTAAGAGTACTGGTTAGCCTTGCCGCGGAATGAATTGCAGGCTCCAGGCTCGATTACCATACATCGTGGGAGCTGTAGTTAGGATTAATCTGTCAAAAGGGATGGTTTAGTGTTGATGAATATGACATGTGACCATTAATGATGTTGATTTTATCTCCTGAGATTAGCAAGATTTACTTCAGATGGATAATAATGTCATTTGCTTGATGCGGTAGATCTGTTTACGAGCTGATTAAATTGTGAGGCCTTGCTTCATTTCATGCTATTTGCTTTACAGCTTCATCACGGCAATCACAAAAGCTGTGGAAATGTCCCACATCCCATGTCACAATAAATCATTGTTTAAGATTGCAGCTATGCATTTAGCAGTTCAGTTTTCCATAGGCCGCACATTCCTTAATGAATATGTAATTGGGAACACATTAAAAAAAGATTTTTGGGGAGCATGCGGCTTTAGAAAGGTAGTAGCATTGCGGGGGCTGCGGGGAATCAGCCCTCTATCTTTTAATTGAGATTAAGGAAGCATTTGAGTAATTAGCTGTAACAAATTGCCTTATTATTTAGACAGCAAAATAAACGGTTGTGTTTTTTTATTAAAAAAAAAATTCCATGTGTGGCAAGAATTATTATCATAAATCAATGCAAACGTGACAGCCGAACTACGACGAAGGAGGCTTGCAAGCAAAGTATATTTTCTGCCTACTTACTTTTTGCATTTCAGTAAAAAGTATCAGAAGCCCACTTTAAAAAGAGTAGAGTGCTTTCTCCCCAGAGGATGGAGGTTGTGGGAATGTCCACAGTGCCCCTGGAAACCACTGGGTCAATAACAGTAATATATATAAGAGCATTGCAGTATGAGAACAGCCCCAATTTACATATTTGCTGGGGGGGGGGGAAGGACTTGCGTACTACAATTTCATTAAAATTATCAAAACGGTTAACAATTAAATAAATACACACAGTGAAAACGACACAAACGTTTGAAAACCTATCAGATGGACTCAAACCACAAGTCAGTTCTCATACTCAGTGTTCAGGAGCTTATGAGCAGGATATCTGAAGATGTTGGAATAAGCCCATAGCTCAGTGCTAGAGCAAATGTTTTGCATGCAGAAGATCCCAGATCCAATCCTTAATAAAGTGGGGGTGGGGGAATTCCTGTCTGAATCCCTGGAGAGCCTCTACCAGTCCATGTAGATCATAGATGGACCAATGATCTGACAAGTCCCTTGTCCATCTCTTGCTATTTGCCCTGACCTGCTGGTGTTCAGAGATATATTCATATAGAGAGATCTTCATTTTACTATGATGGTTGTTACCTACGGTTAGGCCTGTTCTCCAAGCTACTTACAAATGCCACTGGATGTTATACTAGCATGTCAGGTTGTTCCCCACCCTTCCCACCCCACTGCTACATTTGCATATTCTTCCCAGTATTGTGATGTCATCACACTGAGCAGTTCTCTGGTGACAGCCAGCGATGAGGAGCAAAGGCAAGGAAACATGGGATAGGATGTCATCGCAGTACAAGTAACTGTGCCTGAACACTGTGAGCAGAGGGGAGAGAACTCAACTGTCATTGTGGCAGTGGAAAACATCGTTGTATATCCTTCCATTGTGTCTAATAGTACTTCTTTTTATCTGTGCTGATCCTTCTCCCAATCATTTTCACTAGAGGACCCCATTCTAGTATTAAATGAGAAATGTGGGGGGGGGGGATCTCTGGCCATTTTCTCCACATCATTCATGATTCTATCAGCCTCTTTTATGTTTAAAGTTCATTGTTTAAAGTTTTTTAAACATTGTTTAAAGTTTTTTTAACAAAGGGGGGGCAGCTCTAAATGCTTTCAATGAATCCAAAAACACGTAAATCACAAGGCGCTGGTAATTAACCCATGCTAATGACACTGTAGTTAAGACTGTTTGAATATTTTCATTATAATGCCTAACCCCTTTTTCGTCGGAAATGAAAAGACTGGAGATAAATATTGGTGGTTGTTCACATGAAGAAAATTTGCATGCAAAGGACCAGAACCATACTCAGTCTCTCTGGCTTTAATCGGCTTTATCACAGTCATTGAAATCACTGCTAAAAACAAGAGCAGGGGGGAAAATCACCTCGACATCTTAGGCTTCATTTTAACTAGTTTTTTAATGCAATTTTCAATACGGCTAGAAGAAATAGCTATAGAGAAGCAGTAACAATTGTCCGCCCCTCTTTCTTGGCGAAAACAGAGCAAGAGACTGCGAGTCCCTTCACGCATTATGTTTTTGGCGCACACCTTAAAACATAAGCATACTTCTTTAAAAAGTGAGTATGACAAAAACATGGGCTTTATACAGATTCCACACCTTAAAGAGCCGTTAGTTGCTGCTGCTTCCTTGATGAGTTCAAGATGCCTTTCTGCAAAAACATGTGAAAATGGATAGCTATATTTCCTTGTTTGTGGGATCCAAAGAGAGGAAACAAAAGAGCAGAGAATAGCAAGTGAAAGCTTTGTTTCTTTTCTACACCAATAAAATGGTTGACATGGAAGTCAGTGTGGTTAACTCAAGTCAACAGAAAGCTGCACTAGACCTATAGAGACCCAGAGATTCAAGTATCTCCTCAGCCATGAAGCTCAGCTGAGGTGACTTTGGCCCAGTCAGTTTCCCTCAGCCAAACTCACCTCACAGTTATTTTGAGGACACATTGTGAAACTGTAAGGAGAAGGGGGTTGGGGGATCAGGAAACACCTCATAAACAACCCTGAGCAGCTTGGAGGGTGGGCAGAATAAATATTGTAATAATTAAATGACCAAAGGAAGGAAATGTGATTGTTTTCTGTAATGGAACAGATCTTTTGTAATGCAAGTTATAGTATGAAGAGGAATTTCTCTCTCAGCAAATTATGTGCTGCAGGCAAAACAATATATCCTTTTTCCTATGTTATTGAGTGCTAAGTCTTTTCTGCCTTAACCACTTGGCAAGTTCACCATCTGTATAAAATAATCTGTGGCAGGTGACCTCCAATAGGAAAGTCCTTGCAGCTAGAGCTGCTTTTTAAGGAGCAGCTTGTCTCAGACCCTCTAAGTTTCCCTATTTTCCATGGACATCCCAAATGTATACAAGCCGTCCCAGTTTCTGATTTGATCCCAGAATGTCCCACTTTTCCTTAGTAAGTCCCTATTTTCATGGGAGGGTTTGGTAGAATGTCCCTATTTTCATTGGGAAAATGTTGGAGGGTATGTGGTGTTATCTGCCATCTGAAGGCAGTCTTGTATAGGGAAGTTTTTTAAAAGAAAATGTTTAATGTTTTGTTGTGTTTTATATATATTGGAAGCTACTCAGAGTGGCTGGGGCAACCCAGTCAGATGGGTGAGGTATAAATAGTAAAATTATCCTTATGGAATGGAAAGTCCCTGTTTTCATCAGAGAACTATTGGGGGATATGTTGTCTTCCATGCTTCTACATCATCGTTTTCAGATTTTAAGTTCAAGATTCCTGTTCCAAGTGTTGTTTATTTGTTTTCATGTTCAGAACAAGGTATGGTGGGACCTGAAGTCAGGTCAGGTTCCCCTGCTGCCCCTCTCCGCCCTCCCTCCCTCTCTTGTCAAATCTTGCTCTGCAACCTCACTCTTTAAAAAATAAGATTTTGTTAAAGATTTTTCATAATACAATAAAAGAAACTAAACTAATCTAAATGTCTTCTTTAAGACATAATAGGGATTGAGGCGCATCCTGGAATTTTAGGTTAGGACAACTGAAGCAGATTAAAGTGCCCTGTCGCCCTAGCACAACAAAACCACTTAACAACAACAACAGACTTTTGTGAGTTTGGAAAGTGTCATGGAAATGCACTGAAAATGGATTCCAATGGGTTTAGGCAGCAGCAGCAGCTGAGCCTGAGTAAGGAAGGAGGCAGCAACTTGAAACGTAAGCTAGCAAAATGGTGGTTGAAGCCCTGCAAGTGGCTAAAGGCAGCAGCAAATGTGTCAGGGTCACTTGTCTGCAACCCTCTTGATCTGCCACCTGAGGCAGGGATCTCTACTTACCTAATGGAAGAGCCGGTCCTGTATATCGTGAAATATTTATTTTTGTGATTTATTTTTAATATTCTGTTAAGGTTTGGCTTGGCTTGAGAGGAACACCTTGTAAAATGAATACATCTTTATATATGAAATATATAAATAAAATTCATATGTGCTTTATTCCAGATTAAGCAAACTGTCTGTTTGTTGATGAGATTGCCATATCTCTCAAGTTACAGTTCTGGGTGTGTTGTATACCGAAAGGGCTGGGTGGGGTTGTACGTGTTTAATTCTTTATTTGAAAGTGTGAAATTATGTGCAATAGATGGCTTCACAAGCTCAAAATTTAAAAGCCTTTTTTACACCACCACCCCCAAGAGTATGTGGGTGGGAGGACAACTCCGGAAAGATGAGGAAATCTGTTATTGAGCTCTTTGAAGCAACACTATTCTGAGAGTTCCCAGCATGAAACTTGGCTACTTTGGCAAACTATGACATGAGACGACATGTTAATTGTGGGCACTCTGACTCTCAGAGGTGGGGGAACTGGCAAGAGAAGAAAGCGAAGTGCTTAAGGTAAGAGTTTGTAACATTTCACAGAACCTTTGGAGGAATACGGAACTCAAGAATCAATGGGCCTCTGGTTGAAATACCCTACCCTAAACAAAGAACCAGAGAATAGTGAAAGCATTGCAGCCATGCATGGAGATATGGGTCTTCACCATATAGCAACAAAGCCAGTCAACAGTAGTCACAGAATACCACAAAAGCCAGCCGCTGTTGTTTTGCTGCATGTTCTGCACATTTAAGCAGGCAAACTTCACCATTGGTTGTCTGTATTCACCCAATAATTATTTGTTCTTGTGTATTATCACAGTAACTTTCTATAAAGGAAACTCACCTGGTAATGAGCAGGAATGGTTTTTACAGAGCTGGTAAACCTCTGTCTGGCATGTACCAGTTCAAACTGTAGCGGGGCAGAATCAGATAATTGATTGTTCCTCCAAGCAAGCCCTCCCCGCACATAGAACACTAGCATGTCTGGGAGAAGACTAGGCTAAAACTCGTTTCCCCAATACCTAGTTTTCATGATAGGTTATGCATTTTTTTACCACTTTCCCCATCTGCAGTCTGAAGTGGTGTAGCCTTGATACAGGTTAACCACCGCAGTGAGACCTAATTTTCAGACAAACTGGTGATTATTTCTCTCTTTTAAAACTGGAATTTTCTGCTAGTTGTCCACTCAATATATAAAAGCATATCGAGACATTGAGTTTGGTTTTGTCTTTTGAGGATTCCAGAGTCTCCAATTGTAACGTGTTACATTTGTTAATACAAGAGTTACCCAGTATCATTGGCTACTGAACAATGAATGCTTTGCTTTATAAACAATTTCTCTCTTTCTCTTTAAGTTTACACATCAGAAATTTGAAACAGAAGAACTGAACTCTGCTGAGAGGCTTGCTTTGTCTTTTATCTTCTGAATCATTGGTCAAGCTCACAAGGGTGTTCCAAAGTCTTTTAAAAAGCTAATTGACTTGTAAGTGGTTTTCTTTAAACATAAAACCGGTTGAGCTCTTGATTCTTAGGAACCCGCGAGGATAGATTTGGCCTGGCTTCCTGTGCGCCAGGGGTCTCTGAACCCTAGGAGAATGCTTTGCAAAATGAATTGGGCCATTCACAAAGAGGGTATATTTTAAAACCCAATTGCCTTAAAAAGCTTCATTTTGTATTTTTAGCTCTTCCCTGAGCACAAGCACTCCTTGGGGACACTGCCAGAAGCCTGGACTGCATTCATCCTTTGATTTCCTTAAACCTTTGTGTATTTACGCTTAATAACCAACATTAGTGACATTAAAATTCTACTCACTGCAAGCAGCAAATAATCCATTCTTGCCTCCTTTTTCCTTTGATAACTGACCTTTAATATAGATCCAAGCTTAAACTCTCCAAACAGTCATTTGCACACTCTCGCAGTAACATTCATCACTATTTTCAGATAATTGCCCGGACACATCAGTCAAGAGTTGGATCCTATATGAAAGAAAAGCAGAGATCCAGAGTGAAAGATTAGGGCTTGGGCAATTTTTAAGTGAATTTCAACTAAGGACAAACATCTCCCTGGTATTTTATTGAGGTCAGTATTTAGATGGATATAATTAAAGGTATATAACTACTAGCGCGGCACTGACTATTTGCCATTTTTAATTTTGGGGTCAACACTAGCACTTTCTCCCCAAACTATCTAGAATGTGAGAATGCTCACCTTTATTTTCAATCCTGTTCAGTGCTGTTGTTTTCCCAAGCCACTGCTGCTGCAACCGGTTTTTCCTTTGGCTGACGCTCCGTTTTGCTTCTTGGATTAGTCACGTGTGATAGTTCCACACAATCGGAGATTGCGTTTTAATACTACGTGTGTGATGATGTTACAGACAGCAAGTGAAGATTATTGAGAGTGGTGGCAAGCGAGGGCAACTCTGGTGTTTGGTGAAGCATTTTTGCAAGGCATGCCAAAAAGTTCCTAAGAAAAGGAGAGAGCTTCTGACATTGCCAAAACCACATGCGGGGGAGAGAAATTGCTTTCAACTCAGTGCCAACATTCTAGAACAACACAAAGAACTCATAACCCACCTAGTCTCAGCAACCAGAAACATCATAGCCAGACACTGGAGAGACCTGTCAGGAGTAAGCATGGACCAATGGTACCAAATATGGTACCATTGGGAAACAGCACTACTAGAAAAAATAACTGAAACTGACACGAGGACAAATAGAAGAAGATACCTTCACCCCGGTATGGCTCCCCTTTATCACATACACAGCCCGACAAGACAACGACAAGAATCCACCAACAGCATACGAATCAATATGGCTAACCTGATTCAAAAACACCCACCCACCCCACTCACACACAAAAACAAAGTTCAACACAGCTAATCACAAACAAACAACCACACCCTAGGCCAACTCCAACCTCTCTCACCACCAAAGGAACACAAGCACAAACGACGCTGACACAAAACCCCACACATGCATTAAACAAATTAGACACATCGCCTCCCAACCCCAACCCCAGTCACCTTTCCCCCCTCCACCTCTTCCCCCCTTTTCTTCCTAATGTAACCCTAATGTCTCAACAAATGAAACTGACCTATGGAAAATGTAACTTGAAAAAAGAGACATTGTGCATACCATTGTAAACCAAGAAAACTTTAATAATAAATAAACAAACAAACATCTAAGCAAGAAGCCAGCCTAAGAAATTCTTCCAATATTTGTTTCATTTTATTTGTTTCTTTATTCCATCCTAAATGTTTAGGGTGGGCGATAATACAGAAGTACTTCTGGTGATATCTCTCAAAATGATCCATTAAAAAAGGACCTGGATTTGCAATATTAAGTGTGCCGTAAGAATGTCCACTGGTCTAAAGATTTATCCGTTCTTGGTTGGACTGGGGAGTTACTTCCTTGCTCAGCCATGAAATTACCAATGGCCTTTGGTAAGTCACTGTCTAACCTACCTCTCATGAATGCCGTGAAGACTAAATGCAAAAAAATTGGATGTTCTCGATCTGGAGTTCCCTAGGAAGAATGGTGGAAGTTTAAAAAAGTAAATAAAATGCTTCTTTGTAGCTGATTAGCAAGCAGTTCACCTCACTGAGTCTGCCAGCATTTCAGGAAAACATTTGTGTGCTTCCATTTTTGGATCTGAAAGCAGTTGATTACATGGATATTTGTTACCGCCACATATTACTGCAATACATAGAGAGGGGGAAATTTTGGGCTGCTTTATGATGTTAAAATTCTATTTACGGTACTCAATACAAACTAATGATTAAAGGAAATACCAGTAAGCGATCAATTGTTGGCATTCCAACAGGCTCGATAGATTACTTATGACCAATCTGCTAATTGCAATGTGTGACTCAAGCCGCTCACTTATAATATGTAGCAGTAATGTAGTTCTTTAAACAAACATGTTTAGCATTATGGATTCCCTGTTAAGTGGGATGTTTTCTTTGGAACTGAAGTAATTTCTCATATATATATTATATAATAAGGCAACAGTCAGTGCAAGGCCAGTTCCTTCCCTAGCAGAAATGGAGACCGCAATGCATCAGAGAGTTCCCTTGTCCAGGCCTTGATAAAATGAATGGCAACTGTATTATAGCACAGTGGATGGAATCACACCTTTTACACCGCCTCCAAGCACTGGTGGAGGAAGAGGAGTGAGGGGGGAGCGTGCGATCCCCAGGGTGCCATCGCAGCTGCCCCCCTGCCCGCGCTGGGCGCCCCGCCCCCAGGATGTGCGCCTGCTCTCCGCCCCCGCCCCCCCGGTGCTGGAGCATGAAGCTCCGCCACTGCCCCTAAGAGCTCACTGAAAAGCCCATCTTGCTTTCTAAAACATAGCATGACTTTTTGAGGTACAGTGGTACCTCATGTTACATACGCTTCAGGTTACATACGCTTCAGGTTACAGACTCCGCTAACCCAAAAATAGTGGTTCAGGTTAAGAATTTATTTCAGGATGAGAACAGAAGTCGGGCTCCGGCGGCACAGCAGCAGCAGGAGGCCCCATTAGCTAAAGTGGTGCTTCAGGTTAAGAACAGTTTCAGGTTAAGTACGGACCTCCGGAACGAATTAAGTACTTAACCTGAGGTACCACTGTATTAGAATCCAGCCTGACCTTGGCTGTAGTCACACCCCCAACATACCCTCATGTTCCTCCCACCAGTAGATTTTGGATTTATGAGTGTGTGCACACAAGGATAGCACCTTTGCAGAGAGAGGGGGGGGGCTTCTACCCACACAGTTTGGTTTCCTAGAAAGCTTACAAGATGATGCATATGTTAGGAAGCGAAACCACATGGGCAGATGTTTCCGTGCCTATCCAAAGCAGAGACTGCCACAACCATGTCAAGAAATGTACAAACGAAGTGGGTTTCAGACAGTCAGGCTGAGTCAGTTTCATTTTAACAAAAGGAAAAATGTATTCTGGAAGAGTTTCCTGCATACCAATCAACAGAAGTTTCTAGTCCATTAAAATGTTTTGTTTGCTTATAAGGCTTATGTTGCCTCCTTTCAGGACAAAGCACACTCGAAGTGGATTAGGAAATATCATTTGCTTCAAATGCACAGAAGGAACATTTGGCTTCCAAGAAGTTTTATAGAACAAGCCACTTGCAATGCTTCTAGTCCAGGCCTACAGTAGCTTCCTTTTATCAATCCACCTGTCACTCATAATGGCTGGTCAATTCAGCAAAGTTGTCCCCACAGGCCATATGCCTTCCTCCGCCCTCATTCCACTTCCTGTCATGGATAACCTGATGCCTTGGTCCATGCTTTTCTAGTTCTAATAGTGGGCAGGTTTTGGAATTTGAACAGTGCTCCTTTTCAGGTATAACTGCCTTGGCTTTCTGTGCCCACAAACCATCCACATCTGCATGATAGACAGTAATTGAGCAAATCACAGAGTTGGGTCTATTTGCTCAACGTTGCCTTTTTGTGCCCACATTCATAATAATAATAAATTTTTATTTATATCCCGCCCTCCCCAGCCGAGGCCGGGCTCAGGGCGGCTAACAACAATAAAATAATACAACATTCTAAAATCATTTCATTAAAAAATTACTTCAAATCAAATTGATGGCAACCATTGGGCTAGAGTTCTGTGAAGATTGCCAAAGGAGGGAGTCAGGCTGTGCCCTGGCCAAAGGCTTGGCGGAACAGCTCTGTCTTGCAGGCCCTGCGGAAAGATGTCAAGTCCCGCAGGGCCCTAATCTCTTGTGGCAGAGTGTTCCACCAGATCGGAGCCACAGCCGAAAAAGCCCTGGCTCTGGTTGAGGCCAGCCTAACCTCTCTGAGGCCACATTCATAATGCGAAAGGAAAAGGAAAGAACCGTCTCTCTCTCTCTCTCTCTCTCTCCTGGTTTGCCAAAAGCTTCTTTCACCTGGCAGTCTAGAGGAGAGTCTTCAGCGTCACAGGGGACCAGGCTTAGCCTCATGTAAACAGATTTCCATGCAATAGATCTCCCAAGCTTCCTCACCTCCGGGTGAAAGTGACCCTGTACAGACTGCTCAGAGCTTCCTATCCCTTGGAGGAAGATGAGCTCTAAAAAAATAAAAAGCAGTGTCTTTGATATGTTGTGCGTTCAGGATCACTGGCAGGTTCAATATTAGAGACAGGAAAAAGCACTGAACAGACAAGACAGATAGTTGTTTGGTTTGACAGCACTCCATCATGCACTCCAGCACAGTCTGCAAAAAAAGGGGGGGAGGGCTAGTCCACAGGAGAAAAAGAGCCTGCCATTTCAAAAAGAAGGAAAGAAGAATCTCTTTCTAATTCTTCATTTTTCATACAAGAAAGACAAAACGGAGGTCTTTTAAACATAAAGGCTTGTTTCTCCCCTCCCAGCTTAACCACCTTGGCTTGCCATTTGTATTTTCCTGTCCATGCCACATAAACCTTTTGCTCCTAATGTGGTGAGGTTACAGCTGTTACATTTCCGTCATTCAACCCTTTTTTGCTAGTTTCGGTCACTGTGATTCTTTTGAAAAATAAATGAAGCAAACGAAAGCAGCCGCTTTGTACTTTATATGTGAGACCCCTATATAAATAAAAGCAAAACATCCATGCACTGCCCCTCAGACTGTTAGAGAGAAACAGCAGTCCTAGCTTTGCCAACTCAACTGGGGTTGGGGGGAGAGGCTGGCCTCTCAGCTACATGGGGGCCAACAGGCAAGGCTAAGTCCTTTCCGGACATTTTTACTGAATATACTATGAATGCAGGGAGCCATCACATTGGCAGTCTGTGTCCTGGAGGGACGCGGGTGGCGCTGTGGGTTAAACCACAGAGCCTAGGACTTGCTGATCAGAAGGTCAGCAGTTCAAATCCCCGCGACGGGGTGAGCTCCCGTTGCTCGGTCCCTGCTCCTGCCAACCTAGCAGTTCGAAAGCACGTCAAAGTGCAAGTAGATAAATAGGTACCACTCTGGCGGGAAGGTAAACGGCATTTCCGTGCGCTGCTCTGGTTCGCCAGAAGCGGCTTAGTCATGCTGGCCACATGACCCGGAAGCTGTACGCCGGCTCCCTTGGTCAATAAAGTGAGATGAATGCCGCAACCCCAGAGTCGTTCACGACTGGACCTAACAGTCAGGGGTCCCTTTACCTTTACCTTTACTATGAATGCAGGGAGCCATCACATTGGCAGTCTGTGTCCCGGACATGTATGCATTCATTGCACTGTCTGAAAGGACCCCTGCACATACAATTGCATGGATGTCTACACAACTCCTCTCCAAGCATTTGGAAACTCTGGAAAAACAGCATTCCTCAGGGTGTACAGTTGTTTGTGTTGGCTTAGGTATATGAACCTCCCAAAAGGCAACAGGGTGGCATGGTTGAGCTGTAGGAATAAAAGGTGAAGAAGGAACAGATAAATAATATTAAATGATTATTTGCAATGTGTTTAGCCTGCCTTTTCACCCACACAGAATGATAATTCACTATCATTTTTTGAAAAAACCGCTAAACAAAAATCAAAAGTGGGAGGCATAACAACATACCAACTAGCAGAAACAGAAAGAATCAGTTCATACTAGGACAAACTTTAATTAAAGCTTTTTCGGGATTTAATTAAAGATTTTCCGGTACATCTTATCATGTCTTCTTCAGGACTGTTGAAGTCCAGCCAGTAGATTCATCGTTAGTCGTTCTCCATCGATGTTCCATCAACCATCCTTGCTATTGCATTGCTCCAAGCTCTCAAACAACAACAACAAAACAGGTTGCTGATCAGGCTCTTGCAGACAGGAGAGGAAGTTTAGGCTAGACCATTTTGACCTCCTAGATCTTTGCTCCATTTCAGAAGTCAGCTAGGTTCTCTGCAGGACCACCAGATGTGGCAAAGAGAAAGTCCCTCAGAATTGTCAGCAATCCATAAATTTGCATTTTATTAATTTTAATGCAAATGTAAAGGTAAAGGTAAAGGGACCCCTGACCATTAGGCCTAGTCGTGACCGACTCTGGGGTTGCGGCACTCATCTCGCTTTATTGGCCAAGGGAGCCGGCGTACAGCTTCCGGGTCATGTGGCCAGCATGGCTAAGCCGCTTCTGGCGAACCAGAGCAGCACACGGAAACGCCATTTACCTTCCCATCAGTGTGGTACCTATTTATCTACTTGCACTTTGACATGCTTTCGAACTGCTAGGTTGGTAGGAGCAGGGACCAATCAACGGGAGCTCACCCCATCATGGGCATTCAAACCACCGACCTTCTGATCAGCAAGTCCTAGGCTCTGTGGTTTAACCCACAGTGCCAATGTATTGATCCATAAAAGTTGCTTTAAACAGTTTCATTGTATTTTTTTTTTTTAAAAATCTTCCTTGATCACACACTCTTCCCTTCCAGTATTGCCACAACAATTTTGTCCTACTCCAAAATTGACCCCCTGCTTTAGAAAAAAAAAAGGCACACACTCGTACGCACATAACAAAAGAGAACATCAAAGGAGCAGAACAGTCGGGTAGAAGGAAAATAAAAGAAGGAAGAGAGAAAAAGAGAAATGAACACAACAGTGTCACGCATGTCCCAAGTGGGAATGGCCAGGAAAGGCCACAGGGCGATGGTGTGGGAGAAGGAAGAGGGTGAAAGCCCAAAGAGCCGGCCACAATCGCTGAAGTAGATTATATTCTCCTTTGGGCATCTTTTGTATCGACATTTTCCAACGTGACTTTTGAAGTTCACTGTTTCAGTTTGGTACTGGATTTTCATCGCTGTCTTGTATTGGATTTCATCTCTGTCTTTTTGGAATTCCAGAGTGGTGCTGTTATCATTCAGCTGATATTTCATACATTTTTATATATCGTGTTGCCTTTGAGTTACCCATTTTTGTGTTGTCTTTTCTCCTAAGATGGGGCATATCCTAACAGGATATTATCCTATGGTGGGGTATGTGCATGTGTCACACATACCTGTTTCTGTTTTTCATAAGCTTCCTTAAGCTCCATCTTGTAAGAAAGGTTGGGGTATAAGTCTAACTAACTAATAAATAAATATCCTCCTTCCCCTGTTTCTTATGGAAGTGTTGGGACGCAACTCTACTTGCAATGGGAAAGAGTAGATAGAGAAAGGAACCTCCAAGTTTCCCAGACTGCCCTTTCTGATGTAACCTGTGCTAACTTTCCCTAAGGTACTAGATTTATACTCTTGCTGACCTCATTTCCTGCTCCTCCTTCATCCTTACCTTGGGGACATGTTTGTATGTCTGCTGCTGAGAGCACAGAACTTTGTCTCTCCAACATAGTTAGAACTAGGATCTGTTCTATCAAGCATGTATAGTGGTACCTCGGGTTACAGACGCTTCAGGTTACAGACGCTTCAGGTTACAGACTCCGCTAACCTGGAAATAGTACCTCGGGTTAAGAACTTTTGTTTTTGTTCTTATTATAAGTTTTTGTTCTTATTATGTACGTATTTTGTTTTTATACTGTAATTTTATGTTGTGAACCACCCTAAGATCTATGGATATAGAGCGGTATACAAATTATTATTATTATTATTATTATTATTATTATTATTATTATTATTATTATTATTATTTCCCCCTAAACTCAATGTGATTACATCCAGAAATAGAGTGTGCTTCTCCAGCAGGAATTCAGTGTTCGGTTCAAACTTCTGCTGATGCAGTTAAACTCCAAATGCCATCCTTTTCTGTTGCAGATGAAAGAAGAATACCATCTCATTATTCCAGAGAAGGTCCTGCCCTGCTGCATGGACACAAAAGCATGGATTAATGAGGGCACAATCCTCCAATAAGTTCTCCTGCACAAACCCAAACCGCTGAAATGAATGGGCCATTGGTGCAGCTACCAGTCATTTCAATGGACCTTGGAGCCAGTTTCTGTCATGTGAAAAATACATTTTTCTTCCTCTGTTTTTGTACACCTCAGCAATTTAATCCCTCTTTCCTCCCTCTGATTTACAAATTTAACAGACAGCAACAAGGGCCGGGGGAGGGGAACATAATAGAGAATTACACATTTGAAAAGAAGAGAGAAGTCCCTCATCGAAGATGAGTGCTACAATAAGGCTTGGATAATGTTAGACAAATGACTACAGCATTTCAGAGACAATAAAACAATAGACTTTAATGTTATGATGCAGTAATTGTTTCCCATCCTGCAAGTAGCACAGCTCCCTCCTTTCAGTCTGGTTTTGTATGACGATTGTTCTCATTTTTGGTCTATCCTGAATTGTGTGTGCACATACACCAGAGACTGAGTTATTGTACCATAATGCTAGTTCTAGTTTCACAAGAACTAGCAAAATGCCCATCATTAGGACCTGTTGCTTGCACAGACCTTGACATGGAGGTGCAGTTTGTCTCTTTGCTTTGCACACTCTTTTTGTGGAGATCACTCAACCCAGTATGAGTTATTATAGTGCCTGGATTTGAACCCATGCCAATGATGGCAGCCATGTGGAAGAAAATAAAGGAGCCCTTTGGGACCCAACCTGTCCCCTGATCATGATGTTCCCAGAGCAAGAAGCGTATTTCCCCCTTTATAATGTACATTGCAGCTAATAGCCCATATGGCGCTGTGGTCTAAACCACTGAGCCTAGGGCTTGCCGATCGGAAGGTCGGCGGTTCAAATCCCAACGAAAGGGTGAGCTCCCGTTGCTCAGTCCCAGCTCCTGCCAACCTAGCAGTTTGAAAGCATGTCAAAATGCAAGTACATAAATAGGTACCACTCCGGCGGGAAGGTTTCTGTGTGCTGCTCTGGTTCGCCAGAAGCGGCTTAGTCATGCTGGCCACATGACCCGGAAGCTGTACGGCGGCTCCCTCGGCCAGTAAAGCAAGATGAGTGCCGCAACCCCAGAGTCATTCGCAACTGGACTTAACGGCCAGGGGTCCTTTACCTTTTTTACCTTGTTCCATTAAGCTTAGCAGGTCCCCATCAGCATAACACCACATCCCTTATTTTAGCCTGTCTGCAGCCTGGGCTTCATTTAAGTGCCTAAACCAGCAACTTCAGTCTGCAGATCCCTGCACTGTGAGGCCAAACTAATATGCTGAAGACTAGTCTACCATGTTGTTGTTTTGAAAAAAAGAATGGCAGCTGCAGAAGGTTGCCACTTTCAGTGGGAAAACAGGGTACCAGAGCCAAAGCCAACAGGGGCCTCTGACTTTTGCTATAAAATAGAATCTATCCCTCCTAGAAAGAAAGTTATGAAACAAAGTGTGCAGGTACCTTCTAAGCAATTATCCTGCCTGACCGTGTTTTTAGCCATTGAGTGAAATCAGAACTGAGATAGAGGAGTTAATTGTTGGGACACCAGGCCATAGGAATCCCTGGGGTCTTAAAGGGCAATTGTTGTCCCCTTTTCCTGCTTCCACCTTGATAATGAGTCCTTGGAATCTCTAGTTTGCCCTTCCTTCCCCCCATAGTAACCAGGATGCATCTTACCCATCGTGGGTTCATCTGATATCAGGTAGTCACTGGAAGTTATTTTTCTGCAACCACGACCAACTGTGGATAGATGTTGAAGTATCCACCACCACTACCAAATGGCAATTGCAAAATGTGAAAACTTGGGAAAGAGGCTTAGGCATGTCTCCTTGTGTTCAGTAGGAAAGACCAGGCAATTTTTAAGAATCCTCTGTATAGTTAACTTACAGTACAAGTTCATTGCCTTGCTTGGGAACCTCTGATCTACACAGCTCCATTCTGGGTTCTGTTCCTTTGTGTGATGCAAGTTGTATGATAGAGCCCTATCTATTAGCTTTTAGGTGTTTTATTCAAATGGACTGGTATTTGATGTTGGAAATATTTATTTGTTTCAAAGTCATTTTTGCTTTTCATCTCAGAGGAGCTACATGTGCCCAAATATTTTCTCCCCTTCCTTCTTTCCTGTTTGTTTTACTTATATGGTTTCAAGCTGGAAGGTCTTCTCTTTGCCCACCTCCCACCCACCCCAGTCTTCCTAGTGACTTCCTAAATGATGGTTTATATTGATGATAAATCACTCAGCAGTGCTCTAAGTGCTCGGTTACTTACTCACACACACAAAAATACATATGAATCACTTCACCCATCATTGAAAGGCAGCTATTGTAAGAGTGAAATGCAGGAGCTTGCACAAAAAGAGAGAGCATGGCTCCCTGCCTCAGAACATTACTGAGAGCAAGTTTTCTAGAGGGGCCAGGATCCAACAGCTCCCATTCTCCATATACATAATCAGAGAACAGACGTTGGGTATTTCAAAGGTGGGAAACGGTTTCTATCTGAGTCACAGAGAACATAGCAAGGGCAAAGGTACCAAGGCAATCTGTGAATGTTTTGTTCAGAACAGTGGTTTTCACACAGTCCACTTGCAGAGAGCCCTTTCCAGGTCAACATTCATGCAAAGGAACACCTGCAGAAAGTTGTCATTCAAAGTCTTTGAAAAAAGACTGCAATCCTAAACATACTTACTATGGGGTAAATAAGTCTCACTGAACTTAGTGAGATATGTATCTCAGCAAGCATGCAAGTGACTGCAGTGTGAGCAACACAGTTTGCAAAGCCAAAGCCTTTGAACAAGAGAGGGATCAGAACCCAGCTTATCTGAAATCCACTTTCTTTGTCCCTATAAATTTATAGCCCAACTTCCCTCCAAGAAGCTCAAGGTGTGCATGGTTTTCCGCCTCCCCGTTCTATCCTCAAAAACAACCCTCTGAGGTGAGAGACCACAACAATGCCTGGCCCAAGGCGACCCACTGAGGACCCCCAACATTGTACATGCACAGCGGCACTGTTTATCTCATTTCAACGTAAGCAGGGGCCATGCCCACCAATACTGCAAAGTTCTACAACAGCCGCACCTTCTGGACAATCCCACGGAGAGCTCCTTGCATTACAAATTACTGAGTGATTCGGTCACATTAGAATCTGAGTGAAAAGGCTGCAGTCCTCGACAGATGGAGCTGGTGGAAGGTCTTCCTGGTCGTCGTCAAATTCTGGCATTCTAGGGAAATCCATAGAAATGACAAGGTTTTGGACTCCGATAGGGCTTTCAGCAGGAGTGCCCCCTCAAATATGCCTGCGGCTATAAGTTACGGGTGCTCATCAGAGCTGGAACAAACAAGGCTGTTACCATTCAGGAAACAAGGACGATTTCATGACTTCTTAGCTTCTTCTTTTTTAATGTGACTGGATTCCCCTGTCGGGTCTGTCTGATTCTGGGCATCCCTGTCGATGCCGAGAGGCCCCTAGGCCCTGACTAGCAATGATGGTGTCATTGGCACATGCCAGTGTCTCTAGGCCTCAGTGCTGCTGGTTGCTAACTGAATGTGATGGAGCAAGGGTGGAGGAATTCTGCCTGTGGCCTCCAATTGCATCTCAATCTCAGAGAAGCTCTACAAAGAAAAAGGTCTAGAAAGAAAAGAAAAGAAAAGAAAAGAAAAGAAAAGAAAAGAAAAGAAAAGAAAAGAAAAGAAAAGGGCAAGGAAGGGTTGAGGCAGATTCTCATGGCAGTGCTGTGGTTGGCTTGTGTTCTTATGTTGTTCCAACCTTCGCAGACACAAACCTTTCCGTATTTCTAATTCAGACAGAGGGAGCCAGCAGTTTTAAGGGTGGTTATTTACCCATCCTGCCACCCTTGGCACCAGCTGTACAAAAGCCATATCTATGATGCCAAATTTCCCCTTTTAATCACAATATAAGTAAATGTGAATTCTGGAAGAGTTGTCCTTTTTGTCTTTTAGTGTGCAATAGTGGCAGTGTAGAGGCAATAGCAGGCCTTACCCAAATGGATTGTTTTGTCAGGAAGCTGGACAATGAAGCGCAGAAAACACAGTGTCATTGAGGAGGGCAAGGCAGAAAGTCAGGCGACTAGTATTTATTAAAGCTGAGCAGGAGTGGGACTGGTTGGGCAAAAGTCAGGGAGACCCACAGTAGGCACAGCTAGAGCCAATGGCAGGCAGAGCCCCCATGACTGGTTGTAAATAAGACAGGTAGGTGGGGGTTGTTTGTCCTAATGGAGCAGCCTCTAGCTGAACCAAGCATTCATGACTGGGGAGTGTGGGTTCCATTTTCCACCCTTTCAGACTAATGCTATGTTATGATGCTATATCATACTCCAGGGGCATTCTGGAAGGAAACAATGGTAGCCAAGGACCATCAGCCACCACCATTGCCACAGAAGTTTTCAGAAAGGATAAGAGGGACTGCTACAATCGCCACTGCCAAAGGTATAGGGGAAGCTTGATACGTGCAGAAAATTTTGCTTCCCTACACACACACAATGCACAAAATCCTCCCCAGGGCCAGCCCAACCTTGAGGCAAAATGAGATGACTCCCTCAGGTGGCAGGATCTCCAGGGGCAGCACATCCTGATGTAGATCTTCATCCTCCCCTTGTTCCCGATGTAGATCGTCACTCGCTCCTTCTTCCCTGGTAGGGAGGGAAGTTGTCATTTTGTGGTTCGCCTCAGGTGCCAAAATGTCTTGGGCCAGCACTAATTGCCTGCATTTTCACCATTTGCTAAACCAATTATGGTAGGTTTTTGCTGGGCAGGGCAGGGGCTACCTCAGCACTAGGCCCAGCCAATCCAGAGGCATTATACTGCCTGACAATTGCAGGGACTGACCACAGATGCAAACCCTGGTGCCTCAGCAAGCTGGGCCCTCCCCTGAGCTTAGTGGTTCAGTTCCTGGAATTCCTGACAGGCAGATTCAATACCCCTCAAGCAATAGGACCTTCCTGAGGGAAGGCATGAAAGCTGAGTGGTACAAACTGATAAACGTGCTTTCAAAAGGGAAGGCGGTCATTGTGCAGAGAAAGACCCTAAGGGTGTTTCCAGATGATGCGTACAGCATAATTCACCACTGCTTGCACGATTATTGCCAAGTGATCCACACACACACCCTCCTCAAAGTAGCACTTCCATGGTGAGAAAAATAACCGTTTCCCAGCACTTAGCTACAAATGTTTTAAATGAATGAATAAATGGATGAATAAATGTTTAACGCTCACTCAGCTGTACGTGCCGCTAGCTGGAGGAGGGGAAAAGAGAGCATTTCCCAGCACAAAATATTGCAGCTGGGGAAAACGGGATACCTCGCAGCAGAGGGTTCCTTGGGGAAAGTCAGTGGGACTCTGGGCAGCAGGTGAGAAAAAATGGTGCATTTTGTGGAAAGTGTGTCATTTCCGTGTTTAAAAACAACTACCTTGCAGAATTGCCAGTTGCAATTTCATTGCACTGTTTCTCAAGCTGGAGCGCATGTTGCCTAGACATCTCCCCACTGAAATAAATGGGAGTCATGAGAGAGAGAGCTGGCTCTTGGCAAAGTGAGACATGAGCAGGAGAACTTCCTGTTAGATCATGCCCTCCAGTCTTAAGGCTGCCATTCCCAGCACATTGACCTGGAAAAAAGACATACCCTCCAACATTTCTCCAATGAAAATAAAAGGTAAAGGTAAAGGTACCCCTGCCCGTATGGGCCAGTCTTGACAGACTCTGGGGTTGTGCGCCCATCTCACTTAAGAGGCCGGGGGCCAGCGCTGTCCGCAGACACTTCCGGGTCACGTGGCCAGCGTGACGAAGCTGCATCTGGCGAGCCAGCGCAGCACACGGAAACGCCGTTTACCTTCCTGCTAGTAAGCGGTCCCTATTTATCTACTTGCACCCGGGGGTGCTTTTGAACTGCTAGGTTGGCAGGCGCTGGGACCGAACAACGGGAGCGCACCCCGCCGTGGGGATTCGAACCGCCGACCTTTCGATCGGCAAGCCCTAGGCGCTGAGGCTTTTACCCACAGCGCCACCCATGTCCCTTGCCAATGAAAATAGGGACATCCTAATCTATTATTATTATTATTATTATTATTATTATTATTATTATTTATACTCCACCCATCTGACTGGGTCACCCCAACCCCTCTGGGCAGCTTCAAACATCTATAAAAACATAATAAAATATTTGACATTTTTAAAAACTTCACTATGCAGGGCTGCCTTCAGATGTATTCTAAAGTTTGTATATATAGTTATTTATCTTCATAGCTCTGGAGTCGCATAACTCCAAACCCTCCAACATTTCTCTGATGAAAAGAGGGACATCCTACCATACCCGCCTCCAACATTTCTGCGATGTAAATAGGGACACCCTGGTAAAGTCGGACATTCCGGGATCAAATCAGAAACCCGGACGCCTTCTGTAAATCCGGGACTGCCCCTCCCTGGAGATTTGGCGGGTCTGTCCTTGAATACACACTGAGGGTTCGGACTTCTGGTGCTAGGAAAAGCTCCCTTCCTTTACCTGCCCCTCAGACCTCAGAGCAGGGATTCTTTTTTGCTCTCTATAGCGCAATGGTCGGCCTGTTCAAGGCTGTCAGACCTGCCGAGCTAGGAATGATTTGACGCGTCAGGGATGACTCGAACGGAACGTATTGGCACGCTCGCGTCAGAACGGAGCTAAACTGCTTGGAAAGGACAGATGTACACACACAGAGGAAGCGGCTTTGTACCGCGTTAGACCATTGGTCCGTCCCGTTCAGATTGCCTACACTGACCAGTAGCAGAAATCTCCAAGAAAGGTGCTCTCAGAGCCCGCTTTTCCATTGGGGGTCTGAAGGACTCTGTCCAACGGGAACGTCTCCTAACTCCATTTAGATGTATGAGGCCTGAGCTGGAGGAGAAGGGTGTGGACGCACGGCTTTCGTTCAGCTGCATCCTCTTTTGCGCCGGAGAACTTCCTAGTGCATTGCGCCTTTACGCTTAGGGCTAGAGAAATCAACAGTAAACCCAAAGGCTTTCCTCAACGCAACATCACCATAGCTGGGCTCTCTTTTACGCCTATGATTTTTAAAATGACCACCCCATGTTTGCTTTGAATCTCAGTGGCTATTTTAGCTGCTCGGTGGGCTAAGTACTTGGGCTGCACTCCTAACCCCACTTACCTGGGAGTAAGCCCCACTGAAGTCAACAGGACTTACTTCCAAGTAGACATAGTGAAGCTGGTGCGGTAAGTCTGGACAGCACCATTACTATGGATGGAGGAGGGCTACTCACCTGATTCGGTACCCATTCACCCCAAGGAAGTATCGGCAGGCCAAGGCCTGAATCGCTGAACAAAAAAACTTACTAGGAAGGGCACGATCCTGTCCCATTCGTTTCAATGGGACGATTAAACCTGCGCTTAGTTCTCGCCTGTCAAGAGCAAAGGGGATTCAAAAGTGGGTTCGCGTTGAGCGGATCCTGCAACAATTACAGAACATCCGCACAGCTACGCTTTCTAGTCTCATTTCGTTCCGCCTTCCTCGCTCTTCCGCAGCTCTCTAAAAACACTAATATTACAGTCCGGTACATTAAATGAGCTTGCCTTAAAATGGATACAACTCTTCTGTGTTTTACTGGTACGTGGGTGCCGGAGAATCGACTTGTATAACTTTTTAAACGCCCGCCTAAACTCCTATTTTGGTTTTAATTCCAACCTCCCTTTAAAAAAAAAAAACAGCATTTATAGGTCACTAGAAAGGTGTTACGTTACATGGCGAAATTTAGGGGCGAAGTGAAACGCGAGCAGGTCCGCTCGGTTTCGCCAACTTCTTCAGCTCTAGAAATGCGCTTCACCGCTGAGACCATTGGATTAAATGAAAGCTCTCAAAAGCGCTGAACGAAGATTGAGTCTGCGGAGCGAGAGTGAGCTGTTGCGTGGAAATGGAATACCTTTGCAATTATTTATCTCGAGAATATGACCGCACAGTTTGGAGGGAGAGAGGTGAAATGTGGAGCAAATCAGCCCCAACGACCTGGGTGGGCACACGCAGGAAACGTATTGGATCTTTCAGTGGTTTACTTCTATTGTTTTAATTAGGAGATCTGGCGCACAGCCGGGTTGATCTCACTCTGGGCTTCTCCATTGGCTGGCTGGATTCTTTTATTCTTTGGCGGAGGGGTGGAGTGAGACAAAAATTGGGAAGCGTTTTTCCTCTGGAAGTTTTGCTCAAATTCAGCTTGCTACAAGTAGCTGCTTAGTTTGTAGTGTTTATGGTGGCGGTTCCCCCCTCCCCCCCAGGAGGGGAATTATGTAATTTCATGTCAATCTTCGCCTTTCTGGCCTGAATTTTCGCAACACCACACCCTCCAAAAATAAAAAAATAGAACATAAATTCTAGGTTTCATTGCATTGCTTCACTAGGATTTGCAAAACCTTTGTACTTCCCCAAAACTTTTGCAACTTGTTTTGAAAAGGCGAGACAAAAATCCACTATCTCCAAAAAGTGGTGGGAAGGAAATCTGTTACAAGGAATCTCTGATAAGATGCCATCTGTTCTGAACACCTGTAGTCCTAAATTGCTTCGGATAGAAAATTCAGCTTTATCTGCCCCCTCGGAGTGAGATTCCCAGGAAGATTTCGAATAGAAAGAAGGGGAGGGACCCCTCTTCCTCCTCCCCGTCCCTCAGTCTTATCTACTCTTATCTTCCTCCCCTCCTTTTATACTGCACTCGTTCCCTTCCGATTACATCAAGGATTACTCCTATTCCTACCCTCCATTTAAAAATAACAAAATGTGATTTTTATCTGGTTCCAGACTTCTCTTGTTTCCGAAGTGTGAGAGGTCATGCCGTTGCTTCTCCCTTTAAACGGAGCTAAAGCAATGCAAAACACAGAAGGAAGGAAGGAAGGAAGGAAGGAAGGAAGGAAGGAAGGAAGGAAGGAAGGAAGGAAGGAAGGAAGGAAGGAAGGAGGGAGGGAGGGAGACAGAAACAACTAGTTCTCAATTTCCCCCGCCCCCGCGCGCAACAAAAAAAGAGCAAAAGTCCACATTTGGATAGAGGTGGCAGTTCATTCCTTTGCTTTCACTGTCTTGCTATGGAGGGAATGGACAGCGCCGCCTGGCGGTGTTCAGTGGCTTGAACTCCGCCGGGAGGGGGCACCCAGGGAAAACAAAGCCGGAGAATTAAGCAAAATAATAAGAGAATTAAGGGTCCGTCTCATTTTCCCCATCTTCGGGCACCCTTGTATAGCATCCCAGTACGGCATAAAAGTGGAACATGAACCGATTGGGACGCACAGGATAGCATCTAAGCGGAGCCACTGCGTTTAATAGTTTTTAATTATATTTTATTTTATTTGGCCAAATCATTGGCTTCTTCCTCGTCCTTCGAAAAGTTTGCGGCAAAGAAACAAGGGCGGTGGGGGTGAGGGACCACGGTTGCGGTGCTAATCCAGGAGGACAGGACCAGGAAGGAGAGAGCTCCTGTGACCTCTTATCTAAAAGGAAGCCCCATTGGGACCCAGTGGGACTGATGTCTGAGCAAACCTGCCAAGGCTGGTGGTGCGCAGGCCTAGAAGGCTTGGCCTCGACGTGCGACCTCTCCAGCCGTTCCTCCAGCCCAACCTTCGCGATCTTCCAGGTTCCAATGGGCGGCTTCCTGCTGCTGAGTTACCATTCTTGCGTGCCTCGACGTGACGCTGAAGGCAGAGGCCAGTGTTGCCTGGTTGTCTTTAATTCATTTGGGGAAGGGGGGAAGGTTTTCAGGGTGATCTCCCAGCCAGCCAAAATGGATTTACCCTTTTTCTTTTTCCACAAGAGCGGCTGAAGATACGCAGAAAGAGCTGAACATAACTGAAGACAAGCAAAAATAGCTGCATTTTAAGCACAAAGTATTTAACTCTAGAAACCAGACCTTTCTTCGGCTCCGCTACAACTTTGTAGCGAGGACCCTGGAAATTCTGGAAAATATTCTGGGCTATGTAATATTCTAAACCATAAAGTCTCTCAGTCCCCCCCCCCCACACGGTCTGTCAACTTGGGGTGGTGGGGTTTCCTGATGAATTTGTGCCTGTTCCTTGATCACCGTCCCTTAATTCGCCATTTCATGAGGAATAAACTGCTCCTCCTGGACCATGTAAGCTTACCTTTCTGGGACATAAACTGCAAATACCTGCTTTCACAGGGATTAAAGAGCTTCCCATCAGCGCCACTTGTCTCTTTATCCATCAAAATGCGCGAAGGGAGAGACCGCCATGCCCTGGAGGGATGTGGCAGAATAATAATAATAATAATAATAATAATAATAATAATAATAATAATAATAATAATAATAATAATAATAATAATGCTGCAGTCAGGATCTAATCACTAAGGACCACTTAAAGTTGCTTCGGACTGGAAAACGCAGCACACGCGGTGAAGACTGGGACGTTACTGAGTTAACAGGTTGCACGCCAGGCGTCGAATAAAAGGCATTATTGCGACACCCCACACCTAGTACTACGACTACTACCCTTTATATATAATTAAGGTTTCGGTTTTTTTTCTCTCCACTGTGTGGGAAGGGAATTTTAAATTCCAGACTCGTGACATTGGCGAGGGGGGCAACCCACGTTGGGTCGTTTATTATTATTAAATAGAATGCTCCCCGGCCTCCCATATTGAAGGGAAATTTTAAAAACCGCTTTTGTATGAAACTACATGCATTTCTCCAGGCGACCACTCGTGCCCTTTGTCCAGCCCTCTGCTCCCACGCTGCCCCACCCAACACGCAACACATCTGTTCCTTGGGTCTCATTTGGGGCTTATGAACAACACGCAAACGATCCCGTGCGCGTTTCGTCGGACCTTCTCCCAATCTTCCACGTTCCCCCAGAGTCAGGAGACACAGTCCAAGCTGAAGACCTCCAATCCTGGTGTCCACACCAGGCTTTCGACGACATCCTGCACACACACACGCGGTCATCCTCACCACCAGCACCCAAGTCCTCCTCTCCTCTCCTGACCTCGCCTGCCCATTTGCTCTCCGCGCCGTGCACTGGTTAGCGGGTTGACCTCATTCTCCTGAAAGAAGGCAGCGCGCAAAAGGCAGCGCGCAGTCTTGGCCTCTCTATGGGTTGCTGTGCTTCACCAAAACCAGCTTCCATTACGTTTCCCCGTGGAGAAAATAAACAGCGGGGAAGATACCTACGCACATTTTCCCCCCAGCCATTCTGTGCCATCAGTATTCGAATCAGAACCATAGCATTGTTGAGCTGGAAGGGACCCCAGGGTCATCCAGACCAACCCCTTGCAAACCAGAAAGGACAACTAAATAACTAGTAGTAGTCATGCTGTTAGGACTGCTACAGGAACCAGCGTGCAGTTTACAGAGAAAGGCAAATTCTCTGCCCGAAGAGCTTAGAGAAGAAGCTAACCAGTATCAAACCACCTTTTTCTCTCTCCGAGCGCACCCTAACTTTAGTTCACAAATGGCCGGATACACAGTTCCCTCCAAAGCTCCCTCTCTATTTTCGCGACATGTTTTGCTGGGCCTAATAAAGGCATTGCCGTCTGTGCACCTTTGCCATAGAAAGGTACAAAATAATGGTTTTAGGCGGATCTTTTTTAGATGGAAATGCAAATACAAAATATATACGGAAATAAATACAAAGAGGTAGGTCCGTGTTCTCCCCGCGCTCCACACCCAGAGAGAAGCCGAGAGACTTGAGCGTTTGTCTGATCTGATGCAGACGAGGCTGAGCTCTTGATTTGGGGAGGGCTAGGGGGCTGCCCTTCTGTTGCCTGTCCTCTTGAAGGCGGTTTTGACGTTGAAATTCTCCGACGTACGTCGCAGGGACTAGCGGCTTGCTATCAACTCCACAATACAGCCAGTTTAGCAAGACAGAAATGGATTCGGGACCTTATCCGCATATTGCTTGTGTGTGAGTGTGTCAGCTCTGTCGCCCACTCGTCCTCCGCCCATTTATTGGCTTTTAATATTAAAAAAAAAACAAATGTAGGCGACACTGGGCCAGAGCAAATGTTTGAACAGCTCAGGAAGTTTATAAAAAGCGACTGAAAGTTTGAGTTATACAGGCTAGCGTGAACAGCGCCGGCAGAGTCGCTTGCTCGGACTCCAGCCTCATCCACAACTCTGTTAAGCCGATTTACTTAGATTTAGACGCGATTAGGAGAGCCATTGACTTCAAAGACGCTGCATCGAGAAATTAACATTCCGTTTAATTGGCTTTAGCCAAGGTATTTGGGCTTAGCCGAGCTGTGAGACAGACAGATCACTAACTTCCAGCTTTCTTGCCATTTTCACGCAGGCTTAGCAGAGGCTGAGCCCAATGGCGCACAATGGGACAGACTGCTGAGTAAACACGCTCTAGGATCACACTCCGGAATCCTATATATGCCCATGCATTCTTTTAAGTGCAATGGAGCCTATTGCCGGGTGAATGTGTATATATATTTATATTTATATTTATATTTATATAACGCAGCAATAACAAAGGAACCTCTCCGGCGGAAAGTTATTCTGCGCCAGCTCCATTGAAATGAATGGGGCGCCCTCAATCAGACAGTCTTTCCTGGCTCCCATTCATTTCAGTAAGGCTTGCGCAGGAGAACTTTCCGCCGGAGCGGGTCCTTTGTTGAGGGCAGGGCAGGCGCTTCTTTTGTAAGAAAGGTCACCTTTCATCTCATGCGCCCCTGTTTGCTTGACTGTTGCTGCTTTTAATTTAGCGCTCCCTTTTAATTCTTCCAAGGCGGATTTTCCCCTCCCTGAAAATAGGAAATCGCCACACCAGGGAGATTTGGGTTCATTCCGTTTTCTAAAACCAAAACAAAGGCAAAAAACAAAACCCCAGCCCCATTACACTACAAATAAATTGCAACACGCAACGAACAGTTTGGGTTCCTCCATAGTTAGAGAAACACGACTCCTCGTTTCCAAATGTGCACGTACTTCTAGTTACTTGTACACATCTCTGGATCTCCTACTCCTGCGTTTGGTAATTGTTCTTGGCTTGAAAAAGACCTCCAGTTCCTTCCTTGCCTCCCATTACCAAAAGAGCCCAGTTAAAATTCCTTGGTGGTAAAATAAAACGAATAAATATTAGCAACAGCAAATGTCGAGAAAGAGGGAGATCGCCCTTGCCCGTCGGTGCGTCTCAAGGCACCGCGTAGAGTCAAGTCACTGTCACCCCCCCCCTCCCCCGCAGCAGGAAAAACAGCCTGACGTTCTGCAGCGCCGGAAACTCCAACCACGGGGTCTCTCGTTTGCTACCCTCTGCACATTTACTGCTTCTAATCGCTTGGCATAAATGCCTGGGCAAGAACTGGGCATTTGCTGGCGTCGCTTCTTTGACATAGCTCCTCTCTCTTTTTTTCTCTCGCTCC
This sequence comes from Podarcis muralis, assembly GCF_964188315.1. Lineage (NCBI taxonomy): Eukaryota > Metazoa > Chordata > Lepidosauria > Squamata > Lacertidae > Podarcis > Podarcis muralis. The sequence goes on along the minus strand of NC_135660.1, from coordinate 83,843,896 downwards.
TTTTTTTTTGGGGGGGGGGGTTACGGCGAAGCTAACTTCTAATTACTGGAGGCAATCTATGCGTTATGGGCGAAGGCATATTCAGAAGAACGCCTGCACAAACCAAACAGGCTACCTAGAGGCCACCGCGTTATGAAGTTGCTTTTCCCCCTCCGCCGTAGCTGCCATTGGGCTGGTTTTCGGCCTATGTGGCTCTCGGCTCTCACCCCCTGCTGCTTAAAAGGAGATAAAGGGGATAAGACTTGACGCCTCCTCACCACCCTCTTGGGGTGGAATAGCTGTTTCCAAACACTGACAGCCCATTTTTACTCACACAAAGTCCCCCCGCTTTCCATAGCCAATGTCCTTAGGATCGCACCCTTGAACAGCCATCCTCTGCACCGCCTGCTTGGATGAGAGCGTGCCTGGTTTGGCCACCCTCCCCACGGGAACTTGGGGGTAAGAGGCAGCTGAATACAATACACTGTTTCCTTGTATGTGGCAATTTTGTTTTTTGTTTTTAGACGCCCCTTAAATGGAAGCGAAGTCCGTCCCTTGCAGATCCGGAGGAGGTCTGCAGTCCTATGCAACCTTCCCCGAGAGTAAGTCCCATTGAACTCAATGCAGGAAGCGGGACCCTCCTCCTTCAGAGGCACAGGTAAACAGCGATGACTGCAGACTGTTTTCTTAAGCTAAAAGCCCGTTTGTCGCCCTTTTGCTATCTATGCCGTCGAGGAAACGCGGAAAGAGTGGGTAGAGGAGCCAGACTCACAGCTGGGTTCCGGCGACGGAGCCCGGAGAAACCAAAATGCTTGCGTTTCAGACAACTGAAATCCATAAATAGTGCCCCCACTCCCCAAAACTAAACGGGGGTTTAGAAAGGGAAGGGAGAACTCTGCGCCATTCCAGCTGAAGTCGACTGAATGGCGCTGATTTTTTTAACTGCCGCGCAAGCCAGTTGGGGGACAGAGTGTTAGTTCGGAAAACCGAGAAAGAAATAACACGGACCCCTTTAGGAGGCTTGAGAAGCGACCTGAAACAGGGGTTCTTCCATAGAGAATTGTCCCAGTCGCCGAATGGTGGATTGAGGTCTAAGTCGTAAAGGAAACAGTCCAGCGGGAGGTTCTCCTCCGCCAGCCCTACTGAAACGCAGGAGCATTATGCGCCTTTACGCAATTCCTCCGACTTTTACTGGGCTTCCACAGGAGAACTCCTCCTCGAATTGTGCCCGAAGTTTTCCTGGATATTCCCCCCCCCCCCACACACACACCGCGCGCCCCATTTATTGGTTTAAACTTTTTGGTAAAGTCACAGAAAGTTACTACAGACGAGAAACTGTCGCTCTCCTTCTCCCTCTTCCCAGCCACAGAGGTTCGCTTCCCCCCCTTGGTAAGCCTGGATAGCAGTTCCCTAGTTAGAATCAAAAGCCTTGCTTTTCCTTGGGAAGAAGCGGGGAGCGGTTTAAATTGACTCCTGGGTTTTCTAATTTAATTGCCAGTTGTGGTATAGCAGGGGGGAACTCTTAGGAACACGCTGTTCTGAGTTAGAAGAGGAAAAACGTTAGTTAACAAATAAAACTTTATAAAATTATTATTAAATTAAATCAACGCTTAGAGGTTTGTTAGTTTTTCTCCCCTAGTCACTTTCCGTCCACCGCACACTTAGGTGTATTTATAACAGACTCCAGAAGGTAATTGCAAAAGAAAAGTAAAACCTTTTTAATACATCAAATATACGGAATTTTAATCTTTTAAAGCGATACATTGTCTATTATTTTAAATACATGACGTCATCCTTGCTTCTGCCCCTTCTACAGGGTGGACTTAAAAATTAAAAAATAGTCCAGTGTTCCTTTTAAAGAACAAAAATAAGGCAAATGGAGGTTTTTGGAATCGTTGGTGGGTTTCCTTTCTTCCAGAATAAGTACAAAAAAATACCAATTCTCTTTCTGCGATGGCATACATCTTAAAAAATAAATGCAATTTGAAATTCGAGTCGACAAATTGCAAGTTAAGTGGTAAAGGGGTTTTCTGTTTGTTTGATTTTGATTTTTAAAAAGAGACATGCATTTAGGGGTTTTCCCCCCACCCACCCACCCCCAATGAGACATTAAATAAGAAGGTACAATACAATCATAGCAATTTTAAAGTAACATTAAAGAGAAGACCTCTATTTTCGTTTTCGTTTTATTTATTTATATTCTACAACGGGTGTTTCCACTTTAATTTTTTCTCTTTTTTTTCTCCTTTAAGCCTATCGAGCTGAAGTTATGTAATGCACTTTTATTGATTCATTGTCCCGCTTGAAGCTAACATAAATAAATACAGTGCCCATGGATCCAGTCCTCAAGATGAACACTATCTTTATATATATATAAAAAAAGTCAAATTTCAATTTTCTGTTCTTTTGTGGGATTTTTTAAAAGAAAGTTTTGAAGGGTTGCTTTGTGTTCTTCTCCCCGTCTCTCCCCCGCCCAACGAGAACCGTTGCTTGAAATTCCTCGCGCCCCACCCCGCACCCTTTCGACCACCAAAACAAAAACAAAAAAATTTCAAAAGAAGCCCCCAAAAAACTCACTGATATCCCAAAGCGGACGCTGTCGTCAGTCTTTGCCCATAGAGTGCGTAAGGGGAGTAATACGGTCCCGTGGCCGCCGGGACAGGCACGGGAGCTCCCGGGGTGGGCAACGGGCTCTTTGAATAAGGGTGGTAGCGGCTGCTGAGTCCCAAGGCGTGGTGCGGGCTGCGCAAAGCCAGGGTGCCGGGGCTTCCGGGGGCAACGGTGGTGGGGATGTGCATGTGGCAAGCCATGGCCGCTGCCGCCGCGCTGGCTAAGGAGGTGGAGCTCGGGTAGCTGGACAGCAGCTTGTCCGTGCCCGGGAAGGCCGTGTGAGTCCGCAAGTGGCTGAGCAGCTCTTCCGAGGTGGCGAAGCGCTTGTCGCACGGTCCGTTGGCCGACACCCAGTTGCAGATGTGCGGCTGGGGGTCGTTGGGGAGCATGAAGCCGTAAGGGTACAAGGGGTGGCCGCCCAGCGAGGGCGACGAGTGCACCGTGTGCAGCGGGTGCGTCGGGTACATCAGCGGGTAGCCGGACTTGAGCGCCTGGTCGTGCGCGCACGAAGCGCTGGCGGCGCCGGCCAAGTGGCTGGCGCAGTGGTAGCTCAGGCAATAGGGGTCTCGGCACAGGCTGGCCGTCATCACCGACGGCGGGGACGCGCCGGCCAGCGGGCTGGAGCCCGCCGCTTTGCTGCAGCCCAGGCTACCGGCCAGCTGCAGGCTGCCGGACTTGGTGGGGTCGAGCGCCACGCCGTGCGGCAGGAACTGCGGCGGGTAGCCCGCGTACGCGCCAGCGAGGGAGCCCGGGTAGCTCATGCCGGCCGGCGGCAGCGGAAACACCGTCTGGCCGGGCTTGTAGGGAGACACCGGGGCCACCAGGCCCGAACTCAGCACCGCCGCGGCCGACGACGAGGACGTGACCGTGATGCTGCCGCCGCAGGAGGATGAGTCCGACGACGCGGACGACGACGAGGAGGACGACGACGACGACGCCAGGAGGCCCTTGGCGCTCTCGTGGGCCGCTTGGCTCAGCTCCGCCGTAATCCCGCCACAGCCTGCGCCCAGCCGGCCGTGGCCCCCGGACGGCTCCGAGCCCGCCTTGGCGCCGCAGCCGTCGGAAGAGTCCTTCTTGTCCGCGTCGCCGCCCTTGCCGTCGGCGCCGGGCAGCAGGCCGGGCGAGCAGGCCGAGGCGCTGGACGTAGGGCTGCCTGTCCTTGGCGTGAACGGCTGGCAGGTGGCGCTCGGCACACGGAAGCCCGACTTCTCGTTGCCGCCGCCGCCGCCGCCGCCCGAGCCTCCCCCCGAGGCGGCCGCCGAGCCCCCGACGCCCGCCGACGCCTCTTTCTTGTCCGCGCCGGGCTTGGAGTAAGGCTTGAAGCTGGACTTGTCCTCTACGCCGATGTCGCTGAGCTTCAGCGGGCCCGACTTGGAAGAGTCCTTGTCACTGCCGTTCGACGTGACAGACGAAAGCTTGGACGACGGCGACGGGTCGGGCTTGCCGATCTGCGAGCAAGTCTGAGCCAGGAGAGCCAGCGGGCTCTTCTTCGCGTCTAACTGCAGAAGGCCAGGGGTGGGGGCGAGGGGAGAAAGAGGGAGAAACGCAAACGTTTAGTATGGGGGTCTTGCTGGGAGGTGGGGCGAGGGGAGAGAGATAAAAGGCGGAGTGCCAGTTTAAAGGAAACAAAAAAAAGTTGCAAAAGTATCCGGAAGCCCCTGGCAATTACCGAGAGGCGCAATCAGCAGCCCGGACACTTTTTCTGGGCTTACACAAATATGCTTTCTTTGTTTTATCAAGGTAGATTACTTTATAATTACATAGTACTTATGGCAATACTTTTGCATTTTTTAAAAATGTGGAAGTCTTCGGCGTCTTTATGAGGAAGCAGACTCGCTTTCCGACTGGTCACCCGGGAGTAACTTTGCCCCCCACTTCCCCACAGTCCTTCCCCCAACTCTGCAACCCCCTCCCCGCGCCGTTGTTGGTAAGAAGTCAAGCTTTTTCGCTCTCCCCAAGCAACGCTTGTCCAGCTGAGTGGATCCCTCAGTGATACTATTTATAAACAGATCCCAAGTCAAAGAGATTCAAGCCGTTTTGGTGAAATAGCCAAGAAATCCTATTCCTTCCGTACGTTCCGCTTTCCACCCGCTTCCCTTTGCCGCCGCCCCACTGCAGTGCTTCTCAGTATTACCCCACAACGTTATCATCCCGAAGATCTGATCTGCTTCCCTTGCAATTCTCCTCGCAACCTACAAGTCACGCCAACATGTCTTGTTTTTTTTTTTCCTTTTTTCACACACACACACACACACACAAATAGATGATCGGTAAACTGTTTCTTTCAAACTGCAGCGCGTTGTGAACCAGCGAAACGCTCGCTAGATCTACATTACAGACGCTTTTTGCTCCAATGATAAGGCACACGAAATGAAGCGGGGAGACGAGGGCAGTTGAGGTGGGGGGGGGCGATGAGACAGGACCCGAGAGTGGGCGCGACTCTGCATTACACTGCACGTTACGCTGGAGAAAAGTGGAGCCCAATAATTGCAGCAGATTCACCTTTATGGGGGAGGCCGCCAAAGCAATGGGCACATAACCATTACGAGGGTTGTTTAAATTTGCAAACCTCTCAGAACTGGGGAGCACTTTTCTAGGAGCATGCAACCTCCCTTAAACACGAAGCGGGGCTTACTTCCGAGTAAACGCGCGCAGAATTCCGCTGCCCGGACGCGGGGGAAGCCCGCGGTTGGGGTGGGGGCTGGGCTGGTGCGCCGGTTGGAAATCGGAAAGCGCCTTTTTACAAAGGATTCCCGTCCGGGAAGGTGGTCAGTCTCTCGCGGTGCTCCTCTCTCTCTCTCTCTCTCTCTCTCTCTCTCTCTCTCTCTCACACACACACACACACACACTCACACACACACACACACACACGCTCACTCACTCACTCAACACAGGCACCCGTCCGCCCAAGATCGCGGCGCCCTTACCTCGATGGGGCTGACTGGGGTGGAAGGCAAAGGCTGAAGGTATTCGGGGTGCAAAATGTGTCCAGTCCGTGCCGTAAGCATTTTCAGGACTTTGATGGGGAGTCGGTTCGCCTGGCGCAAAGGGTCCGAGGGTGGGACAGAGTGGAAGAAAGGTTTGCTGCTGCTGTTGCAGTTGCCGCCGCTGGTAGAAATCCCAGTGTGTCCGCTTTGCCAGGGAAGATCAGAGCCGGAGCTGCTGCTGCTGTTGCTGTTGCTGCTTCCGAGATCTCTCGCGCCTCCTCCTCCCGCCGCCGCCGCTGCTCCACCACCACCGCCTCCTCCTCCTCCGTGCTGACTACTTCTTACGGCAGAAAGCAAGGGGGATGTAATCATGACCCAAAGCCTCGCATGAAAACTGGCGGGGTGGGGGGGCGCCCGGCGCGCGGATCTGGAGCCCCAGCAGGGCGTCTGCTTCCAATCTCTACGGGAAGGAGGGATCACACATAGGTGCGCGCACTTTATTGAATTTAAAAAATAGTAATGGAAGACTCGTCCAAAATAATAATAATATTTTTTAAAAAGAAAGTCCTTTGATGGAGGGGTGCGTGAGAATTCAAAACGGAAGAATGCTACAAAACAGAAATAATCCTCGTGTGTTTTTTTTTTTTGCTGCTGCTGCTGCTGCTGCTGACGATGGGGGTGGAGAGGTATGGGGGGGAAATCTGGAGCTCTGCTTCCCCCTGTCTGTCCCAGTCCCTCTTCTTTCCCTGAGCTGCTTGGCTGGCTGGCTGCGGGCTCTTCCCCGGCCGGCCGCCTCCTTTTTTTCCTCCGCCTCCCTGTTCAGCTGCGATGCGAGCCGCTGCCCATCCAGCGTCGGATCTGGCAGAGGAACTCACTTCAAAAGCAGCTGAATTAGTCGGAGATTAAAGCCTTTGCCGCCTTCCAATCAAATGGGACCCCGAGGTGATTGGAGGGTCAAGGGGATGTGACGTCACCTTCCCTCTTCAGGGGCTTTTCCACCACTCGCCCCCCCCCTCCGCGATCGCTTTTCTTTGCCTTTTTTTTCTAATGGTCTCTTTCTTCCTTCCTCCCCTTCGCCTTCCCCGCCTCTCTTGTTTTTGCTCCTGAGGACAGGATGGATGGGCATCAATTTTGTGTTTCACGTAAGCCACTCGCTATTGATTTTCTCACTCGCTCCCTTCCAGTATTCCCTCCGCACCGCGCTAGATCTTTCTTTTTTTTTTGGGGGGGGGGGGTAAGAGGCTTGTAAATACCTCTAGAAAAACGACAAGGTGGTCAAGTTCCCGAGGTAGGTTTGCGCAATTGCGCGCTTTGTGCCGTGCCTTAGAGGCCTCCGCAGTGCGCTCGCCTTCCGTAAAAAAAAAAGGCAGGGAAATTATTCTTAGGGTCCCCCCACTACGCCCCCCCCCCCACACTGATCCCCTCTTATTAATGACGGCGCACTTCCCATGCCCCCCCCCTTCTTCCGCACACCGGAATATTATTTCGTGGGTTTCTTTCCTTTTTCTAAATCTTTGCCCATCGCGCAGCACTTTTGTTCTTTTTCTGGAGCGCGAAACTAAAGAACTAATAGGCTTCTTGCCTCCTGAAGTACGAGTCAAAAACCGCCCAATCGGGTCTTCGGTGACTCTTGGAGGCTCTGGACGGAGATTGGGAGAGGCGCGCGTCACATGCTCGCAACACTCCGCCCTTCCTTAAGCCGCTCTCGTCTCCCTTTCTCCCCGCTTTTTTGGGGTGGGGAGCCTCCCTCCCTCCCTCCCTCTCTCTCTCTCTCTTCCCCTTCATCAGTTGTCAATGCTCCCCAACCGCAATCAATCAGTTATTTGTCAGCCCCTGTCAATCCTCCCTTGATTTATGTCAGGTTTTGTTGCTGATTACAAGCCTAGTGCGACTTGAAGGAAGGAAGAGAGGGAGAGGGGAGCAAGGAGAGACAGGCAGACAGGCAGACGAGCTCCCTGGAAAAAAGAGCCATTCAATTTAAAGAGTAAATCGCTCTCCGAGTAAATGCAATTTGTATGCCAACAAAACAAGGAGCGACTCTCACTTCTCTTTTGGCGGACGCACCTTGGGGAAAAAGAGCCGAGTGACCGGGCAGATTTTTTTTCTCCCCACGGCGATCGCTGCGTCACTATTATTATTGTTGTTGTTGTTTCATATTTTCACTTGACTAATCAAGATTGCAACCCTGGGACTCAGTCCCCTTGAACTCAGGGGCACTTACCTCCTAGTAAACACGAACAGGATGAGGCCGTCACGTTGCAGAGGCAATCCACTCGCCCTGGCGCGAGTCCCCTTTGAAGTCTCTACTGGACTCCGGGGGCTTACTTTTGAGTAAGCACGCTTGCGAAGCGACTTCGGCCCTGACCCGACGCGCTCTTACTCGGGAGTAAGCCTTGCGGAACTGTGTGGGGTTTACTTCCGAGTAAACGTACCGAGCTCAGGTTGTGGAGAGGTGACTTTGACTGACCCTGGTGGCGCGGGAGGGAGGGAGATGCGAGTTGGTGCCGGATTTGGAGGCGGGAGAGAGAGAGAGAGAGAGAGAGAGAGAGAGAGAGAGAGAGAGAGAGAGAGAGAGAGAGAGAGAGAGAGGAGGCAGGCGCATTATTGAAATTTTATCGCCAATCCGTCTCTCAATCGGCTGGCACGGCGGAATGTTTAAAATGAGATTAAGATTGACATCTTGAGCAGCCCGCGGAATGCCAATACTGACAAGAGCTCGCAGGGAGAAGGAGAAGAAGACGAAGGAGCCAGGGGCGGGGGAAGAGAGGCGGAAAGGCCCGGGATCAAAGGCTCGGCGGAGGCGATTCATTGCAGCCTTCGAAGTATTTGTCCACAATTACTGGATTCACCACTCACACCCCCCCGCTAACTCACCCCTCACGTTTTGCCCCCGCGCTGCCCTATTGATCTACCACGTGGTTCCGTGAGCGGTGTGTATATCTCGACACCTTGCTCGCACCAAGAAGATTTCTTAAAACAGAAATAATAATCGGCGCTGGTCCAGCGGGGAAGTTCTCCTGCGGCAAAAACAAAAAACACCCTAGCGAAACAAATGGCTAAGAGCCGTTCATTTGCAACAGAGTCCAACCAGCGCGATCCCCCCCGCGCGCTTACTTCGGAGTAAAACGTTAGTCTGGCTGGGCTGCAAAACCAGACGTTTGAGGAGACGTCAGTTGCGCGCTTGTAGGCAAAGCCGCGCTTCTTTCTTGGCCGTTTTACCCTCGGCTAGCTTTAAGGATGATGCCCAGGCGACTGGACATCAAAAGAGTCTCCCACTTTCGCTCTGTCTTCAAAGATTTCTAGTCGACTATTTCCTAGTGCTTTTTTCCAGTTTGCAGTAAAATCATCATAATAAAATAGCTGCTCTGATTTTCTTCTCAAACTTTCTCATTTACCTTAAGCTGTCCTTCGAAGGAATAATGTAAATAAGTATGTATCTCCACCGGCCCCAAATAAAAAGATCGAAAGAGAAATGTGTCTCCTTTTGTTTCCGGATCTGCCCGGGTGGCCTTGCGCACATTGCAACGATAGGGAAAAAAGGTCAGTGGGAGATATAAAACACGTTTGACAAGGGAAGAACAAGGCAGGAGGGCTTTCAGGGGTCGCGGCCAATTTCTGAGCTGGAATCCTCCTTAGATCCAGAGGCCGAGGCCGGAAAGGCGCCCTTCCCTTGGCTCACTTGCCAGGGCGGGCTGGCAGCCAAGAAAGCAAGCTTGGAGTATTTTGGGGGAGGCATCAGGGATCCAGCGTCTTCACCCGGGAATGTTCTCCCTTTCTGATTTCTGTTCAGACTTGCCAGTCTTGTGTGTTTTCCTTTTGAAAATTGAAATAATAATAACAACAATAATACAGTGCATATCTTATTGTTGCTCAAGCTCTTCATATGCCTTATCTCAACTACCGCTACAAGAGCACTGACTTATTACTATTCCCAAAATTTCAGATGGGAGTGCGAGTGGCTTACCAAAGACCACCTATAGGATTCTGGGCAAGGACCACTATGGAATCTAGGGCTATCCGCGTATACTTGGAAGTAAGCCGACTTTGCTCAACTGACTTGACTTCCAAATAAGTGTTCCTAAGATCTCAGGCTTCTTTGGGGCACAGGGAGTTCTAAGTGGGAGCCTGCTTTCAATGTGGCTTGCGCAGGAATTCCCAGGGAATTGCGCTCAGGATCCCCGCCTCCCCAGGCCAGGTTTAAAAAGAAAAAAACCAACAACAACACGGGTATTTTCCCCTCTAGGTGTGTCCGGGAGTAAAATATTCGAGAACGACCTCGTTCGTACTCATTGTCCACTATTGAAATCAGTAGTCTGATCTCTTGGGAGACGTAAAGTGCTGCAGGGAGGGGGAACTTAGATGCCTTTGAAAAGGATAGGCAGATATAATACAACACGATCTAGAAAAACGTAAGGAGTCAGGGCAAGAGTCCATCACTTGCTCCCAAGGACACTCTCCGTGGATATTTCCATTTGTGGAAATGCCTTGAAAATGAGTCCTAGGGGGTGCCCCCAGCCCCCACACGCCCTGTCCTTTCTTTTGTTGTCGAGACCAATTGATAAATGGATGGAGAGCAGTAAAATTGAGAAAGGAAGGGAAGAAAGGGAAGCAGAAAGCCCCGTCCAACCGCTTCTTCATGTGTGTTCATTTGCATTAAAGTGCTTGGAACAGCTGTTTTCCTTACAAAACCGGAGAGACTTCTATCTGTTTTCTCGTTGTTATTTGTCCGGCCTCCCAGGGTGAAAAGACTAAAAGATTAATTGTCTTAAGGTAGAGTTAGATGTGGGAAAGGGTTTTTTTTCCTCCCCTCTTTCCTCCCCCTCGGGAGCTGGGAGTGGAGGTGGGGGTCGGGAAAAGGGGCCTTGTTACAGTTCTAAACCGGGGGAATCAAAGGTGCTTCTCCGGACATGTGTAAAACAAGCGGCGTATTGACACACGTGTGTGTGTGTGTGTGTGTGTGTGTGTGTGTGTGTGTGAGAGAGAGAGAGAGAGAGAGAGAGAGAGAGAGAGAGAGAGAGAGAGAGAGAGAATATCGGTAGGCTGCCTTGGATTTGTAGGGAGGACGATTCCCAGCTCCACGAGGACAATTAATAACTTCAGAAGGGCAGAGAGCCTTTGATGTGCGATTTCAAACCACACCCCGGTCTGCAAAAGCCAGTTTGTTGCTGATGTTGTTCTTGTTTTTTTAAAAAAGATTGCGTAAATAAATAAATTTAAAGCATAAGCTCCGGAAGGGTCAATCTCAGATCCTTAAATTCTGCTCCTCCTCACAGGATCGCATCCAAGACGGCTTTCAAAATTAATAAAAATAAAAAAAAGAATCCTGGAGCGCCAGTTCCCAACACCACCACCGAAACGCTGGCCAAAAACGCTGACAAAAACTCAGATAGCCTGTTTGCTGTTTGGCAATTATTACTTGTACAGTCTTGCTCAAAGTTAATGTTTCTTTCGGTCGCTGTTGGAGTGGGGGCGTTTTGGGGTGGGTTTTTTTTTCGCGGGATGCTTTTTGTTTTTTGTTCTCTCTCCCCCCCCCCCCCAGTTTAAGAGTTGGGGGCAGCAGCTAAACCATCGACAAAAGGGAAGGGGGGAGCTGCTATTCTTTTACGGGGGGGGGGGGGAGAAGAGTGAAGGGATTAATTAGCAAGTGCCAGTCCACACTTTCGTTTACCTACCAGCTATTGGCAAAGATGTCAAGTCGATTTTATTTGCACACAATGGAAATGATTTATTTTCACTGAAGAAGAAGGGGGGGGGAGTGGGCTGGCAGATATTTGAGGAGGAGAAGGAGAGAGAGAGTGGGGCGGAGAGGAGAGGAGGAGGAGGTGGTGGAAAAGTTTGAAAATGCCTTGAACTATTCACTGTCGAGATGGCTAATCAGTATTGAGGCTGGAGGGCAATCGGGCAGCTTTTCAATGCGGTTTTCCTTTCATCTCAAGCTGGATGGAGGCGCTCAATTAAAACCCTATCAGTTTGTAAGTAAATCAACGCCTATCAAAGTTGTCACATCAAACAAAACGATTATTATTGCGGCCCGCCTCCCCTATTAATCTCCTTCTAAAATAATCCGCTTGACAGGTCAGGCTGGTGAGCTACAAAACCTGGCCAGGATCACCACCACCCAAAAAACAAAATAATATATGTACCCCAGCCCAACCCGGACTGACTTCTGGTTTTTCCACCCTTCGGGAAAAGACAGTGCAAACCCTTCGATTATGGTTTCCCTGCCTCCAATCTTGCTTCCCCCTATCTTGACACTTAAGTGTCAGATTTTGTAGGCAGCCTTTGAGTAAAAGCTCGAATCATTGTAGACCAGCCTCACACCGGGCCTCTGCATCTCTCTGATTTCCTAGACCTTTTTAAACCGAGAGGGAGAGGGGGAAAGGCGGCTGGTCTCACCGGAGTAGCCAGATGTAACAAACATTCCCTACCTGCTTGCGTTTAACCGCGTCTATTATGGTTATGTCTCGCTTCTTCTCTATCGACCATCAAATATGCCCGCGTTGCTGTGACTTTCACAAATGTTCTATATTCAGTACATGTGGAAATGCATAAATATATTGGCATGGTGGCGGGGGTGGGGTGGGGAGAGAGGGGGGAATAAAACTTCAGCATATCTGAGATCCGGGAGGAATGCAATACAGTACTACAGTAAGAGGAAGAAACTCCCCACCGAACGGGGGCGGGGGCGCGCGGGGGGGGGGGGGGAGGGACGGGACGCGCAGGCAGCCACCGCAGCCTGGCCGTGCGTTCAAAAGAGAGCTGGATCACTCCTGCGCCGCCGCCGCCTCTTTCTTTTGCTTTTCTGGTTTTTAAAGCGGCGCGCGTTGATCGCGAAATCATGTGCACAGCCGTCGTGCTAGATATTCAAACTAGTTTCTCTGAGGGACCAAAAAAAAAAGGGGGTAAAGATTTACAGGGGCATTTAAAATGCACGTAGACGCAAAGACCTACAGGATAACATTGCACAATCCCCCCCCCTTTTTTTAATTTTTTTAGAGACCTATCAGCTAGATAGTAATCAGTGTGCAAGGTAAATTGCATCCTCGGCTGTGGTCTTTTGAACCGAGCAACTGAGAACCACGTCTTTGGTTCCCCTCTTTCAAGGGCGCGTTCTTCGTTCTTGTCGAAATCTGTTCCAAGGTGGTTTGCTTAATCTCCTTTCGCTTTGTTTCCCGCGAGGTGGGGGTGGGGGTGGGGAATCCGAAAGCCCCTTAGTAGCGCCGCTTAACAAAATGAAACTTTTCTGTTTAAAATCCACTCGACGAGCTGCTTATTCAGCTAATATTCGTCCCTTTTCTTTGGTGGCCTGAGCGCGGGATTTATGCGCCAATGTTTTGGAAACCTTTCACTAATCGGACCCGGCTGTGCGTCTCCCACCCCAACAGCACCCTGTTCCTTTAGGCGCACAACGTCATTTTGGGGAGATCTTGGGTTGCTACCTAAAAAAAAAAAAAAAAGTAGGCACCTTATTGGCAGCAGGAGGAAAGTGAGTTCAGAGCTGTATGTGACGCCTCTCAGTTTGCTAACCCAAGTGGCGTTTAACGTTCGCACCAAAAATATTCGTCGGGAAGGCTGATTTGTAATTAAAACGCCTGCTCTCAGACACACAAATGAAGAATTTCTGCCCAGAGAGTTGAAGCTAGGGAAGGCAAGGCAAGACTTATCGGTTTCAGGGAGCGTTTGAGCTAATGGCGCACATCTCTCCAAAGGAGCACTGTGTATTTTCCGCTCCAAGCCTAAGGGCAGAGTGAGGCAAAAGACGGCTAAACGCATATTTGGTTACAGAGAGGGGAGCATGTCCTACGATTATGCCGCACGCAAAGGAGATGATCTTGCAAATCCACATAAGGCGCACAATCTAGCGCCCCGCGGACAAGAACGCGGGCTCCGCAGGGTGATGCGCTCCTTGCCCCGTTCCCGGTCAGGACCGCAGGATGGGATCAGAAGAACTGCGCCCTGGGCTGCGTGCCTGGCCTCATGAATATGTTTGCTATGGAAACTCCGCAGTTCTCCCCGATGTTTGAAACTCGAGAGCCCGACAAGATACTTCCCCTTGGAGAAAAGTTGTTTCCAAGGTTAAAATGCTAAATGAGGCATATTACTCAAGGAGCTGTTACACATATGCATACACATACGCGCACATAAAAATTATTGCGCGCGTGTGAGGGTCCAAAACAGCTCCTTGATCTTATCTTGCGAAAATAATTTAAACTGGGGAATTTATCCAGTTTTGCAGTCCTCCTCCAAGATGATACATCTACCTGCTCCTCTCCCTCCTCAAACCCCAGATCCCGTGTGCTTTCATCGTGCACCCTAAAAATTAATTCCACCTAAAGTACATTTGTCACTTGGGACTGTACTTTAGTGACGTGCAGAATAATTTACATCCGCGTTCATCAGGACTGTCCCAGGAATGATGGATCATTTTGTTGAGTTGCAGTAAGGGAGGGTGGAATGGAAGGAGAGTGCGGAATGATCTATAATGATGTAATATATACATTAAAAGGGTGTCTGGATGATCAGAGTTTTGCTAAAAATGTAAAAGGGCTTTTTGATTGATAACAGGGGTTGCTGTTTTTCTGCAAGGGCTGTCACGGGCTGACACAATGCTTGAATTATTAGGGCAGAGAAGGGCAACCATAAATTTCCAGCGTCAGGCAAAAACTCTCTTTATTGTCTGTATGATGGATGGGCCTCCGTACTAGACACCAAATACTTCGTATCACCCTTAAATGGGAACACATTTTTCGCGGCCATAATTCATGTTTTTTAAATAGAAAGTTTGAAATGCTTGCCTATATTTCACGGGCCTGACATATTTATGAATCACTCCCTGCATGCAAATATAATTATTTAAAGCACCGAGGCTGACATATGGGTTAGCAATGGACCAAATGCTGTTAGTGGAGTGACTTTCTTTTAATCCTCTAAATTGAATAGCCTGGCTAGGGGAAGAGAGGTGGGGAGCGGGAAGGGGAGAGGACTGGCTACCTGTCAATAAAGTCAAAGGTAAAGTTTTTGCTAATTTTGTCTCGGAGAGAGAATGAGATTCTGGCTTGATTAGGTAGATCTGACAAAAAGGAGACTTCTGAGCCAAGTTACTATTAGGTTAATGAAAGATACACTAATCTTTGTCCCAGATGCCTTTCTTCCCTATATTAAAAAAAAAAGGAAATAAGAACCAACCAAGCTAGGCGTTTGTTGCTTACGGAGTACATATATTGTCCTGCAAAATGTAGGTTCCTAGTTTCGCCTCAACCTCTTGACCTACCAGGGGGGAAATATACAAAGGACTCTTTTATAAATCGTAGTTAAAACACATCCGCTTTATTTATTTAGGTGCTTTATAAATGGGGAAGAAAGAAGAGGGTGAAAAAAGGTATACCGTCTGACGTGCAAGGGACAAACATCTCTACTTGCCCACGGTTGTTGCATTATGTGTTTGCAAACCAGTTCAGCGTTTCCCCCTCAATGTTGAGCAGCGTTTCACTTTATGCGCATCTGTTCATTTCCCCTCTGACGCCCGCTTCCCTCATCCCTCCGCTTCAGGCAGATCTTCAGAGATCCAAGAGGGAGATCAGTTGGCCAGTCACATTTTAATAATGCAAAATAAAAAAGATCTGAATCTTGCTAAATAGAAGACCTTGCATAAGGAGCTTTTCGGGAGTCTGAAGAGGGCCAGCCACTCCTCTCCCACCCCGCCACCTGGATTCGCAGCGCAGGCACCCCACCGCAACAAACGGAGTGAACAGCCGGAGCGCCGGAGCCACATCCCTTGCTCTGCAAAACACAGACGACAAGCGAGGCCCCAGCAACAAATCGTCCCTTAAGATCCTGCCGCTGCCGCGCCGTCCGTTGTCCCGCCACCCCCCACTCCTAGGCACCGATCTGACGTTACCTGCACCTTCCTACCGTGCGTCTGTTTCCAAACACTGCTCTCCAAAGTGAACCAGGAGAATGTATATGCTTTCGTGGACATTCAGTTCTGATTTTTTTTGGAGTTGTTGGTGTTGCATTTTAAAAAAATTAAAAAAATGTGGCTGGGAGGGTTTGCAAACGAATGGGAAGGGATTGAAAAGGCACGGGAGAAGCTTAGGACACCCCCCGCCCCACCCCAACACCGCCCCAGCCTTCTCTCCGCGCCGCGCAAAGGGACAACCGCGAAAGCGAAAGGCAGGCGAAGCTGGTCCGGAGAGGGGAGGGGGAGCCGAGAGGCGCAGCCGCCGCAGCAGTTGGCGACACTTCCGCCAAGGGTGGGGTTTCTTAGGGACGCCTTTCCCAGGCCCTAAATTCCGCCGGGTTGCGTTTCTGCCTCCGCCAGAGCAATGGCTGGGAGGCTACAGCTTCAGGAATGGAAATGTGCAGAATAAGTAAGGCGTTGCTAGAATGCACTGTAGCGCTTTAGACGAAAGGCGCAGGGTGTGTTTTGGAATAGCCTCCCGCTTCAGAACCATCTCCGGCAGCCCTCCCTGCAAGTAGAAAAAGAGTACTGTGGGCACCACGCCAGGCCTTTGTCCCTCACTGGGGTGCCAACTTCAATAAAATAATTTTTTTGGGGGGGGGGGGGAGGTAAGCCCCATCCTGCATAACCGATCACAAGATACGGCACATGCACACCATTTCAAAGGCAATGACAATGACAAAGGCAATGATTTGAGGGCTCATTTTTTTCCTGGCCATGTGGCCAGCATGACTAAGACGCTTCTGGCGAAATCAGAGCAGTGCACGGAACCGCTGTTTACCTTCCCACTGGTGTGGTACCTATTTATCTACTTGCACTGCGTGCTTTTGAACTGCTAGGTTGGCAGGAGCTGGGACCGAACAACAGGAGTTCACCCGCCAACCATTTGATTGGCAAGCCCAAGCGGCACAGTGGTTTAACCCATAGCGCCACCCACGTCCCTAAACCGTTCATTACATTGTTGATTTTTGTGTGTGTGTGGGGGGGGGTTCTTACCCATGTAACATTGCTGGATCAGAGCATAAAAGCCCACCTAGTTTAGCATCCTGTTCACCAGGGGCCTCTTGGGAAGCCCTCAAGCAGAGATGTATTCTGGTTCTGGCACAAATGAGATGCACGGGATTGCACTTTTTTCCTTGTTCACCGCTCTGGGCTCCTATAGAAAGGGCAATATAGAAAAATGAAACCAAGAATGCAATAAGGCTAGCACAAAATATTTGAGCTGTTAACCTGCAAATCCTCAGTTCATATCTTGCCTGTGTGCTGTGCGTGGAGTAGACCTCATATGAGAACAATAGGCAAAGGGTCCAGTTATGGCTGACTCTGGGGTTGCGGCGCTCATCTCACTTTATTGGCCGAGGGAGCTTCCAGGTCATGTAGCCAGCATGACTAAGCCGCTTCTGGTGAACCAGAGCAGCGCACGGAAACGCCGTTTACCTTCCTGCCGGAGCGGTACCTATTTATCTACTTGCACTTTGACGTGCTTTCGAACTGCTAGGTTGGCAGGAGCAGGGACCGAGCAATGGGAGCTCACCCCGTCACGGGGATTTGAACCACCAACTTTCTGATCAGCAAGCCCTTGGCTCTGTGGTTTAACCCACAGTGCCACCCACGTCCCTATGAGAACAATAATATCAGCCTATTTTACAAGGTCATCCTGCTTTCCTGGCAGAGCTTCCCATTTTCACACCACATGTAAAGATGCCTCAAAATGACCTGTATCAGGGGTAGGCAACTTTTTTAGGCTGAGGGGAGCCAGAGGCATTATCAGAACAGGTTTGAACCAGGCAAAAACACTCAAGGAGGGTAGAAGTCAGAGATGGTGAGGAGCATGGGCTGGGGATGTCCCAAGTGTCAGACAGAGATACATAGTCACATCTGGGGCCCAGGCTTGAGGTTCTCCACCCCTGAACTCTGGCCAACACAGACACAGGTTCTACGTACCACATTGCCATTGACTGGTTTGGCATAGAGGAATGGTGGGAGGAGAGGAACCAGTCGGGGAACCACCAAAGGAAGAAGGCTGAGAGCCTAGGGAGTAGTGGTGGAACAATGATGAGTGTGAAGAGGGAGAAGATTGGGAAGAGAAGATGTCAGAAGCTGAAGAGTTAATGGGGCTTTGTGAGCAGGGAGAGTCTGTGCCAGAGAGGAGTTGAGAATCAGAGGCAGAAGCTGTAGCAGGAGATGAGGGAGGCCAAGAGGCAGAGATGAGTCAGGCTGGTGAAGAGTCACAGGTATCTTCCCCTCCTGCTGTGACAAGCTTTCTTCCCTCCTTGTCTCCCAGAACCAGAAGAGGGATGAAATGGGGAGAGCAGCAGCAGGCTGCATGCAGGCACAGTCTCTGATTGCTTGGAAAAAGTCCTGGAGAGGAGGGGATTTTCAGTCTCAGCAACTGATTCATGGGGTAAGACCCACCAGAGATGAGCTGCTGTGCTCATTAGGCCTGATACTCAGCCAAGTCTGTGAAGATTGTGTTTTTGCTAATAGTTAACTCCAACTTTGAACAGTGTGATTTACTGCTGGCTCACTCTTTGACACACATCAATATTATTATAAATAATTAAAATGAGATTGTGTACTTCCTATGCATGTCAAAGTCACGAACCCCTTTGATTTACACATCTAAGCTCATTTAATCTTATTGTGTATATTGGTCTTTGAATCTGAATTTTATTATGTCTACTTCTTTTTAAATTCTGTTGATTTTTTTTTGATTAAGCAGTATATAAATCTCGTTAAGTAAAAATAAAAAAGGGATGACTTGCAAAAACTTCAAACTGAAACAGAGTGAATATTGTGAAACAGCTTGTGGACTGCAGTGAGGTGAGAAGAAGCAACTGAAGCATATAAGCAAGTGAGCCTTTGCAACTCCATTAGTGGGAAAAAAGAAAGATAAATCTGTAAATGATGTCAAGATGGCAGGATTGCTTTTAACCTGAGTTGTTGGAAGAATGTCTGAAAGCAATTTTCATTAACATGAAAGATAAGACTATAGCTGATGAGCATGTTGCTTTTGTTATTCAGCAGGGATAACCAACTGGCACTGTGTGGTCACTGGAGCAATTTTCTCTGGCCCATAATTATACTTTATCTGGCTATAACTATATTTGGATCAAGGTGTGGTAAATAATCTTACTGTAAGGAAAGTGGGGGAGTTTTCACTGGTAAGAGAGAGATGTCCTACACAAACAACATATTTCTCTTTAAACTGTACGTGCAATGCTGACTTATTGAGGCCGGGGGCTTGGAACACAACTTTATTCTGTTCTCTAAGGCTCGTTTTGAACCTTGTCCAGTTCCCTGCCTTGAAATGAGGTTTTGATTCAAAATGGGATAATCTGGTGCTATTATCTGGTGACATCTCTCTCTGCTGTTGCCAAAACCACCCCATCCCATTCACTTCCCTTTTCCATCGAAACTTACCAGACAGCAGCAGAAACAGCTGTGCAGATGTTAGGCTGTGGTCTCCTACCTGGTTCCTTGATCTGATGCTGGAAGGCACTTCTCGTTTTTTGTACATGCTCAAGTACATACTGGAGTACATAACACAGATAAGATATACATGAGATCCTGAGTATACATGGATGTTTTGTAACTTTAAAGCATGTGGAGAGAGAAGGGCAGTTAAGCCTCCAAAGCAGCTTTCAATGACACCAGATGCACAGTGTAAATGTTCTCATGGATGCAGCTGCCCACTAGGCAATGGATTAACTCTGCCCATTGTATTTCATACAGGTGGCTGTCTGCAGTGCCAGGTTTCAGTCATTCCTCACTCAATGCCAAACAGATTAAGGCAGCCAAAGGCTAAAATCTCAGTGTTTTGCTTTGAGGGGGGCAATGCATGTTGCTTATTAACTCCCCTCCCCCTTCTTTAGGTGTGCTGTGTAGTTGCTGGGGCCATTTTTACAGCCAGCATTTCTCAGTTCACCTAAGATGAGCAATTAACATGGGAAGCAGCTTTCAGAGCAGTGCTTCCCAAACATCTGATAGCTGAGACATCTTCTTTTCTGAATTAAAACTGAAGGTAGCTTTACTCTCATGCCTGCAAGAGTATTAATTGATCTACCCTAAATGGAACACCACCCCTTCTAAGTTTCTGCATGAGTCAGCATTCTGGCTCATACAGAGATACAATGGTGAGGCTCCTCAGTGGGCACTTCTGCATTGTCTTTCTGTGAGGAATTACTTAATTATCAAATTACATGTGGCATAGAGACCACTCTGCTACTTGCAGTGTCTGAATGGAACAAGCTAGGTCAGAGATGTAACTTATGCAGAGATATCCACCTTCAGAGAAGGCTGCTATTGTATCTTGGCCATTCAAGAGCTTTAATTCATGTACAGTATTACCTTTAATTTTCTAGTTCCTTCGAGGACTTAAAATGATAAAACCTCCTCCTCTCTCATTTTTAAAAGGAAAAAATTCAGGAGATCTGATGTACTATCTTGAGATAGCTATTCTCCTTACATGACAGATGACTAAAGATTTGTAAATGTAAACTTAAGGTTGGATGCCATTGCTATTTTGTGTAAATGGATTTGAATAAGTAGAAAAATGTATAAATACTCAATGCATTGAACAAGTCCTTTCTTAGAATGAGAAATAGCTTTATGTAGTTTTTGCAAGCAATGGGGGGAACCAGGGTTGCTCTCTCTGATTAATATTTCTTCTAGGAAAAGGGTGGTAGTTTGAAACACTGACAAATACATTTACAAATGATTTTCATCTTAATCTATACCACTTTACATAAGCTGATTGAGTGTCTAAATTAAAAGCTTTTATTCATCATGTGAAAATGTAAAGCTATCTCTTTTAGAGACATAATAAAGCACCAGGATTTTAGACCAAACGTTTATTAATTTCTTCTTTTCTTCTTTTTTTGGAATGTTAACTCAACTTGTGCTCTTGCTATCAAGCTCCTGCTCAGGTTTTTAAAATGGAGTCTGCATCATGTATTGCATCTGTCAGGAAACTGTCAAGTTTTATCCTTTATGCTGCATTTAGTATGAATTTATTATTGTGATTGTGATTAAAAACCATAGTGGGACAGCTATCTGGCCATATGCCCATTACCTACTCCTTATTAATTTCAAGCTAGGAAACAGACACGACAGACAGCCAGATTCCTTCTTTGCTTGGGAGTCAGGTGATCCAGGAGAGCCAATAGCACACCACTTCCTGCTTCAAGGCCAGCTGTGCTCTCTCAGGCTGCCCATCTATACAGTACTCGCAATAACACAACACAACAAGTCACACACTGTTGACGTCTTAGTATTGGCACATCTGGTCTAAACTTGAAGTGGTTTTCCACTCCAGCTTCCAATGGAATCTGAAAGAACAGGGATGCCCAGGGATCGTTTGTGACTTGATTTTTACTACAAGTTCTGTGTCACTCTAACCCAGAGGTCGGCAAGGTTTACCTCGTTTGAGCTGGTTCACTCCAGCAGAGATCCCTCTGTGGGCCGGATCATGTTCACGTGTGATCATGCGCGGCTGCCGTCACCTTCTCCTTGTGCCCTCAATCTGTCCCAACATCAGGGTCTTTTCCAGGGAGTCTTCTCTTCTCATGAGGTGGCCAAAGTACTGGAGCCTCAGCTTCAGGATCTGTCCTTCCAGTGAACACTCAGGGCTGATTTCCTTAAGAATGGGTAGGTTTGATCTTCTTGCAGTCCATGGGACTCTCAAGAGTCTCCTCCAGCACCATAATTCAAAAGCATCAATTCTTCAACGATCAGCCTTCTTTATGGTCCAGCTCTCACTTCCATACATCACTACTGGGAAAACCATGGCTTTAACTATACGGACCTTTGTTGGCAAGGTGGTGTCTTTGCTTTTTAAGATGCTGTCTAGGTTTTCCATCGCCTTTCTCCCAAGAAGCAGGCGTCTTTTAATTTCGTGACTGCTGTCACCATCTGCAGTGATCATGGAGCCCAAGAAGGTAAAATCTCTCACTGCCTCCATTTCTTCCCCTTCTATTTGCCAGGAGGTGATGGGCCCAGTGGCCATGATCTTCGTTTTTTTGATGTTGAGCTTCAGACCATATTTTGTGCTCTCCTCTTTCACCCTCATTAAAAGGTTCTTTAATTCCTCCTCACTTTCTGCCATCAAGGTTGTGTCATCTGCATATCTCAGATTGTTGATATTTCTTCCGGCAATCTTAATTCTGGCTTGGGATTCATCCAGCCCAGCCTTTCGCATGATGAATTCTGCATATAAGTTAAATAAGCAGGGAGACAATATACAGCCTTGGCGTACTCCTTTCCCAATTTTGAACCAATCAGTTGTTCCATATCCATTCCTAAGGTATCAAGCCTTTAACCTGTTTGTTGGTGTTTGCACCCTGCTAGCTCCTCCTGGTGATCACCCCATTTGGATTGGTTCCTTTGCCTAGCGTAATATGGGCTCTGAGCCTGGCCTTGACCAGGAGTGGAAGGAGGTTTCGGAGCCAATCTAGTGAGAGCCAGTGTGGTGTAGTGGTTAAGAGCGGTAGTCTCGTAATCTGGGGAACCGGGTTCGCGTCTCCGCTCCTCCACATGCAGCTGCTGGGTGACCTTGGGCCAGTCACACTTCTTTGAAGTCTCTCAGCCCCACTCACCTCACAGAGTGTTTGTTGTGGGGGAGGAAGGGAAAGGAGAATGTTAGCCGCTTTGAGAATCCTGAAGGGGAGTGAAAGGCGGGATATCAAATCCAAACTCTTCTTCTTCTTCTCTTCTAAGTCCTTGTGTGGCCCAAGTAATACCTGCAGCCTCATTTTGTGCCGCTGCAGATAAAGCCAATGACAGAATGGTCTGGAGCAAAGAATATGTTGAAAATTCCCAGGGAAGGTCCTTTAGAAGCAGTACAATTTTAAAAACTCCTTTGTGTATTTTAAACAAAGCAGTATTACAATAATAAACCAATCATTAAGCGGGGGAAGTACCACTTTATATGTAGGGACCCATTTGTTTGTGATCTCTCATTTGTAGATAATTTTTTTTAGCAAAACCACAGGGGATAAAGTTTGGGAAGAAGTGAAGCAGAAGACATTAAGAAGAAAAAAAAGGGAACATTTCCTGCACTAAGGCAGAAAAAGAGAAACCCTAATAACCATTTCTCTGCAGATACAGCTTTTTCCTTTCTTTGCTTTTTTTTTTACAGTTTCAGGATAAGGGTTCATAAGGTGCCAATGTTTACTTGTAATATTGAACACAAAATCAAATTTCTAAAATCTAAGAGTTTTCTGAGTTTCCTTTTTTATTTTTGACCTTTTTTCCTGCATGGTATGCCCCCAATTCAGCTTTCCATGTGCAGCTCCCTTGCGCTACAGCAGGTGTGAGGAACCTTTGCTGAACTATAAGTCCCATAATCCCTGGGCGTTGGCCATGCTTGCTGGGACTAATTGGAGTTGTAGTTCAGGAACATTTGGAGAGCCAAAGGATTCCCACCTTTGTGTGACAGGGACCAAGGAAAGGATGCCGTCTGTGTTGAACTGGCTTTCTCCTCCAGACAGTCATCTCTTTGGTGTAGGGCAGGGGATATGTAAAGAGACCACTTGCTCTGCTGGATTCCAAACCCTTTCAAATATTGTGCAACTACGTTTTCTTTTGAGTACATCTACAGCAGGGATTGGGAACCTCTGGCCTTCCATATTGATGGGACTCCAGCTCCCATCATCCACCATGCTGGCTTATGCTGATGGGAGTTGGAGTTCAACAACTTTTGGAGGGTCACTGGTCTTGATCCCTGATCGACACTATAATTTTTAATGGGTTTTATGCTGGTTTAACTGTAACATAAAGACATTTGGGGGGAAATGCAGCCTTGTAAGTGGATTAGGGACTTCTTGTTAAAAATCCTTAGCTCTCACATAGTGCTGCAATTCTGTAAGGCCCTGGGGACGCTCTCACAGTAGGACCCTTGTACGTTTTACACCATCATGGTAGCTTGATGGAGAACGGAGGGCTTACTTTCTACTACACTATTGCTGCTGATGGGTGGTATTGCAGCTACCAGCAGAGATCATATGCTAAAAAGGGCCCCAAAGGATGTCACCTTGTCCTATAAAACTGCTTCTAGCCTGGCTCATTAGTCTGAGCTGAAGACTGAGTTCTCTGCCTGCTTGCTTCTCAGCATGCCTCCAGACTTCTACCTTTGACAAGTTCCTAGGAATCCATGGCAGCCATGGCACTGAAAGCTGCTTCTTCTCATTAGGCATTGCATATTTGAAGACCAAAGTACAAAATACCCATCAATTGTGAAGGGTGAATGAAAACCCCCCCCCCCCGAAACACTCACAGGAGCGTCAGTGACTTTGCTTATTATAAGACATTGCATAGTAACAACATAGGGTTAAAACACACGGCTGGTGTTGTAAATTAGGCTTCAATACATTCAAGAGTAAGCTTTTGAGCCTTGTCGATAGTCTCCTCCTCAATGAAACATGAAATAGTGCCCCTGGCACTCACTTAATGAGGCAGCAGGATGATCAAGCTAGCACAAGCAACAGAAGTATAAAACAGGGAGAGGAAACCTGTGGCCCTCAGTTGTTGTTGGACTACAATTCCCATCAACTGTGCCTGACCATTGGCCATCTGGCTGGGGATGCTGAGAGTTACAGTTCAGCATCTGGAGGACCAGATGCTCTCCATCCTTTCTTTTATATTGTAAAGGAAATCACCAAGCCTACAATCCCAACCCCACTTACCTAGAACTAAGCCCCCTTGAATTCAATAAGATTTACTTCTGAGTTAGACATGGTTTAGGATGTGCTGTAAAAGTGTGTTTGCCTTTTAACCTTACTCTTTGTTTCTTACCCATTCCATTTTTTTTTTACAGTTTCATTTTTATATGTATCTACAGTGGTGAAGTTAGATATGAAAAGAAAAGTGAAGTTATTTGGATTTCGAAGGTGAGAAAAAAAAACCACTGGCTACCTAATAGTAATCCATCACGATTGCCAGTATAGTTCTGAAATGTGATAGCACTGTCAGGAAGCAGTTTTGACAAGAGAAGTAGTGGGTGTTGTTAACTGATTATCTGCTGGCAAGAACCTCAGGCCCTTCCAGGGTAGAACCCTCTCAAAGTCTGGGTTTCTCTCAGAGGTGTGCCCTGATGTTACACAGCAAAGATGTTGACCACACTTTTATGGTGACTGCAAATGAATCAGCTTTCTTCCACCACACTGCACTATTCGCCAGCTGTAATTGGTTAGCTATTTCAGATACATAAGTTAACCGACACTAGAGGGATTGTAACAAGCGATAACAGCTTCCTGGTCTAACAAAAAATGCTCCCTTGGCCCCCAGAGTCACTTCCTCAGTTACTTGATCTTTGACTGTTACTCAGAAACCGTTTCATTACCAGAAACCATTTAATTTCGCCTTCTGAGAGTGTGGCAGAAAGCACCAGTTGCAAAGGGCAGGAGAAGACAAATGAGATATATCTCCATGACAGCAATGAGTGAAGCATTATTAAGAACAGGGATTCAGTCCCAGAATAAACACAGGTGAAGTGAGACATGTGTAGTGAGAGGTTTGCAAAATTATGCATACCTGGAGAATGTGGATAGAAGTATGTAAGATAACTACAATGTGGTGTCCATCTCCTTTGAACACCGAGACAACACATTTTCAAAACTGGTCTTCAAAAAAGCCAAGCAATGAGCAAGGCCTGTTAAACACTGATATTTACTTGTATTACATTTCTTATAAATTAGAACACTTCACCCATAGAATATTTCAATAAAAACTAACAGAATTGGGAAAACGTTAAAGTTGTTGCAAAGTAAAATGCAATAGGGAACAGAGTTCAGAATTAACCAATGGTGGTTTAACAGTCTAACAGTTCAGCTTCTTGGTTACAAAAAAGTCTTAGAATGGCAACATCACGTACCGTATTCTTGCTGTCTAAGCTCATACTATTACAGCAGATGGAAAAGTGCTGTGCTCCGTGGTAAAAGACATGCTGTACATTCAGAAAACCCCTGGTTCAAGGCCTGATATTTCCAGTCAGAGGATCTTGGGTAATAGCATTGTCTGGGACTTTATGGGGTAGGCAGTGGGTCTGACCTTAGTATAAGAGCAGGCTCATTATGAAGTCATCAGTGATGTCATCATTGTTTCTAGGGAGGGGGCTAGAAACATTCACCTATGTGGGGTGAATGTTCTTCAGTGTCAGGGACTGGGCAGAGGAGGAAGGGTGGAGACTGCCTCCTCGGCCTGACCCTTCCAGAGAAGAAGGAGACAGTTCAGAATTACAACAGGGGTTTGAAGGAGGTCACAGCTCAGAGACAGATGAGGGGAAAAACTGGGAAATAAAGGGAAAGGAGGAGGAGGAAGGAGAAGCACCACCAGGGGAGACACAGCGGACAGACAAAGTGCCTTTAGAAAGCATTCCAGACCCGCCCTCTCCCAGAACCTGGTGAGCATTGAAACTAGGAGAGCAAAGAGCTCAAAGGCAAAAGGCCCTTCCCAGCACCCGTAGCAATGACTCATGAGGAAGTGGGAGAGACGGAGGGAGTGGGGTTTCACTTGGAGCAACACCATTACTCCAAGAGGCTGGATTTCTAAGCCTCTCTCTGTGAATATTGAATAAAAAGCATTGGTAAGAACTTTCCTTGTTTTATCCATTCCTGGAAACCTACTGTGGGGGGTTGGATCCTCTGATGCCTGATGTCCAGTGTCTCAAACCCTTAAGTGAAAAGCAATAAATTCCTGTTTTTCTGGGATGGTTTCCTTCTTCCACAGAACATGAGGGAGGAAGGTAACACTTGCCTAGCTAACCAAGTCAATCAAATCAACCCTGGTGACCAATGAGGTGATGGATGTTGCAGACAGAATGACCTAAGTCAAATGCACTACCTCATAGGCATATAGATATATACACAAAGAGGAAACAATAAAAGAAAGTCAATATAAATAGAGCAGAGGTTAATGCACCATAGGGGGGCAGGAAAAGACAAATGCATTTGAAGAAGTGAGTATCTCTTTCTATGTGTACCATCTGTGATAGGGTAACAAGAAGGGAAGAAACTAAGGTAAAGGTAAAGGGACCCCCTGCCCATTAAGTCCAGTCATGACCGACTCTGGGGTTGCGGCGCTCATCTCGCTTTACTGGCTGAGAGAGCCGGCGTACAGCTTCCGGGTCATGTGGCCAGCATGACTAAGCCACTTCTGGCGAACCAGAGCAGCGCACGGAAATGCCGTTTACCTTCCCGCCGGAGCGGTACCTATTTATCTACTTGCACTTTGACGTGTTTTCGAACTGCTAGGTTGGCAGGAGCAGGGACCGAGCAACGGGAGCTCACCCCGTCACGGGGATTCAAACCGCCGACCTTCTGATCGGCAAGCCCTAGGCTCTGTGGCTTAACCTACAGTGCCACCTGCGTCCCTCTGCGAAGAAACTACCCCCTAAAAAACCCCTCTAGTACTGCAATCATATCATATGGAAGTCACACTGTGTTCAAGAGGACTTCCTCTCATGTAAGTGTGAATATAATAGAAGATGAGGAAATACCGTCTGTTACTATTGGGCAGGAATTTGTTAAAGGAGCTAATAGAAAGCCTTCACTGCTTTGTTTGAGGAACATGAAGACCATCGTAGTCTTGCCTGACTTCAGCAGTTCTGGATTTTGCTCTTTTTGCCTTTCTGCCATTTCATATAAATCACTCAGTAGGGTATCTTCATATGCTGCTTCATAACTTTCTGTCTAGAAGGGCAAGATATTTTTTAAAAAATGAAAGACCAGAGTCTTGGATCTTTCCATACGCTGTATTGTCAAGTCGTTTTCAGGTAACCTGCTCAATTTTACAGGTATATATTCTTTCTATATTTCAGTGAGTGAGTGAAAACCCATCATGCCTTTAAAAAACTATCTGCAAGTTTCCATTTGTTTGTTTAAGTAACATACTTAGTTTATTAAGAGCACCAAGGCCATCAATAGTTGTAACTATAGCCATTCTGTATGTACAGTGGTACCTCAGGTTACAGATGCTTCAGGTTATGCGTTTTCGAGTTGCGCACTGCGCCAAACCTGGAAGTACCGGAACGGGTTACTTCCAGGTTTCAGCACTCGTGCATGTGCAGAAGTGCTAAATCGCCTCCCGCATGGATCACATTCGCAACCCGAAGTTCCACTGTATATGGGGAATTTGAATGGGCTGGTTGACTTACTGAAGATGGTATCAAATATCAGGATCCAACAACACACTTCCCACTTGTGCTCCCCAGCAACCATTTTTGGGTGGGTTGTTTTTTGTTTTGTTTTGTTTTGTTTTGTTTTGTTTTGTAAACTGGTGTCCTGAATCTTCTGGTATTCAGCCTCCCTGGATCCTCCCAAGTTCAAATCCGATGTTTTAAATTTTTTAATTCTCTGTTTTAAATTACACGCTCCTGCTTTTTGTTGTTGTTTTTTTAAGTGCTTTTACTCACTGGTATTTTTAAAATGTATTTTGCTGCTTGTTATGTTTTTTAGCTCCTATTTATAATTGTGTAAAGCTGCTTTTTATTGTATCTTGTTGGGCTTTTATGATTTTATGTTGTTTCACTGTTTTCTTGTATGATGCTCAAAGAGCTATTGGGCATCTAATAAATGCAGAAAATAAATAAATATTGGACAACTAGATTGCTTTACCCCCTGGCAGAATGCAAAAGCACTCAAGCACAGTGCAAGCCAAATTGAAGATAGATGGTGGTTGGCCTTTGGGAGCAGTTCTTCAAGGTTCAAGCCTACTCAGACCTTGGAGGAGGAGGAGGAGCCTCCAGCAGATCTCCACAATGCCAATGATTCTGAAGCGCTGTTGGCTCTGGATATCCCTGCCAAGGACTAGAGGTCACCACACCTGCTGCATGACTTCCCCTGGCTGGATCTCTGACCCGCCCCTTCCCATCTTCTTCAGGGTCATAGGAGCAGAGGAGATGGTGATCCAGATGGGAGCTTCAGCGCTGCCACCCAGGTGCCTGGCTAGCTGCATCTGAGGCTCAGGATGAGGTGGTAGCTTATGGATCAGGGTATGCCCAAGTGCTAGGAAGGAGCAGAGCCTCCAGCTTCTATGTAAGTCCCCAGTCTGAGCTACTTCATTGCTGGAGCAACAGCTCTTTCCCCAAGTTCCAGCCTTTTTTGTGAGGGAAATGGACAAGCAATTCCCTGCAGCAGCCAGGGCCATGTGTATATACTTGCAGAATGCATGCCGACTTTCGGAATACGAACATATATACTTACCTTTGTGGCTGTCACACTTTCCCAGAACTCTAGATAGGACACTATTAAGAGAATGCCTTCCAAAGGATCTTTTGCTTCCAGGCACGTGCTCAGCTCTGGGAGGCAAGAGATCACACATTTTTATATTGGAATGTGCTACTATGCCTGACAGCTATGTAAGAACAATGAAGAATGGTAGAAAAGGAAACAGCAACCACCTTATATATTAAGGTATTGGGGCTTTGCCCAAGATAAGGTAGGAAATGTAAAACCCATTCAAAACTGAGAATATGTTGCAGGACACACATTAGATAAGGTGATGACATGTACTATGTCACATCACCAATAGAAGTTGATCCAGTTTAAGATATCCCCTTATCTGCTTGTCTCTCTAAGGATCGGCATAGCATTAGCACTCAAGAATAAACTTAAACACAGGACCAGATCTGAGTGTGCCTGCGGCCTAGGCAGAGGTCTGCATCCATGTAAACCCTCCATATCATAGTTTCTTATGTCTCTGTGTTAGCTGGGATGGCTAGACAGCATGCTATCCATGATAAATGCAAATAGTTTCCACTCTCCCTCCCCCTCCCCCTCTCTCTCATCCCCCCACCTTCCTAAATCCCTTGTGAAATGTCTACTTTGTCCAATGGGCAGGCTGGTCCTGCACACAAGTGCATGGGGTGGATTAACAATTTTGGCAACCACGTGCAAATCACACCACAATCAGGTGACTCGGTATTAATAACATACAATAACAAAATGCTGTCAGACCAGAAGTAACTATTCCATGAGGCAAGGTTAAACCTGCACTGCAGCTGGTGAATGTTGGGTGCCATTAAGGTTGAACCATAGAACCATAGAAGTGTAGAGTTGGAAGGGACCACGAGGGGCATCTAGTCCAACCCCCTGCAATGCAGGAATCTTTTGCCCAACATGGGGCTTGAACCAACAACCCTGACCTTAAGAGTCTCATGCTCTACCGACTGAGCTATCTGCTTATCCGGTTGGCCGAGTGACAGGATGATCTGTGGCACACAAGCCACTAGAACGTTCTGCATAAGCACCATTGAATTGAATATTAAAATGGTGTTAATAGCTAGGCACAGCACATCAACAAAAATAAAAAGCACAGACCTGGTCGCAAGCTTACAATAACATAGGCTAATCCAGGCACGGGGAACCTGTGGCCCTCCAGGTGTTCTTGGATTCCAGCTCCCATCAGCATCACCAGTGGCCAAGGATTTTGAGAGCTATAGTCCAACATCTGGAGGACCACAGGTTCCCCATGCCTGGACTACACACACAAGAAGAGGCAAATGTATGGAGGATCATGAAAAGGAAATTAGGTTGATGGTGTTGTAGTTCAGAGGCAAGTTATTAAGAGGCATTTAAACCCAGCTTAAATCCAGGCTATTCCTCCCTTGCAGGTGCATTTCTAGTAGTGCTTGTTCTGTGACTGGAGACCAATCTTCCCTTACTTTTGTCTCTGTAACCATAGGAGCGTAGTAAGTTGACTTATTCTGAGTCAGATCCATCAGTCCCTCTAGCTCAGTTCTGTTTACACTGGCTGGCAGTGGCTCTCCAGGGGTTCAGGCAGAAGTATCTCTCCCAGCCCCACCTTTTTTTCAGTGCTTTTTCAAGCTCCAGCTGGTTCTCTGGCCACAACCCCTTTTTGTTTCAGGAGGACAATGTGGCAGTATGGAAGTGTGCTAGATTCGGGCCAATGGAACCTGGGTTCAAATCCCCACTCAGTTATGAAGCTCACTGGCTGATGCAAAACTACCCAGTATCTCTCTCAGCCTTAACCTATTCCTGTGTCCTAACAGCAAGCAATGTGTCAATGGAAGCAGCTGCAAGGGCTAGACTACTGTTTCCCAAACTTGGGACTCCAGCTGTGTTTGCACTACAACTCTCATCATCCCTGACCGCTGAGTCCTGCTCTCTAGAGATCATGGGAGTTGCAGCTCGACCACAGCTGGAGACCCAAGTTTTTTGGGAGGAATGGGCTAGACTCCAAAACGTTTCTCAAACATGGGTCCCCCGGCTGTTGCTCGACTACAAGAAGAGTTTGGATTTGATATCCCGCTTTATCACTACCCGAAGGAGTCTCAAAGTGGCTAACAACCTCCTTTCCCTTCCTCCCCCACAACAAACACTCTGTGAGGTGAGTGAGGCTGAGAGACTTCAAAGAAGTGTGACCATCCCAAGGTTACCCAGCAGCTGCATGTGGAGGAGTGGAGACGCGAACCCGGTTCACCAGATTACGAGTCCACTGCTCTTAACCACTACACCACACTGGCTCTCCCATCATCCCTAGCTACCAGGACCAGTGGTCAGGGATGATGGGCATTGTAGCCCAACAACATCTGATGGAGAACAACAACAAGCGGGAAAAGATAGACATAACATTTTATAAGGACAGGAAGAAATACCACGGACAGAATAATTGCCACACACAGGAAAAACAAGGATATAGTTTGAGTGCCTCATTTGTAGTTCTATAAATCATTTAATGTGTCAAGCACGAATGGAAGTTATTAATATTGCAGTTGTTGCATAAGGGATTATTATTTTGACCGGAATGTAAGTGAAATTAGATTTTGAAGATTTTGGAATGCAGAAATAAAGAAAATCATCAAACTATCAAAAATAGCACGCGGGGTGTGTGTGGACCTGAATTATATAATTCGGTATTTGTATGATTGGTATTAGTAATTGCATTATAATTTGGTGTTGTTATAGTGAGGCAATTATTGGATTGTAACTGAAAAATGAATAAAATTTGGTTAATTGGAATGATATAAAAGTAATCAGGAAGAGGTGTGACTGCAGCAACCACAATAAAGAATTAATGCAACCATAAGGCGGGAGGGACGCGGGTGGTACTGTGGTCTAAACCACTGAGCCTAGGGCTTGCCGATCGGAAGGTAGGTGGTTCAAATCCTTGCGACGGGGTGAGCTCCCATTGTTCAGTTCCTGCTCCTGCCAACCTAGCAGTTCGAAACACGTCAAAGTGCAAGTAGATATATAGGTACCGCTCTAGCGGGAAGGTAAACGGTGTTTCCATGCACCGCTCTGGTTCGCCAGAAGCGGCTTAGTCAAGCTGGCCACATGACCTGGAAAAACTGTCTGCAGACAAATGTCGGCTCCCTCAGCCAGTAAAACGAGATGAGCGCCGCAACCCCAGAGTCGTTCATGACTGGACTTAACTGTCAGGGGTCCTTTAGCTTTAAGGAGGGAGGGAAGGAAGCCGATTAGCTCATATGAGCCACAAAACATGAAAAATGCAGGAAGGATGTATTTAAATATTGCAAAATGAAAACTTGATGAAATATTATAAAAATTATCAACAACATCTGGGGACCCAAGTTTGGGGGGGGGAAAGGCAGTATTTGGGAGGGGCTTCTTTGCTCCCAGGTAAGCTCATCCTGGGAGGAGAAGTTGCATCCCGCCTCGGCCCCCGACGGTTTTGGGTCGACGCGCAAGAGGCCCCTCGCCTCGCTCACGTGAGGAACCCGGAATAGCGCGCGGCGTCAGTCAACACGGGCTCTTCCGCCTGGGGATCAGCTGACGACAGCTGGGCTTCCTCCCAGGGCATTTAATTGCAGGCGCAGCTGGGGAAGGCTGAGGAGCTCTTCTTCGCGCCTTTTTTTTCTTTCCTCGCCCCTCCCCCGCCCGTCGCGCTCCTTCCCCTCACCTCAGGCCACCAGGGGCGGCCACCTTAGGAGAAGCGAAAAGTCCCCTCAGGAGCCTTGCCTCTCCCTTGAGTGGGGCGTGTGGGGAGAGAGAGGCAGCACATTTTGGGGGCAGAGATGTCAGGGGTCGTGGTAAATGGAACTCAAGTAAGTGCCTCCCCACTCACTCACCCACCTAACCCTACAGTATTTGTTTGACAGAAACGGTTGGTTGGGGGGGGGCGTCTTTCGTTTCAGCGTCTCTCAGTTTCGCTTTCTTATCCCGCCCCCCTTCCTTTCTCAGCCTCTGCTTGGAGTCTTTAAAACTTCTCTCTCGTGCTTCCTATTACCCAAAACGCCTGACTTCTCCCCCCCCCCCCGCCCATGCCACGAGGAGGAGATGAAGAAGGGGAAGAATTTCCCTTCCCTTTTCTCCTCATGGCGTCAGGCCCCCTTGTCCCAAGTCATGGGGTTCAAGCTGGGTATGGGAAAACTCTCTCAAATGACTATTATTATTATTATTATTGCATCCAATGGGTAGCAGTTCCTGCTCATTACAGCTGTTTTGAACTTTCTGGATGAGACTTTCAGGATGAGACATAGACATGACTGGTGGTTGAAGACTTGCTTTCCTCTTCTCTTTTCCTGCCCCCCTAAACAATAGATCACAGCTTCTATAGCCTACATATAGTAGTGGTACAGTGGTACCTCGGGTTACATACGCTTCAGGTTACATACGCTTCAGGTTACAGACTCTGCTAACCCAGAAATAGTACCTCGGGTTAAGAACTTTGCTTCAGGATAAGAACAGAAATTGTGCTCCGGCGGCACGGCAGCAGCAGGAGGCCCCATTAGCTAAAGTGGTGCTTCAGGTTAAGGACAGTTTCAGGTTAAGTACGGACCTCCGGAACGAATTAAGTACTTAACCCGAGGTACCACTGTATTTAAAACGAGAGTCATCACAATGTCCCCTTTTTTGCTCTTCAAAATATGGCAACCCTAAATAATAATACATTTCATTGCAAGAAAAGGTGCCTTGATAATCTGTTGTGGTGACCATAATCTCCATTTAAGGTGCCATTTGGCAATTAGCTTATCTATCTGAGTTTCTTACACTGCAAGTAAGTGTGCACAGGATTACAGCACAGCTTTCCAAACTGTGTGTCGGACACGTTAGTGTGTCAGCTGCAGTGTGTAGGTGTGTTGTGCAAACGCTCCCCACGCTCCTCCCAGGGCTGGAAAGGGGTTAGTTTAACCTCCTGTTTGCTAGTAAAACTGAATTACTGTGTCATGATATGATGCAAAACTGAATTACTGCATTGCAAAATGATGCATGTCTAAAAAGTGTGTCACCAACATGAAAAGTTTGGAAAGCTCTGGAGTACAGGCTTGGTATACTCTCCTATGAGGCTGTTTGTCAGACTAGGTGTGAAGCAGGGCTCCTGTGCCTAATGCATTAAAGGGATTTAGATGCAACTTCTCCCATCAAGGTACTGCAGTTATAAGAAGCCTTACCTACCAAAATTCTCCCTTTCTAATGCATGTATTAAACTGTCTTAATGCAGCTTAGAAGCTCTACATGGCTATGGTGTTCTGAAGCCTCAGACCTCTTTAGTGTGCCTGAGCATCTGTACGTTTCCTGAGTACCGTACAAGGCCATGGGCATATGGGAGAATCTCTTATGTCTGTAGCCTCATGTATTCTCTATGAACTTATTAAATAAACAAAGAGGTCCTCCCCCATAGTCTTAGAAGGCAATAGATTGCAACTTCAAGTGGAGTCTCTTCTCCCTTTCCTTGGAGGTAACAGCAGTGGCGTAGCGTGGGGGGTGCAGGGGGGGCGGCCGCACCGGGCGCAACATCTGGGGTTAGGACAAATCCACAGGTTAGGGGGCGCAAATCCATGGGTTAGGGGGCACAAATCCACGGGTTAGGGGGCGCAAATTACTTGCCTTGCCCCGGGTGCTGACAACCCACGCTACGCCACTGGGTAACAGACATAAGCAATATTTGTGTTTATGGGTTCCCAGACATCACCTCTTTGGAACAGGGCTGTGCCCTCAGGCTCTTACTGTAGGGGTACTGTCTTCTAACTGTTGCTTTAAACTTCACTGTGGATGCAGAGTATATATTCTGCTTACTAGCAGAAGGTTTAAGTTTCTCTGACCCACAGATAAACTGATCAAAACCAAGCATGCTCTAAAGGTCCCCACTCCCATTGCTGCTAAAGGGGCTGTGCATGTCTCATATGGATAAGGAGCACATGTAGAGTTTTGTACACATTGCTTTGTATGCAACAACCCTGTAATATAGGCCAGCTATTTTATCTTGACAGTTGCAGGTGGGAAAAGGCTGAGGAAGAGTGGCTTACCGAAAGGCCACTTACTGAGTTCACAACAGTTGTAAGATTTGGACCAAGGGGGCTTCCAGCGAGCCCATTGAGAAAGGCTTGCTTTCTTAACACGTTTTGTAGAATGCACTTTTGTCCAGGTGGTAATACTAATTATTATTCCTGCCATTATGCTGCAGCTTCTACCAATGTCCTCATTGCAACATGCTGCACTTTAAAGCCATGTGTCCGTGGGGAGGGTTCGACACATGTTTCAGATCAGTTGTGGGTGCTGACATAGTTACACTGAAGTTTTGCTTGCAAAACAGAAAATAATAAAATTGCACATAGCTGTCATGAAATTAAATATGGTGTTTGTGTGTTCTTTTTATTTTGAAAAGGGGGTTTACTGCCCATGCCTCAACTTCCATTTTCAGCATAGTAGTAACCATTTTCAGGTGTGTGTTTGTTTGTTCTTTGTTTCTGCAAGATAGAAACAGACTTAAACAGTACACAAATATACCTACAAACTATGTATCAATTTTCTTCCTTTTTTTGAGAAACATTTTGTATGGATTACAAAAACATCTGAGGGTAGAGGAATAGACTTTTCATTGAGATAGCAACTAATGAATTACAACCATAAAAGAGCTCTGCTGTACCAGACAAAACAGCTTTACTGCCTCTGAACATGGATGTTCTATTTTTGCTAATAGCTGTTGAAAAACCTATGTTCTCCACAAGGTATGTCTAACACCCTATGCTAATGATCACCACTGTCTCTTTTGATAATGATCTGTTGTGTAGAAAAGTCCATTTTCTTGTCCTAAATAAGTTGTGCTGTTGAGCAATCCTGTCTGATCCTTCTTTCTTGATAAGCTTGATGGTCTTCACTATACAGTCGTACCTCTGCTCCCAAACACCTTGGGAGTTGAAGGTTTCGCCTCCCGAACTATTGAAAACTGGAAGTGAGTGTTCCAGTTCTTGAATGTTCTTTCGGAAGCTGAACATCCGACGGGGCTTCCATGGCTTCCGATTGGCTGCAGGAGCTTCCTGCAGCCAATCAGAAGCTGCGCTTTGGAAGCTGAACGGACTTCGGGAACGGATTCTGTTCAACCTCCGAGGTATGACTGTATACATGCTAAACATTTTTTCATGATTATGGATAAGATTCGTTTTAGAGCTCTAAACCTGGAGCGTTCTCTTGCTTGTCACAACATTTAAAAGGTGTGGTCCCTAAAAAATGAAGAATCGGTTACCATAGTTTGACTATATACATATTTGGAAGTAAGTCCGAACACATTCCATGGGATTTTTATCCTGGTAAGCGTATTTTTGGATTACAGTCTAAAAGCCAGAGCCCATGTGAATTTATTCAGAAGTAAAGCAATGTTTGAAATTTGCCAGGTGTGTTTTGCAATTGGGGCGGGTTCAGTTGCCACCATGTGGAGATCTCTGGATGCCAGGCTGGTGACTGACATCTCCATCTGGCTGGCCCCTCCAACTTTCTTAAGCTGGTGAGCACAGAAGAGCTTATTTATTGCACTTATATCCTGCCTTTTTCTCCAAGAAGTACACGGTTCACGCCCCTCCTCAATTAATCCCTACAATGAACCTGTAAAGTAGGTTAAGAGGCTGTGACTGGCCCAAGGTCACCCAATGAGCTTCATGAGTGAGTGAGGATTAGAATCCTGATCTCCTAGGTCCTAGTCCAGAGGTTAGCAACCTTTTTCAGCCGTGGGCCGGTCCACCGTCCCTCAGACCATGTGGTGGGCCGGACTATATTTTGAAAAAAATAATAATGAATGAATTCCTATGCCCCACAAATAACCCAGAGATGCGTTTTAAATAAAAGCACACATTCTGCTCATGTAAAAACACCCTGATTCCTGGACCGTCCGCGGGACATTTTGAGAAGGCGATTGGGCCGCATCCGGCCCCCGGGCCTTAGGTTGCCTACTCCTGTCCTAGTCCAATACACTAACCACTACACCACACTGACCTCTTAGAGTACTTCTGCTATGGGACAGCTATCTACAGTAAATTAAGTAGGTAAATAAATATGGGCTTGAATATGAATTGAATTGGTTTTATTCTGGATTGTTTTCTTTGATGTTTTAATGTGTTGTAAATCTCTTTAAAGTGGTAAAGAAATGAAAGGAATAATAACAATGATAGGGTTGGTGTGTGTCCTCTTTTCCAGGACATGCCCTCCTTTTCAGGGGTAAAATTTCTGTCTGGGTGGATTTTTTAAATTTGCCAAAATGTCTCTGGCTATACTTTCTGGATGAGACGTAGACATGACTGGTGGTTGAAGACTTGCTTTGCTCTTCTCTTCTCCTGCCCCCCCTCAGCAATAGATCACAGCTTCTATAGCCTACATATAGTAGTGGTATTTAAAATGAGAGTCATCACAGTGTCCCCTTTTTTGTTCTTCAAAATATGGCAACCCTAAACCACAACAATAAATTTCATTGCAAAAAAAGGTGCATAGACATTCTGTTGTGGTGACTGTAATCTCTGTTTAAGGTGCCATTTGGCAATTAGCTTATCTATGTGAGTTTCTTACACTGCAAGTAAGCGTGCGCAGGATTATGGCAGAGCTTTCCAAACTCTGTGTTGGGACATGTTAGTGCAGGGGTCAGCAACCTAAGGCCCATGGGCCGGAAGTGGCCCACGGAGGTCGTTTGACCGGCTCACGAGTTGCCCCTGAACTGAGATGCCCACTTGTGCGCTGCGCTAAATCGGCGAAGCACAGCACGGGGACTCGCTTCCGTTGCGCCGAAGATCTCGTCTGTGCATGCGCAGACGCTGAAAAACGCGTTCGTGTGCTCATTCACACCCGCAATCCAGCCCACAGAGGAATCTCAACGGGACCGATCTGGCCCACACAAGATAAACCTTGCTGACCACTGCTTTGGTGTGTCAGCTGCAGTGTTTAGGTGTGTCATGCAAATGCTCCTCCCAGGGCTGGAAAGGGGTTAGTTTAACCTCCAGTTTGCTAGTAAAACTCAATTACTGTGTCATGAAATGATGCAAAACTGAATTACTGCATTGCGAAATGATGCATGTCTAAAAAGTGTGTCACCAACATGAAAAGTTTGGAAAGCTCTGGAGTGCAGGCTTGGTATACTCTCCTATGAGGCTGTTTGTCAGACTAGGTGTGAAACAGGGCTCCTGTGCCTAACGCATTAAAGGGATTTAGATGCAACTTCTCCCATCAAGGTACTGCAGTTATAAGAAGCTTTACCTGCCAAAATTCTCCCTTTCTATGCATGGATTTAAACTGTCTTAATGCAATTTAGGGGGACGCAGGTGGCGCTGTGGGTAAAAGCCTCAGCGCCTAGGGCTTGCCGATCGAAAGGTTGGCAGTTCGAATCCCCGCGGCGGGGTGCGCTCCCATTGCTCGGTCCCAGCGCCTGCCAACCTAGCAGTTCGAAAGCACCCCCAGGTGCAAGTAGATAAATAAGGACCGCTTACTGGCGGGAAGGTAAACGGCGTTTCCGTGTGCTGCGCTGGCTCACCAGATGCAGCTTTGTCACACTGGCCACGTGACCCGGAAGTGTCTCCGGACAGCGCTGGCCCCCGGCCTCTTGAGTGAGATGGGCGCACAACCCCAGAGTCTGTCAAGACTGGCCCGTATGGGCAGGGGTACCTTTACCTTTACCTTAATGCAATTTAGAAGCTCTACATGGCTATGGTGTTCTGAAGCCTCAGACCTCTTTAGTGTGCCTGAGCATCTGTACGTTTCCTGAGTACTGTACAAGGCCATGGGCATCTGGGAGAATCTCTTACGTCTGTAGCCTCATGTATTCTCTATGAACTTATTAAATAAACAAAGAGCCCCTTCCCCATAGTCTTAAAGGTAAAGGTAAAGGTACCCCTGCCCGTACGGGCCAGTCTTGACAGACTCTGGGGTTGTGCGCCCATCTCACTCAAGAGGCCAGGGGCCAGCGCTGTCCGGAGACACTTCCGGGTCACGTGGCCAGCGTGACATCGCTGCTCTGGCGAGCCAGAGCCGCACACGGAAACGCCCTTTACCTTCCCGCTAGAAAGCGGTCCCTATTTATCTACTTGCACCCGGAGGTGCTTTCGAACTGCTAGGTTGGCAGGCGCTGGGACCGAGCAGCGGGAGCGCACCCCGCCACAGGGATTCGAACCGCCAACCTTTCAATCGGCAAGCCCTAGGCGCTGAGGCTTTTACCCACAGCGCCACCCGCGTCTCACCCATAGTCTTAGAAGGTGATAAATTACAACTTTGAGTGGAGTCTCTTCTCCCTTTCCTTGGAGGTAACAGACATAAGCAATATTTGTGTGCATGGGTCCCAGACATCACCTGAAGATGTTAAGTGCAGATAGCATGAATTCCTGCCTGCCTAAAAGGGTGCACTGCTTCTTTCCAGAAAACCAGAAGGACTTGTGGTCCCACAAGCTTCATGTCCAGAGAGATGTCAAGGTTGTTTTGCACTGTTGTTTTGATATGACTTTTCAGTGGGAATCAAAATACTGGGAGTAGCACCCTCTATTACTTCTTCGTGAAGCTCATAGTTACACTATGAAACTCTGTCTCACAGGTGGCAGTGATGGCTTTAAAAGAGGATTAGACAAATCCATGGAGGAGAGGGCTATCAATGGCTACTAGCCGTGAGGACTATGCTCTGCCTAGTTGGAGGAAGTCATGCTTCCAAATACCAGTTGCTGGAGGAGGAGAGTGCTGCTCTGCTGCAGGAAGGGAGAGAGCTGTTGTGCTTGGGTCCTGCTTGTGGATTTCCCACAGACATCTGGTTGGCCACTGTAAGAACAGAATGCTGGACTTAGCCCAGCACAAATTATGTAAGCCACTCTCCACACCACAGTTGCATAATGTAGCTGGTGAAGTGGTGCAGAGTTTTTCTTAGACTTTGGTGAAAACTCCCCAAACTCCGGTCAAGCCATACTTATGTGAGATGTACATCATTGTGCGCAAACTTAAAGTGTGGGGTTAATCTACTGCAGCTTTCCCTGGTGTCCTCCAGCTGTTATTGAACTACAACTCCCATAAATCTGGCTCAAATCTGGCTGGAGCTAATGGGATTTGGAGTCCAGCAGTTGAGAGGGTACCAGGTGGGCGAAGGCTTCTTTACTGCATTGGGTGACTGCTGTCTTCAGATTCTGACTTCATCATTTATATATAGGCAAGGAGCAAACTTCTAAATCCTTGAACTATTTTGCTCTGAAGCAGCCTTGGGTGCTATTTTCTTAACAGATGTCAATAGTCCTACTTGTAGATTTGCGATAATGATACTGATAAAACTGCAGCTTACTCATCTGCATAACCAAACACTCCAGGGC
This sequence comes from Podarcis muralis, assembly GCF_964188315.1. Classification (NCBI taxonomy): domain Eukaryota; kingdom Metazoa; phylum Chordata; class Lepidosauria; order Squamata; family Lacertidae; genus Podarcis; species Podarcis muralis. The sequence continues at coordinate 83,803,905 of NC_135660.1, read as the reverse complement.
TTTAAAGGTCTGCTCCTCTATCATATTATTGCATACCACTGAGGTTCTGCCTATTTTCTTTTGAGTCCAAATTCCTACTGACAATAAACTCCTAGTGTACTTCCCCTGCCTCACACTTTGGCCATAGTGAAGTTGGACACACATTCTGACTGCAGGGGAACTTGGTGTTTTTAAGAACCCATTAACCCTTTGTGCATCTTACAAGGTTAGAATACATGCTGATCTTCAGCACATCCCTGCACAAAGTGCCTGTTTGGTGGGGACAGCTTGCCTCAGTCTACTTGGTGCCCACTGAACCTTGTAAATTGGTTGGCTGGACGTGCTCTCCAATCATTCAAAGTCCATGCAATTTCTGAGACTTCTTTGTGTGGCAGCTTTCCCATATTCTAATATCCACATGGTTGAAAGCAAAACCATATGGATATTGTAAGAATAAATCTGTGAGTAAACCTGCCACACAGCTGTGCTATGTAAGTCAAGGCAACTTCTGAAGAGAGGAACAGCAGTTGTGTGGAGAAGCTGCTGGAACTAATCTGGGTTAATTTAAAGGAATTGTCAGATAAACTTCACCCCAGAGTTTCAGGCTGTTATAAGTCTCTGCTAATCTTTCTTCTTGTGCTTTCTTTCTTGGTCTGAATTTTGGCTATATAAAAGTACTTAGATCACAAACCTAAGTGCTTTCTCATGGAGGACAAATTCTACTGAAACTAGTGAGTCCTTCTAGGACATGTAAGTAAACATGATCAGGGTGGGAATGCAAACATATCTACATTCCACGAGTATTAGTGGAATGTAAGTACCTGTGTGTGCAGTGAATTTTCCCTAGTGCCAGAGTACAGGGTCCCATTTGTACACACTACTTCTGTTGCTGTACTTCTATATGATGCTAGCATTTCCCCTTTGTGTTGCTACATATATGGAGGCCCTACTTGGACTCACGGGGCAATTTCACTGATTTGTAGCATGCATGTTATGAACTGGAGTTCTTAAGTATATTCAGAATTGCTTCACCCAATAACATCAGATTTTCAAACAGATTATTTTAAGAGCTATATGAAATGTGGCTTTTGTTATGCGGTGGTGCTATCTTTAGGCATGGTAGTGCCCAGCTAACTTTGTCATTGCTTTAAGATCTGTACCTTCCTTGCAACCATTGGCCTTTACTTTGTCCCCTGAGTCGTTGTTGTCATCATCATCTTCTTCTTTGGTGATCACTCATAGCTGAGTAAGATTGTCTTCCATGAACATGGTCTTAACAGTGAGTCTATAAGTGACTGTGGAGGCCAATTCTGGATCTAGACGTCCTTCCACAGTGGGGACATAGGTTTCTGGGTGGGAGTTGATTGTGATGAGGGTTTGCCAAACATGCCTTCCTCTTAACACATTTCTCCCTTTCATCCTGAATTCGAGCATCTTCAAAGTCCATGACACCTTTGGTAAAGGCTGTTCTCCAATTGGAGCACTCGCAGGCCAGTGTTTCCCAGTTGTCAATGTTTATACTACATGTTTTTAGATTTGCCTTGAGAGAGTCTTTAAACCTCTTTTGTTGACCACCAGCATTACACTTTCCATTTTTGAGTTCAGAATAGAGTAGTTGCTTTGGCAGACGATAATCAGCCATCTGAACAACATGACCAGTCCAACGAAGTTGATGTTGAGTAATCGTTGCTTTGACACTGGTGATCTTTGCTTCTTCCAATACACTGGCATTAGTTTGCCTGTCTTCCCAAGTGATGTGTATTGTTTTTCGGAGACACCATTGATGGAATCTTTTGAGGAGTTGGAGATGGTGCTTATAAGTGTAAACATAAGAGTAGCATCCTGTCAACCAAGGCTTGAACCAAATGCTTAAAGATCATGGACATAAAAAATAAACAAATCCCCAGTGCCAGAAATATCATCATTAGTGTGTAAGTTCTGACATCCTTGGTGGGCCACTGAGATTAAAGCACCTGTTTATAAACTCTCATTGGACTGGAGTTAGTCCAACAAAACAGTTTGGTCAAAGAAATAAATTTGTGTTTTTTATGCCGTGTGGAGCCTTCACTCCTCAAATAGGACCTCACCAGGCCAATTTCAGTTGTGCAAACAGAATGATGTGGCAGCAGTTATTAACTAGCTATTGTCTTTATCTGGATTTACTAACTTGAGCTCACTGGAGCAGACAATAGAATAGTTGCTTGAATCAGGAGCTTGCCTGTGCAATCCTCTGCAGGTCTGCTCAGAAGTCCTAGAAAATTCAACTTCCAGGCCAACATTTATAGGATTGCAGTTTCGGTTGTGCTTTTACAGGGCCAGAATCCACAATAGAAATAAGCATTTCTTTTGACTTTGAATTGGGTTTGGGGGGCTGGCTGTACTTTTTTGCATTTTTTCCTGGTGTATATATATTAGGTAACCCCATGTATTTTTGAAACAGCTGGTTTTGCAGAAAGTTTGTTTACTCCAGTGCTTTTGAATATATAATTGTGGTAGTTGTGGTTGGATGTGGCAGGGAGTGCAAGTGTTTGTTCCTTGGAGGCTTTATGCATCCCTTTTGAAGTACAAAGTACTCTGAAATGGATATGTATTTAGTGGTGGGAAATTGTAATAGCACTTTTATGGTATTCTAGAGTGTTCAAACAATGAATTATCTCAGTGTTTTTTTTTATTATGACTCTTAAACTTTATGCTTCATAACTAGTTTCTTGATTATAACAAATGTAAAATGAGCCCCTAATCTCACCTTTTAATAATATATTTTGTCAGTAGTAAAGGTAAAGGTACCCCTGCCCGTACGGGCCAGTCTTGACAGACTCTAGGGTTGTGCGCCCATCTCACTCAAGAGGCCGGGGGCCAGCGCTGTCCGGAGACACTTCCAGGTCACGTGGCCAGCGTGACGAAGCTGCTCTGGTGAGCCAGAGCCGCCCACGGAAACGCCGTTTACCTTCCCACTAGAAAGCGGTCCCTATTTATCTACTTGAACCCGGGAGTGCTTTTGAACTGCTAGGTTGGCAGGCGCTGGGACCGAACAACGGGAGCGCACCCCGCCGCGGGGATTTGAACCACCGACCTTTCAATCGGCAAGCCCTAGGCGCTGAGGCTTTTACCCACAGCGCCACCCACGTCCCTTTGTCAGTAGTACAATCCTACTAACTGAATTGGCGCCATAAGATCTTGGGACTACTTTCTGTTGGACTACATTTACAGGGTGGCAGCTCTATCATGAAATGTCTTCCTGGCCAAGAAGAGCAGTGGTTGTTGGTAGAAAATACTGAGTTTACCTAGCACCACTCTGTTCCACACAGCCATTTCATCTGCTTGTATCAACCAAAGAGCCTTGTGTATGTGTGATGGCAAGTAGAATCATTCTCCCTGCCCGCACTTCTAAGGAAGATGATTAAGGTTGCAATCCCGCTTACCAAGGAGTAAGTCCCATGAACTCAGTGTGATGTTACCTCTGAGTAAACATGTATAAGGGTGTGTTGCCAATGCCCGCTAAATATAGGACTGGATGCTGTTTAACAGAGGTGTCACCATCTGTTGAGTAATGAGATGTAATGGTGTCCTTTTTATTTAAAAGTGAACTGATTTCCCCCCTCCTGTGCATCCTACCCCAGTTAACTTTGGTCCAGTGCCATATCTAATGTAAGCAGTGCCTATAATTCCATCATTAATTTATCCTTCTGAGTTAATGATTCCCAGCTGGCAAGCATATATTGCCTTAATTAAATCAAGCACCTTTTTGCATTTCCTGAGAGGGCAAAGCTGGACTCTTTTTCCCCCAGAGAGGGTGAGAGCACCTTGCTAAAAATGGAACATATTTTTATTTTATTTTTATGTATTAATGAATGTATTTATGAACACTTTAATAAAAATATGTAAGTTTTAATGAAAATATAAGAATAAAATTAGCAAAAAGTATCCATAAAAACATCAAGAATAGAGATGCTCTTTTGACTCGACTAATCTCTGATATAACGCTTAAGTGATACAGCTCAGACTGCCCCAGGAAGCTTCTCCACCTGCAACTCCTGTTATGTAATGGCTGTCATGTCATAGCCAATGCAATCCTATCTATGTGCACACAATTGTCTCCAGTAAAGATTCAAAGCAGTATACAGTGGTACCTTGGGTTACATACGCTTCAGGTTACAGACTCCGCTAACCCAGAAATAGTACCTCGGGTTAAGAACTTTGCTTCAGGATGAGAACAGAAATTGCGTGGTGGCGGCGCGGCAGCAGCGGGAGCCCCCATTAGCTAAAGTGGTGCTTCAGGTTAAGAACAGTTTCAGGTTAAGAACGGACCTCCGGAATGAATAAAGTACGCAACCAGAGGTACCACTGTACAGTATTGCTAATTTCCCAGATTATTGCTTTCAGTGATTATGTGTATAAGATATGCATATGTGTGCGCAGACATACTAGCATATCTGTTAACAATAAGATATTCAAGGTTCAGCTTTGGGATTGGTTATGAGTTGTACCCCTTCTATGCACCCCTTCTATGTACGTTATTGCCCAGGAAATACAATGTGGAAAACAAACAAACCCCTTACTCAACCATAACTTAATTGGGAGGTCCTCTTTGACACAAGCATAGGAGGGTTAACATCTGGCTCTTTGAGATTGTTCTATGTCAAGCAACTCGAAGTCTGAAAACTGACACTGGAAAAGAGGGAGTTTATGTGCAGCATTTTCTCCTGATGATAAAAATATGCTGCTGTCTTTTCCAGCCCCGAAGTGGTTACATTTTTGTGTGTATTAATCTAAATGCTTCTGCATGCACATGTGTCTTGTAAAGAGCTTTGGGATCCTTTAGGGTGAATGGCAGCAGACAATTGGAAAATGTTTACTGATTCTGGAGTGGGATTCCAAATAATTAGATTGAAATCTCTCTTCCTTTTGCTTTCTGGAGACTGTTAAAAGCGAGCCTTTGTCCTGAAGTAGAATTTATTGCAAAGGAAGGGATGACAGATGCCTTGAGAAGGGAGAGGAAATTGCAAGAATGAACTCTGAGCTTTTTATTTTTTCAGCTCATGTATTCACAGTAAAACTATTTTCTCTGTAGCTGACTATCTCTTTCTCAGATGAAGTTACTGAGCAAGGATGAATTAAAGGGGATGAAGTGCTACATTATCAGACTGCAATCATTTTAAGACCAGCAGAGCCACAAGGGTGATTTGTAAAGTTAGGGGATGCAGTGGCAAGTTGTCATGTAGAGTAGGTGGTATTTCGAAGAACATGAAATATCATCCAAACACAACTTGCCTGACTCTTATTTTCTTGTTCTTATCTGGAATTTGAAGAAATGGAAACTTAAAAGACAAATGGGAACTCCCTAAGACCAAGTTCTTTAAAAGAGTGCACTCTGAATCAAGCATAGACATTGCTTTGCTGCTTAAATTCTTCCGGACTAAATAGGGAGTTGTCGCAAATTAAACTTGCAAATACATCAATTTTCAAAAAGCACTCGGTCAGCCTTTTCCGAAACTTTATGTAAGTGGTTTGCTATAGAGGGATGAGCTCATATGGATTCATTGGAGCTTCTGATTAAGCGCTAAAACTTCAACTCTTTTATGTGTGGCAAGATAAAATTTCAGTGTGTCTTGTGCAACACCATTCATTGTTTAATAACTGCTGTATGTGAGAGCTTAAGATTGGACTTCCTTTAATCTTGTAAGTTATTATGTATAGCAATAATGTATTATCTTTATTAAGAGTCTGGCATCTTGTTGTAAACATCTGTGTGAAATCTATGGGAAATCAGCATTCCTTTAAATTTTGATGTTGTTGTATATTCTCAATGTACTGTTCTATTTTATTTTTTATTAGTAAGAGATGTACTTTTTTGTTCTGTTTTCTTTTTTTAATTTTCCTAAGTTTTCTTTGTGTGTCTATGTTCATTTTTAAACCAATAAAGATTGAATTTAAAAAATAATAATTTTAGATGTTGTTAACTAAAAATCTTGCTTTAATAGGCATTGATTGCTAGGAGGAACTTGTTTTAATGTGCATTGGTGGCGGGTGGCTGCTGGAAATGTAACACCTGCTTAGGGTTGAAGTTAAAGAGAAGCAATTTGGTAGTTGGAATATAGCCGTTGAAAGTAACAGAAGCCTGAATTTTGCACCTAATGATTTGCGAAAGGAACAGGGGGGGAGGCTATAAATACACGAAGGCTGGTTTTGGAGAACAGATACTTATTTGAAACATTTACAGCGTGCCTGCCTGCTTTCCCATACTCACTTTGTATATTTTAAAACAATGTAGATGAAAACAAAAGTAGATGAACAGAAAAATGCTCTACTTACTACTCTTTGCTTACAAGAAACAAAATCTTTAAAAGATGGCTTCTGGAACTTCCTTCCACACTGGGAGGTACAAAACACTGTAGTAGTTTCTTTTCAGCCATCTTACATAGTTGTGATTCGTATTTATTACTATTATTATTATTATTTATTAAATTTCTAGACCACCCTTCGCCTGAGGATGACAGGGCGGTTTGCAATATAAAAACACAAAAATATACAACACAGAAACAAAAGCAATACCTCCCACTGTTTAAAAGGCCATATATTGTTTAACCAGCCAAAGGTATGGAAGAAGAGGAATGGTTTTGCTTGGTGCCTAAAGATGTGCAACAAAGGTGCCAGGTGAACCTCCCTAGGGAGAGCATTCCCCAAGCAGGGAGCCACTGCAGAAAAGGCCCGTTCTTGTTTTGCCACACTCCATATGTCTTCTCCCGTTAGGTTCATGTTTAACTGATGGGGTATTATGGTATGAGCTGTCCTGAAGATTGCTGCCTGATTTCTCCCCTCTATTTGAGAACCCATTAGGTTGTATCCAGTGATAGACAGACTCAGAGTAAACACATTGAAATTGATGGACATGGCTTGCTTAGGTACATTAATTTCAGTGAATCTACTTTGAGTAGAATTTATTTGGCTACAACCCATTGTCGTAGTCCAGCTGCAGATATGACAAAGTACTAATGCAGAGTTGTTACTGGTAGCCTGGGTGTGGAATGAGTACACATTTTTGTTTCCAGGTGAGAACCTTGATTTACTGTTTCTACATTTTACATTTGTACAGTATGTTTGCAGACACAAAGACAACAGCTGGGAGACAAACATAAGTTGGGCTGGATTGGATGATACAGACTGATCACTCTCCTATGTGTAATGGCAGGGGGTGAGAGAGAGCACCTTATCTCGCTGCTCATGCATATACCTCAGATACCATTGTTTATCCACGTTTTAATAAAATATTCACTTATGGTCTACATGTGCAAAATTCAAAGCATACAGATTCACTTTATACAGTTGATTTCTCATATAAAATTGTGTAGTGTCTTCTGAGTTTACACTCACTGGATTTTCTGCATGCAGGCCCCATTGAAACATTTTTCCATTGCTTGGATAGCCAATGGTGTTGGAGGCAAGATAGGGACACTCCTGCTTTCCACCAGGTGTAGGGGAAAGATCTGGCTCTGTAATATCCAACCCAGCCCATAGTGGTTAAGAGACCCAGGAAGCCCTCGATTCAAATCTTCTCAACCGTGAACACACTAAGGTGGCTTTAGGCAGGCTGTTATCTGTCCGTTTCAATCTCTTCCATCTGTAATATCCTGAGGTAATTTAAGTGAAGTACTATGACCACGTGAAAATGAACTATAGAAATAAATTGTTACTGTTTTGCAGATACTTTAATGTGTATTGGCCCTAAGAAATGTTGCCTGTCTCCTCTTCACCCCCTCCCTTTACTCCCAAATTTTAGGGTGCTTGGCATCTGAACAAAATAAACTAGACAATAAAACTGAGGCACTACACTAATGATGTTACGAAGCAGGATACTAAAAATTGCTATCTCTTAGATACTCTGCTGTTAACTCTGGAAAAGTTAATTACAGTTTAGTAAATAAGTTCTTCTTGAAACTGCAAAATATCCAACTTGAGCTGACCATGGAAGTTGTTAAAACAGATTCATAATGTGACAGGTGGGGCTAGACTAATCTCAACAGTGCTAGCAGTTTATTGTCCTGACAATTGGGTGAATACTTTCATTTTGTTTCCTGCATATCTAGATTTTCAAGGCAATAGATGTCTGAAGATCGCAAATCACCCAGCTGCTAAACTCTTTTGCCCTTAATTCTTATAGGTATCTTATATCGGTCAAGATTGCAAAGAAATCCCAGCATTCCTAGGAAGAAACTATGGACGCATTGCAAAAAGACTGGATCTTAGCTTCAACTTGTTAAGGTAGGTCATGCTTTGGATTTGACCATGGAGCAACACAAATGAAGCCTTTTGCATTTTTTAAAGAAAGTATTTGTTTTACTACGTGTCATCAGTTTCTGTACTGATGTATTGTTTACCCAATTATACGAATAGTGCATTAATATAGAGCTAGTCTGTATGCAGAAAAGAGTTTATGGTTAACACTTTCTTTGGATATTTCTTTGGAAGAAGAATGAAGAGGAGATTATCAGTTGCAAGTATCATTTTGCAATGTAATGGATGCAGCTTACATTGTACAAGAAATTTGCACTATTTTTCATCTGCTTCTGCTGAAAGAAGAGATGAATGAAAATGTGTTCTCAGAACAGATCAGGAATTGCTAAGTTCTCTGAACTGTCTGAGACTTTGCTGAGTCTCTTCCAGGGTGGGATTGCTTTAGAATAATTTTTAAACTCAAGTTTCCTATTTTCAGATATGAAATGTATTTCTTGAACAAGCGTGCCAATTTACCTATCTAATTGGTTGCTGTAGCAATAGGAATGTATTGGATTACAACCAAATATAGCCTTTTAACAACAGGAGCTTAAGCTAAAAGCCATATATTCCAAATGCCTTTTGCACGGCAGAATTATGTTTGCTAAGAGATATATTTTCATATGCCTTTCTCTGTACATATGCCAGGATACAAAGTGCTATCTCTTACTTGAATGCCAGGACTACAATCCAATGCACAAATACTCTGACACAAAAACAGTTATTTACTTCTGAGTAAAATGTGTGTTTAGGAGCAAGATAATGGTGCAATCAGTGTGTTTTTTTCCCATGGAATGGATATTAAATGAGTGATCATCAGAAATAGTCATAATTTAAGACAGCATTGTAGGGCTAAAGTTGGAGAGCGTACATTACTATTCTGTCCACCTGAATGGGCTCAGTGGATTATTTTGGTGATCTACAGAATGGTATCTCCTGGATCCTAGTGTTTGCGATGAATTTCTAGTCCCTGGTTCTAGTAGAAAACCCACACTAATCAATGCTATATGTAACTTACTGGCTGCACTTTGCATGTCACAATCTTAATTCTACAAACTGTGGCTTGAACTCTACTTGCAATCCTTGTTTGGAGTTCTTGCTCAAACATCTCTTGCTGATGTGTAACAGCCAACTGGTTTAATCAAACCAGAAAATGTTCAGTTAAACTGAGCACACACAGGGAGGAAGGAACACATGAATATGGTGTTAGTTCCTGATCCTGGCAGTATTTAACCACAAATATACTTCCCCACTCCATGTTATCCCCCCGTCTTGGATAAGAAAGCCTTTAACTTAATGTATATATTGGTCACAATTCAGAGCTTATAAGTAAAGCCTTCAACTTGTTTCTATGTATACCATGTTTCCTTTTAAAGAAGGCTATTTTAAGAGAATCTGGGCTGGTTTGGATGTAACATCCCCAACTTGCTTAACCATGGTTTGGGATCATGCCTTCTCGTCATGCATCTGCTTCAGCACTGTAATCCTGATTTATGCTTTGAACAGATTTCTGTTATATCCAAAATGTGGGTTTGGTTGCAGCCTGCCCTTTCTCCCTTTCTTGGAGCTGCAGGGTTGATTGTTGGGGTTATCAATTAGCCTGCACAGAGCCCTCTGGCACATGTAGATTTTAGGTTTACTATAAATTCTATGCTTGTCCATCACCCATACTGAATAATTTACCTTTATTACCAACTTGAAGGGGAACCTGCAGCAGTAGGGAATTCCCTCCTCTTTCAGGGCTGTTATAAATGGTCAAAATGATCTGGGTTATGTTGCTTCTTTGACTCAATGGTGTTCAAATTGCACTGCTATGTCCCTGGGTGTGTCAGATGAGTGAGAGTTGATGCCAGATACGCTATGCACACATTCTGTGTATGTCAAAAAGAGGAGTGAACTCAGATCCATGCTATTCCACAAGAAACTGAGGTACATCCACCCCTTACAAGATGTGTGTCTAAATCCACATACATGTCCAGCACTCATACAAACTCCCAAGAGGTTTAGGATTTTTATTGGAGTTAAACATGTGACTGTTATGGTTATGTGTTCCTACAATTGACCTTATGCTCACAAGAAGTTCGTGCACCAGACAAATAAATAAAGATTAGTTTATTGCTTGAAATGAAAATGACAGAGTAAATGGATGCTGCTTTCAGACAGCAATGTTGCAATATAAGCGGGCAGCAAATCATATAGCATACATACCTTGATTCTGAGAGTAAAAAGTATTCCTAACCATACCAGAAGCCTAAAGAGTGGGTGTTACAATTTGCCACAGTACCCACACTAAAAGTAAAGTGAGAATGGGAGGGGGATGGTTTTTCTGTCCTGAGGTAAACAGTCTCTTCTAAGTCAGGGATCTACCATTAAAATCCTGTATTAGCCAGGCAACAGAAATATCTTGGCCACTCATCTGTTCCATGTCCAGCAAGAGTGAAAAGGAAGGTCCTGTTGGAGTTTGAGCTAATCTGGGGTTTAATTATTTCGGATCTGTGTTACCTTGTGGAGAAGAGAGAGAGGTCTTTGGGATGAGTACCGATAAGTGTCAACACCTTTATTCCTTTGTATTATTATTTCCTACAAATTGGTATCTGTTTACTATTCTGTTTACCTTGTTAAATTTGAAGGTGAAAGGACATGGCTCTAGTGAGAAATGACACCCAGTTTATATATTTCTTGAATCATGAATTCACCTTTGGAAGAAGATTATTTTGTCTATGTTGAACCCTAATCTTTCTTACAGGAGGTGAAAATTAACATTTCCTGGTAACCACATCAGACCCTGCCTAGTTTTTGCAAATGTGCTAGCAGTTTTATTGCTGTACAACAAAAGATTAGTGTGCTGATCCTGTACATTAACTACTGGGAGGTCAGTGTATTTACTCACACCTTCCTGGAAATGTTTAAGACAAGGACTGGTACAAAGGTCAAAACAGTTCATAATGAGAGTCTTTTTTGTATCAAGTTATACCAACTTCATGGATGCCATGATTTGCTTGAATGAACCATAGAAAAAGTTTGGATTGGCAAACACCATTACACCCCATCTCATCTTTCTCTGGAATCCCCTTCAGGCCAAATCTCCCTCCCCACAATTTTTGTCCTTCAGTTTCAATTCCAAGTCCTCAGACACCATTTTCCACCCGCTGTATTTGATGGGTTTTCAAGGTATAAGAACAGCCCTCCCAGTCTACCAATAGGGCTTTACAGATTTTAACTCCCTTATCCCTTTGTCACACTGTTCGTCAGTTTTGTGCCTTTTTGTGCCTTAGAGCCACCCCATATCATATTGTCCTAGTTCATTTCATCTGGCAGCTCTGCAGGTTCAAGAGAAACAAGTAAAGAGATATAACTTATTCATTTCCACAACCAACTAGAATTATTTATTTTGTTCCTAACTAGCTTCCAGTTTCTTGGCAAACTGTACTTTGACATTCTATATGAATCTGGCACACAATGGTTTCCTCACACCACAGGTTGCCTTCAAACTAGGATAAAGCACAGGTTTTTATTGTGGTTCACCACGTATGATAAATTGCTATACATGAAGAGAGGATGTTAGCCCAAGGTTCACTGATTTCCATTCAACTATACATGCTGTCATGAGCCTTGTGAAATTGTTTTGGTGGGATTGGTCAGAGGGGGATGACAAATAGGGAGAAAATGGGGAACTAGAGGAACAGGATCTTGGGAAGGGGCCCAGTATGCTACGAGATCTTAGTTTGGATCCAAGGGAGGGACCAAGCTGATTGTCAGAGGAGAGGTCTGCCCCAGTGTCACTGAACACACCAAGCATAATCACAGCTGGCTTGTGTAACCTCTGTGCTGCCTCTCACCAGTGAAGAGCCTCCCATCTTCATCAAAGTACTTGTAGAAAAATCAGTGAACCAAGCCTGTTGCCTCCTTCCCTGTCAAAAAGGGAGAGAAGATGACTGTGCCAGCCTAAACAAACTCTGCAAATACAGCCTACTTGGAGGAGTGCCTGTCTGCTTGCCCCGTCCTGTGGCTTGGGATGCCAACTGCACAAATGACTGTGTCTGCCCCACTTTTCCAAAGGAAAGCTTTGTGGGGGGGCATATCAAATGTTGGGACAATGTCTTAGCTTTTGCCTAGCCATGGACTTAAGAGAGCTGTGACAGCTGTTAACCTGAATGCTTTTTACATTGGCTTGTGTATCGAACTGACCTATACATTAAAGCCTTTGCCAAAAATGAAAGTGGTAAGCTGAGTACTGCGTTTGCTAGGATGGGCCAGGACAAATGCAGTCATTGTTGCCTGTACTTATTGTTTCTTGTGGATTTCTTGAGATAGGCTTGTGCAGCTTCTGTTGACCAAGTGGCTTCATGGTCCTTCCTAATCCTACTCACTCTTCTTTCCATCCGCCTGACTGCTGATGGAAATTAAAATAGCTTGCATTTCCCATTGTTCCAATTGGGGTTCTTTTCTGAGTAGCAATGATTATATTAATTAAGGATTTTTTGTCACCTCTCTCTCTCTCCTTTTTATGGTAATTCCTATGTGAATATAAATCTTTAAATGTAATTTTTAAAATAGCATGAAATATTATGAGAATCTGGTTTTAATGAGAGATTTCTCATGGTTCCTGGAAAATTTTAAGTAGAAAAATGTAAGGTAAAATTACTGACAGCAGCTATGCAGATTCCTCCATCTAATTATTCTAGGGGAAGTAAACAGACCTTGCTTTCAATGGAGTAGCTGAAATGAATTAGGTTGACAATCTTCTGACACATTTGCCTACTTAAAAAATTAGGAGGAGAGAAGGCAGCTGAATACGTTGAATGTTTTGATGAGCATAACAAGAAAAAAACCCTAAAATTCATTTGTATCTTGCACTAGCTATATGGGGCATATGAAATGAGCTGATAAAGGCATGAAATTCTCTCCTTTGCTGAAAAAAAATATATTTGAGAGACAAGGGGTGCAACCCAGAGAAGGTTGGGGACACTAAGTGGTCATGAGAACAGAGGCCAAGGATCCAAAAAAAATGTACTGTTAGCTCTATGTGCCCATAGCAGCTTTTGTCTTGTGTTCAAGAAATATATTGGATTCAAAGGAAATTTGGGATGTGTCCTTAGAGCAGCTGCTGTTTCAAGAGCAAACACGTTTTGAAGTGGCAAACAATTTTTGAAGTGGGAGGCCTTTACAAAAATGTCTTGTGATGTGACTCAGGGAGTTTGCAATTCAAAGACCCAAATAGTGAAAATCTGAGACTGTTTAAGGTAGATCTTTAGGTTCTACCCATAGTTTAAGTCTCATAGATCTCGGTAAATGAGACCTGATTGCTGACTGAGAGACGGAAGTATTGCTTGAACAGAAAGGAGAATTGGGAACTAAAACATACAGCTTCAAGAGGCAGATGTGAAACTATGATGCTATGAGGTTGCCAGACCTCTTTTAAGCTGCCAAAGAGTGAACAGTCATGCAGTTGGTAGGGTGCAATGCTATGGCCAATCTTCAAATGAAATATTCGAGTGTTTGGCACAATATCACTTAGTTGCCTTGAGATTCTCTAGAGAGAATCCCTAATCTATTTGTCTGCTGCCAATACCAGTAGAATTTAGGGTTGATTCCCACATGCTTTTTGGATGCCTTCATCTGCCCACCTGCAGTAAAACATGTATCTCCCATATTGGTCTCTACAGCTATAGCAGGTGCTGTAACTCTCCAATGGTTTGACCAAAAGGTGCATTCTTCCATTGTCTCCAGAGACAGACGGATGCCAACAGAACAATTGGTGACTTTCAGGTGAATGTGTGAACAGCGTGCTTTGGAAAATACTGAGTTTAAATAAACAATAGGGTGATGGGAAACTTCTGTCTGAGGTGGCTTGTCTCTGCTGCTGGTTAATCTTTTACGGCTCATTCATGCATGCAAGTCTGTCAGTGGTGGATCTGCATATCTGAACAGTTCAGAGAGACTCCTAATTTTCTCTAGGGTGTGCTCAATAATTTTAGAAGACAGCTGGAAGAAGGGTTGATGATTTTACAAGGGTGATGCCAGTCAATCCATTGTTGAGGTCAGAAGAACTCAAAACTCTCTTCACAAGGATGCACTTGTGAATGCTACTTCTGCTGAAGTGTCAGACAGCATTTGGATTCCATTTTGCAGGTACCTTCAAGCTTTTAAGATTTGCCTGGGACACCACTTACTCCATCCCTGTTACATCTCTTTGCGTGGCTTATTATTGTAGCAACAAAAGAAAGATTTAAGATAAAGCACGACATTCTCATTATAGTCCTTAAGACGAATCTTCATTCACTTTAATATGTGAGAAAAATGCACTATTGTTAAAACTTTTCTTTATGGGTACATTTATTAGGTACTGGGAATATTTTCACTGTAATTGGGTAAATCTTAATAGTAGCAATTGCATATTTATCAGTGTGAGAGGCTGTTATTAATGTAGCTGTCATGCACAAACACATTTCTGCATGAAATCCATTTAGTATGTGCATTATTCGGTCTGGAATGTCACCGGGACATCAAAGCCCCCCTTAGGCATAAGAGCCCAGTGCCCTGCTGCGGCTGCAGAAGGGGCTTGATCAATAAACGTAACATGTTAATGCGGAGCAAATAGAATAAAAGATTTTCTTTGACAAGACATGAAAAATCACCTTGTGTCAGCTGGCATGGCGATGCCATTTCAGCAGAGACACTTGCAAACTTGATCTGACAAGTAAAGAGGAGAGATGATGGTTATAAGGTGCTTTTGTTTCAAACTTCTTTTTTGACCTGTCAGGCTTTGAAGGAGCCTGAATGGCCCTTTTTTTGTCATGTGAAAATTGTAGTCTTAGGCAGTTATGAAGCAGTTATCTCTTCTCAAATTGTGAATGCTGCTGTTTAATTGATTCACTTAGCATTTGAAACTGTCACGCATTAATAATTGCTAAATCCTGTAGGTACTCTCTGATGTGTCATGCTTAAATGTGTAGTTATCAGAAAATTAATATCCTTAATGAACCAGCGCTTTAGACTAGCATTGCATGAAATTCTCCTTTGCCCTTTCATTTGCTGAATGTATACCAGCCAGTTTTCAGAGTGAACCCCTCCTGGAGGATGGTGCATTCTTTTTGATGCCCGACAATTGCCAGATTTGCTTTGGGTACACAGTGTGCTAAATGACAAATACAGTAATTATACTGGAGTTAGTAATTAACATAATTATAGTCAATTATGACAAATACAGTGCAGAGCTAAATAAATGAGAGGGGGGAGAAATTAGCAAGCTAATTGATTTATCTTGTTCGGTGTTTGCAACTGGCAGTTGTAGCCTTCCCCCCCCCCCCTCTTTGGGAAATAAAGTGATGTTTACACATACTGGATCTTGTTGCAAAGCCGTTCTGTCTTGCAACTCTTCTGCATACTTTTCTAGATTTTTTTTTAAAGACTGAAACTTGGGAGGGAGAATTTCCTCCACCTTACTTAATACTGAGGTGTTTTTTTATTGCCTAAAACTAACCCGTTGAATTTGGTGCATGTAATTTTATTTTTCTTAAACAGATTTGCCTTTGCTTATCCACCCATATAGATTTTGTTTCTGCCGTAAAGTATTTGAAGCTTATTGTAATTCTCTTCCCTGTGGCTTGTTCGCACAGATTGCGTCAAGTAACTAACGAACTTGTACAATTTACAAGACGCACCAGACCACAAGACACACCTAGTTTTTGGAGGAGGAAAACAAGGAAAAAAATATTCTGAATCTCAGAAGCTAGAACAGCAAGAGGGATCGCTGCGCAGTGAAAGCAGCGATCCCTCTTGCTGTTCTGGCTTCTGTGATAGCTGCGCAGGCTGCATTCGCTCCATAAGACGCACACACATTTCCCCTTACTTTTTAGGAGGGAAAAAGTGAGTCTTATAGAGCAAAAAATACGGTAGTTTGTTGTTCTAAAATCATCCAATATGAGATGCTTGCCTGTATTTCTCACTTGAATCAGAAGCTGTTCTGATGAAAACTCTGATAGAAATTTCAGAGGGTGCTAACACTTTCTTGTGTTTAAGTATGGATTTATTTCAAACAGTTTAGAAAAATGGGGTCTGGAATGAAAAAATCCTACGCATGATTTTCTGCATGTTGATAGGAGCTTTCCAGCTCTCTCTTCCTGGTGGCATCTTATAACTCCCCTGTCCCTGAAAAAAATGGGCCTTTTGTATCAGCACTCCTTAAAGTGTGAAGGGCTACTGTCAGTATTATAAACGAGTAACCGAAGTACTGCCTGGAAGTAACCTGTATAGGCAGGTCCCTCTAGAATTCAACCAGGAGCTATATTACACACACAGAGAGAGAGAAGAGACAGTGTGGTGTAGTGGTTAGGGGGTCAGACAAAGAGCTGGGAGACCAGGGCTGCATCTAGACACATCAAAGAAGTGTTTCAGTTAAATGTGTTTTAAACTTTGAGAAAATTGCATTGGCAAAAATGGAACTCCACAGCGCCATCTGGTGTTACAGTGTTATAATGCATATACAACACATATAAAACACTTTTTTTTTAACCAATCTAGCTGAGTCCCAGGATTCAAATCCGCATTTGGCCATGAAGATTGCTAGGTGACTTATGGCCAGTCTCCGCCCCTCAGCCTAATGTACCTCACAACATTGTGGGGTTTAAATGAAGAGGAGGAGAAAACTATGTATGTCACCTTCAGCACCTTGCAGAAAAAGGTGGGATATAAATACAAACAAATAAACAAACATTTATTCTGCCCTTTTTTCTAAGGTTGCCCAGTAAAGTAGTAAAACAATAACATTAGAAACACACTTAAAGCATTTTAAAACAATAACATCTAAAAACAGTCAATGTTTTTGGCTCTATCAACTTGGGATGGGAAAAGCTTTTGATTTCTCATTTTTTTTCTAGCCAAATGCTCAGTTTTCCCCATTTTTGCATCAATTTGCAAAATTTTCTTTCAAAAAATCTGCACATTTTCCCTAATCCAGGCATTTTTCTAGCATACTGTATGTGTTGGTGTGTGTAAATGCATATCTCTGTGTTCAAATATTTCAGATGCAGAAGAGAACTTTGAGTTTCAAAGGATAAATGTTTTGGTTTTCTTATTGGTTCAGGAATTGCAGAATAGGTAGGGTTCATGTTAAAATGTGACCTGAAAGAATTTCTCTTCCATCCCTAGTATATGCAGAAGGAGGAGATTGAAAAGGCGCAGATATTTTTCTAGAACAGCAAGGGATAACTCTGAAATCAAATGTGACAAGGGTACTGGTCCAGACACACTCAAACGCTCTCTCTAAAATCACCATTCAAGATGCTGACACAGTAAAGAATGATAAGAGGAGCAGGAAACTGCTACATCATGAAAGCCTTTGTCTTTTACTCTGTACTTTGCTCCCCCTGCTTGGTGCTAAAGAAGTACCCAATGTGCTGCAAAAAGGAGGTGGCAACCTTGGTAACATTGCAGGCACAATACAATTTGGGTTGCTATTTTTGTGTGTGTTAGCCATGCTGAAAAGAGCCACTCTGATGTCACTCTGTCTATTACGTGAAGTGGCGCAGACGATTGTCATAGAGCAAAATGAGGAAAACCTGATTATCATGACAGCATCAAAGACCAGTGCATTTTTTTCCAGGCTGAGGAGCCAGTGTGTCAGATTAGACATGCATATATAGTAATTATGCTGTCATCCAGGTCATAGTTAATATAGGTTTGTAATTCAAGTTAGAGTCTCTTTCAGTGAAGAGACACTGACAACCAGGGGAGGCTTGTGCTTTGAGTTTTTGTGGTTGGTTTCCATTATGTGGTCAGTTGGTGGCTGAGCAGTTATTTTTGTCTTGGTTGCTCTTATTTCAGTGTTATTTTGGCAATAGTGAGAGGACTCCTGGCCAAGATCTTGGTTTATGCTATGATGCCTTCTTGCATTTCTCCTCCTTGCTAATTCCTTTCTCAGCTTGTGAACAAAAGACAAGAGAATTGTTAGGAAAACATGTTTAAAAAGCAGTTGATAGATTTTGTGCTATACTGAAATGTCTATGTCAATGGAAAAACTTTTAGCCTGAATTCAACCGTTCAGTTTGGATTTCTTGACTGCACTGACATGCAATTTGATTTTAAATGCTGCATTTAAAGCTCTCTGGGGTTAAGCTGCTTGAGGACTGATTTGGCATGGGGAAATGGCACTGTGCCCCCTTCCCCATCTGCCACCTCTTCACTCCTGATTGCCTTCACCAGAAGAGGGTTTTCGTTATTTAAAGGGGGCCATTGAACCATCATTTAACATATTCATATGTAGTGTGCAGTTTATAATTTCTGGTAACATGCTTGTCAGATATATGTGATATTGTTGATCTTCAAACTATAAGCACTCTGCTTGTTTGAGGCTTGTACACTGAATGTTGTTGTTATAACACTATATTACCAGTTCTTCACCTAAGGCCTCAGGGCAGGTTACAACCATTAAAACGTGAGATGTGCTGTACAGTGGTACCTCGGGTTAAGTACTTAATTCATTCCAGAGGTGCGTTCTTAACCTGAAACTGTTCTTAACCTGAAGCACCACTTTAGCTAAAGGGGCCTCCTGCTGCTGCTGCGCCGCCGCTGAACGATTTCTGTTCTTATCCTGAAGCAAAATTCTTAACCCGAGGTACTATTTCTGGGTTAGCAGAGTCTGAAGCGTATGTAACCTGAAGCGTATGTAACCCGAGGTACCACTGTGTGTGTGTGTGTGTGTGTGTGTGTGTGTGTGTGTATATATATATATATATATATATATGCAGGTTTTGGTGTCCTCGGGTGTCTTCCCGTGTAAAAGTTGGGGTGTCTAGGCGACGTTTCGACGAGGTCTCACTCGTCATCTTCAGGCTGGTGCTTTCGGCTTCTTGTTACTGGAACAGAGCTCTGTTCCAGTAACAAGAAGCCGAAAGCACCAGCCTGAAGATGACGAGTGAGACCTCGTCGAAACGTCGCCTAGACACCCCAACTTTTACACGGGAAGACACCCGAGGACACCAAAACCTGCATTCCTGTACCCGTGAAAATCTACGAAAGCATATATATATATATATATATATACCTAGACAAAAAAGGGCAGTTCCATCACAGCTGTCAACCCAACATTGGTGTCAAAGGTAAACTAGAGGAAAGCATTATAAATGATCCAGCACAGAAGACCAAGCCTTGCTTACAGAGGATCAGTATGGTTTTTTTAAAAAGGAAGTATCAGGTCTCCAACTTAGAGTATTTTAAGGGTGGTATGCAAACATGTAGAGTAGCTATAAAGTCACTGTGAAAGTAATTGAATGTTACACTAAGGTGATTATTCTGTCAGGACAAGCATTTTAGCTTCCCAAACAGAATGGTCCACCCTCTTCTTCTGCTGTGTGCTGTTCTGAGGGTATCCTGACCACTCCCAGCAGAGCCAATTTCAGGGGGTGCACAGAGAAAGGAGAGGAAGAGTGCAGGGTTTCTGCTGACAGGATTCATTAGCTGAATTCTCCCCAAATACTTGAATTTTCAAAAAGCCTTTGACATAGTCTAGGCATAGGCAAACTCGGCCCTCCAGATGTTTTGGAACTACAACTCCCATCATCCCTGACCACTGCTCCTGTTAGCTAAGGATGATGGGAGTTGTAGTCCCAAAACATTTGGAGGGTTGAGTTTGCCTATGCCTGACATAATCAGTTGGCAAAAGTTTCAAAAAAAGGAAAAATGTTTTTTTCAGTAGTCATCGGATAAAATAGGACCTAACTGCTCATCAGAGAAAGGTAGCAATAAACATTAGTTTTCACAATGTCTAGAAGCAGTTAGTGTGGTCTCTCAAATATCTTTATTTGGATGGCTTGCATTTAACATTCATAGATGGTCAGGATTGGGGGTGAATAGTAAGTAGACTAACTTAATCAATGACCCCCAAACTATTCAAGATGGCATCATTTCAAGCAGCCTGTGAGGAGCTTCAGAATGATCTCTTCTGGATGAACAGATATAAAAATGCCATATATATTTCAGTGGAAGTTAGTGCAAAGAACAGCAAATTCCAACTTCACATTGTGCTTCAAAAACAAAACTTTACTGGGAACTACGTCTCTTTTCTGGCTTGCTCTACAATCTAAGAAAGAACTCTGTAATGTTACATTTACTACCTCAACATTGTCAAGATAACAGATAATTGGGTTTGCATGGCAGTTGGATTACTAAGAGTTCGTCTGCTGAATTTGTTTATCAACAAGGTTGTGTAAATTTGAAGTGTAAATATGTGTGAAATTTTTATTTTTATTTTTTCATGGATTATTCACATAGTTGAAAAGTGACATTGTATATCCTGGTACTTTTCACCAAAAACAGCGGTGAAATTTTCAAAAGGGCATGATTTTCTGGTGTCCCCCCCTCCCACGCCCCAACTGTGTGTTACTTTGGATCCTAGCATCTGTGCACATTGCACACAATTAATACAAGGGCTCTTCCTGAATGTCAAACATGCACACATATATCTCTTGTTAAAGAAAATTAAAATTGAACCCTTTCCTGAATTAGGAAGATGTGACTTATTTGTATAGGGTTCACTTTACAAGGGTTTAGCTTACTCATGCACGTCTAGTTCCTCATTCAAAGCTCTGATCAGCTTTCTACTGTGCTGGCTATTGCTCAACAAACTAAGATTAATTGTGTAACATCGTTTGCAACAAAGGCACAGCTTCTTCTTGCAAATCTGCCATAACTATTCAGAAGCCTGTTGCTGTTTTCAAGACACTTACCTGCAGCTGCAAATATATACTGCCAGCTTTACTCTTGAAAATGAAAATTGCCAATATTAGTTGTGTGTGCCCATGGTTGCAACGTGTGTGTGTGTGTGTGTGTGTGTGTGTAATGAGAACAGCCTGTCTAAATGAAGTTAAGCTGGAAATAGTAATTTGCTCTATAGGACACTGAGTATCATAATAAATTAAAATTTGCACACATCCCAATCTGTAGCTTAGAGCTATTCATCTCTCTTTTTATGGCTGTGTAGTTAAGAGTTCTTAAATTAAAAGTGCATTAACCTTTTTGCGTTTTTGCTAACATTTTTGACTCTGCATCAGTCTTCCTCCCTGCTTCCTTAATTAAAAGCTGAAGTGAAACATCAGTTGCAATGGAGTGAAAAAGCAACACAAACACATTCACATAGTATTAGGAATAACTTATAACAAACAAACCAAAACACCCACATCTTCTATGGAACTCAGGATGACATACATGCACCAGTCTCCTTTTATTCTTAAATTAACCCTGTGAAAAGTTAAGGTGTGTAATGTAAGCTTCATGTTTTTTCTAAGAACGCTTCCATATTGCAGCACTTCAAAAATTTAGTCTGGAGTTGCCATGCTGTATTCACCAACTGTTTACAGGGCAAGCCACATGATGCCATGATCCATTAATTGTTGTCCTGTATTTTCCCTTTGGGACGCGGGTGGCGCTGTGGGTTAAAGCCTCAGCACCTAGGACTTGCCGATCGAAAGGTCGGCGGTTCGAATCCCCGCGGCGGGGTGCGCTCCCTTCGCTTGGTCCCAGCGCCTGCCAACCTAGCAGTTCGAAAGCACCCCCGGGTGCAAGTAGATAAATAGGGACCGCTTACTGGCGGGAAGGTAAACGGCGTTTCCGTGTGCGGCTCTGGCTCGCCGGAGCAGCGATGTCACACTGGCCACGTGACCCGGAAGTGTCTGCGGACAGCGCTGGCCCCCGGCCTCTTAAGTGAGATGGGCGCACAACCCTAGAGTCTGTCAAGACTGGCCCATACGGGCAGGGGTACCTTTACCTTTACCTTTATTTTCCCTTTAGTTCTTTTATTTTATTTTTTTACCACAGATAGTTCAACTTTTTTTGAGAGAGACTGAAGACTAGTGTAGTTCCCACAGGTGTAAATTCCTACAACATTGCTCCTTCGTCTTTAAAAAAAAAGGGGGGGGGTTGTTATGGACAGTGACATAATCAGAGAAGTGAACTTATTGCAGCTCAGAGCACACTCAAACTATGGAGTTGGCACCAATTTACCACCTTGTTTTATTTTAAGTCAATCTTTTAGTGCTAACAGACTTTCCCAGCTATATTGTTTTTACAAGAGTGAAATAGCTATTAAAGGGTTGTAGTGTTATAACGTTCTTGTTGAGGAAAAAAACTTCTCAGGTCATGGCCTTTAAGCATCTTGACTGGAGAGGTTTTATCATCATTTTGAAAAGAATAGTATTACAGTGTTAGTAAAGGTAAAGGTAAAGGTAAAGGGACCCCTGACCATTAGGTCCAGTTGTGGCCGACTCTGGGGTTGCGGCGCTCATCTCACTTTATTGGCCAAGGGAGCCGGCATGCAGCTTCCAGATCATGTGGCCAGCATGACTAAGCCGCTTCTGGCGAACCAGAGCAGTGCATGGAAACACCGTTTACCTTCCCGCCGGAGCGGTACTTATTTATCTACTTGCACTTTGATGTGCTTTCGAACTGCTAGGTTGGCAGGAGCAGGGACTGAGCAATGGGAGCTCACCCTAATATTTCAATATTTTAAAACTATATGCTGGAGGAGATTCTTGAGAGTCCCATGGACTGCAAGAAGATCAAACCTATCCATTCTGAAGGAAATCAGCCCTGAGTGCTCACTGTAAGGACAGATCCTGAAGCTGAGGCTCCAATACTTTGGCCACATCATGAGAAGAGAAGACTCCCTGGAAAAGACCCTGATGTTGGGAAAGATTGAGGGCACAAGGAGAAAGGGGATGACAGAGGACGAGATGGTTGGACAGTGTCCCCAAAGCTACCAGCATAAGTTTGACCAAACTGCGGGAGGCAGTGGAAGACAGGAGTGCCTGGCATGCTCTGGTCCATGGTGTCACGAAGAGTCGGACACGACTAAACAACAACAACTGGAAGAGTGTTTTAGTGCTAATTAAAGCACCAAGAAGTGAATCAGGTGATAAATTGGTAGCAGCTGCAAACATCATAGTGAATGTGTGCTGAGCTTAAAATGGCTGCTTATGTGAATTGGACCTTCACCACTCACATCAGCTACGACATTGGCTGAACATAACAGAGTGAAGAGACGTATACAAAAAGTGCAGAATGCCCAGTGGTTTGGAAAGTTGATCACAGTGTACTTGTTACCTACAGTGGAAAAGCAGTGATTAGTGAAAGGAACCACCTACCTGAAAGCTGCTGAAATCTGACATTCTATCCACTGACTGAGCCATGCTAACTGTAGTGGGATTTGAACACCTGCTCCTGAAGAGGCTCTGTTTCAAGTAGCGTGGGGTGGGAAACACTGCAGAAGAAGAAGAGGAAAGTATCAAAAAATTGTAAGAGTGATGGAGGTCCTGGAGTAACTTCATGGTAACGCCATACCAACAGAAGAACAAAACTGATTTTGGTGATCTTGGGGAAGATATGCATAATAAGTATATTCATATTCTGCCGTAGAGAACTGGTACCACATTGCTTCATCAGTGAAAGCATTGTGCTAGACCAGGACATTAGAGCCTTACTGAATCAGAGTAAGAATCCATGTAGTCAAGTACTGAAAGTGACCAGCCAGTTGCTTCCATGAAGTCAGTGAGTGGAGCATGAAAACACTGGCTCTCTCCCATTGGCCATCCTCTAGCATCTGGTATTCAGGTGCATACCAGTGGTTCTATTTAGCCGTTATTGAAAATAGTTTGTGATTGACCTGACCTCCATGAATCTGTGTGCCACTTCTTAAAAGGGAACAATATAGCATGGTACAATATCTGGGCATGAGGCACAGAGTTGCACATGGATTTATTCTGTTACCAATTCAAATCCTTAGTGGTAATGTTTCGGATAATGTATGTAGTACAGGTGACCAAAGTGGTTATCGAGCTCTGCAGAGTGGCTCCACTGACAAAACTGCACTTAGTTTAAAAGTGTATGCATTGCTGGACCTCTCTCAGACACATAATCATTCTTTCCCTTAAATTCTGAACAGCGAGTGAAAGAGTTAAGCCAAGCAGCCAGAAACCACTTTCAGCTTTTATACTTTGCAGATACAACCTTTTAAGCTTACCTACATTTTTACCTGCGGATGGCAATCGTTTTGCATTTTAATGACAAATCAAGTACGCTAACTTGCATTTGAAACGAAAGTGCCTTAAATGTCTCTGGCTGTCAGAATGAGATGTTAGGAGCTTGATGAAAAGAGAACAAAGAAGACAAAGTATGAAGCTGAGATACAGTGGAAAATGAAATAAAACCGTGTATGGCCTGTCAGGGGTGTCAGTTGATATTCCTATCTAAAGCACATTATAGTATTACTTTGCAGCTCATAGCTTACTCATCTGTCTTTTTTAATTCATCACTTTCTAGCCCACATCTTTTAAGTCCCATGTGTCAACAATGGGAGAAATCTGTTAATTGACAAATGAGTGTCACAAATGTGAATTGGTGCCTTTACATCAGAGGCAGGTAGTCTCTGTTGTTTTTTTCCTGTCGGGTCTATTATTGGCATAAGCCAGCGTAAGACATCTGTCTTTGCCAGAATGAGAGATGACAGCCAAAGAAGGCCTGTCATTGTTTTAGAGCATGCTCATTCTGGTGAGATACTGTAGAAAGATAAAATGTCAGTTTAAAGGAATATGAAAAACTATCTTCAGGAAGTCCTTAAATTACTTGGAGAAAGGGGTCTGGGAATTGGTGCCAGAATTGAAATTTGAATATTTCAACTTGCATCTATCACATCTATTTAACAATATTTTTTTTCCTGAGTAGCTAAATCAGTTTATAAGGCATTTAGGAAAATGTAATGTTGCATTGGCATAATTAGCTTTATAGGATCGGAGGGAACCTTTGCAGATTCCTGTTTGTTACAAGCTCATTTATTATCAGACATATATAGAATCATCCCAATGCAGACATGCTTTGAAGCATTTTTTCCTGTTGATTTGCATCTATTTTTTTAAATTGCCTCTTCTGCAATTTCTTGTCCTATTATTCGTCAATTTGACATTGAAATATAATATAATGAAGCTTAAAAAATAACGGCTAGAGACCTGGTTGCATGCTGATACAACAATTAAGAGGAAGAAGAAACAGTTAATTTTGTTTCTTTAGTGCATGAAAGTTATCAAAATACATAATATTTGTTGCCATGTTAGTTTTTTCAGCTAAAATATAAAGTATTGCAGCACCTTAAAAACAAACAAATTTATTAAGGTTTTGTAGACTAGAGGCCACTTCATCATATGCATGAAATATTACCCTCAAATCCTGATTACACACCACACGCCACCACTCACGGTTTGGAGGGTGAGGTTGTAAACCTGGTTGTAAACCAGGAGGTCAGAGTGAAAAGAAATACAGTACAGACTGTACATAGTGGCATTGGAAAGCTAATCAATGCCTATAGTGTGATTAAAAACCCGTTAGCCTGATTCAAACCACAGGTGATAGAATTGAACTTCTGGATTCATTGTAATTTAGCAATTTCACATTGCACTCTCGCTTTTCAAATCCCTTTCTTTTAAAATAGCCACCTTTAGGTTAGGGGCAAAGTTGGCCTTTCAGAGACTGAACTCTCCCACTGTTTTTTTGTTTTTTGTTTTTAATATTGCCAGTTGTGATGTAAGATTTATGTCCATTTCCCCCCTATATAGAACACAAGTGTTATAGCATATAACACCCTTGAATATGAGCAGGTGAATGAACTCTTGATGCTATGGTTTATGCTACTAAGTCCACTGATATTGTTGCCTGAGCAACTATGGGGACAGAGTTGGCATCTGGACTTGTGGAAACCAGAAAAGCATCTGAATGAACAAGGAAATGAACAGGAGGGTCACCTAAGAAGGTAGACAGGAAGTAACAGGGTTATGTACCTTTTGATCAAAAGGTGATAATTGTCTTCTCAGTAAACTGGGAACCAATGCTTCTCAATAAGAAGGGGTTATTTCTGGATTGTACGGGAGTTGGAAGGTTATTAATGGAGGGACCACCGAAGGCATACAGAATACATCTGCACATACAACTATGACAGAGTTGCTTGCTTTTGTGCTGAAAAGGTGGATTTGGATTTTGTAGTGTAAAAGTAAGAAATGGTCAACTTGGATGACAGGCTTAAAAGTAAGACTTGCAAGTAAACACAAATGCTACAAATAAATAAATTTCTGTGCCTGTCATTTTATTTTATTTTTTTGTAAGTAAAGAAGCCCTTGGTTGGGGGTGTTAATTAACAACATTTAAATTGTGGTGGATTCCATTTTCTTCTGGTTGAGTTCTTGGTACAAAACAGGACCAGCAAATGGCAAAACTAGATGCCTAAGGGAGGAGGAAGGCTAGAGTGACTTAAGATGTGATGGATGAATGAATGTGATGGCTCTTCTATGCCGTAGCAGTAGGAAGTACAGAAACATGTGGACTGTTACAGGTGTTAGTTAGCTGATCAATGCCATGATGTTTTGTGAATGGTCACTGAAATTACAGTTTTTTACATACATTTAAGCTTCTATATAATTATAATGGTCTTTTGCTTTGACATCAATGCTTATAGTTTTTTTTAAAAAATACTTCTGTTTGTATATAATCTGCCAATTTTAGGAGAACACTTTATGCATCTGATTATTTGGATTCTACTAATGAACTCATGCCATGATAAATATGTTGTGCTTTAAGGTGCCTCAAGACTGTTTTTTGCTACAACAGACTAACACCCTACTTCTTTGTAATTTGGTTCCTTACACATATAAGTTTTCCACAATGGTTGGATCTGAATGATCTTTCCTAGCTTCGTAAACCATGGTTTATTAAGTCAAGAGTGAGCATTGAGGCTGACCATTCCTCCTTTGCCTCATCACATACCAGTTTTGTTTGCTCCTGGCTTAATACAAACCAGAGTTCCCTGTTAAGCGCAAACCATGCAAATTTTCCTGCTCTGTTAGCTGACATTAAGCCAGAGTTCTCCGGTTTGGACAAAACAGTGAACCCTGGTTTGCATTAAGCCAGGAATGAAACATCATAGCTAGCATGCGAAGCAAGGAATGCCTGATCCCAAAGCTCATTCTCAGCTTCATAAAGCTTATGAAGCTAGGAAAGATAATCCAGTAACAGCCAGAATTATCATTTTGGATCTCCCATATGCTTCTGAGTTTAAAGCAATATGTAATTTATTACACTTTTAAACTTGCAGATATATGTGTGGTTTCAATAGATTCTTGCTAATTAATATGGAAGCCAGTAAAAAATTCTAGTCCTATGTGAAACCAAAGGACTTTCTGAACAAGCATGTTTTCAAAAGCGAGCAGAGGTGCACATTGGTTGAAGTTTCCTCCTCTGGTAAGAGAATTCAAGCTTGCTAGAGGAATGGGCCCATTAATGCGAATCTTGATTCTAGGGAAGACAACAGCAGTGGGTGTTGAAGAGAGAACCATGAGATAGATGTGCAAAACCACAGTTACACATAAAGGATGTCCAAAGACACACCTTCATAGTTAACAAGAGAGTGCCCACTGCCCACACATCCCTCAAACTAACACAACCACCTGTTGTGCCCATTTTGCAGGTGCACATTCAGTGTTTAGTGAGAAATGAGCCCTACACGTGTACAGCTCCTCCACCTGATTGGAAACTCCAGTAAATCAGTTTCTGATCAGCTGGAGCCCTATTCAGCTGCATGCACTTGCAGTCACTCCTCACTACCACTGAATGTGCGATGTGCGGGGCATGGCCAATGGGCACTTTCATAAGCATAGTACAGCTGGATCAGACTAAACGCCTGGCTAGTCCAGCGTCCTGTTTCTGACAGCAACCAATTTAGGGGAAGTCCTTTTACCATCTTGTTCATTCGTTCATTCATTCAGTTTATGAGTGAGGGACTTCTTTTGAACCATACTTGAATTGGATTAGCTTTGAGGGTGAGAACTAAAGATCTAAATCCAAGGTCTTTGTAGAAAATCTGAGTTCTGAAGACGGATCTGGAGGAGGCAACCATGAAATACATGTTCAGGAATAAGGTACCAGACATAAGTGACAGCAAGAATCAATTGTAAGAACAGACCTTCGTATGGCTGTGGATTATAAATTGCCATTCTAAATATCACAGGCAGGGATATATCAGGAAAACGCAGAAATATGAGGCCCATGGGAATTTATGAAGGTAAGGGCCAGGAATTTATACTGGTGGTGAGATGGTGGGGATGAAACAGGAAGAGGGGTATTTAAAGAGAGGTATTGCATTGTTTGAGTATCAAGTGATATGTTGCAAAATTGATTCCAAAGTATTTTGGGCTGATGACTACATAAGATTATGCAAGTGGAGTGGTCAGTACAGGACAAGAACTACCAAAAATAAGTACAATGACTATGTGTAAACTCTCTTGTTGCACTTTGCCAGCTGTCATAAAGAAATGGTAACAGAAGGCAAATTTATTGGGTACTATTTAGAAACATGTTGGTGGTAATAGCTGAAGCTCTGATTTCAATTATCACCTACTAAATCTAGGCTTAATGTAATGTATTTGTAGGCATCTTGAATGGGCTTGACATCACGTTTCAAAAATTTGAGACTGCATTGTGCTTTTTTTATTTTAATGCTTTGTTGGCTGCTGCCTTTCACTTTTTATTCCTTCACATCTGGCGCATGGCAAGACTATCCCACACAAACAGTAAAAAAAAGGTGTTCTTTAGGTTTTACTTTTCTGCTTTCTTTTTTTAAAAAAGTCCTCCCTATGTAGAGAAACATTTGTTTTTAGTGCTGGCAAGAAAAATACTTTTTGAAAGAGCTGTCTCAGACCTATTGCTCTGAAACTCCACATTTTGATTTCCAGCTAGTGTCATGGCAATACTGGAATTTATGGAGAGGACACTTGAACTGAAATCATGTCCTTCAGTGTTGGTACAGAGGACAGATTGTTCAAAGTAATTGTTTTTGAAACTTCAGAACTTATACCAAATCCATTTGGGGGCAGACAGAAAGAGTTGCTACTTGGATAATGCTGTTGTGGTTCGACACATTTGAATCTTTCTAAAGCTTTGAACTTATGGAATGAAGACGTTTCACACATCTTTATTGCCTCAAAACAGCACTGAGTTCTAATACTGTGCATTCAGAAACTGCAAGGTTGCTTCTCCACATGCACTGAAACACTTTGGGCTTCTTTTTCCCATGGCAACCTCTTCTGACCCTGTAGATCCTTCATGAGTGAAAGTTTGATAGCATTCAAGGATATGCATCCAGAAGTAGAAACGAAATGAAACATAAAAAGCAGAGTAGGGATGGAAAGATCTGTCTATTTTGGTTCTCTCCGTTTTTCATTTTTGCAATCTTAACTTAAGTTCCCTGCATTTAGCATTTAGCAGCAATTTGTGCAATAATAATAATTATATCAGTATTTTAGTGCAAATTTCTCAAAATAAACAGATTTTTATATGTGGCTTTGACTAAGGCACATGTTTTTGCAAGGAAATTTCCCTAATATAATGCATTTTTATATGTTTTCACTAGTATCTTCATTTTTATTCACACTTCCCACTACTATTTGTAAATTTTGTTGGGTTAGAGAACTACATCTCAAAATTCAGCTAAGTGTGGATTTTGAAGGATAGCTGTATTTCAGTTTGCATGTTTTGGAAAGTGTGAATTATATAGATTTGGCTTTAATTGCTTACCAAATTAAATTTCTCCTCTATCCCCAGTCCCGAATGCATCTGGATACACTTTAGTTGCATATAACATAATAGAGTGCATGCTAAATTTACTAAATTTATTTGCATATAACATAATAGAGTGCATGCTAAAACAAGACTTGAAGTTGGGGGGGGGGGTTGACTATAGGGATTTTAAAGTTTTTTCCCTTTGCTATTTCCCTTTTTGTGCTCCAAGTCCTTTGAAAATGTTAATCTCAAAAGCAAATTATATTTTTGCATTGCATTGATGGAGAGGTTTTGAATGTTTTCAGACATGCCTTAGTTGTGTAATTCTTCAAACAGTGCCTCCTTGTCAATTGCCATGGTAGGAAGTGAGCAACAAGTGGGTTTAAATATCTAATCATACTGTAGCAATAAATCACAAATTCCTGTTGATATAATTCATTGCTTGTGAGAAGATATTTAGGGGACAAAAATTATCCAGGCCTATCCTACAAGAGCGAAAACAAAATTGTGTTCCACAATTTTCCACAAAATTAGCTCACAATTTTTGGAGTATATTTTCAGCATGTGATAATAATTGGCAAATCTTTGTTGTCTGGCAGCATGTAGCAAACAAAGATTCTGCAGTGGAAGCAGCCAACAAAATTTGACAATATTTGACAGTTTGCAGACAATAGCAAATAGTATTTGGCAGAATACGCCATTTAATTCAGTGAGGGTGAGTTTTGAACATTGTCAGATTTCAATATCAAGATCAGAGACTTTTGAAAACTTAAATTTCAAAATTTTGTGAGTTGTTTTTTCTGGTCCTAAACGTTAAACATTTAAGGGAATTCTTTTTGCTGTTGCTGAACACTTGATTTGGAATAATATATTATAACAATGGCTGTGTTTAATTCCCAGTCATTATTACATGAAACAAAATCTTTTTATAAATGTACATTAAGTGAGTTAATAAGGACTGTGGTACAGAGGCTGTCCTATATATAAGGAAGCCCTTTGTTTCTTGCTTTTGGTGCAAACACTGATTTCCCCCTTTCCCCCTTCTTGATTGTGTATGCAACTCTTCATTCTCTTCTCATTGAATTTTTCTGCTTTACTTGACTAGGAACATTAATTTATATGTTATAATAATTTCCTATGAATTAAAGTGGAACTTTAAAAAGGGTCTTTTATGGGAAGGACACATGCATTTTGCATATGAGGCCCCAGACTGATTTTTTTATGTGTCTTGGTCTCCAGATGCAGGACTGGAAAGGAACTTTGCCCCAGAACATAGAAAATTATATTATGCATTGTCATATGACCAGAATATTCCATTTCAGTTTTCACTAAGGACTGAGATATAATCATATAATGTGTGTTTGTGTGTGTGTGTGTGTGTGTGTGTGCATGTGCACGTGCACGTGTGTGTGCGCGCGCACACACACACACACACACACACGGCTCTGCAACAAAATGTGTCAATGCGGAATCCCTCCTCCTCAGTTCCACTGCCACCAGTCAGTGAGCACTTCATGTTCTCTGAGTAAGCTTTGTCTTCCTTGGATTCCCTCCTCCTTTTTTGTTTTTTCTCCAATTTGGGTTTGTTGGGGGGTGGGAGGGAGGGATGGAAGCGCTTGTGCCCAGTCCAAGCTCTGTTAATTTCTTTAATTTCTCCACTGAAGTTTGCGGGCAGTTCTCTCTCTCTCTCTCTCTCTCTCTCTCTCTCTCTCTCTCTCTCTCTCTCTCTCGTGTGTAGTTTCTCTGTCCAATTCTAGTCATTTTATTCTACTCCCCCCTCTTTCCAGCCTGCCAGTGCTCCTCACCCCTGCAGATGTGTTGTGCTCCTTTGTACATTGGAGCACCCCAGATCTGCTTGTTCAGTGTTTCTCTTTTGTGTGTTGGTGGTACAGTTCTGGCTAACATTATCAGGAGCACATGAAGATTTGAGTAGCTATTGACATATATAAGTTGGCCAGTGTACCTGACTTTGTAGGGGTGACTCTTCATAGCCTTCATATCTACAAAGCATTTTTACCTACCAGCAAAATTCAAACAGATGAAACAGTAGAGTGAGATAAGCCAATTTCTGACATTCCATTACACTCCCAAGTGTGACCAAGAACTGAAGCTCAGGATGGCATGATACAGATTTAGGGGAAGTCTGGATTCTCAAGCTGGGATCACCAGAGGGAGACAGTAGGTTTTACCTCTATCCTGGTGCTGTCCCTGAGTACACCTCTTCCTTGTGTATGTGATTGGTTGCCATCTACTCCAGCATTTTGTGAATGCTGTTATGGTGAAGGCCAAGCCAGCCCTGTTGCTTAGCACTCTGGCCCTGTTGGCAAGGATTGTAGAGTGGAGAAATGCAATGTGTGTCTATACAGAGAGCTCACATTGTGATATGCTAACACCCCTGTTGTCATGATAAGCATCTTGTTAATTTGAAATGTTGCTTACTTTCACTCATACTCTTATCAATGATGCTATCTTCCTAACTAACAAAATGGGCAATGTTGAGTTTTTTGTTGTTAATGTGTGCTGTTTTATATTTAATCCTTCTGGGTATAAACTGGAATTGATGGGGAAAGATTCGTGGAGAGAGAAAAAATGCAGAAAGGAAACATCTGCTCATGTTGGCTTTGTGGCTTTGTGTGCTTTGTGTGACATCTTTGTCTTTGCACAACTTCTGCAGGAGATCAGGAGGAGGAAAAAGTGAAGGCAAACATCTTGGGGATTTTTTTTTTTCCTTGCCAGAACTAGGTAATGGTTCTGCTCTGCTTCTCTTTTGAACTCCAAGAAAACTGTTGACATTATTAGAAGAAAAACATGATTTATGATGACACCACATGTTATCCAAGCAAACCGTATGTTTGGTTTTTTTTGGGGGGTAGCTTTTTATGGGATGATGCAGCGAAGAAGTACTGAATCATTCTGAAAGAGTTATTTAACTGAAACATCTTTGTTCAAAGTTATTGGAATGCTGTTGTAATGATTGTTTCCACAGAAATGTTGCTCAGTGGCTCAGCTTCCATTTCTGACCCCCATACTATGTGTATTGGGGCTTTAAAAATCTGTGTCTCTGTTTCTCTGTGTCAACCATATTTTAAATGGTTGGTTGTAAGGATTTGTCCATTGACCTCATGAACTACTACTATAAATAAGAACAGTAAAGTACTTTTGTACACTGAAAACTGTGGCACTGGTGGTGAAAAGAGCACAATGGGAATATAATTGTAGTTTGTTTAGAAGCAGAAAAGCCAAAAGTAGGTTTACCCCGACCATTGGAGATTCTTCCCCGACCCTCAAAACACCTTGTTAGTTTCTAAGATATGTGACTTCAGGGGGCTTTCTTCAGCTATAAGGACTAGAAACTTGACATTTTAAAAAGTTAAATTTCAAACAATCATAATTCCATTTGCTCTTCATATGTGTAAATCTGCATATTTTGGTGTAGCCATACAAAACAGCTGATGGTGACTTTGATGTGGGTTGGTTTGCTGGCTAAAGTTGCTTTTGTGGAATTCCGTTTTTGTTTATATATGCAAGCATCATTTTTTTTTAAAGCAGAAGAACTATGTTGCCATTAATATTTTTTTCTGTGCAGTTGGAAAGATATTTATAGCTGAACTTGAACTTGATCTCATTTCTAAAATGCACTGAAAGCAACACCAGTCTTTCCTGCAGCAGCCCCACTCTTCCCATTTTGGAAGTAATTTAAATCTCACAGGAAAAAAAACAACAACTCCTGCATGGCTTGTTAATCCTACTTCTTTACTAGAGGAATTGTTACTTCACAACAAATGTTGAAAGATGAGATTTGCTCTGGAGATCTTAAAATGTGTGGCTTCTGTACAACAGAACAAAAAACTATAAAGCAGAAAGAAAAATATGTATGGAGTTTCTCTTTCTGCCTGTGATAGGTGTGTGAGAGGGATAGAGAATATTTTTTTGAAAACATTCTTTTACTTAAATCTGCTGGATTGAACAGTAAATGCAGAAGGTAATATTCCTCTATAGTTCTTATTGGTGGAAGGAGACTACACACAATTATCAAATCCAAACAATGACATGAGTGGCTAACCTGTGGCCCTCTAGATGTTGCTGAACTAGAACTTCTATCAGTGCCAACCAGCAGGGCCAGTAGTCATGAATGATGAAAGCTGTAGTTTAGCAATGTCTGAGCCACTCCTGGCCTAGGGCATAGTTCTCATGGGTAGTAAATCTGTGTGTAGGCTGTACCATTTCAGACTTTTGTGGGGGGTAGATGTTCATATATGCTGCTCAGGGAACAAAAAGCCATCTGGAGCCAGGTTAGGGAATGTCTGGCCCATGGGGCGAACTTGACCAACCAGGTGTCCAAATTTGACCCATGAAGCCATTTCCATCAAGTCACACCTACCTGCCACACATACATATGATGCCAGGTATGGGCAGGTATAGACACAGCTGCCAGTACCCATTGGGAGTCTTAAAGTGTGCTCCTGACTGTGCATTGGCAAGGGGAAGCACATTTTGGCTCTGCCACCCATCACTTGCCAAAGCCTGCTGGAAAGGCTGCACAAGTGAGTTCCACATTGGGCATTTGCTGGCATAGCTGATGCCTGCAGAAAGGATTCTAGAGGAAGAAGCACTACCGGTGCATGCTGTCAGGCCGTGAGGATTTAATTTGCTTACTGGGAGGAAATGCAAAAGAACTGGAGGAGTTTGTTGGGCAGTAATGTTCCTATTTGAGATTTAGGGCTCGTCCACACTTAACTTGTTCTGTGCCTAGAAAGCACTGAGAGAGAATCATAGACTCATAGAATGGTAGAGTTGGAAGAGACCCTGAGGATCATCTTGTCCAACCCCCTGCAATGCAGGAATATGCAAGTGTCCCTTATGGGGATCAAACCTGCAATTTTGGCATCATCAGCACCATGCACCAAGCTATCCAGCAGCTTTCTAGGCACAAGACTTAGCAGTTTTACCTGTGCCCCACCACTTTCCCTGATAAATCCTACTGTTTACCACTGAATTGGAGCAAACCCAGTTGATGTTTGCTCCGATTCAGTGGTAATGAGGTGGAAGTGTGGACAAGCCCTAGTTTGTTGCAATCTTGAATTTAAATAATTGTAATTAGGACGCGGGTGGCGCTGTGGGTAAAACCGCATTGCCTAGGGCTTGCCGATCGTATGGTCGGCGATTCGAATCCCCACGGCGGGGTGAGCTCCCGTCTTTCAGTCCCAGCTCCTGCCCACCTAGCAGTTCGAAAGCACCCTTAAGTGCAAGTAGATAAATAGGTACCGCTTTATAGCGGGAAGGTAAACGGCTCGCCAGAGCAGCTTCGTCACGCTGGCCACGTGACCCGGAAGTGTCTCGGGACAGCGCTGGCCCCTGGCCTCTTAAGTGAGATGGGCGCATAACCCTAGAGTCGGACACAACTGGCCCGTACAGGCAGGGGTACCTTTACCGTTACCTTTTAATTAGAATATATGGGGTGCAGCTAAGCTGCATAGAGAGCAGTCTGCCAGTGAAAAGTCTGAACTGCATCCTTGTATCTAAACGAACTATAAGGAGCAAAGAGGAATGTTGTTGGGAGATAGGAAATTCTGATCCTGCAGTGCTGTTAATGTTCCACATTGTAACTCCAGGCTCTGTTCTCAAGCACATTTGAGACTGGCTTACTTACTTGTTAGTTATATGAGTGGTACAGAAACGTAATAAAACTAAGTAAGCAAATCGTTTGAGGGTAAGAGCACCGAGACTTCTGAGCTACGACATAGATTGCCACAACTATCCACTTGTGACAAACATAGGAGACTTCAGGACATGGGGGAGGATTTGTTGTTGCTACTGTTCTCATTTATTTAATATAGTTATGCCCTTGGTGTGTGAATGGTATGGCATGATACCCAGGCAGAACGGTGTCTTGGGCTTTATTGGTAAGGACTTAGGCAAGTGAAAAACCCTCACAGTAAACGGACCAGGCTTTTGGGTTGCTCAGACATAACACTAATAATAGCTATTCCTGAAATGTTGAGGAAAGGCCGGGTTGCAGCATTTTTTATTTAGTTAGTTTCAAAACGTTTATAAGCCAAATCTTTAAATACTGGGGTTCCCGGAGCAGACTATAATGATAAAATGCAAAAATGTAAAATAAACTATAAGAATTGGACACAATAGCAGGAAAAAGAATAAGTTTCAGCAGAAGCTTGTACAGCAAAACTCCAAATAAAATAAGGCCACTAAAAGCAGTACAATTCCCCAGGAATTTTTTTTTTTTTTTAACAACAGCAATCTTCTTCTGGCACCTAAATGACATCAGCATAAGCACCAGTCAATGTTCCTTTGGGAAGGGGATGTTTTAGAAGCAGGTAGCTAGCACTGGAAATGTTCTCCTTCCAGTTGCCACTCAAGCTGAGACAAGGGTACCTGGAAGAAAGCCTCATTTGATATTCCATGTGACAGGATAGACTGGTATAGGAGAAGACATTCAATTTTCCTCATTGCTTGTTTTCCTCTATGCAATGTTTTTGGTTTTTGGTTTTGTACAAAAGTACATATAATCACACAAGACCTCTCCTTTCACGTTCTGCCGTGGTACAGCCCAGACAGTAGTTGACCATCTTCCTGAAAACTCTGCCCAATTCAGCTGTATTTTGGAGTGACTAAAATCATGGAAGTTGCTGTGGTAGAGATGTGTGAGCAACCAGTTTGCACACACTTGCAAATTAAGGACTCCCATAAGTGGGGGAAGACTCCAAACAGTCATAAAGGTAATATGCAAAGTGAGTCTTAGGCTCCAAACAAAACTGCTGTCTCTCCCAGGCTTGAGGCAGCTTACAACATTAATTTCAAATCATAAAAATAGATATAAATGCCTCCCATAAGCAACAAAACCAGTAAATTTCTGCAGCAGCAATATTGAGCTTTAATTAAAAGCTCAACAGCCAAAGGCTTTTTGAAACAGCAAAGTCTTGCCTCCTCCTTGAAACACTACAAAGGAGGAACTTGTATCTGGGAGATAATTCCATAGCTTTGGAGCACCTGCTGCAAAGGCCCTACAACAACCATCATTGCCTCTTGGTGTTGGTACACGTATTAGAACCTAATCTGCTGATTGTGAGTAGTGACAAGCTCATATGGTGAATGGTGGTCTCTAAAGTATATTTGGCTCCCAAGTCATGAAGGGCTTTAAAGGTAACAGTAATTTTAACTAGGTGGAATCTACACACATATAAAAAAAACGCTGTGAAAATGCTTTTTAAAAAGTTTTGAAAAATACACCAAATTTTGCATAGCTCACTGTCATCATCTAGTGTCACATATGTATATTGCACTTTATAACTCATTTAAAACGTTTTATTTGCAGCTGTATAGCTGAGTCCCTAGTCTGGGTTACATGTGGCAGAATATGAAGAACTATGTAGGGAACAAAAATAGACTCATCTCAAAGATTGCCAGGGAAATTAGGATGGTCCTTTGAGAATTTGGTGTATGAGGACTAAGCACAACAAAACGGAGACAGTGGGTGAAATTTAACATAGTGCTAAGGATTTCTCCCCCTCTTCTAGTGAGGCCCATTGTGCTAGCTCTTACTAGTGAAACTACTTGCTGAATCTGGCCCAATCACTTTTCTCCAATAAGCCAAGGAGACGGTACTGTAAAAATGGCACGTATTTTCCTAATGGTTAACATAAAATGAAGCCAGAAGCAGGATATAACCAGGCTTACTCTATCTCGGAAATGGCTGTGCTTAGTTTTGTATGCTACCACCATGGTTTTCCAATTCTTTGGAAGCTCTTTGTTGTTTTTCCTTTTTTATTATGTATTTTGTGTTCTCAAGTTCTATTTTTCTGTTGTGAACCACAGAATAATAATAATAATAATAATAATAATAATAATAATAATAATAATAATAATAATAAATAACAATAATAAATATTCTCATGATAGGAATGTTCAGCAAGCCCCTATGGAGGCTTATTTTTGAAATATATTTTGGTAGGTGCTCATGGTTCAAAGTTTGAGGCTCTAGACATAAAAATCCCTATAAAAGCAATTTAAGTGCATAAAAAAAGTAATTACATGAAATTGACATGCTGTGCTGAAAACTTAATGTTGGGGTCAGTCCTTTAAGGCTTCTTTTAGAAAATGGTCTTCTCTGTGATTTGTAATGTGTTCCTTCCAGCTGTTCGAATGTGTCAAGCATTTTTAAAAATCATATGGAACAATGTAAGGCTGCAACATTAACACCTCCATCCAGTCTGAGCAACACATAGATGAAGCACTTGCTTGCATGCCGTCATTAATGAACAGTATAATTCATGAGGAGTACATTGGAATAATTGCCTTGCCCCTAATTTTAAAAGAGTAATTGACTTTGACAGAGCTCCCTTCTACTGTGGTCAGCCTTGTCATGTTAGAAGTAATTATTATTCCTTTTCTCTAATTATGTATCCTGCCTTTGATGTGTTGTTTCGTTATGGTAACAAACTAGACAAGCCATCTAGCAGGGAGACCTAACACCCTCACCCAAGAGAAAATGATGCTATATTTTTTCTGTTACAGCAAAAGGGTAGAGGAAAAAATGGATTGCATGTGATTCCTCTGGCTGGAATCCAGGGAATCATTCTCTTCTAGCCACTATTGATGATATAAACCATGAATAGGCAGTTTGGTGCCATCGAGAAGTTGTTGGGCTCCAAGCCCCACCCATCCAAGCCCCATCAGCATGCCCAAAAGCCAGGGACGGTTCTATGTTAGCCACCCCTGATATAAACTATAAAACAATGGATAACCCAAAGGCAAGCATATGTGCACAATATTTATATTTTTGTGTATAATGTGCGCGCACACACACACACACACACACATACACACACACACATATTCTGTCTTTCCATAAAATGACTTATGATAGAATAGTATACAGTGGTACCTTGGGTTAAGAGCTTAATTCATTCTGGAGGTCCATTCTTAACCTGAAACTGTTCTTAACCTGAGGTACTACTTTAGCTAATGGGGCCTCCTTCTGCCACAGCGCCGCTGGAGCACGATTTCTGTTCTCATCCTGAAGCAAAGTTCTTAACCCGAGCTACTATTTCTGGGTTAGCGGAGTCTGTAATCTGAAGCATCTGTAACCTGAAGCATCTGTAACCCGAGGTACCACTGTATTGACAAACCTTATACTGGGTAAGCCAGTGGTGGCTAACTTGGCCCTCCAGCTGTTTTGGGACTACCATTCCTATCACCCCTGACCACTGGTCCTGTTAGCTAGGGCTGATGGGAATTGTAGTCCAAAAACAGCTGGAGGGCCAAGTTGGGCCACCACTGGTGTAAGCCTATCTCCTAATTGTTGTCCACAATTCCTAGGATGTCTTGCATTGTACCTATGGTGACATACCCTTTTTGTTATGGAAGGCTTTTAAATGAAAGGCAATCCACGATTGTCTTCCTACCTCTGTGCATTTCTCTGCAAAACTGGTTGCTGATTGCGCAGGAAGCTGTGGGCCTGGTTTAATTCCTATTAAATTAGTAGGAAGGCTTAGTTTTCAAATCATGATAATTATTAGTGCCCTTTGTGAATTTTGCATCATGATACCTGATTGTCATGGTGGTGAGTTGCCATATTATGCCTTTCCCTAAAGAGGGTGAGCAGCCCTTCTGCTTCCAAGTAAATGCAAACTCTGCTGTAGAACATGGGCCAAGGACAAAACTATTTTTCCACAGTGTATTTTGCATTTGTGAGGAACTGAGGGCTTGAATGTGAGCCCGATGCTCCACATGTGGCTTTACAGGATGAGCAGTCTGAACAAGATACTCCCTTGCCTCCAAGAAGTTCCTTCCATAAATAAGCAGTCTCAGGGCTTGAGTACACTATATGATTTACTTCTTGTTGCTGTACTAAGAGGTAATTGCAATGTATACCTCAAGGTATGGTGCAAGCTCTGTCTCTACAAAGTGACAGATAGTAATTTACTAGTGGTAAGTGATTGTCTCCTGAGGGGCTACTGTAGCCTGCCAGTAACATACTGTAGCCAGCAGTGACTCCAGGGTAAAACTAACTTCCCCAGGGGTAAAGAATGCAAATATTCTCATCTATGCACAAACATCAAAACAGGCGTATACTTTCCTGCTCAGCTGTGGTGAGCAGTAGTTGCCTCCAGTCTGAGCACCCAAGTGGGCAAACTCTGCAAGCCATTTGTGTGGCCAAACAAGTTACCATATGTCACTGGCTGTCTATGTCATGACAGAACTATACACGTAGAATCATGAACATGTGGTTCTGGGTTTCCATTGCCTTCATGGCTATTAGCCCTTTTAATAAGGAGGAATCTGGAGAGCCAGCTCACAGCCTAATATGGTGATACCCAATCCCTGGAACACTCCTCTGTGTTTACTTGGTCATGAACGAAGGCAGGTTTCTCCCTCCCTCACTGGCAGGGACAAATTAGAAGGAGAATGCAGAGGCTGGCAGTACATCACTGGGGTAGCAGCTCTGCCTGACTCTTTCCTTATTGCTTTCGGCAAGAAGGCATTGAAAGAGCTATGAGAGCTTTTGCCTTGGTGCACTGCTGAAGAGGCAGTCTGGACCATGTAGCAAACTGCCTTGAAGGAAAAACAATGGAGTGTGGCAGGGGTGGAAACTGCAGCAGGCCTGGAATGATTGTATGACCAGAGCTCAGTCAGAGTGAGCAGGAGGTGGATGAAATTCCTTGAAAAGTGCTATATGCAATACTGTATTTAAACCACCAGTCTCCCTGGGCACTCCCTTGACATTCTCCAACAAAGGAATTTCAAAGGTAGACTCCAGTGGGAAATAGCTGAATTGGAACTAATAATGATGCTTGATTCTGTTCAGTTTGATCTGATCTGAAGAGAAACAATGGTTTATTGTCCTGCTATAGGTGTTTATTTAGTCAGCCATGCTAAGATGACTGGTGTTACCGATTACATGTTGCAGTGCTGAGAATGGTCACGGAACTTATTTTCTATACATTGTAAACTGTAGCTGAACTGTTAAAAACTAGTTCCTGCTTTCCATTGCCAATTAATCCTACTTTTTACAATCCCTCTTCCTCCAAAAATATTTGTGTGTGTTTACGTATCACACACGCATACATCTTGCCAGCTAATGCATTTGGAGAAGTAGGTTCTACCATAAGAAATGTGCTCATCTTTTTTTTTTAAAAAAATATATTTAAGGTGTTACAAGATTCCGTATCATTTGATTAGTATGCTTTTTAAATCTGCTCACGTTACTATATTTGAATTTAACCCTAATTTGTATAGAAAATTACACCCTTGCTGCTTACTTGTTATTTTTTTGGAAAATAAATTGTATTCTTGAATAAGTACATGAAAAAAAACCTGAATAAAACTAATTTTGCTTTACCCTAGAACACCTGAAGCCTTTTGGTCAGTTGGGAGGCACCTAGGTCTCTAGGTTGTGAAAGCACAACCTATTTGCCCCTTTCCACAAGTATATCAAAGTTTATTTTCCTTCTAAGAAGAATCCCATGGTGGAATCTCTTAAATGTTCTCGTTTTCTGATTGTTTGCTGCTTGCAGAGTTATTTTTAAATGACCCTGTCTTCAATCTGCCTCTTTGATTGCCAGTCTGAACATGCCTTGCTTTCGCTTTAGGTCCTGTTGATGCAAACTGTCATTTCCCAAGAGCCTTACTTATGAGTGGTAATACCCTGCTTCTTAAGAGGATTTATTTCCTTTTCAAGATGATTTTTTTCAACTGCATTTTTATTTGTTTTGGTTTATTTACTAAAAGTGTTATGGCTTATTCCTTAAAAGGGCTGAAAGGTCTAGGCCTACCCATCAGGCTATACAGGAATTGAAGCGCTTTGGAGATGTAACAAAGGTCAGAACTTGACTAAACTAACTTATAAGATGGATACTTGAATACTTAAATTCTCAGTTTCAACTAGGACCTGGTGAAGCTGTGATAAAGGCATTGTATTACTTCTGTCCGAATTGCACAATACTTTAGTGAGCTTAGGTTTCTTTATAGTTGACATGTATTTGTATCTTTTTTAAAAAAAAATAATCTGCATCTTTTTGATATTTTAAAACTGATAACTTTGTTGCAATATTTGAGAACTTTTCATTTATCCATTTTACTACATTTGGTATTTTCCACCCCCTTCCACTAAGGTGCTCAGAACAGAGTACAGTGCAAGGAGTTACCCAGTTTCATTTGTGTAACAGCTCTGTGAGGTAGACTTAGCTGAGACACAGTCAGCTCCCCATGGCTAAATTAGGATTTGAACTTAAGTGACCTCAGCCCATATTTGACGCCTGCCCACTGTATCAGACTGGTTCTAACAACACAATATTTGTTTGTCTCTTATATAG
Organism: Podarcis muralis; assembly: GCF_964188315.1. NCBI lineage: Eukaryota > Metazoa > Chordata > Lepidosauria > Squamata > Lacertidae > Podarcis > Podarcis muralis. The sequence goes on along the minus strand of NC_135660.1, from coordinate 83,761,735 downwards.
AGGACACAAGTGATAATTCTGCAAATCAGCACCAGTAACCACACTGTAATCAGTTTGGGTAGAGCATAAATAATTAAGCAGCTGCCTCTCCTCACAGTGACTTTCTTCACTTAAAAATCAGTACATCTCCTGCTGGCCACCTACAATATATAGTTGTTTCAGATCAGCGTTACTTACTGAGCTTTTTCCAGTAATGGAGCTCTGTCAGCAAAAAGCATACGCACTGTCAAACGATGAACGATGGATTTCTGTCAAATGGAAACTTGAAAGGTGCATTCCATCGTTAGACAGATTAGTCTGAACTGGGAGTTCAGAGCTACTGAAGTGTAATTGTATCAGTGAAAAGGTATGCCTTAGTTGTGGGAGGAGGAGGAAGTAAGGGAACCCCTTTATGGAAAAACTACAGTGCTTTTTCCTAATCTAGAAAGCAAAGATTCTTGGCAGTTGTGTAATTGCAGGGTTGCTTTAATCTTCACACACACACACACACACACACACACACACACACACACACTCTTTTAAATCCCCCAATACTGCAAATATATTAGCACTTCTGATTCATTCTTGAAACCAAAGTAAATTTGGAATGCAATTCAAAATGTAATGAGACTTGAATGTGGCTTTGTGGTGAACGTTAACTGGAACTCACTTGAGCATAATCTCTGTGTATGTTGCATAATTTCAGCACAGTTTATTATGAGCTGCAAGACATTCATCTCAGTGCAAGCTTTAGATGCCAATACTAGAGTAATCTCATTGGGGAATTTGTCAAGGTCAAAAAGCTCTCTTTTAGGATAACCTGGCTGGGAAATGTTAGGCACAATCCAGACATTTTCGTCCAGTGTACATGTATGGATAGATTTCCATAGCTGATGTGCATGAAATAACACTTACCAGGCCACTGCAGGGAATGTGAGGCCTGTGTGCACCTTCCATTTCAGCCCTCCTGCTTTCAGTTGATTAAGGAACACAAGTTCCTGGTTTAGTGTACCTTGACTAAAGGGAAGAGGGGAGGACACGAATATAGGAGACTTGCACAGGCTTTATGTGCCCCATAATGACCCAAGATGTTGTGTGTCCTTGGGCCTGTGCCTTCCAGTTATGGCGTGAGGGAGCAAATGGGCAAGGGCTGTAGTTCAGGGGTAGAGCATCTACTTTGCATGCAGGAGGTCCCAGGTTCACCAGGTTCAATCCCTGGCATCTCCCAATAGAGCTGGGAATGGTCTCATATCTGAAATCCTGGAAAGCCGCTGTCCTTGGCGGAGCTACCAAAATCTAATCTGCATGTAAAATTTTGCCTAGTTTGAATTCTAGTTTTACTTGTAAGGGGGAAAATGTTTATACCATACAGTGGTGCCTCGCAAGACGAAATTAATTCGTTCCGCGAGTTTTTTCGTCTTGCGATTTTTTTCGTCTTGCGAAGCACGGTTTCGGAAAAGTTTTGGAAAAGCTTCAAAAATCACCAAAGTCTTCAAAAACCTCAAAAAGGCTACCACACCGCATGCTATGAGTTGCTCCTCGAAGTCAAGTCGCAACTGTATTAACGATTTTAAGAAAAAGGAAACAAACTTGCAAGACGTTTCCATCTTGCGAAGCAAGCCCATAGGGAAAATCATCTTGCGAAGCAACTCAAAAAACCAAAACCCCTTTCGTCTTGCGAGTTTTCCGTCTTGCGAGGCATTCGTCTTGCGAGGTACCACTGTAATAAATTTGTCAGTTTATAGTACTACATAACTTTGTGTTTGCTGCAAAACTGACCAACATAGCTTTCCCTTTGAAAACAAGTATCCGTTTATTTCATAAATGTTTTATCATATTTTACATTCTGCAAAGGAAAAGCACTGCTGTTCAACTGTGTCTTGTGGTGTGTGTGTTTGTCTGTGAGTGGTAGAAACTGAGATATGAAAGCTAGGAACTAAATGGCACCTTGGGGATGCAGGTGGCGCTGTGGTCTAAACCGCTGAGCCTCTTGGGCTTGCCTATCAGAAGGTCGGCTGTTCAAATCCCTGTGACGGGGTGAGCTCCTGTTGCTCTGTCCCAGCTCCTGCCAACCTAGCAGTTCAAAAGCATGCCAAAAGTGCAAGTAAATAAATAGGTACCACTCCGGTGGGAAGGTAAATGGTGTTTCCGTATGCTGCCCTGGTTTCACTGTTCCATTGCGCCAGAAGCATCTTAGTCATGCTGGCCACATGACCCAGAAAAACTGGTTTTGTCTGTGGACAAACGCCGGCTCCCTCAGCCTGTAAAGCAAGATGAGCGCCGCAACCCCCGAGTCATCTGCTACTGGATTTAACTGTCAGGGGTCCTTTACCTTTACCTTTTTAAATGGCACCTTAAACCTAGGTTATAGGTGCAACAATAGAATGTCTAGGTGCGCTTTTTTATAAGAATACAAAGCTGAAAATGAACAGCTAAAATATTATGTTCATTTTTTACATAATTTTGTCCTTCCCCTGCCCACCCCCATAATATTTTCAAGAGGGTCTCTTCTTCAGTCTTCAGAGAGTAGCTGGAAGTGGGGAGGCAGAAAAAGGTCCTCCTTTCCTTCCACTCTGCAGTTTTAATCTGAAACCTTAGGTGCAGTACTGCGCCCGTTACTCAGAAACTGCTTGTGCTAATGAAATTCCGTCACAAAATGTGCCTAGAACAATGCGAGTTTCGAATACTGGTGTGTGTGAATCTTTACAGAAGCACCTCCATTCTCTCACCATACTCTAGTGGCAAACTTCTATCTAAGCATAGCTGTACTGTGCATATGAAACTCTTACTTCGAGTAAATGCCACTTTCCTTTAAAGATGCTGATAAATGGAAGATTCCAGAGTTTTAGCCTCTGGACTAATGTTTATCTGGGGGATAGAATGGCCCCCAATAATACAGATGTTGGCCAGCCCTGGTCTACCATGTACACTTCCAATATATTGCACAATTGCTGCAATGCACACTGTTAATATATTGTCAGTTGGGCACAACTGAAGTGGAGAAGGGCTGCTCAACTTAAAGAGATCCTCTTAAGGAAACTTTGATTGTGTGCATGTTCTCACTTGATGTGATTTTTCTTTTATTTCTTTCCTGCCTTTTTGCAGTGGTTTCCCTTCATGTGAACTGAAAGCTGCTTCACAACATTAGATGAAAATAGTCTGAAAGCTTCATGCATATTTACTTCATAGAAAGAGATGATTCCATGCCCCCCCCACTACTCCACTGCCAGCCATTTGTCTGTTGGCCCTGATTGCTTTTTATGATAAAACCACTCTTCTTCCATGTACACTTCATCCTAAATGAATTAGGGGGACAGCAACAGCAGCAGCAACAAAATATTACTGGCTAATCAGAGGTTTACATTTACGTATTGGTTCTCTCCACCCCACGCCATCCCGCTGAGTTTTAAAACCTGTTTGGTGGGCATATTCAATAATAGGGAATGTGAGCTATTCAGAGCTTCTTGAAATAAGGATGTTGTTAAATGGTGGCTGTTACAATGGTGGCATCTGCAACATCAGGGATAGCTGATGCAAGAGCGGGTTTTTAAAAAAAATTGTGTAAGCAGGCAGAGCTGTTCACACTGTACAAGTGGTAGCACATACGTGGGTGGGGCATATATGATAGCATTCTCTTCACCCAATACTTTATACATCTTCGTGTAAGGTACTAGGTGTCCAAACACGCTTACAATGGTAGTCTTTCTCTCTCCATCCTGTTGGTTTGCTAGATAAGGAAAATGCTGGTCTGTTCTCTGCTGCCCCACCAATGAAGCTGGCCACTATATAGCAGTGCAGCTGTAGCTTAGCAATTCGCAAGCAACACATAAGGTCCAATGCATATTCCTGTAAAGCAGGGGTAGCCAAAGTGGTGACCTGACGATTTTGTTGGACTTCAGCTCCCATCAGCTTTAGCTATGAGTAATGGTCCAGTAGGACAGGAGTTACAGCCCAGCAACATGGGGGGGGGGCATCAGGTTGCCTATAACAGTGGTTCCCAATTGGTTTTCTGCAGACCTCAGGGTGTCCATGTAACACACATTGGGGGGGGGGCAGCGGCCTATGGCACCATTCACATAACAAAAACTACCATAGAGATATCAAAATTTTCAAAAGTAGGGAGTCCATGGCTTAGCTTTTGAAAAACAGAGTTTGCAGTACTTAGCTAATTGGGAACCACTGGTCTATAATGTTTTGCACTCTAGCCTGGCATCTCGGTTTGCACTGGCAGAGGAAGAGGAGTGCGGGGGGGAGTGCACGGCCCCCGGCAGCGCGATCCCCAAGGTGCCATCGTGGCTGCCCCCCGCCTGCGCTGAGCGCCCCACCCCCAGGATGTGTGCCAGCCCCACCTGCTCTCTACCTCCGGTGCCGGAGCATGAAGCTCCACCACTGTCTGTTTGCTTGGCTTTAAGCAACCTATGGCTGTGGTACAGACTGAGCTGCTCTAAATTCTGACTGACTGGACTGATGGCTTACTTGTTTCCTAACTCTGCTGCCAGCCTGATTGGTACCTGCTTGCCCTCAGATACCAGTTCCAACATCCTTTTCAGTCATTTAATATTTTTAAGCAGCTATTCATGTATAACTTACTGTATTGTAAAAGTTTGAACTGTGCTTTTATCATGTCTCAAAGAGGTATAAATTTCTTAGACATTGACCTTCTGAATGGTGTGGGTGTAATTCTGAGATGTATATATGCAAGTCTTGAAATAGTTAATATTAAAAGTTCATCCTCAATTAAACACAGAAGATGGGTAAACTAAATCCTTTGCCTCTCTAGTGGCAGGAACATATAGAATTTTGCATTAATGCCGATGTTGGAGTCTCAAAGCCTAAATTCTGCATATAGTAGGCATATTTGCACAGTTGATGTTCACAATTTTATGCAGTGTTCCAAAACCGGAGTCTCACTTCAGTACTGTGTAACAAATTATTTCCTACTCTAGGTTAGTAACATCTAAAATGTGGTGGGAAAATTTGTTAAAACAGAATGTGTCCAATTGTCTGCATTTCCCAAAGTTGGAGGACTGAGCTGCCAGCATGTGACTGCTGTGTGTGAGCTTTATCATTCCTGCTAACTGACCCTTTTGCTAAAAGTTTAATAGGGGATAAATTCACATGTGAATTCATAATCCCCTCTGTTGTACCAGAGGGATTCTTTAACAAGCAGCGAGCGACAAAGAGCATCTTATATAGCTAGATTCTCTTTTTGTTCTATTCCTCCCTTCTTTTCTTCCTTTCTGTTTCCAGATTTAGTAGGCTAACTAGTTCTTGGATGTATCTGTCATCACAATTTTATTTGCTCCTTAACCTAAGCAAACACATGCAGGATAGTCAGTGACTTTTAAAATCATGTGGCTTTCAGAAGAGGCAATGTGCCAGGATTTAAATACTTTGCAGCAGTGAAACTTGCTTTCTTATAAATATTTGCTGTTTCTTTTTGCATTGGTTGATGTGCGCTTTTATTATGCATTTTCCAATATTTGAGTTTTGTGGTGCTTTGTTTTGTTTTTAAATAGGAACTATGTCTGCAAGCAGAATTTAGGAAATCCTCCAAAAATAACAAGCTTAAAATGTATTGTGCATTTTTAATCCTCACCATCACCATTTTTTGGAAGTGGGTTTGTAATTTACGTAAAGGAAAATGAACCTGTTTCCCTTGTTTGAGTTTATTTGTACAGGCAACTCCCCATTTACACAGGGGTTATATTCCGAGGCACCGTGCATTCACATGAATTCACATATATTGGGAACACTCATTGAAAAAGCCTGCAAACACCCTCTAAGCTACTGGAAACTCTTTTAAAAACCCTTAAAAAAAATCAGCAGCCCTTACCACACGGGCAGGAATAGTGGCAGTGATGGCACCCAGTCTTCGGTAGGGCTGATGGTATCTTGCAAAAGAACATGGTAATGGGCAGCTGGTGCTCTTGTCTCTTTAGCTGGTCAGGGTATGCTTCAGAAGCTGCCTGGTCTGTGGATGCAGCTTCACCACTGGTGCCAATGTTCTTCATTCTGAAGTGATGTCTGAAATGGACCAATCATTTGCAGCTGGCTGGTTGAAGTGCTCATACAGCCTGAGAGCCTTCTTGCCCAAGGTGCTGCTATCAGTGGAGATACACTGGTGGTTCATGTCCTCTAGTCACAGATTCAGTGTCTCATCCTGCATCTGGCTGAGTACCTGGGTTAGTTGTAGATGTACTTGCTGCCACTGATGCCCGGATTTTTTCCTCCCGTATCCTAATGGCATATCCTGGACACATTCCTGCCAGACTTGTTTGCCACAGCTCACACGGCCATGCCTTCCTGTAAACAGTCCAGTTTCTCCTCTGGCATGGGTGCTAATCACTGCTAATCACTGTGTATTTAGGTGCCATCTAAAAAAAATAATCACAAAAAAGCTCAGAAAACCCCAGAAACTCCTCCAAAACTTCCTCCAAATTCCACTAAACTCCACCAAAAATCCACCAAATTCCACCACAATCGCTCCCCCCAAACCTCCTTGTTCAAACTGCAACTCTCCACAGGTCTCAAAGATTGGTGCAAGGGCTCCTGGGATTGCACTTGCAAATGTTGGTGTAATTGCTAGGTGTTGGTTTTGTGCCATTTCCATGCTCCTTTAAGGGGCGTTTTTGCCCCTTTTTGTGCCACATTGCTCACTCTGACTCCTCTTATTACTCAGTCTCACTCCTGTGTTGTTGCTCATTGTTCTGTCACACCTATAAAAATACAGATGCAACTTGCATTTCCTGTTGTTGTTATACAGTACTCTCTTTGACAGTCTTCTTCAGCTGACTGCTCAGGAGCTGCTGCTGAATCATAGCCTGACCAAAGGTGGGTCACAACAGCAGAAACATCACTGGTAAAACATTAAGTGGGTCCCTAAATACATGTTTGGGCTAAAGATATGTTGCAAATCTTAGTACAGTGTTGCAGTGTTTCTAACTGCTGCTGCTACTGCTACTACTACCACCAGCAGTAGCAGCAACATATAACCATCACTCCATGTTGTGAAGTTTAAGGTACTGGAGCAAGCAATGTGGAAAGGTGAACAAACTTCCTGCTCAGGAAGTCATATAAGAAGTGGTTTGGAGAGCCCCATCTATAAACAGAAATAATACTGAGTTGTCTGATAGATGGGGAGAGTCAAGATTAATAATTCCAAAGTCCTCATAGAGAGAAACCTATTTTAAGCATTATAGCACATGAGTCTGGGCCTGCACAAGACAACCTGGTAGGATGGAGGGGAAATGGTTTTTTTTTTCTAAGGCACAAATATTGGTAACACAGGTTAGGATTCAAAGAGTTGTGTAAGTTTGTACAAGGAGCTTGCTGGGTGGAATTTCTGAAATAAAATTGGTTCATAGTGTTTGGGTATTAGAGGTATTTATCATTGTGTGGTAACTGTTATAAATATTATACTGGATATTAGGTGTGCTTATGGTAATATGAATACTGTGGGTTATTTATGATAGCATAGTTTGTTTCAGGTCTTGTTCAGCCTTGTGAAGGGGGCTCTGTTAACTTTCTGATTGGAGATTGATTTTTATGAATAAATTGTACAGATGGATCATACTGATTAGTTACTTAATAATAATAATAAATTTTATTTATATTTTATTTACTTCCTCAGATGTTATATATAATTGTAAACTTCTTTCTTTAATCTCTCTTTCATCTCTGTGTGTATGTGTGTATATGCATGTGCAAAGTGGTTTGCCATGGAGCATGGAGTGGAGGGCTCTTTGAGGAAATCAAACAAAATAATCGTCGTTTTATCTTTTTCATTAGGTTTATACCTAGCTCTTCCTTCAAAGTGTTCAAAACAGGCTCTATGTAATACTCAGAAGCTCTCCTATCCAGATAGTTTACAAGACTTGCACTGCTCAACTTTAGCCATAGACTCTCTCTGCAGAGTTGAGTCTTAAGTTCTCATCTCTAGGGGTAACAGCAATTAATTATAGTTAATTACTTCTCCCTTTTCATTACTTGTGGTGCACAAAAATTTTGCTTGCATAAACTGATGGTGAAGGGAGGGCCAAGTTAGTACCTTGCAGGCTGTTTGTCTGAGAGGTCTTATGGTTCCTTCAAGTTCCACAATCCTATGGCTGCATCTGAGCAACTGAAAGAATACAGGGAGCATTCACAAATGTGCATGAAGTAACATGGGATTTATGTTATCTGAAACTTCTTAGACCGCCTTAGACCGACCCAGAGGGATGTTCACAGCAGTTTGCAATAAACCAATAACCATAAAACCACAATAACACCACAAGTAAAAACATCATAAAACTGTAAGGCAATAAAACCATCGGACGCAATACCAGTTGGTTGACCTCCAAAGGCTGTCAGAATTAGGCAGCCTCTCCAAACTATGGAGCATGTATGTCCAGCTTTTCTCTCTGGATGGGGAAGAGAGTAGTTCTGGTTTTGAAGAAATACTGCATGTTGCCCTGACAATTGACCTCTTCATAAGGGGACAACACTCAGCAAGACTGTACCTGCAGATCTTGTTGAGAATGGAGGGAACACATGGAGCAATGGTTTTCAAACTTTTTGCCTTCAGGGAACACAGTCCATTTTTACTTGTCTTCTGTGGACACTTGCCCACCGCAAATTATTGTGGGGAACGTTCATTAGTGCACACTCATTTCACATGGGACACAGGCCATAGTATTTGGGCCTTATTTCCCTATCAGAACTGATGTGATGTTATACAATATGCACAGTCTCACAGAACACCCTGTGGTTACACATGGCAGGAGTAAATTGGTTATGGTGGGCAATGTCTCCTTTTTAGGAAAGCTTGCCTGCTATTGTAGTTCTTCTCATTAAGCTTCCAAGGTTTGTTTGAACACAGCTTTAAAACCTCATATGGGAGAAGGTGATCATCAGAGAGGTCTGCAGACAGCTGCAACATCAAGACAAATGGGGCATGAGACCTTCCACACATAGTGTGTCCCTAGCCCTCTCCCTTCCTGTCAATGCTGTATAGCTTTCAGTGATAGCTTGTGAAACTGTCTAGCCAATCTGTTCTTAAAACATATTGTAGGAAGATTGTGGCATAGTCTTTTAGATGAGGTGGTTCAGTGTTGCCTAGGTTAATGGACTTTGGAGTTCAGCTTCTGTGGTCTCCAAGTACTTCCTAAGCACTAGAAAACACATGGTAAAGCATGCTGTTATCTTGTGACATCAGATAAACTAAGCCAAAAGCAGCCAGACTGGTCATGGCTCTCCTACTAACTTAAGCCTACTTTAGAGTAGATCTGCCAGTGGCATTTGAGAGATGAGACAAGCAGAGTGAAGAAAAGAGTGCAGGAAAAAGAATTGAAAGTGAAGAAGGACTCTTGAGAAGCTAGTTTGATGACAGTTGAGGTTCAGTGTATTGATGGAGAAGTTTGTTGTGGTTATGATTAGCCTACTGTCTTCTGTCTAAAATGTTAGACTTTGTTAGATTTTATTTTATTTTTTAAAAATACACAAATGCACACAGGCAGGAGCCTCATGGGTTTAAGAGTCACCTCCTAGTTTGCAACTACCTAATGCATAATACCACAACAATACCATATTCTTTGGGGATTCTTCTACCATTTGTCAAACTGCTTAAGGACAAATACCATTGCAGGGTGTTCAGTGATTACCTATTTTCATAGTTCAGAAAGTACTTTAGTGTGTGTTGGTCTGTTGGCAATGTGGAAAAGTGTGAGGTTTGGTCAGGGATGTGACTCCCAAATCTTTTTAGTCAACAGGTTTGGATAACTGGATTAGACACCAGAATTGGACTAACTTGAGGCACCTATTGACTGTGTCTATGCCATATGCTGCCCAACATGCAAGAACAGTGATGTGTGTAATGTATTCCTTCCAATGCACAAGATATACCTGGTAAATCTGTTCTTTGGAATTGTACCAGTATGACTACATAATACAAGATGCATATCTATTCTTCCTTTCCATATTCCAGAGGATGCTGGAGCATACCTCTCAAGTTGCATATGATGCCAGAATAAACACTTCATTTGAGAAGTGTACCTCAACTTCCTCTGCGACATGCAGGACTGTACCCCTTTACTTGCAGTATTTGTTGCAAGATGTGTGCCCCAGGACCCCCAGCAAAACTTTGGACTGGAAACTGCAGTTGCACAGGGTGGCAAAAGGGCCAGAATCAACCCTACTCTGCCTTGCCTCCATAGGGAAGAGGTCTGGGAAGCAAGATAGGGACTGTGTGGTGAAATTGAAAAATTGGATGTGAAGGAGGCAATGCATGAGAAGTGTGAGAGGAGATTGATTTCCTCCAACTTTTCCTTTGTGCCAGAGGAACTGGGAGGCGAATGGTTGGTGAAGACCACAAATAATTGTTGACTACTGATTGCTGCCAAAGTCTGTGGACATCTGGTGACTAAGAAGCTTGAAGGCATGGGGCAGTTGACCAGAAGGGCCAATGAGTAATGTATAAGCTCTTGGTTTAATATTGACTTGCACTACTCACTCCTATCTTTGGCTGGAAAGTCTTTCTAGCACAAATTAATTGCCATATGACTGCTGCTTGATTCTCTGTTCTACCTATTGATGGCTAATGCTTTTTGTTGTGTCAAGATTCAGTTTGCTGGCTTGGCTTGTGTAGTTATTTTTATGGGTTTTTTAAAATGTATTTTTCTTACTCTTTCCATGTCGGAAGCTATTGAATTATGAATATCTTCTCTTCCCGATTAAATTCTCCTGAGTCTGTAAATTTTGCTTTAATGCCAAGTGTAATGTTAATGTTTGCTCAGTAATAGGAAATTATTACCATTCCTACCTGACTTAAAGGAGTTTCCTTGGCCCTTTTGATGCAAGTCCTTAGTTCTCAGAAGAGGCAAATTATGTGTCCCCCCTTCCCCCAACCCTCCATTAGCAATCATTCTGTTGCACGCAGCATGTGATAAATCAACTGGAGGAGCTTTAGAGTTGCCACAACATGACATTACCTATCAGCTTGTCAAGCCTGTGTAGGCTCTGAGCCTTTTAGGCTGTATATTTCTTCAAAGTCTAGCGCCAGTTACTTAGTCAGCTCTAACTAATTTCAGAGTGGAAGGGAAACTTTACTGGAGTGCTGTTTGGGATCTGCTTTTTAATCCGGGTCTGTTTAATGTTTGCCTCCTGACATTCTAGGCCAGACATCATTTTAATGGTATGTGTGGTGATAAAGCCAATAAGCTGTCAAGATGATTGATAATCTAAGCATTATAGCAATATGACTTTCCTGTTCTCCTCTGTGCTTTAGATGATGGTTTCCAAATTGAATTCTTATAGTGTGCTGCTATATGTGTGTGCTCGTTGGATATTCTCTAAACACAGGATTTGAAGAGGGAGGTGCTGTTTGGTTTTGTGAGATTTTAGATCTGTGCCTCTCCTTGGATAAAATAGAGCTTTTAATTTAAGAAACTTCCAAAGGGAGAAGGGTCATTGTTTAGTCTTTATGCACATGAATATATGTTGCATTTGCTGTCACTTCCTTCCTCCCACGCTCACCTCAGATTTAATATGGACTTTGGAATCCCATGTGGCAGATATGCATTATGAACAGAGTAATTGGAAGCATGGATTTGGAGTTTTCACGATTTTAAGAATGACTGGAGCAGGTACATATCCTCCCTTCCCCACAAAAAAAGTTAAGAAAAGGTAAAAGAGAAGCATAGATTCATTTTATTACAGTGAAGGGATGACTTACAAAGGATTTCTTGTTTTGCCATTATAAGAAATATGGTTTTATTGGTGTGTGTTGCACTGCATGCATTTCCACTTTATTTATATTTTTATTAAAATCATTTTTATGTCTCCTTTCAGTTCAAAAGAAGGACCAAGGCGGTTCACAGGATAATTGGATAATAACAAAATACAACAATAAACACTTTAACGCCAGGAGCCAGTATATTGAAATGCCCAGGTATTTTGATCTGTTTTTAATAGGCAGCAGAAGAACTCCATAGTTGATGCCTGCCTGATATCCAAGAGGAAATAGATTCACAGGGTCCCACCATGGAGAAAGCTCTCCTCTGCACTACTGTCAGATGACCATATTTAATAGAGTAGATGCAGTAATCTATACAAGAGAAGGTATAATTTGAGTAACTTGGTCCTAAGCTGTTTGGGCCTTATAGTCCAGTTTTGAGTTTACCCAGGGCTTTTTTTCAGCTGGAACTCACTGGAATTCCATTTTGGCACCTCTCAGGTAGGCACCATTGCCATTATAGGAGAACAGGGGAGGTGTTCATGGTGAGTTCCAACACCTCTTTTTCTAGAAAAATAGTTTACCAAAGTACTGATTACAACAGCTAAGCTATCCTTGTCCAGGAATGGTTATAATTGATTATACCAGTCATAGGGTAATAGCCAGCCCTCTGGCAAATAAATTGGTTGCAGAGAAAGGAAGGAGATAGCGAGTGAATCAAGAGGCTTTCTAGAATGTATCAGCTACCTGAGGCTCTAAATGCTGGTGAATGTTTAGCATCAGCCTGAAGGGGGGCCTATGTTCTTACAAACGTATTCACGTGGCCCCCCCTTCAAACTGATGCTGAACATGCAATGGCCAAGGGCATGGCTGGTGCCCTTGTCTAGAGGCAGGGCTAGCCAGTGCTGTCTCTTCATATGTTGGGCACCAACCAGTTCCAAATGATGGAAGGGTTTGCCAATTAGGCAGACTAGGCAGACATTTGCTAAACAGAATGAATATGTTGAGAGAGAGAGAAAAATCAAGATTGCGTTTACTGGATGCACCTCCAACAGACTTGCACTTACGGCCCTATTTGCACAAGGCATTGCATGCTATTTCTAAAAACGGAGGATACATATTGCCATTCACCTCTCCAGTGGCTTTGTCCACCCTGCTTGGAGATGCCAGGGCTTGAACCTGGAATGTTCTGCATGGAAAACATGTGCTCTAACACTGAACTATGACTCATCCCCTCTCTCACCTTGGAGGATGATTGCAACAAATTGAATAGCATTAGTGGGACTAACTATAGACATAATGATAATGTCTAGCCCTGGTGTGCATGATTTAATAAATAAAGACACATCTGGTGCATAAGGCCCATAGTGTGTGGGAGGAGCTTTAATCCTTTGCATTGCCTGATCTGAATCAGGAGTATTATGCCATCAACTGCAACAAGAAGAAACCTTACACTGGTGCCAGTGGCTTTGGTAAAGCAAGGATATCTCAATATTCTAAAATGTTCAGTGTTACCCCCCCTCCCCGCCAATGCTGTTTGAATAATATTGTTTGGAAACTTTCAATACTATTGCTGAGAAGGAAATCTGCATTTAATCTATATGTGGCTTGTATATGACTTCAGTCTGTGTTGGCTGAAACCTCACCCAAGTCAGGAAGTCAAGCTTGTGAGAAAAACAACAAGAAGAACTTTGTTGCAGATGATGGAGCACTACTGGGACATAATCAAGGCTGAAGTTTAGTGAATCATGGATAACTTTTTTTTTTTAATCAAGGTCAAAAACATATGGTTTAACTACCAGTATAAAGGACACTCAAATAATATATCAGCTTCTGCCAAGGGATCCCGCAGCCCACTAGTTAAATTGTTGATGATACAGTTCTGGTTGCTGCTAATGCATGTCTTTGGCAGCACTGTGGCTCCCTTGCTCTCATACTTCCAAGGAGCCCTTTCCACACTGACCTGTCTGCCAGTAAACTATTACACAAGGCATCTGCCACAGAACTTGTATCTATTTCAGAGTACTCTGGTGCAGTGTGTTCCATGGTGCATTTACAGTTCACAGGGTTTGTTGGTCGGACCTATTTCACCTCTGTGTGTTTTGCCTTGAGTGAATTGAGACTGAACCACAGAGCACATTTAGTGTTCACCTGTAGCTGTGCTGTGCAGGGAAGTGTGGATGAGCTGTTTCTTCAGAAGATTATCTGCCATTATTATTAGCCTTATTGAAGAACCCCCGAAGAGTTTTGAAGGCACACCAGAGTTACCCAGTACACATTCTGGTAAAAAAAAGATGAAGAGAAAATGTTTGGAAAAGGCGAACTCAGTGATACAGGACAATTCTTGCAATGAAACTGGTGTAGTGAGAGAACACAAAATTATCAGCAAACTTTAATGGAAGATTTTTGTACCTGTATGTTTGCTTACGTTCATGTGAATTATGGCATCTACTCTTGCTGTGCTGTAGCAAGGAGTGTTCATCTTGGTTACTTGAGATGAAATGTGGATATCAGCTGCCCCTTAATGCTCGTAGGAAAACAATAAAGGCTAAAGAATAAGGCTCAGGTGGGGACATAATGCTATTTCGTGTATACATTCAGGCTTTAATTGAATTGTCACTGTCTGTACTTTTTGCATTTCATTTCTCTCAGACCTCACTGCTTATAATCTGTGTGTATGTTATATGCAGTGGAGGATAACATCTTGTGCATATGATGAAGTCTACTGTAGTCGATAAAAGTTTGTTAGTCTTTAAGGTACTGCGAGACTCTTTATCATTTGGTTATTGCTTTGAATCTGTTCACATTACAAATATCTTAGTTTACCTGTTTGTATAGAAAAGTATTTATTAAGATGCTGCAACTCTTTCATTTTGTTGCAAAGCAAACATAGCTAGCCCCCTTTAAAATGTTATTCAAAACATCTACAGTGTGGACTACTAATGCCTCTGTTTTCTGAGGAGGAAGACAGGGTCATTTTTCTGCAGTCCTATACTGGTTTAGAGTTTGGTGCTACCTAAATTTCATCCAGCCGAACAGTGAAACTAGGGAACTTTTCAAGTAAATACTGACCTGTTCGTCTTTTATGCCCATGCTGTAGGTGGCATCTAACATTAGTCAGAGCAGACCCACTGAAATCAATTGACTTAATTTAGGTCCATTAATTTCAGTGGGTCTGTTCTGAGAATGAGATAATAGATTTTGCATGGATAATGTGCAGCTAACTCTGGGGAGAAATGCCTTTGCATACTCCCATCATTTGCATTTCTCTTATGAAGGAGGCGCTGTAGTCTTAGCATGCCTTGTCCTCGCGATCTATGAGGAAAAGAAAGCGACTAGAGACGAACGAGGAAGAGGTAGTGGTAAATGTGCTTCCCATTGAGAGCATATTGCCCAATGTCTTCCCAAAACCTGGAACCAACACTGTCCAGGTAGCCATTGCAAAGAGGAAGAAGGTGTGGCACCCTTCTATTATTAATTCAGGCCTGATTCTATAAGGGTAGACCCAAAGCAGTAAAAGTATTCCATGCATTTCATTTTATGTTTAATTGTATCTACCATATCAGCTAGCAATTTCATTTCATTTCATTATTTTATTTCTGTGCTGCTTTTCACTCATACAAGTTGAGGCTATTGATGGACCAGCTCATGTTTTAAGGGCATTTCAACATGATGGGGGAATACTTACATGGATGAGGGAGTAAACTGTAGCCTGATGAATCAGGCTTTAAAGAAAGGAGCGAGAACTGCTTTAAGTGCAAAAGTTATTTGTGTGTTCTTGCACACACATGGGCAACTGTTGCTTCCAGCCACACAGTATATTTTAATTCAGACTGCCTGTGAAATGGTTAGGCAGCCCTTGGGTTTTGCTTTGTTTTGTTGTAGGTAAAATGGTAAGTGCTCAGCTGTGTAGTTAGTGATGACTGTGCAGAATTGGGTATGGTCTATTTGCAGCTAATAGCTTCCCTTCATTGAGTCAATTTGTACTGTGTTTTTCCCCCTTTAGCTGACAAGAGATATAGCTTAGTGTAGACTATTGCTTCAACCATTTTGCCCCAGGAAAAGCATTAGTAATTTATAAATAAAATAGGAGAAGTCAAATATAGGTTTATTGACAACAAAGGCACTATTAATGTTAGGCAAGCAGTTTGTAGTAGAATTAGGTTTACCTACTGATTTATGAACTGTTCTTTCCCCCACCCAAATCAAGTCACTTGAGCATTTAGTAACTACTAGTCCAGCTGTACAGGGCTTGGTAGGTTTAGGTTCTATGAGGAATTGTTTGCATCTTGGCCTCCTAACAGCACAAGCCATAGAGTGCTACTTCTATGAACCTCTCTTTACTTCAGTGATGTATATACAGGAAATAATAATAATAATAATAATAATAATAATAATAATAATAATAATAATAATAATACCCCACCCATCTGACTGGGATGCCCCAGCCACTCTAAAATGTTCAGCCACACTAAAATGAAAAGTTATACAAAAGTTGCACTATTCCAGTTGTGCCCTGCATTGACATGCTTCCATCTTCATGCAAAGCTATGCCTAAAAAAAATAAAAAAAAATAAAAAATCTGGGTGCTTTTCATATCTGGAGTAATATGTGGGAAATGTACTTTTCTCCATTTGCTGCTGTTATTAAACAAAATTTGGCAGGTCTTGGTAGTGAAAACAAATTGTCAGCATATCTGTGACTTTTAATGGATTTCTCCATAAAAAAGCCCCCTTCCCTGGTTTTCTTCCTCATTGGGCTGCTTTGTGGGTTTCTCTTTCCTTTTTTGCTTCTTCACAGTTTTAAATAAAGTATTTTTGTAGTTCTGCAAACCTGGGGTTCTCCCATGCATGTTGATATGACCTCCTTGTTTGTAGTACGTAGTGCTGTTTTGGCTACATGAGGATTTCTCACCTCTGAACATGCCTAGTATAAAGAAATTAGATTAATTAAGCACAGTTTTTATTTAATGTGTGTCCACACACATGTGCAATGTGCTGGATTTCCCATATGGCAAAGCATATTGGAATTTTTAAAGGAAGTTCCTTTTAGCTACAATCTTAGTCATATGAGAAAAGCATCCAGTTTTTTGTACCAAATCAAGCCACATTTTTGACTTCACTGACCTGCTTTCTATTTTCCTAGATTTATTTCCTCTCCTCTCCCCAAAAGCTCCAAAAAACTATTATAAGCATCTGCCATTTTGACAACTCTGCTTATTTACAAATGTTTTTACCCATGAACTGTCTTAGCAGAATTTGTCCCTTAACTTGCATTGGCAGACAAAATCTGTCTTTCTTTCTGAAACTATCTATGCAACAGGGCATGTGTCAACTTTATATTAAAAACAAATCCCATTCCCATCATAAATTCAGAGTTTTTTGTGCTAGTCAAAATAATATTTCAGTAGAGCATGAAACTGGGTGACAGTGCCTTGGAATGGTTCTACTTTATAGAACCATGTGGAAAGTTTTTTTGTGTTTTATGTAAATAGAGATTGATGGAACATTTTACACAGAGTGCCGGTTTTTGACAAAAAGTATTGATGGCTGCTTTCAGCAAGTGTTACTTGAGATGACAGAATATTGCATTTTAAGATGAATTACACAAGAAACTCCCTGCTTCGGAATGTCATGCATTTTGCTTCATCTGTTTTTTGTTTTGTTTTGCAGGAATGACTAAAATCCATGAATATCTGCAGAATTATCTGTCATTGTTGAGCAAAATATAGCTCAGGGATGGCCAATGTACCAAGAGCCCACTAACCATATTTGTATTGCCAGAGGTACAGGGCACACAGCCGCTGTGACTTCTTTGTCACCAGAAATTAATTCCCACATAACCCTTGCAGGTTCTCAACCATCAACGGTCACCACCACTCTTGCTACACTTCCTCCTCCTCAAAGGCAGTTGCATTATTATTATTATTGGAAGTGTATAAATATTGTATGTATGATGTGGCAGGGACTTAACACTGTTTACCAAACATACATGATAATTTGTACCATGTGTACCGGTATATGTGGGAAGATTGTGGGACAGCAAGCGTTAGATGTGAATACATATGTGGTTCCCAGCAGTCACTAATCCAGCCATTGATCAGACCCAGACATGCTTAGCTTCAACAAAGTGGTGGCCTCATGTGCCTTTAGACCAGGTGTGCATGTTTTAGGCCTGTGCTCCAACTCATGTCCCGTGTTCCTGTATTTCTTGTACTCATCCATTATTTCTCGTGCTAATCAACTGCACAAACTTTGTGGCTGGGTGGGTGGTTTCACCCCTCCATTCCTTATCACAGTTCAGAACTTGTTGCTGCTGTACTCAGGATTAAATCCCTTTTTGTTCCTCGGGTACATGTAGATTTCAGGCATCTTCTTTTAATTCCCTATCAACATTTTTCAATTGTCCAGTTCTGTGTGACTCACCAGCTGTAATTAGGCAACATCTGATACAGATACACAAAATATAAGAGTGATTTCCAGAAGTCTGTGACCAACATATGAGACTTGTCTTCATAATGAATTATTGGTCAAGATTATTAGAAAAATCTTTTAGTAACATTATTCTTATTTCAAAGTAGACACACCAACATTTACAGATACATTTGCACTAACAACACCACTTGTGCTACTACTTGCACAACCATGACAACTCTCCCGCTTATTGGGTTAATGTTACAAGGGATCTCTTGGGACGTGGGTGGCGCTGTGGGTTAAAGCCTCAGCACCTAGGACTTGCCGATCGAAAGGTCGGCGGTTTGAATCCCCTCGGCGGGGTGCGCTCCCGTCACTCGGTCCCAGCGCCTGCCAACCTAGCAGTTCGAAAGCACCCTCGGGTGCAAGTAGATAAATAGGGACCGCTTACCAGCGGGAAGGTAAACGGTGTTCCGTGTGCTGCGCTGGCTCGCCAGATGCAGCTTGTCACGCTGGCCACGTGACCCGGAAGTGTCTGCGGACAGCGCTGGCTCCCGGCCTCTAGAGTGAGATGAGCGCACAACCCTAGAGTCTGTCAAGACTGGCCCGTACGGGCAGGGGTACCTTTACCTTTACCTTACAAGGGATCTCACCCACTGATCCTTAAATTCTGTGAATAGTCCAAGGAAATAGATGCCACTGCTAACACAACTTAAAACAATTTACTCTAAAACTCAAGGTTATAGAAAACAGAATGCTGCATTTCCATGTCTCATTAAGGATCACCAGGGACATACCTAGGGGTGGTTCAGGTATGCCCCTTGCAAGGGCCCAGGCCCAGGAGAGTGCAAAAATCTTAGTTCTTCCCTCTGGCTCAGACTTTTTGAGTTTCTGATCCATTGTGTCTCCCTCAGCTGTCAGACAGGCTGTATCACATCATGGATGAATTTTTGTCCTGTGGACTGCTAAATAATCCATGTGCTCTCCCCCAGCAACAAGGAGAAGCCATTACTGATCCAACCAGATCATTCCCCTAGCTGTCTTTGCCTGCTAAGGAGCAGAGCTGGGTGATTCCATCCATATGCAGTGCAGAGGTGCAGCCATCTACCCATGCAGATTTGAGCTGGCAACCCCCACCTTTGCCATACTGCGTGATCTTGGACAGAAAACTAACCCAGAGAGCCAAACTGGAACGTTAAGCCTAGTTCAGGAATATGGTATCACATAATTGGAACCTACATCCATGTATATTAGTAAGTAAAATGGAGATTAACTCCAGGACTCTCCCTTCCAAACCTGGGTAGCACTGTCCCTGGAACATTTTGCTCCTCAGGGGATTGTGCATATTTTTTTTGCATATCTTTACAAGCCAATCTTTTTATTCCCAGATTTTTAAAAAAATGATCTAAACCTACAATAGATTTGGATTCTGCATAATGCAAGGCCATAGAAAGAAGATTAATAAGGAATGGAAGTAAGTATCAGTTGTATGTTGAGAAAACTATTCCTGCCTACTGTTGCTTTGATAGCTTTTGTTTATTTTATGGGTGAGAAAGATGACGGTTCAACTCTTTCTGAAAATGTCCTTGCAAACATTCAACTTTTGTTCCAGGGTTGGCTATTCTGAGCCTTAAAATGATGCTTCAAGGGGACCTTAACCCATTAAATCATTCTATCTGAAAGCCAAAACCGCACCCTCCAACTGCTGAATAAATAGATTCTCATGACAGAATAATTCATCTCCAGTCATGAAAACATCAACTTTAAACGACAGCTTGTAGAGACCCTGTGCTTGTTAGGGGCAGATCAGGAGCCCAGATGCTGCTGGGATGTAAACTCATGAAGGGAAGATTAATTTATCTGTCATCCTCAGCTTTGACAGTTGTTGTAAATCTGATTTTAGCTTTTTGCTGCAATTGGTAGTGGAGGTTGGTGGGAACCTTTTTGGATTTGTGAAGAATTATGCTAAGCTAAGAAAATAT
The DNA here is from genome assembly GCF_964188315.1 of Podarcis muralis. NCBI lineage: Eukaryota > Metazoa > Chordata > Lepidosauria > Squamata > Lacertidae > Podarcis > Podarcis muralis. The sequence goes on along the minus strand of NC_135660.1, from coordinate 83,741,651 downwards.
AGTTAAGACTTTGAAACTTCAGACTTATGAATGGCCAGATATTTAGTAGTATTGGGCTTTTTAAAAAGCAAAGTTGAGTAGGAAATGTTTACCATAGTACGACAGATTCCCCCCTCCAGTGTGTGTCTGGCACCCCTGAAAAGAACATCCCTATCAGATGGTTTGCTTACCTTGCCAGCTAGGAGCTTGGCACCAAAGACAAAGGAATTCAAATGTCGCCTCCCCCTGCTTCCACTATGACTGTACTACCACAAGTATGTTTGATCCTACTGCCCAGATGCTTCATTATTTTTTGCACGAAAAAGCATGGATATATGTTCAAGATCTAATGGTTTTTGTTCTTCAAATCATAACTAATTGGAATTGTTCTACAGAATTGTTGCTAAACCAGTCACAAAAGTTACAGATATTGGCTCGGGAAAATTAATTGACCGGGACAGGTTGGGTATGCTAATATGAGGAGAGACTTCCATTGCTGGGTGTATTTATTGTATGTTCCTGCAGCATTCAATTCCTGCAGGGCTGTGGACACAAATAAGTCAGTGCCAATATTATCCTTTACCTAGATGTACTGCAATATTTGGTGGGACGCGGGTGGCACTGTGGGTAAAAGCCTCAGTGCCTAGGGCTTGCCGATCGAAAGGTCGGCGGTTCGAATCCCCGCGGCGGGGTGCGTTCCCGCTGCTCGGTCCCAGCGCCTGCCAACCTAGCAGTTCGAAAGCACCCCCGGGTGCAAGTAGATAAATAGGGACCGCTTACTAGCGGGAAGGTAAACGGCGTTTCCGTGTGCGGCTCTGGCTCGCCAGAGCAGCTTCGTCACGCTGGCCATGTGACCCGGAAGTGTCTCCGGACAGCGCTGGCCCCCGGCCTCTAGAGTGAGATGGGCGCACAACCCTAGAGTCTGGCAAGACTGGCCCGTACGGGCAGGGGTACCTTTACCTTTACCTTTTACTGCAATATTTGGTTTGTTTCCCAGTTATAGCTGCTTAAGGCTTGTTTTTGCAGGGGTGTAATTATTGGAGTTATACCTGTCTTGTTGGGTTGCAGATCAGTCAAAGTTGGAGCTGCACATAAGGAGCAGAGGTGGTTTTCCTTCCATGGAAGACAAAGGTGGGGTGGGAATGGAGAAGAATTTGTAGGTGCCGGTGTGCCTACCAGAACAGTGGTACCTCCGGTTAAGAACTTAATTTGTTCTGGAGGTCCGTTCTTAACCCGAAACTGTTCTTAACCTGAGGTACCACTTTAGCTAATGGGGCCTCCTGCTGCCACCACACTGCTGCCGCCGCACAATTTCTGTTCTCATCCTGAAGCAAAGTTCTTAACCCAAGGTACTATTTCTGGGTTAGCAGAGTCTGTAACCTGAAGCGTCTGTAACGCGAGGTGCCACTCTACCTCTAATGGTGTGTGGAATGGAGTTCAACAAATGGCTCCTCAAAAATCTACCATTAATCAGAGAGAGTTTCTTTTCCCTTCTCAGTTACTGTTTGCACTGGCCCAGCCTCCCTTACATTGAAAATGCCCACATTTCCTTCCAATTGGAACTGAGGATCGGTGCAAAGAGCTTCTCTCTTTGAACCAGCAGAGAGCTGTTGATGTAGGTAACTTTCTTTCCATGGATGGGGGTGGCTTACATGCAATACTTTTCAGTTCTGCCCCCTTTTCTACCCTTATAGTTCTGGCAGCTGTTTTGTGTGATACCATGCACCCACAGCAGCCATTCTGTGATAGGAAATTAAAAATGTTCCACACACTGGCCCCAAATAGTTGGCAACTCCTGGGATAGACAATTTTTTTAAAGCACTATATGTATGTGAGGACTGCAACGTGTTTCATGTCTTTAATTGGCATTCTCTTCTGTGAAAATGAGCAATATATTGTTTTCATCAATCTATGGTTTCAGTAATAAACAGTATTCGTTTTTTGTAGCAGACCATTCACGATTATCACTTGCAGTGCATGCAGTTATACTTAGAAAAGTGTTTCATATGCAACTGTTTTTTATTTGTATGTTTAGCTATGCAAATTGTCGTTTGCATGTGCATTGCAGTTAGGTTTGCACACTGAGATGCATGGTTCTACTGCCTTGGATAAGGAGGCAAGACTCCAGAATACTTCAGAGTGTTGAAATGGTTCTAAACTCCCTGCTTGTTCTCGCCTCAAAAAGGAACTAGAACAAGAGGGCAGGGGTTCTAATGCCACACAGGCTTCACTTTAAATCTTGTAAACTAGAGATGGGGAACTTGTTGAATTCCAGCTCCCATCAGCCCCAGCCACCATGGCCCAATGGTCAGGGATGGTTGAAGCTGTAGTTCAGTAACATCTGGAGGGTCACTGATTCCCTGGCCATGCCCTAAACTGCAATATACAGTGGTACCTCTGGTTACGAACTTAATTTGTTACAAAGGTCCGTTCTTAAGGTGAAACCGTTCTTATCCAGAGGCGTACTTTCACTAATGGGGCCTCCGGCATGTGATTTCTGTTCACATCCTGGGGCAAAGTTCGCAACCAGGAGCAGCTACTTCCGGGTTAGCGGAGCTCATAACCTGAAGCATTCATAACCAGAAGCGTTCATAACCATAGGTACCACTGTACTTCCATCAAAGGGCCACAGCATTTTTTCTGCCCTTCTCCCACATTTATTCTACCTGTTTGTTGCTCAGTCAAAATAAATCCCCCATAAGTTACATAAAACAATATAAGACCCAGACATTTATAACTGTCTAGTCTATCAAATAACTAATAGTACGTAGCTCGTAACATTAGGGAAATCTTGCTTAAACAATAGCATTTTTAGAAAGCATCTAAAACATAATACAGAATGAGCTTGCTTAACATGGTTTGGGAGGGAGTTCCATAGCTTAGATGCTGATACACTGAGTGCTCTGCTCCTGGTAGGGAGTCAGGAGTGGACACTATGTGGCATTGTTAATAGTTCCTTTTCTTTTGATGATTGTAGTGATTGAAAAGGAATATATGGTGCAAGATGGTCCCTCAGGTTGTTCAGGGCATTGTATACTAATAACAGAACCTTAAATTTGTCTCAATGACGTATTAGCAGGTTTTTCAGCATAGCTTACAAAGTATATGCTGTTGATAATCTGTATTCTGTCAACAGATGAATTTCCACATTCTGTGCTAGCTGAAGCTTCTGGACCAATCTTAAAAGCAGTCCTATGCAGAGCACATTGCAGTAACCCATTAACAAATCTATCAGTACATGAATCACTGTAGCTAAGCTATTTTACCAATCTAAGTTGGTAAAAGATACTCCTAGTCACAGAAGGCACCTGAACCTCAGGCAACAGAGATGAATCTAGGAACACTTCAGACTGCTCTTTCAGATGGAGTGCAACCTCATCCAGAACAGGCAACTGGCATGGGAACCTCCTTCTACAAAGAATTCAAGCTCAGTTTAATGTCATTTAATGTCATTGCTGCACACAGGGCTTGCACAGCCACTGCTGATTCAGATGTTATGCAGGACCCCCAAATCTCTAATGGTCACTCGCAATGCCTTCTTTTGGTGTTATAGCATTGGAGAGAACAGGGAGCCCTGTGGAAGCCCATATCATAAATGCAAAGGGGCCAAGGTACACTTTCTCTAAATGCTACTCTCTGCAGATAGGATTGGAATCACTGAGACACAGGTCACATACATACTATGCAATCAAAGTATTATTATACTACTAGAACAGTTAAAGCTTCCTCAAAATAATCCTGGAACAGTAGTTTTAAGGGTGCTGGGAATCAGAACTCCGTGAGGGTTCTCCTAACAACTCCCAGTGCCCTCAACCAACAACAGTTCCCAGGATTCTTTGGGGAAACCCATGGCTGTTGAAATAGTATAAGAGCGTTCTAAATGTATAGTGTGGATGTGACCACACTGCCACCAATACCCAGTCCACAGAGTTGGTCCAAGAGGATACCATGTTTGATGGTATCAAGAACTGCAGGGACATAAAGAAGAAACAAAGTCACACTCCCTTGATCTTACTCTCAATACAGGTTATCATCAGGGCACCTAAGACTTGATTCAGTTCCAAAACTAGCCTTGAAATCAGACTCAAACTCAGACTCGAGTCAGCTCAATCAGTATAGTCTAATAATGCTTGCAGTTGCCCCAACATGACTCTCTCAAGCAATTTCCCTGGAAAGTTAGGCATTTGGAACAAGTGGATCCAGAGCGGGCTTCATATTGGGTCACAATTTTATAAACAACATAATGTAATTGATGGGGGAAAGGCTAAGGTATAGGGCTAGATGCCAATGTAAAATAGATTTCAAGTAATGGAAATGCCCACAAAACAGAGTGGAAGTCCTCTCCTGTAACAGACCATGTGGCTGGAGAAGATTTTATGTGGAGTTGTTTCTTCTTGTGCTAGAACCAATGTAATGATCGAGTCTGGAGAAATAGTATCTTTCAAATATTCCCGAGCGAAAGTGTTGAATGCTGACCTGTCCTTACCATTCTCTACTGTTGATTCCTCATGCCACAGCCATTCATTACCCCTGGGATTTCCCTTTCTGAGTTACATTTTTGCATGGGAGAGGAGCAGAGAAGCTGGGGTGGTGCAGGGGTCAGCCCCATGGTTGGTCTCATAAAAAAGAAGTCAAATTGCAGTGGCAGGGAGGGAGGGAGGGAGGAAGAGAGAGAGAGAGAGAGAGAGAGAGAGAGAGAGAGAGAGAGAGAGGCAAAGAGATAGACATAAGCAAGAAAGTCAAAGAATCTAGGTACTCCCAACAACATGGGACTGGCCCTGATCCTATAGCAGCCATTTTGTGATTCAAAGCTAGTCTGTGCTTATACCCACAACTCCCCCCCCCCCAAAAAAAATTCCAAATGTGCTTTTGGGCCCAAAATGGTTGGAGACATGGGGCAGCATCTATATAGATAAGCAGATTTCCTTAATTCAGACCATAATCAAAAGAAAAACCTGCGTAACTTGGTAGAATTTATTTTATTTGTAACAGTTTATTCCACCACATTTTACATGAAAACCTCCACTTCTGAATGCTTTTTCATTGCAAAAATTGTTTCTGTGAAAGATGCAAACTTATAAAAACATTGAGGGGAAAAAACTGGATAGAGAGCATCTTTACATTAAATAATGAATTAAAAGTCTGTGTAGTAACTCTTCTAGGTATTGACTATTTGGAAATAAAGATTTATAAAGGTTGTCTAGAAACACTGTACTAAAATTTCTTTTAAAGTAATGAATGGTGGAGAGCTAAAGGAAATGAGCTTTCAGCATTGTAAGAAGAATACATATTTGTTTGAGATGTTGGGCATTGACAAACGGCAGGGTGAGAGGGTTGACCTGAGCTGCCAGATCTGATCTTCATGTGAGCAATTGGCTTGCCATGTCTTTTAATTATTCAGTTTTAAATCAAGTTTTGCTGTAGCCCATTTAAGTGTCAGTTAGGTAGCAAAGCCTGACAACATCAGGGTGCAGGATTCCTTTTGATCAGGATTTACATACAAATCATTCTTGCCTTGGAATGTGTGACACTTCAGCTTCTGTGTGTGATACTCTTTGGGCAGGTCCCTTTAGTTCTTCACCCTCCGTGACCTTTGCTGGTGCTTAGTATGTATTTGTATATGGAAGATGGCTATTCTGGTAAATATGATGGTGAGGGAGAAGTATTAATTTTCTCCTGCCACTGGTTGCATGCTGTGTTTGCCTAGAAGGAAAATCAACCCCTAATCCTGATTTTTTTAAAAAAAGAATTATTATTATTTATTTCAGAAAGAAACCAGATGGTTAGAGTATAGACTGAGGGTCACAGATGTACCAGGGACTGGATTTTAAGCTGCAAAATCCACACAAAGGATTCTGGCAGTTCACATTTTCTTGGGCTTTCAACAAAGTCTTTGGTAACTTTAAAGACTCTTCTTCCTGCATGACTAAACCCATTGAAAGTTTAAAGGGAAAGCTGCCTTAACAAGCCTTCACACTAAAACTTTTTAATTTTCTTCAAAATCTGCTCCTAAACCTTTCACGTGGTTTGAAAGTTAAACCCCAGGATATAGTTAACTTTCACGAAGGCATTACACAGAGTTCCCGGTGCCTTTGCTGTTGAAGATGCTGTGCAACGCAGTGTACTTTGGGTGAAATGTGGAGCTTGCCATTTTCACTGCCTAGCACTAGTATTAATCTCTTGAGAATATTGCAATTCTGTACATTAATAAGGGTAGAGATGGCACACCCTTAAATACTGGTTTCTTAAAATAAAATGACATTTGTTTCTGGAATGTCCTGGACATGGTCAGGGCAATTGGCCTCCTGAAAGCAATCTTCACACTTACCTCTTACCTTATCAAAAGGTTTGCTTTTTCTTTGGAGTGGTGGTGGTTGCTATTGAATTGCTGGTGGACCAAGAACATAAAAAGGCTATTTGCACCAAGAGCCCAGGAAATGCTTACTTTGATGAAAGCCTGAAGTACTGCCGGCCTCAAATCTTAACCTTTTGTTGTTGTTAAATGTTGCTACCTATAAAGCTTCCTTACCATTATCTGCTTTTTGGAAGTTTTATATTCGTAATATATTTATATTTGTAATATAACACCAAATTATTTACTAAAAGTATAAGTTAGGGATATTAGAGCCCTCAGTTTGTTCCACACTTCTACCTGTTTCCTATAATGGGCAAAGCAGACAATTATATCATGGGATGAAGCTCCTCACTTTGGGTCCAGGTGCTCTGTGTGCCCATTCAAAATCATCAGCAGAGATTACGAGGTCTGGAAGCAGTGATTTAAGTCACAAGGCAACAAATTGTTCAGGACCATTCTATTCCACTCCCTCTTCAAAAAAAATAATAAAATTGTAAATTAATTACCCTATTTTGATTTTCTGCATTTTCAAACTTGTTGTGTGTACCTTTATTTTCTTTTATTAATTCTTTCATCTTTTTGACATGGATTTGGCTTAAGTCTTTTGTTGCTATAGCTGCAAAGTTTTCTATTAAAATACTGTTACCATTTTCTTTCACCAGTGAGGAAGAGGCTTCTTTTGAGGGCTGTGCCATCTTGGCTGCAGCATGCATTAGTTTCCTTGTTGAAGTGAGCCTTCTGTCTCTGGACAGGAAGAATTGAATGAGGTCTTTTTTTCCCAACTTTTCTGAATGCTTTTGCGTTCCCCTCTCCTTTCCTCAAGGTTTGGGGATTTTTTCTGGTTAGCAGGAGCCTTTGCTCCAAGCTGTTTTTCTGGGCCTTGGAGCAGAGCTCAGAACATAGCTGTCAACCTTCCCTTTTTTGGCGGGAAATTCCCTTATTCTAGCACCATTTCCCGCTGCTTCCCACTGCTATCCTGGATTGTTAGATATCCCATAGACTGGCCCCTGGACAGGTGACGCTGCTGATCCCTTATTTTCAAATCTGAAAGTTGACATCTATGGCTCAGAATTTAAGCAGCCATGTTTTTACCTTTGTGGCCATGCCCCCTTCTTTGAGTATTTCTGACCTTGGGATCTCATCCAGTAGTTCCTTAAACTTTTTGAAATCAGTATTGGTTCAGAATGTATGTCTGACAACGCTCAGTTTTCCGCTGCCTCTGCATAATGAAACTGAAGAGGACATGCGTAGGAACAATTTATTTGAACAACAACAACAACACGCAAAAAAATAGGAGACTTGGCCTTCTGAACAAAGTGAATAAGGAGATTCAATTTGCATAGCCACTTCTTAATTCAGTCAATAAACAAACACAGTTCCTGGAATACTTTGCAGAGTATTTTGGAATACTCATGCAGACTTAACATTTGTCTGGATGAGCCCCATTCAAATGAATGCCTTCCATAGTCAGACTTTTCAAGAAATTCTGCCGTAGATTTCTGTTCACAAGGAACCAAGCACACATAATGCATTGCAAATTTTTAATTGGATTGTTAATGACTCAACACATGAAATCCCCCCCCCCCCGAGAACTAGTCATGGGGAGCCTTCTCTTTCACTGTTACAAAACAGAAGACACCAGGAACTTGACAAGTCCAAGTGTCTGAGGCCAGGGGACTAATTGATAACAGGCAGGCTGTATCCAAGGTCCTTCAGCAGTAATTGCAAGCAGAATCTGACTCTCTGATCTCACCAGTGGTATTCACCATGCCAAAACCGGCCAGAGTTTGACAGATTGCCTTCCATGCAATAATAACTTAGGCATGTTGCTTTTCTCACATGAGGCCATATGTCCCTCCCACAGGAGAAAATGAGTTTTTTCTTCTTCAAGAGGCTGCTGTTAAAACGAAACCATTCTGTTCTATTATACAAATCATACAATATTGCAAGATGGGGAGATCATCTAGCCAGCCGCTTGTGAACACTGAGTCACATTCTCTTAACATGGCCGTGAGGAACAGAACCTGGAATAGAACTATGCAGATAGCAGGAGACTTGATTCTCAATAGATGGGATCACCAGAGGTAAGGGGAAATGATAGCTCATCACCTGAACGGCGGTGGGCAGCAGCAGAGAAAAGCAAATTGGGCTGCAAACAGCTCCCCTTTCCCTGCTGTTGAGCTGTTTCTCACTGATCAGTAATCCTGGTGCTCACATAAGCAGAGGGTTCTTGTAGTCACTCCACCTTTTCCTCGCCTCTCAACTGTTTCTGGCTGATGATCTGAGTAGTGTGAGGGGAATAACAGATGAGGTTTAACCCTTCTCTCCCTGCAATCTTGATGACCACCTTCAGGCTACTATTTTCTTCTTCCTAAGCTATATTATAGCAGCATAGGTTGGAATGAGGTGATTGGCCATCAAGAGCAGAAGGGAGGGAAGGCTTAAACTTTCGCCTCACCCAGTACCTGGTGGGGAGCAGTTCAGCAGCCTTGCCCCTTTCCATTGCTTCTCAGCTGTTCGTATTGATCAGATGAGCAGTGGGGCTTTGCAGCTCATGCTACACGCCGAGGAGGGGGCAAGGCTGACGGGAGGCAGTAGGGCCTCATGGGCTGCATTTAGCCTGTGGTCTGGTGGTTCCCCATCTTTGCTTTAGAAAAATCTGTACTGGATACAGTATTATGCCCATATGACAACAATCATAGTATAGTTATTTTACCTAGGACCAAGGAAAAATGGTCACAAATGAGTAGGCAAGCTTTTGAGTTCACCAGAACTCTTCTTTAGGTTGGATACTCCTCTCTTCCCTAATTCAATAACAGTATTCAAGCTGGAGGGGAGATAGGGTGATAGAAAGCCTGAGCTTGCAGTTTGCAGTAGCTTTAAGATGGAATGGTGAAAGTCTCATGCAGACACATAATCAGGTTAGACTGTGCCTGATGCAAAAAGATCTTAGGGTGCAGCAAGGCATGCTGGGTTGAAGGAGCAATGGATATTGTCTTTTGACATATCAAAGCCAGCTGTTGTTCAGCTCTGTCTCTGGCACTAATTGGAGTACACAAGTCCCCAATAAGACACAGAGCAGAAGCAAAGAGAAACATGCAGTTTGGCAGAACCTGGGATTGATATTTTTTTTAGTTATAATAGTAGCTAAATTGGGTTGTGTTACTAATGGGTATTAGCAAAACAGTACTGTATTTCACTATTTTTGCAGGTGTGTGAGATAACACTTTGAATATAATTGGTGTTAATTTCAATCCTTTGGTATGCCTTGTTCCTCCACCAGTGAGATTTGGGGCCTGCTGCCCTGAACTTTAAGATGTTTGCTTTACCTGAGATTTGTTAGCCTTGATATATATTTGTTTTCTTATCTACTTTCTGGATTAACTTTATTGTTTGTATGGCAAAAGAGAGGATGTTTGTGCACGGGAATGTTTCTCTAAATTAGAATTTTAAAAATTGTGACCGTGGGAGTCTTCCTAAATTGAGGGACCAAACTGAGGTAGAGAGTTGCAGGCTTTTAATTGTTGTATAATTTACTGCTGAAGATTACCTTTTGAGATTCAAATATGTTTGGGCTTCTGATTCCCTTTGATATAAAAAATATTTTTAGATATGTACCATATAGTATCAGGTTTATCCATGATATCTACTCTCTGTTGAGTACATATAGGTATTTTAGTTTCGTTTGCACATTTGTTCTATTCCCATTAAATGTTTATGTACTTATCCATCTAGTTTTGTTGATTGAGGCAAGATTGGTTTCTTCTTCTTTTGAGAAGCATTTTGACCCAACTCTGAGGTTACTAACAGTTCAGTTATGTGAAAAGCTGGAGAAGGGTGCTCTTATCTTGGCCCCTGGCATCATCAAAGAACACCTTAAGTAGCAGGGTACAGCTCACTCCCTTGGGCTAGCTGTGTAGAACTCTAGGCTGAATAAGATATTTGAAGGCAGACAACACTATGAATGCTTTTTTTTTTCTTTTGCAAACTGGTGCAACAGCTACAGTAGGTGTAGGCTGTTTCGTTTCCTGGCTTGTGAATAATCCTCCCTGCAGAGGGTTATACTGATGCATCACTCACAAAGGAAGGTTAAGCTTGGGTTGTGTCCTCTTAAACTCTTAACACATTTCCATGATTGTGGCTCTCTGTGACAGTAACAGATGATATGCGTAAGAAGCAAAACATAGTGTGCATGACCTCTTGCCTTCCAAATTGTATTTCCCAGCCCAGTTGGTGTTGTAACTTCAAAGCGGAATCATATTATTAGAATTCTCGGATTAGATTTCAATGTGTTAATAAACAGGTCGGGGGAAGGTAATGGGGAAAGAAGTTCAGTAATTTTCATCTAAGTTTTAGAATAATTTCTTATACGCTTTTATTTTCAACAGACATGCCAAGAAGAAATATAAATCAAGGATTTGAAACGTTTTTGGGTTGTTGTTTTTTTAAATACAAAGACTGCTTTCAGAGAAGTGAAAGCAGAATGCTATATCCTTTTTCACTGGGGCACGATTTGATTGTTCATTTTCTTTTGCATTAATTTATCGAAGGACACTTGCCTAAATTACTTTCTGTCTCTTGTGAAAGCCTTTGATCTTGGTGACAGTTTGACTGCATTAGGGAGAGCCTATTGGTTAATCCTTTGCTTAACTTGTCCTTTTTGGCACAGCGAGGGGTCTTTCCAAAGATAATCTGTCAGCACAGCCTAAATCCTAATCAAACAAGGAAAGAAAGATGCTGGGAGCTGCATTATAACCTGAAGAACTGCACCATGGGATAGTTTATAGAAAATGCAGGACACTTGGGTGTCCACGTTACATGGAGTTGGCAGCATCCCCCCCCCATTTTTTTAAAAAAGCGTAATCAGCCTGGACAGGCTGCAAGTCATGGCAGAAAAATGATAGGCAGAGAGAGGCTGCTTAACTCTTTCCCCTACTATTTATTTTTCCTCTTGCGGAACTGCTTTTTCCATCTGGGTAAGAGATATATTGCTCTCTAAGGATGGAAAAGCAGTTTAAGAGTAGTTAACGCTGAAACAGCAGCAAAGCGAAAGGTTGAGCAACGACTCAGTAGTGCTAAGCTAAACCATGGCTTAGTGCAGACACATGGATGCCCCGAGGGAAGGATGCAGCAGCTTGGCTCCTCCTCCTGTGCTGCTGCTGCGTAAGCCATGGTTTGACTTAATGTGTAAGCTGAATCTGGGCTTCCGGTTCGTTTCGTACCAGGCAAATTGTAACTAAGGTTTATTTTTGTTTGATTGGAGCAAGACAAACCAGAAGCCTGGGTTTGGACAACATGGCAAACTATGGTTTAGCAACAGGACCAAAGGAGGGGCAAAGTGGCTGCAAAGGAACCAGCATGCAATTTCATGCTAAACCATGGACTCCATGGTTTGGGTCCACGTCTCTGTTGCTGTTCTTCCTCTACCCCAGAACTTTCCAAACTATATGCCACGACACATTAGTGTGTCAGCTGCTGTGTATAGGTGTGTCACGTGAATGCTCCCCATAATCCTCCTGGGGCTGGAAAGGGGTTAGTATTACCTCTGGTTTGCTAGTAAAACTGAATTACTGTGTTGTGAAATGATGCAAAACTGAATAACTGTGTCATGAAATGATGCATGTCTAAAAAGTGTGCAACTAACATGAAAAGTTTGGAAAGTCCTGCTCTACCCCAATTCCTTTTGTCTTGAACTTTGAATCTTGAAAGTATGTTGGTGTGAAAATGAGATACTTGTTGGCCTTGTTGGATACTTGTTGGATACTTGTTATTTTTCAAGATAGCAAAGAATTGTGAACCCAGCCTTGGTTGTTGCCTTTGGTATGGTTCTAAAGGCTAAAATGCAGAACTTCAGATTGAGATGGTAGGGCAGAAAGCACTGTTTTTTATAGCCAAACTCTTTCAATGTTCAGAATTGAAATGGCAGCAGTTAAAAAATATACCAAAGCCAATCTAAATAAGTGTAAACTTGGCCTCTTGCATATTTACTCCCTTAAAATTAAAATAAAGGTTTGTGGATTTGCCCCTTTGTGGATTTCATTCTATAACTATAGTGAAAAAGGCCTTTAACCTTTAACTCTTTCATAAACTTTGGTTTTGTAGGTACAGTATTAAGTAATATATATCAAGTATATTTGTATTTTTTAAACTGGAAGAATGTGAAATCAGAAGTTTATTTTCACCAAAGCCTGTCATTATTATGCCATGGTGCTCTAAAATAATTTTGAGGCATTCTGCCCAAATGTAAATGTGATATTTCTGTTTTCAGATTATCTTTTCGAGAAGAGCGGGGGTTTTTTGTATGTGTGTGTAGTTAATGAGAAAATGCAGGTAAATCTGAAGATACATTAACTCTCCCATCTTCATCAGTTAAAATATGGATGCAATGCAAATGGATGTAAAATTTTCTTACATTTAAGTAGTATGAAGACATTAAAATCCTTTGGAACATTTTTCCATTTTCATTTCACTAAAGCATATCATGGTGTTATTTATACAGCTCAACGTGCTGAACTGTGATACAAGTTGTTAAAGTGCTTGTGGGAAAATTATGCATACAAAAGACAACTACTACATTTTCTCAACTGATTAGGTTTAGCACAGAAGTGATGCAATTCCTCTTGAAATAATTGATAATCCCTTTCTTGGAATTTGATACAGAGTATCAGGACATCCAAACCCTTCTCTCTCTCCTGTGTGTGTGCACGTGCGTGCGCCCACACACACACACACACCTGAATCAAATCGTGGCTCTGCCTGACTGACAATCAAATCCAGTTTTTAAATAAAAAACAGATGTGCATATAAATTTATTGTGTCATCTTGTCTGGCCATTAGAAAGCTTGCTGATGTGTTTTTTGAGCAGTGCTTGTATTAGAACATTCTGAGGGGCTGCCCAATCTCCCATCTTGTGCTGTTTGGCTTACTGAGGGGCAGTAAAGGTAAAGGTACCCCTGCCCGAACGGGCCAGTCTTGCCAGACTCTAGGGTTGTGCGCTCATCTCACTCTATAGGCCGGGAGCCAGCGCTGTCCGCAGACACTTCCGGGTCACGTGGCCAGCGTGACAAGCTGCATCTGGCGAGCCAGCGCAGCACACGGAACGCTGTTTACTTTCCCGCTGGTAAAAAGGTAAAGGTAAAGGTACCCCTGCCCATACGGGCCAGTCTTGACAGACTCTAGGGTTGTGTGCCCATCTCACTCAAGAGGCCGGGGGCCAGCGCTGTCCGGAGAGACTTCCGGGTCACGTGGCCAGCATGACATCGCTGCTCTGGCGAGCCAGAGCCGCACACGGAACGCCGTTTACCTTCCCGCTAGTAAGCGGTCCCTATTTATCTACTTGCACCCGGGGGTGCTTTCGAACTGCTAGGTTGGCAGGCGCTGGGACCGAGCAACGGGAGCGCACCCCGCTGCGGGGATTCGAACCGCCGACCTTTTGATCAGCAAGTCCTAGGCGCTGAGGCTTTAACCCACAGCGCCACCCGCGTCCCCCTTTCCCGCTGGTAAGCGGTCCCTATTTATCTACTTGCACCCAGAGGTACTTTCGAACTGCTAGGTTGGCAGGCGCTGGGACCGAACGACGGGAGCGCACCCCGCCGCGGGGATTCGAACCACCGACCATGCGATCGGCAAGTCCTAGGCGCTGTGGTTTTACCCACAGCGCCACCCGCGTTGCCACTGAGGGGCAGTAGCCAAGCTTTATTGTTGAAGGTCGCTAGTGTTTTCTCTTTCACATCAATGGACTTTCTCTTGTTCGCTTAGTTGCAAATGATCTGCAGTGCTAAGGAAACAGAAACCAATGAAACTGATGAGATATAATAAAGTTTCTCTTAAACTTCTAATAGCAGAGGCAGACTTCCCTCCTTACCACCCCACCCTCCAAAATAAAATAAGAGGCACACTTCTCGTTTATACCTCAAAATATTTAGTTTTAGCCTGTGAAAGAATAAACTTGCACTCAGAGGAGCCTACTCCTAGATTTTTGCATGAGTTCCCTTCCTGGGCAACCTTCTCCAAGGCAGGTAATTTTGTTGCTCCCCTGCATCAGGAGTATGGTAGATAGATAGGATCGTTCAATCAGATGTGAGGCAGGCATGTGGGCAGAATTACTTGTGCCTGTGGAGGCAAGAAGGAAACACCAGAGCAGTCAGTCATGCAGTGACTGAGTGGGTAGCCTCCTCTGTGGGTGGGCATATTGGACTCACAGACACCTTTATTTGTATTATTTTTTTTATTGTGCCACGCAAGCAATTCTCCCATAGCAAACAGTTCGGAATGACTGCCTTAAACACATCAGCTAGATTTTGGAAAGGGGGAATGATAATATCATGACTATAATAATGTTGGTAGCAATAAAACTGAGTAGTGTGCTGGTATATTTATTTTCAGGACATAAAAATGCAGGGATTTGTGTGTGTGTGTGTGTGTGTGTGTGTGTGTGTGTGTGTGTTTCCCCATTGGTGGTTTTACTGTTTCACACTGAAAAATATTTGTAAAATATTTTCTAACAGATAATCCTCTTTTGATTTGGCTCTTAGCTGCCTTTTTTTCCTTTCTTTTGAGAACTACACTTCTAACTGCATAAAATATGACTTTTAGAATCATGCCTCTTGAAGAGTTATTGCAGGGCATTCATGGGGGATTTGTAAAATCCTCCTCTGTATTCACCATTCTCTGTGAAGCATAGGGTGTAATTCAGAGAGCTGTTACTTGGACTGTTGCAAAGTGTATGGTTTTGTTTCATATTATTTGTTTGGACAATGTCAGTAAAACCTTGGTGGCCAATGTGAGGCTTCAGTAACAGAAGTGCAAAAAGCTACACTTTAGATTGACCAGAGGGTACTTGTGATTGGTTGATGTGCATGATGAAGGGATGAGTTCATGTTGTAGTAGTGGGTCTTTCAGTCTTGTTAATTCTCATTCGTAATTCTGAGGATTTCGCTCATGTGTTCCAGGATAAGTGACCATGGAACAGTGACCCCAAGGATTTGACTTTGAGGTACAAACACCATTCACAGACACCTGTGAAAGAATCAAGATAGTCTGCAGGGATGTGTGGCTGAAGCACTCTGGAATTCTAGACAAGAAACCACAAACATTCCTTTGGTTTTTGGCTATGTGAATAAGCCCTTGAGTCTCTTCTGCATGCTTCAAAAGCTTGGGCTGAGTTTGTAATATTCAGTCCTGTGTCAGAACAGGCAAAGAAAAGACCTTTTCTCAAGATTGCACTCAAAGTCTTATCTCGCCAGTATTCCAAACAGGCCTTACAAATCTGGTTGAAGAAGAAATGCCACAACCTATAGTCTGTAAGCCCCGCAGGAAGATTTTGCTCACAAGCAGTTCTCACAAATCCACACACTGCTTGGAATACATCAATATGAGGACAGAAATGCACTGTGCTTTAAAGAGAAGAAGTCCTGCTCAGAGGGTTACAACAACACCTAAGGGGAGAGATACAGTTTAGGGTTGGAGGTGTCATAGAAATGGAGCATTCAGAAGTGGGAGAAAGAGGCCAAAAGGGCAGTGTGAGGAAGCTTCTTGACACTGGTTGAGTTGTTGTGATATGTTGTAACATTTGGAGGCAATTCTAGCCAAAGATAGTTTGCTACCTGAGGTAAAGAACAACATGGCCACCTCCATTCTGCAGACAGAAGCCAACTGGACTCAGTTGAATCTAGCTTCAAGACTGGCGGTACGATAGTATCCTCCACAACATTTGAGAAGAGCAGGCTAGCTTAGGAGCATTGGGTAAGGAATGTGGCACACATAGTTCTGACATCAAATGCTTTGCTGCTCATTCACCCTTCTGCCCAGTACCTGCTTGCTCACAAAATGCAAGTATACCTCAGGCCATGTTGCCTGGAGCTGATTAGAGTTGTAGACCATAACATTTGGAGGCTACCAAATTAGCTATCCTGGATGGTGATATTATTATATGTCATTGCCCTCAAGGAATAAATATACGGTGATTGTTAGCAACATTATATAAAAATATTCACATTTTTTATATACCGTAATATAAAATAATAATAGGAGAAAATCTCAATATCAGAGAACATATATGTATGGTGGTGAAACAAAGAGGCATGCGATGTGAACTTGCAAAAAACCTTTACACAGCTCTTTGCCATGTTTAACTTGTTTGAATAGACATTATTAAATGAAGAGAGAATATATTCTTGTAATAGGTAAAGCTTCACAACTGTATCCATTATGCTAGTAATAATTGCTGCAGTAGTGTATAGAAAGATTAGTTTTTCTCTGTGAAATACAGTTTGAGAAACTGCATTGGATGAATAGGAATACGCACACCCAGCCCTTAGTGGTTCAGCGAGTCTGGCATCAGACTGCATGTGTTGGGCCAAGAAGCAGAGACCAAGAGAGGTATAAACCTAGAATTACAATTTTCCACAAATGTCAGATACAAATGTTTAGATGTTTTTGGAGCAGTCATTCTCTAGAAGTGTGGCTAACAGTTTGAGGAACCCTGAAGTTCAAACTGACCCACTTCCAAAATTGTGTCAGATCTGAATATCCATACATCTAGATCAGTTACCAGATACCTCCTCGGGTGAATCAAAAGTCTAGATCAAATTAAAAGAAATGAAACAACAACAAATTATTTGTACTGCGCCCATCTGGTGGGGTTTCCATCTACACAAGTGCCCAATTCAAATCTTCACTGTACTCTTTTGGGTGCCTGCTGAAAACCTTCCTATTTAAATAAGCTTACTCAGATGCTTCAAAGGTTTGATTTTTTTTTTTTAGTATTTTAACTTTTGTATGTTTTAAATCAGGGCTGTAAATTTTTCCTGATCTTATTGTTCTATCTTTTGTAAACAGCTTTGAGGTTTGTTTGTTTGTTTGTTAATCAAATGGTATATTAATTTTATGAAATAAATAAATAAATATTTTATTCTCAAAAGCTCTGGATGCAAAACATTCATGGAATCCCTTGATGGCCTTCGTTAAGCTTCTATTTTTGACCTCACTACTGACAAAAATGTTGAGAGGAGAAGAATTTTAACAATCAATTTGGAGCAAGCTACAGTGGTGCCTCGCAAGACGAAATTAATCCGTTCCGCGAGTCTCTTCGTCTTGCGGTTTTTTTTGTCTTGCGAAGCAACCCTATTAGCGGCTTAGCGGCTTAGCGCTATTAGCGGTTTAGCGGCTATTAAAGACTTAGCGGCTTAGCGGCTAAAAGGCTATTAGCAGCTTAGCGGCTATTAACGGCTTAGCGGCTATTAACGGCTTCGCGGCTTTAAGAAAAAGGAAACAAACTCGCAAGAACGCGCAAGACGTTTCTTCTTGCAAAGCAAGCCCCTAGGGAAATTCGTCTTGCGGAACAACTCAAAAAACGGAAAACCCTTTCGTCTAGCGAGTTTTTCGTCTTGCAAGGCATTCGTCTTGCGGGGCACCACTGTACTTTGATTGCAGGATCCTACATCTCTCTGTGTGTGTGCGCGCTAAGGGAACAGGCTGATGAGAGTTTAGGAAGTTTGTTCCTTTAGTATTAAATTTTATATATTTGTGCAGAAATTGATGTCTTTTTTATATGGTGAGTTACTGAGGTTTGGGTTGCAAAAAGTTCTAGTAAAATCTTCAGAGCACTATTTCCAGCATATAGAAAGCATAAGGTTTCCTTTTGCGTAGCAAGTGATAGTTAGTATCAAGAGAAGGAAGAAAACTGCTGCCCTGCCATGACATTAATTGATCTATAGATAATTATGGGGAAAAGTTCTATAGAAGCTCTTCTAAAGTCAAGAATATTGGCTTTCTTAACAAGTGTGATTTCTTGACCCAGCAAAGGTTTGTTTATTTGTGTTTCAGGCTTTCTTGTTGTTCAGCCAAGTAAAATGGTTGTCACTCTCTTTTAAACTAGGAAAATTGAACTGGGTTTTACAGGACTATTGGCTAGCTTAGATATGCCAAGCTGTTTTCTTTAGACACTAGTAGCAGATATGTGCTGCAGAAACAATTCTGACAGTTTTTACTCCCGACGATCCATCCCACAAAGTAGTTGCATTGTATTACTGAAATGCCAAAACTCTCTCAATCATCTTGAACACAACTGATGGCATGGCTAATGCTTGAGGTCAGTGGGATTGTGCAGTTGCCAAGGTCCAGATCCACAAACTGAGAGCCCGTGCCACCATTGGTGTCAATTGAAGGCAATTCTGCCCCCACTCGAAAGGAGACCCTTTTGGCTATGGGAACTCTGCAGTATATATTAAGTTCAAGCAGAGCCAAACTCAATAGAGATTGTGCTCTGTCTCTGACCTTGCCAGCTATGGACTGTGAGAGTGCACTGCTTAAACATTTGCATCTGTGGTACTGAAGTTGAATTTCATTTGGATACATTATGTGAACATGTTTAATTAGCAAGGATCACTCTTGCAATTTACTCATTGGCAATTACATGAGCTGCGACTAATTTTGTTGGATCTCCAGGAGATGCAGAAGGCCACATCAGAACTTCCCCTTTGGCCTGTGCCTGCTCTGCTTGCTTTTGCTGAAGGTTTTCAAGATTTTTACAGTAGAAGAAGTTCCCTTTCCCAATTTTACAGTTCGGTCAGTAAATCTCTAATTCCCTTCCCACAAGGTCAAGGGCATGTGCTAGGTTCTATAAGTCGTACACACTGTTCCTGATCTGCTAGCACAGCAGTTTTCTGCTTGGATAGCAGAACTTGCTCCTCCTCTGAACTGGAGCCTAATCCACCCTTAAAATCTGCTGTAGAAGGTTGGAGGACTTTCTGGAGTAGGTTTTGAGGGCACGGGAGGAGAGGAGAGGAAAGTAAAATCCCATTTGTGTAAGTAAAACTCGACATTTGTAGCATTGGCTACCACTCTGCTTCTTCAAAGTTGCATACTAAACAATTTACAGTTCTAGCTTACTATGTGCTCTTAAGGTATTGCTTCTGGAAGAATTGAACATTTTCACTATTGCTTTCATAGTTCACTTAAACACTAGGGTTATCATGAGCCCAGACAATTCTGCTTTGCAACCCTCATTCATTTCAACATGGGTTCAGTTACATGTTTTTACAAGTTCTACAAGTAACTTGGTGTACACAGGTGATTCTGTGGTTTTGTGTTTCCTAAGATACCCAGTAGCTAAGGTGGTGACCACTAGGCCAGCTTCTGGTAGTGCAACAGGAAACCTCAAGTATTTTGAGTAGTAGGTGCCTAACTTCATACAGACGTTAAGTTCTGCCTGATGATGAACTCCATGTAAATTAAAAAATCTGCACACTTCTGCACCAATAAATCTAATCAAAGAGGTTATGGTGCAATTACTGTGTGATGTTGTGAAGCAGTTGGTGTAAGTGGTTAAAATTTGGGTTAGGTGACTGTATGAGTAAGAGCTGTGTTAGTGGCACTACTACTTACTAGTCATGGAAGTCAGTTTCCTATTTTCAGAGACACTTCCCCTTGATTACCAGATGCTCAAGATGTATAGGAGGATGGATATTGCCATTGTGCCCTGCTTGTGAACTTCCCTAGGGCACAGGGCAGGCCACTGCTGGTTAGACAAAATGCTGAGCTGGATGGATCACTGGCCTGACCTGTCCTGGCAGCTCTTACATTCTTACCCTATTGTCTGCAGTGACGGGGAAATCGATCAACCTGGGGCATTGTTTCCAGTAGGTCCTTTTAGGCTAATTTATTATCTTCTTTCCCCCAACCAGCTTTTACTTACCAAATGTTAACTCTTATAGTTGATTGCTAACTCTGGGGCATCAAATCCCCCCACCCGCCCTGTTTCCTTGAGTGCAGTATGTGATTATCCAACTCACAGAGCTCAAGGAAAAAAAAGAGAGGTTTTGTTTTAATAAGCAGTTTGCCGTTTGGCACACAATGCTGAGGAAAGCAACATTATCTCCAGCAGTAAACTCTGCACTCATTGCAAAGCTTGACAAGAAAATGATTGAGTCTGTTTGTTATACCTTTGTGGGGCTGCCACAGCTGCTGATGGAAATGTTGCTGTTTATTCAGCAATGCAATAACACTTTCTGTAATTTATGGATGCACATTCCCCAGATTACTAAAGGTAATATTGTTGACTAAAGGAAAGTATACGAATGGATAGTTTCGGTTGTTCCTGTCCTTATAAAAGTGATTGACTGTTCACTTTGCACAGGGAGGAATTTGCACAGGCTTCTTCTCTCTTAACAATTACAGATTTCCCTTCCTCTGACAGTTACAAATAACACTGATGGTTTCAAGCAGCAAAAATTTATTGACTTGTCCAAGTCCAGAATATGGGGACCTAGAATTTGGGCCTCCTTGTGCATTATTTTGCACATAACTAGTCAGTCTCTTATTGAGGACTCCCTAGATATGAGATGAGAGAACTAGGTGGAACTAAGATCTTATTGCACATCTATGATTTCTTTAAAGGTTGAAGATGCAGCCTTTTCTGTAAAGGAATTCAAATTTAAAGTCCCGTTTTATCCTCCTGGATAAAATTGCTTGCCCTTCTACATTTTCTTTGCTCAAAGCACCCCTTCCACTTTGATTTTTCTTCCAAGGAACCCCTAAAGCAAATTTGCACCCACTATTGTGCTCCTAAGGGACACGGGTGGCGCTGTGGGTAAAAGCCTCAGTGCCTAGGGCTTGCCGATTGAAAGGCCGGCGGTTCGAATCCCCGCGGCGGGGTGCGCTCCCGTTGTTCGGTCCCAGCGCCTGCCAACCTAGCAGTTCGAAAGCACTCCTGGGTGCAAGTAGATAAATAGGGACCGCTTACTAGCGGGAAGGTAAACGACGTTTCCGTGTGCGGCTCTGGCTCGCCAGAGCAGCGATGTCACGCTGGCCACGTGACCCGGAAGTGTCTCCGGACAGCGCTGGCCCCCGGCCTCTTGAGTGAGATGGGCGCACAATCCTAGAGTCTGTCGAGACTGGCCCGTACGGGCAGGGGTACCTTTACCTTTACCTTTATTGTGCTCCTAAACATAGTCTTAACAGGAAGCAGCTCTGCCCGAGACACTTTTCACTGGAGATGCCAGGGAGAAAACCTGGGATCCTAAACAAGCCCCAAACCACTATTTTAGTGCTGCTTGGGGTTTTTTTATTGTTTTATTGTAATTTTTTCTTTCATAAGCTACTTAGAGGGTCAGGCATAATTGGCCACTGAAGTGGGACATGAATCTAAATAGATGAGCAATTCTACCATAGGCCTTGTGACTCACTTCTAATGCACTTGTGGCATACCCCCCCCATACCATTGTTTTCATGTCTTTGATTAATAGCAAGGGCAGGCCATTGTGCAGAATTTAAAATCATGGACAGGATCCAAAAGAGGTTATGCTCATGCATAGGCACTTTTCTGCCCCCCCCCCAGCCTTGGGGGAAAAACCCAATGTTTGGGGGACCTTCTCAAGTAGCACCCCACAAGAGAAGTTTGGCTGTTTTGAGGGAAATTCTGCTTGTCAACTTGTATTCTGCAAAAAACAACAACTATGCACACCAATGCCCTATCTGCTTATGCATGTTGGAGAGTGAGGTGGGTTCTGGCTTAATTTATTGTGAAGAGGTTAATGGTTTCTGTGATTTCAGTACTAATCAGCAGTATATTCTCAAATTTTTGATTATGTAAGCACAGGTGGGGTTTGGTAATGCTTTGTTTTTTATGAAACTTTTTATTTTATTTTAATGATTGCAGCTTTCTCAGGAAGACCATTACATTATCGAGAAATGTTGCATAGTGGTAAAGGAATCAGTCTAGTTTACCATGTGTAGATTGTGTGGAAATACACATTGAGACACAGTCTTCACCAAACAAATGCTCAATCAAGTTAACAAATACATAGTGAAAGAAAAAACAAACAAACAAACTCGTAATAAGTAAAGCTCTGTTTTTCAGCAGTGAGAAGTTTAACTCTGGTTCTGTAGGCCTTATTGAATGGGAAGGCTGTGGCGTGTGTTCTGTTCCTCCCCCCCACCAGGGGTGGGGATATTAAAATTGTAAGCACACTTCTTATTATGATAACGTGCTGCAACTTTAAGCATCTCCTAACAAGGGCTAGCCATGCAAGTTCCAAGAGGACACATGAGGCAAGGAGTCAGAGACTCTCTTCAAGGCAAAGACACAATTCAGATTTGTGTACCAAGCTGATGATTGAGAATGTTTAGTTGATATTAAAATATTTTGCCTGTATTACTGCTTCATAAAGCCATGTGGAAGGATTAGGCACCCTAACTCTGATAAATTTGGATATCAAAAGACTGCCTTAACCCCCTTTTTACAAATGTGCACTTGATTAAAAAAAAAGGCAACAATAGTCAACAGACTGAACCCCCTTGAACTCTTAGTAGCCAATTGCATTGTCTAAACAGCTCCTGTGTAATGGATGCAGAAGACCATTGCAATCTGGAATATTGTTTAAATACCGTAAAAATCTCTGCTCATTTACTCTGTCTGAGCTCTATAGAGAAAAGTGGTGTGGTAAAGCCTGCAATAGCAGGTGGTACCACTTTCATATCAGTATAAAATGAAACTGTGTGTGAGTGTGTGTGTGTTTCCCTTCTGTTTGCTCTTTTTAATCTTTAAATAAGACGATTGGTAGCCTGTTGGCAAGAAAATGGGCCCTGAATTTTTATTCAAAGTTATACAAGGATGATAGTTGGATTTTGTGGCAGGAGGCAAGCCATTGCTTTTCAGAAAGTGCCGTCAGGGGAAGATTTTTTCTGAGTTACCTGCTGGGTCCAAGCTCTTTTATGTTGTTGTTGTGACAGGTAGATTTATAAGGCTTGAAATTTGTACAAATCAGTTGTCATTCAGTGCAAGCTGTCAATGTGTCAAACTGTCATGCCTGCTGCGAGGGGATGCCTGAGGGGGTGTACAAGGGGGCAACCATGGAGAAAGGAAATGAGTTCAAACAGACCTGAAATGGAGCTCACTTCTCTGGTTTTTTCTGCCCCTGTAGAGCTGGCATTGATTTTCCTTGATGTTGAGCAACAGCAAACCTTAAATGACATGTTGTTAGCAATCTAAAGTTGCTGTTTATTGTCTCTTAAATGGCAGCAAATCATGCAGAAGAGAATACTGTGTGTGTGTGTGTGTGTGTGTGTTTTGAATTGTGCTGCATGTTTTAGCAGCATCCTGTTCATGTCACTTTTCTCTGGCCTGGCTGGTTCCTAACTGGAGACCTGCTGCCTCTGTGTTGATGAGCACCACTTTCCTGTAGCATTTTGCAGACACAGCATGAAAGGGGAAAATGTTGCTGGCTCCTTTTCTCAGGCAGGTTGATGGCTAATAAACTCAGCACTTCAAAGATACAGAAGCATCAATATCTAACATACCATATGCATGCTTTTTCTTGACTATAGGTGGCCAGATCAAAATTTTCAGATAATAAAGGGCATCTTGGAGTTGCAGTGTCTGAAATAAGGGTAGCAATTATGCTTCCTTGGGCTGTGGTAATTTGGACTACAGGACATCTGGTAACCTTAAGAAGGCTTATTATTAATGCAGCCTTTGGCTGCATCATTAATTTCACCCATCAGTTTTTTGCCTCAATAGAGAAACATTTCAGTGCATCTTCATGAAGTAGGCCCTTGCCCATGAAAGCTTCTGTCACAATGAATTTGTTATTCTTTTAAGGTACCATGAGATTCTTCATTTTGCTGCAACAGACAAATGCAGCTATTTTTAAATTGAGTGTTGATTTATATGCAAAGTTAACAAACAGTACCCTAAAATACATAATTTAGACAGCTACTAAATTAATACTGTCCTGCAAGCGATATGTGCACCGGTAACTTAAAACCTATGACTAAGCTGGAAGACAAGCTGATTAGTAACCTTTTATTTACAGAGATATCTAACTAGATTGCAAAAGTCATGGATTTCAAAGTTTGTAGATTATTGTGCACAGTTTGCTTTCCCCCTCTCCTGGCTCACATATCATTTGTCCAGGGGGTTTTGCTTTTTGGTGTGTGCCAAATACTGAGTAAATTTATTACTACCTTTAGTTATGGACTTAGTCTCTTGAGCAATGTTGCATTTTAAACAAGATTGACCTGGCTGCTGTCCTGACTTTGTGTTCTCTTCACATCTGGACCAGTTGTCCAG
Organism: Podarcis muralis; assembly: GCF_964188315.1. Lineage (NCBI taxonomy): Eukaryota > Metazoa > Chordata > Lepidosauria > Squamata > Lacertidae > Podarcis > Podarcis muralis. The sequence goes on along the minus strand of NC_135660.1, from coordinate 83,717,247 downwards.
CCTTTAATTAGTCATGCAATCTTTTTTACTTTTTGGCACACTTAGTTTGATCCTTCACTTATCAGGTGATGTTGGGAAGCAACCAGGAAAAAGTAAAACTGGATGGAAACAAAAAAATGGGAAGGTGACATTTGAGCACCAATCAGCAAGAAGAGGTAAAAAAAAATTAATCAAAGATTTCCATACAGCCATTACCAGCTGGCATTCATGGCCTCTGAGCCGTTGAGCTAAAAAGTCTACAGAGAGGTACACGGCGCAGCTGAGTTTGTCTTGTAAAAACACAGCTGTCCAAAACATGACAGCTACAGCATTAGCAGGGCCATTAAGAGGTGTAGAACATTTCCAGGGAAATGATTTGAAAAATGACAATGCTGGCTCCTTGTGCGATATTAATTATACCCTGTGCTCATGGCAAATAAGCTAAAATAGTTGGCAAGAAAGACAAAATGAGGTGTCTTGTTTCTGGTAGTCATTCGGATCAGTCATTGTACAAGCTTCTGTATCTTTTTTTTTAAAAAGAGCTAACACTAATGGACAAGAGGGTGTTTCTTCATTAAGCATTCTTGGTTTGTGCTTGCGCTTTAAAAACTTGTGCTTCTAAGTGCAAAGTGAATCTCCCTGAAGCAATGTGCATGCTTGCTATGGGAGATATAACCTCTTTCTTTCTTTCTTTTAAAATAATTTTTATTAAATATTTTCCTTGTTTACAAAACCACATGCATTGTCTTTCTTTAGGTTGTTTTTTTCTATGGATCAGTTACATTTGCTGTGAGATGTAAGCTATTTCTGAATCTTTTCCCCCATTTCTTTTGGTCTGCCTTGATTGAGCAATGATCAGTCCAGTCTCCTTACCACAAGTTCAGCATAGAGACTGTGTGCCAACCTCTGCCTCTCCTTGATTGATTTTGACAGTTATGAGTCAATCATGCCACACTCTATTTTTGCTGGTTGTTTTAGTAGGATGGGTGGGCAACTTTACCTCTTTTTTTGCAGGTGACACTGAAAGTGTGGTACGTGTTGCTTCTGCCTGTAGCATACAAGTGAGTCCTTCAGCTGAGCCATTGGTTTTTTGTTTTGCTTTGTCTTTGCTGCATTGGATAATTAGAGCTTGAACAGACTTTTCCTAGGGGCTCTCACACTGACCAATTCTAATTCCTGCTTTCAAAGAAAATATTAACATGCACATGAATTTTGCAAACAAAGTTTGGTCTTGTCACATTGTCAAGCAATAGCACTATTTTGCATATTGTGCGGTTAGGGAACTTGCTGGCTGAAAAAGTTAGGATTCTGTGTCTTCTCTGCCATGTTGTTTTGTCTCTTAATTAAAAGCTGAGGTTCTATGAGCCTTTGGCTTTGTGAAAGATGTGTAGAATGCGGACACCTGTGTATTTGGGGGTTCATAGTTGATGGCATCAGTTTGTTTAGACTGTGGGGGTCTAATGGGATAAAAAGTTAGTTCCAAAAGCAAAGCTATAGTAAACCCTACTATAGTAAACCCTACACAAATCTAGAGCAGAGTTCCTAAGATTGTTGAATGCCACCCTGCATGCCTCCTTCTGGCAACTTCTACAGCCAAGCTGGTGCCAGACATATTGCTGAGAGTGGGTCTTGTCGTCAGGGCAGCCAAGGACCTCCATACACACTGCCCAGCCTTGTGCCCTGGGGAGGTCACTTTGGTGCTGCTAATGCTGTGGCTTGCCCTTGCCCCTGGAGGTACACTCCATTGTCTCTAGAGACAGACGGATGCCAACAACAATTAAAACAACAACAATTGGTCATGGTAACAACTGACTACATAGACAGTTTCAAAGGTTTTGGTGAAAACTTGTTGATACAAAAGCAAAAGAAGCAACTTGTTATTGTTTTCTGAAGGGGAAAAAAAAATCAAACTCTTCCCAGTTATTCATGCCTTGTATTTGTAAATGGAATAGTACAGTATAACAAACAGTGAGGAAAGTCTGGTACTGATCAAAGTGCTGGTTATGACCTACAAAGCCCTATATGGCTTGTGTGTGTTTTCAATGGAGAAGTGTTGTGTTGGGTGTATAGCAATTATAAAGGTAAAGGTAAAGGGACCTCTGACCATTAGGTCCAGTCGTGACCGACTCTGGGGTTGCGGCGCTCATCTCGCTTTTTTGGCCGAGGGAGCCAGCGTACAGCTTCCGGGTCATGTGGCCAGCATGACTAAGCCGCTTCTGGTGAACCAGAGCAGCGCACGGAAATGCCGTTTACCTTCCCACTGGAGCGGTACCTATTTATCTACTTGCACTTTGATGTGCTTTCGAACTGCTAGGCTGGCAGGAGCAGGGACCGAGCAACGGGAGCTCACCCCATCACGGGGATTCGAACCGCCGACCTTCTGATCGGCAAGTCCTAGGCTCTGTGGTTTAACCCACAGCGCCACCCACATCCGTTTTATAGCAATTATAGTGTATGATAAAAATCCGTCCACTAGCCTTATGTTGAAACCAGGAATCCAAGTCTACAGTAAAAAAATGATTTGAAGTTGAATTCTTTGGAAACTATTTGTTTGAAGCCAGGATTCTTGATTTGTACGCAAAGCTGAGATTCTTTGAAACTTGAAGTAAACTTGGCAGTAGTCTTTCTTCTGGCCACATTGGAGGAGGTAGATGCAGAAGCCTGATATTTCAATTGGGCTTGCTGAGGCTTGTCCCAGGTTTAATGTTACACACAAACCCAATATCTTGTTTTGGTAGACTGAACTCATAACACTTGGCTTTCTGATGGTGAATTTTATCCTCCTGCTTTTATGCAACAGGGAAGACATTTCAGATTTCATTTGGTAGGAGTGCAAGGCAAGATTCACAGCAAAGGTTCAATGAGCTGATCTTGGGTATATTGATATTAAATGGCAAATTCAGTTATTTTCAGATTTTTTTGTAGTCTTTTTTTTGTATCTCACATAATAACCCGAGCTATAAGCTATTCCTTAAACACATGGGGGTCTGAAATGTGGGAAATGTGCCCTATAACAAGCCAAGTATAGTGTATGCCACTATAGCTTGCCAAGGGAAAGTAATTTTCCTTTGAACTTGGTGTTTGTGGTTTTGCTCCTTGGCATTTGAATGTGAAGTATTCATATTGTCTCTGTTTGCATGTATATCTATGTGTAATGGCCTTTTGAGAAACCGTGTATATATTTGAAATCTCACCTTGGTTCTTCACACCTCTTGCTATGTAAACGTGATGTGTGGGTTTTAGTCATGAGTTCAATAAAGGAGAAATGCAGGTGGAGTCTCCCATATCATTCAGTGGTGAATTTTTCTTTTAAGCAAGGTTGGTCAGGAGTAAAATGAAGATCAAAGTTTGCTGTGGGAGGCCTGACTGATTTTAATCTGACTGGGAAATTTGGGTGGTTGTGGTTCTGCTTTACTTTCTTTTTCTGGAAAAAAAGGGAAATGCTAACTTTGGGGTCAATGGGCATAAAATGAAGAAATCCTAGAACCTCCTCATACATACAACTTTTTATCTGACTGTCGTTAACTCATCTCAGGACTACATATATGTATGTATATATATATATATATATATATATATATATATATATATATATATATATGTGTGTGTGTGTGTATATATATATATATATATATGTGTGTGTGTGTGTGTGTGTGTGTGTGTGTGTGTGTGTGTGTATATATATATATATATATATATATATATATATATGAATAACAGATGAAATTATATATGAAGATATTAACAAGGTCCAGGAAAGGAAACCACACCATATACATTAGCAAATAAATGCCCCATGGGATAAATTCCTATCCAAGTACTACCATCCTTTCAGGGATGGATTGCCAAAAAAAGTATGCAAACTTGTGTCTCTGATTATCATTAGTAGTTGTATTATTCCTTTGTGTTATATGAAATATTAGAACTCTCCCGATTTACACATCATGAAGTAAATATATTTGCCCATCTCTCCTGCTGTTACTATCATAGATGGTTATACATAGGCCTTGATTTTTATGGCATATATGAAGAGTAAGGCCATTCTTAGATTAGTAGACACAACTGCATCTGCTCTAAAAAATATGCATTTCATGGTCCATTGTTTAATTACTAGCCATAAAAAATGTGTTATTTTCTTTACTATAATGCTGTTCAACCTATATATGGCCTCATGACATAGATCTCCCCATCTAACCATGGTGGTGAGTTCTCAGGTATCTCTCACATTCTTAGAGATTGACCTTGGAAGCATATTAGTACCTAAGTATGGCTGAACCTCTGGAAAGAAGTCCTGTGTTCAGTTAACTCTCAAGTACCATTTTAGGTGTGCTGGAAAGTTGTGATCGGGGTGGGGGCATATCCTCTTGAAGCCACCATTCTAAAACTGTCTCTTAGGAATGCCTGTCATGCCATTTTACTGTTCAAAAAGATCTAAGAAAGCAAAATTGAAAGTCTTCCTGCTGATTTCAGTTTAGAAATGCCCCAAGACTAAGTTACTGGTGCATGATGTATATGCACAACCAAGGAAGAAAACATATGTTTGTTGTTGTTTCCTTACCACCAGTTGACATAATTTTATGTATGAGACTGGTGCATCGGAAAGGAAGGCAATGTTTTAAATTAAACTGATTAAAATGTGTTTCTGGTCCAAGAGTTTTGTTTTCTGGAACATGCAAAAGAGGACAGTTGCAGAAAACCACAAATAAAACCCACCTTCCTTACACACCCAGGAGGAGGGGACAAAGCCCACCCACTGCTTGTCTGCATGTGCTAATTTCTTTAAAGGTATTCAACTGTAAAACCACTCATATTCTAGAAATGAAACCGTTAAAAGTAGAAAGGTCAGTCAAGCTTACAGTCTCAGTTTGTAAGGAAAAAATGAGATTCAACTTCCTAGATAAAAAGACAACTCAAGATCTTTCCAGAATGCTGCTTCTGTGTTTGTGTCTACCAGAAATGATGCTCCAATTTGCTTGGTTGCCCCAGGAAAAACCTTCCAATAGGCTTGTCTTTAGCACTGTTGAGCAATGCGCCCTCCCCCACCCCATAGCCCCAAGATCCAATACATCACGCTGCTACCTGCGTTGGTCCTGTAGTTAAATTGCTTTATACAAACAACTCTTTGTAATTCCTTCTGTGAAAAACGTTGTGTGCTCTTGGTAAAGGAAGGGGGAAGAAAGATCTGAAAATAAGAGGTCACAAGCAGGTCAAAATGTTTAGTGGAAAGATCCTGCAAAGTTTCATGCCATTCTGCTTTGAGATTCTAGTTGAGATGGCCATTGCTTTATTTTGTTTCTTCTAAGGGTCTTATCAAAATATAGTTTCCTCCCACCCACCCAGGCAAAAAGCAACACCCCACTCTACTAAGGTCAGCCTGTATCTTTTAAAAGAGACATTTAAATGCTGCAGCTTTTTATCTGATAATCCTTTCTTAAACATATTGAACATGAGAAATAATACTTTATCTTAACTGCCTAGTGCGGAGAAAATGTCTTAAAATTATAGTGTGTGGCAAATTAGAGACTGCTTTGCTCCCCCCACCCTTTCCAGTGCTTGAAACATAAGCTGTCCCCCCTCCCCACCCTTTTTTTACCTTGTTTATCTTGAAAACACACTTTAATGCCTGTGGTGTTTCTGTTAACCTCCCTGAACTCTTGTGATTTCATTCATGTGATTTGTTGTTGAATGACCTTTCAAGGATTTCACAAAACATGACCTTTTTCTTGTCAAACATTCAAGGGTTTGTCAAGTGAAGCTGTCAGGGGGGACAATGCTTGTTTTGCTCATTATAACTAATGTGCTTACAACATCCTTGAAAATGCAAATCATATTTTTCCACATTAGTTTGTGTATTCATTGTTTTGGAAAGAAAGAACTTTCTGATATGTAAAGACATGTAATATGTAACATGCACCATCTTTATTGATTTTTTCTAAAAGTTAGAGTCATGGGTGTTCTTTAGATAATTTGGCATGGCTACTAAATCATGCTCTTTCTGAGGATTTCCAAGAGCACATGGCTGGTCACTATTGGAAACAGAATGCTGTATTAGATGAACCCTTTGGTCTGATCCAGCAAAGCAGTTTTGTGTGACAGTGACCTAGTTCTCACTGAAGAGGTAAATCTGTGTCTGCACTGTTTCATTTCATAGTGCAGCACATAATGGAATGCTCCCCTATAAAACAAATTTTCATGCAGTTAGAAATCTAGTGAAGTTGAAAATTTCCCTTGTGTGTGCAAGGTGTTTGTTTGTGTGTGTACATGCGCGCATAACTGTGGATGAGCATTCCAAAATGGTATTGATCAGATAGATACACATTTGCTGACTTAGTGGGAATTACTGTATTTTTCTGTATATAAGATGCCCCCATGTATAAGATGACTCCTATTTGTTTTAACCCAAAATTAAGAAATCAGTATTTTAAACATCTACTTTGAGCTTTTTGGGGAAGGTCGCCCAAAGTTAGGGTTGCGATATTTCAAGAGCCCGAGCCTGCGCTTCCCACACCAGAGCCTGAGCTGGAACCCCTGTGCATTCACCATCTATGTATAAGATGGTCCCCAATTTCTGACTAATTTTTTAAAGCAAAAAACATTGCTGTATACATGGGAAAATATGGTAAGTTTATTCTACCAACTTTTTTTGCGTTAAAAATGTACTTTCAGTCAAGTCACCATTAACATGAGCAACAAATACAACTTTAAAAAATGTACTTCAGTTTTCTCCAGTTATTGCTAATTTAGTGAAACATTGGTTTACTTATGTTGTTTGGCTCAGAACTTAGTGTACAGTTGAGTTGAATCAGTGTATTGGATTGGATTGATCTTTATTACGGCCATTGGCCCGTCACACGACAGTTTCCCATACCAACATAATGTACTTGAACCTCCAAATTTAAACCGTCAAAACTTACAAAAAACAGACAAGAACCAAAGCAGAACAAAAACAAAAAACCAACATCATACATTACAATAAATTTGTAACATAAACATCACCCTCTGCTCATAAATTAATAGAAGACATCAATGGTGATATCACCTAGTTACATCCTAAAACAAGGATCATGGTTTAAAGGGATTTTCCGAGCCGCACAGGAGTCCGTTTCTCTTCTTTAGGGATAGGACACTGATCAAGAATCTGGCAACCGTGAGTGATCTTAGGGGGTCATCATCATTTAATAAATATCTCAGTTTGGCTTCATTCGTATCATCGGCAATTCCCTTTAGATATTGAGCAAGAAACTTGCTCCTGGCCGATGAGTGAAAAGCACAATCAAAAATTATGTGATGCAACGATTCCGGTGCCCCACAATTACAATCACATAAGAGCGATATCTGTCCATTGGAGAATCTATTTCTCAGCACGTTCGATGGGAAGGTGTTGAATCTTGCCTTTACAAAGGCATATCTATGAGCCGAAGAAGTTAAGGAATTCAAATAGTTTGGGAGCCGTAAGAGGGGTAATAAATCAAGGTTTAGAGGTGAGCAGGTACCATTGCCCAAGACCATTTTCTGCTGCAAGTCCATCTCCTCTAGTTTACAGGTTACTGTTCTTTTAGCTGGAACTATGTCCTGCTCTAGTAATTTGGATGGAGAGATTCCCATTGAGAATCAGTGTAATAAGTTCCACACATTTTCCTCAAACCTTGGATGTTCCCACATGAGTCTTTGTTCAGTTTACAATAGTCCTGTTTTACTGGATTTCTGTTTTTATCATCATCGTTCATGATACTGTTTTTATGTTGATTTTATTTTATTATTATTTATTCAACTTACACACCGCCCTATACCCGGAGGTCTCAGGGTGGTTCACAACAAGACCACAACATATAAATCAAACCAAAAGCAGTAATCCAATAACCCCCCCCCCCAAAAAAAAGCTACATTCTAAAAGGGTGTTGGATGTATTGCTTGTATTCCTTGTATAATAGTTTTAAAAGCATTAAGCAATTTAGAAATAATTTATAATAAAATAAATGAGTTAACCCTAGGGGAGGCAGTTTCTCAGTTGGAGTGCTACCTCAGAAAGGATTTGTTGAGCCTAGAAAGCATGGAGGATAACTTTGGCAAAATTGTATCTGCCCAGAGGTTTATGGATTGGTTCCCTCACACTGCTACCACTAAACCGAATGTCGCTGAAGGTACTTCCAAACCACATGCTCCAAGGATGTTCCAGCTAGTACAGAATCGAAAGCACTCAAGGTTCAGCCTACAGTTCAGTATTCTGAATGTGTAAATTGAGGGTGACTGATACTGTTTTGGATTATTGCTCACTGCAGGAGACTCTCCTGAAGCGTCCATATATTGTCCCTGGATGAGCTCCCCTCACCGGGAAAACATGGAGATTGCTGATGTTACCATCCAAACGATGGGAACACAGAGATGTGTGGCATGACACCATTTCCCAAACATTTCATAGAAAATATGCTATGTAAGGGGGACGCGGGTGGCGCTGTGGGTAAAAGCCTCAGTGCCTAGGGCTTGCCGATCGAAAGGTTGGCGGTTCGAATCCCCACAGCGGGGTGCGCTCCCGTTGCTCAGTCCCAGCGCCTGCCAACCTAGCACTTCGAAAGCACCCCCGGGTGCAAGTAGATAAATAGGGACCGCTCTGGCGGGAAGGTAAACGGCGTTTCCGTGTGCTGCGCTGGCTCGCCAGATGCAGCTTTGTCACGCTGGCCACGTGACCCGGAAGTGTCTCCGGACAGTGCTGGCCCCCGGCTTCTTGAGTGAGATGGGCACACAACCCTAGAGTCTGTCAAAACTGGCCCGTACAGGCAGGGGTACCTTTACCTTTTATGCTATGTAAGGAGTTGCAACATTATAAAACATAATTTTAATGTATATTTGCTATAGTGGGTTTAGTTTTTTGCATTTATTTCAGCATGTGCTCCAATGAAGACTTCATAGTACAGCAAACTTTCTCATAAGGTCTCAATTTGATATTCTTGACAGACATATTTAGGGCACTTACAATTCTGTCTTGTATGAAGTACTCCTCTTTGAAATAATAAAACCGCTAATATATATATGGCTTTTCAGCTTTAGATACAGGGTTTATTATAAATGAGTAACAATAAATCCTCTCTTAAAGCTGATTCAGATGTTAAAGAAGGAAGGAAAGCTGCAGCCAAAGTGATTCTCCCTCCTTCTGCTGTAGCAAGCAAAGTGAGGACATGAAGATTCTGTTCACAAATGTATTTATCTCAGGTAACCCTTTGTGTGAGGACTTATATCCCATTCTTCCCATCTAGATCCAAAAGCAAAACCATAAGCCTAAAAGCTAGCAAGCAGCTTCAAAAGACATGGTCATGCAATTCCAGAATTATTTGCTTTCTTCACTGCAGACCTCCGCTGCTCTCAACAGCTGCTGAAGTACCAATTATCAATTGCATCTCTACCTCAATTGCTGCTGGGTACTAGACTTGAGAGTACAGCAAGATTTACATGTAGCAGATATCTGGAGGTCATTAGTACAGACTCTCTTGAGCAACTTTGCAGATCTTGGTATAATACTGCCATGTATGCAAAATGTCCTTTATTAAACTAGAATTTTGGGGAAAGCAAGCAGTTGAAAGGGAAAGCCATGGCTCCTTCATGTAGCTGCCATGTATGCATTTTGTGTTTTTGCTGTTCACTTAATGCATACAGATGCATGATGTATTTCAGATTTACAAATTTTGGAAGATACACACACACACACACACACACCCCCCCTAATCTTTGGGTTGGAAAGACTGGAACTATTCAAGGTTGAAAAGTGTATTCACATAAGTGGGAGCTGTATTTGAATGCACATGGGCTCTTGAAAAAAGGCACACTTGATTCAATAGGCCCTGCTCAGAAAAATGCCTTCTGGGATCCCCCCGCCCCCAAGTGAAAAGTGGTAATTATGCTTTCTGTTATGGAAATGTATCCTAGTATTTAAACAGGTCACATTACATAATGGTATGCTTTTGCTTTCATTAAATCAGTTAGCTTATGGATACATTAATTTGTTTATCTGGAAAAACCTTGGTGAAAGACCGCATGGTCATTTAACACTCTGCTGCTTACTTACCAACACCTTTTCTTCATTGCTGAAATTCAGTCAGACAAGTCATGTTATTTCCCCCCAATAACTGAAATGTTGCGAGTTATCCTCTCCTTACTATTAATTTGAATTGTTGCCCGGTAAAGCACAAATCAGGGACGCGGGTGGCGCTGTGGGTAAAAGCCTCAGTGCCTAGGGCTTGCCGATCGAAAGGTCGGCGGTTCGAATCCCTGTGGCGGGGTGCGCTCCCGCTGCTCGGTCCCAGCGCCTGCCAACCTAGCAGTTCGAAAGCACCCCCAGGTGCAAGTAGATAAATAAGGACCGCTTACTGGCGGGAAGGTAAACGGCGTTTCCGTGTGCTGCGGTGGCTCGCCAGATGCGGCTTTGTCACGCTGGCCACGTGACCCGGAAGTGTCTCCAGACAGCGCTGGCCCCCGGCCTCTTAAGTGAGATGGGCGCACAACCCTAGAGTCTGTCAAGACTGGCCCGTACGGGCAGGGGTACCTTTACCTTTTAAAGCACAAATCGCTTGTTAACTAAAGGTTCATAAGTCAAAATCACATGCTACTTTTGCCTTCTTCAGGTGGCCTATAGCTCAGTGGTAAAGTACATAGTTTGCATGCAAAATGTTCCAGGTTCAACTTCTGCTATCTCCATGTGTTTGGGGAAAAAACCCTGTCTGAATCCCTGGAAGGCCATATCAGTCGTTATAGGCCTGGGACCCCCAACTTACTGCCCATGGACACCTCCTTGACCCCTGGCAAGGCCCCCAGACCACCAATTTTATTTTCACTTTTTAAATATACTTTCTGTTGGTTTTTTGAAGGATGTGTGGTTTTTCATCTGTTTATCCTCAAAATGTAGATGATGTGTTTGTGTGTGTGAGAGAGGGCGAGAGAGAGAGAGGTCTCACCAACTTGGGGAACAACCAATGGCACTCCTTACTTTTTATATTGTATATATTTGCAAACAAGCCACTGTGTTACACTTTTGAGCAAGATGTGTGGGATTTTATATAATGGCAAACCTGTAAATGACATTTCCGTAGGCTTTGTTATGATGCTGTTTGTGAGAGAGATGGTAGCAGTGTAACTAATCCTGATAAAACCCTAAGAAGCAAATTATTGGAAGAATAATTCGCTTAGCACAATCCGGTCATATCTGCATTGTAGGCTTAAATTAAACAGGCCTACCCTGCCCCGGCGGGCCCTGGGAAAACAATAGCTCTGTCAACAGGCCTAGAGATCTCTAACAGAATTCTCAGTACCTTCACCATATTACAATTCCTAGTTTTCTTTTTGGAGGAAATTAAATTGGTATAGAACCACTTTATGTTGGCAGTGTAGGTGTATTTTCTGTATCCTACCCTTTTGCAATTAGTTACATGCTACACATTTAAAGCAGTTTTGAAGCTTTTGCGCTGTCAAGGCTTCTAACCAAGTAATCATTGTTACTGTGAAAGGGTTAGAGAGCCCAGTGTTTATTTTTAGATGATGGTGGTAAGTCCTGATGGGTATATATATATTGCACGTGGCCTGTAGTTGTGTCTTATGTCAACAGTGTGGAAAAGAAAGGGTTTTTCTTTTTCTTCCAAGAGCAGTATTGGGTAATACCTTATGCCTAATAAGTACTTTTTGGATCATGGGGATACATTTGAGTCAAGCATGTAAAGTGATAAACAACCTGACATATTTTAAAAGTTATGGCTGTAAAATAACCACTGCAGAGAAATTGCTATGAAATTGCCTCCCAGAGTGTCTGGGCAAACCCAGCCAGATGCAGCAGGGAATAATAATAATAATAATAATAATAATAATAATAATAATAATAATAATAATTTATAAATGGATGTGTTTGCTGAAGTTCAAACAAAGCTGTATCCTCACAAATGTTTCTAATAGTGTATCATTTTTCATTGGATCCCTTCACCAAATTATCATTTGTTCTCCACCAAAAGACATTTACGTTGGATAATTCTCTTCTTAACCTTCTAAAACTTGTGCTACAGGCTTTTGTTAAAAAGTAAGTTGCTTATTTCATTGAAATCCATAGTACCACAATGGAATGGGCAGTTGGTTGGATGCATTCCAGAGTTATCAGGAACCATGAGGAACAAAGTTCTTCAAACCTTTAAAAATATTATTAAACTAAAATTCTCATTTGATAGATTGAAAGAATACGTGCCCCCACTGATGCCCCTTTGTTTCCCCCCTCCTAGTATTACCTTTTACAGGAGAGATGTCAGCATATGGTTACGATCTCTGTATTCTCTGACCAGATTTGGTTTCTGCAGAGTTCATGAGAAGATAAATTTTGTCCTAGTAATACTATAGTGACTCATAAATAAATGGTTACCCTTTGGTGCTTACAGTTTTCATTAAAGCGGCCTGAGCTTTGTTATTGACACCATAGGTTGCCTATTCAGGGAAATGCAGTAAAATTTATCAGTGTGCTTTCTACACCTAATAAATCATCCAAGCAGGGAACCATATGGCAGATAAGACCTTGAAAATGTGGCTTCAGCATGTGAACAGTCAAGTTGCTGAAATCTTGAATGATTACAGCCGGTGCATTTTCCTCTGGAATATCTTACAGTTATTATACATGTTCACCCTGTCCCCTCTTCCCTCTTTCTTTCTCTCTCTCTTTCTCTCTTTCTCTCCTTTCTTTTTATTTCATTCTTTTGTTTGTTCTTCTTCCTCTTCATTTTCGTTGTTGGAAGAGCTGCTGTTTCTGGAGAGAGAAAAAACACCCTTCTAAAGCCGATAAGACATTTTTATAATGCCTTGCTGGTAGTAGCAAAGAGGGGCAGGGAGGAGCAGAGACTGATGGGAAAGGATGATATATGTGGCGGCTGTGTCCCAACTCTCCTCTAGCCCATTGTCATTAATCATAGCTATTAGGGATTCCCCCCCCCCCCCAGAGCTGCCTTGTCTGCACACTGCGTCAGAAAAGCCATTGTGTTCTTTTCATGCCACAACCCAGAGGAAGGGGAAAAACCATCAGCAATACTCCTCTACTACTACCACCACCACCTCTGCCAGAATTTCCCTTCTCTAAAGGGGAAACAGAGTTCAGTTGGCCATCTCTGCCTATGGGTAAGCACTTATCCAGTGGCACAATCACAGATCGCAGGATTTTAAGGCATGTTTGTTCAGTAGTGGCTTTCTTGTATGCTCAGTGTACTATTAGTGTTTTTGTCTTTTACTAAAGTGTTATATAAGGTTTTCCCATGGCTACTTGCAATCACAGGAACATTGGAAGGGTAGCAGGGCTCTGATTTATAAAGCATTTGCAAAGCAATGGTTTAAGACCATGTACACGGGGCTTTTTTTCAACCAGAACTCGTCAGAACTCAGTTCTGGCACCTCTCAGGTGCATGCCATTGCCTTTCTAAGAGAACAAGGGAGGCATTCATAGTGAGTTCCGGCACCTCTTTTTCTAGAAAAACAGCATGTAGGGTTTGAAATGCACAGGGTTCATTTTTTTGCCGACTGCTTTTGTACATAGTGCATTGCAATTGTACATACCTTTGTGCAATGTTGTTGTCTAAAGCATGAGTAGCTGTCCATGATGTCTGTACATCCAGGCTGTTGGCAAAGTAGAATGCATCAATGGTCTCTGCTCCCCTCCCTTCAGTTAATCTTATGATGTAACACCTCGCTGCGCCTGCGTACACAAAATTCTTTCCTCACTTTGAAATATTTTCTGGTGTGTTTTTCAGTATACCAGAAGTCTGGAAGGAGAGGGGAGTAGCACAATCCTAGGTCTGCCCTAATAGGAGGTGACCTAATAAAACATTATCTGTGCACAGCTGGTGGCAGCAAGCACTTGAGAATCATAGAATTGTTGAGTTGGAAGGGACCCTGAGAATCATATAGTCCAACCACCTGCATCACAAGAATATGCAACTGTTCCATATGGGGATCAAAGTTGCAACCTTGGTATTATTAGCACCATGTTCTAACCAACTGAACTCTCTAGGAGAAGTGCATTCTCATTACAAAACAGAAGTGCCCTCCCAAAAGTGTGCCTACATCCAGCACTGAATGCACATAATCACACAGTGTATCCACACCCTAAGTGGCGTGGTTCTGTGGTGTATGGGAAAGGAAATAACTATTGCCACGTGACTCTGTGGCACTTGTGTGTGTCTGAATCTCCTAATCCTGGGGTGAAAATGAAAAACTCCTTCAATCAAACATTGTTTGGGTTTTAATGAAACAATAATATTGGTGGATGGGGATGAGTTTAGTCTTCCATCTTGTAGGAGTCTTAAATATGATTCTCTGGCCTAGATTCAGCTAATCTGGCATGTTAGAGGAAGCACACCCTCCATGCCTCCTCCAAATCCCTTCTGGAAGGTCAAGAAAAACCCCAGGAACAGTGTGTCTGTGACAAGCAGAAATGCTTGAACTGACAGAAAGATCAGAAGAGTCTGATGCTGAATTCCTCCCTCTAAAATTAAAAGACATCCTAGCACAACCCACACGGCACTGCAATTTTTGTGGGGGAAGGCACAAACCCTTCAAAGTAAATACTATAGAATGAGCAACAAAAGTGCCTGCTCAGCTCCATTCTTTCTCTGCGTTTTCTGAAAATAATGTACATAAAGTTTGTTAAATAAATAAATAAGACGCAAACATCTGGGTGCTAGGGAGAATAAGCAAAGTGTAGATAAGAAGCAAAGTGTAGATAAACATCATAAGCTTTGCAGGTACCCTGCCTCAAGACTGCAGGCACAAACACCCATGAGAAGTGCCTACTCCACTGCTGAGATTGAGGCTTCAAGAACATGACACCCAACAGAGCTAGCAAAGAGTGGGTGACGAGGTTGGGAGGCCTTGCTTCAGAAAACAATCTCTAAGCATCCATGAGCCCCTTCTCTCAAGCACCATAAGGAATGCAGATACAGTGGTACCTCAGGTTACAGACGCTTCAGGTTACGGACCTTTCAGGTTACAGACTCTGCTAACCCGGAAATAGTACCTTAGGTTAAGAACTTTGCTTCAGGATGAGAACAGAAATCGCACGATGGTGGTGCGGCAGAAGCAGGAGGCCCCCTTAGCTAAAGTGGTACCTCAGGTTAAGAACAGTTTCAGGTTAAGAATGGACCTCCTGAACAAATTAAGTTCTTAACCCGAGGTACCACTGTAACATGAATGGCTGCAAAGTGACCCTCATCCCTTGCTGTTGCAAAGTGTTTGTTTTTTGTAACACAAATACCAATACAAACATGTTCCCAACGTTGTGACTGTAGAAACATTGATACCCCACCAAGACTCAAGTTGCCTCCTTGGAGGGGTGGGGTGAAACATGGGATGTAGATTCTATGTGCAAACCTCCTCCCAACCACCAGGCAAGAGTGGCGTTGACTGACTACGGTAACTGTTGTGGTATTATGGTAGCCTCTATGTGGGCCTGGTTTGTTCATATTTACTTGCAAGAAGGATTCAACTCCCTGCCTTGGAGTAGAGTGGTTATGTTTTGCTGTTGCCACATACTGATTGAGGCCTTTCCTACATGAGTGCTGTCTTGTTGTGAGTGAAATATCATGTTTGCTAGGTGGCAGTAGAGCTTCCATGGGTGTCATGAGAGTTGATATATATGTTACTACATTAAAAGGTAAAGGTACCCCTGCCTGTACGGGCCAGTCTTGACAGACTCTAGGGTTGTGCGCTCATCTCACTCTAGAGGCCGGGAGCCAGCGCTGTCCGCAGACACTTCTGGGTCACGTGGCCAGCGTGACGAAGCTGCTCTGGCGAACCGGCACCAGAGCAGCACACGGAAACACCGTTTACCTTCCCGCTATAAAGCGGTACCTATTTATCTATTTGCACTTAAGGGTGCTTTCGAACTGCTAGGTGGGCAGGATGTTACTACATTACTGCATGCTTTTCCAGACTCTTATGTATTTGTTGTTTCTGCTGGTCAAGCATTGGCTTGCACCTGTGACAGAGCAGCCAACAGCATAACAGGACCACAGGGTGAGGCTGTAACACAAGCACCTGAGTACAGGAGACTTGTAAAAGTTAATGTGAGCTAGTGACTTCTGCTAACCTATTTACAAGGTTGCAGTTATTTTATCTTGACTTCTATCGTAATCTGTGTTGAGTGATTGCCATTAACTATTCCATACTCAATAATAATGGATTAACTAGAGAATTAGCAATGATTTTGTTTCTGCATCTTGGTTTCCACTTGCATTGAGTGTTTGCAAGGAATGTTAGTCTCTATGGGTGGTTGAAGGGGAAATGATGCATTGTAGTTCTTGTAGCTATCACCACCACCACCACCATCGTTGTTATTTATTACTATTTATTTTATATAATGTTTTCTGACCCAAAGGCTCCCAAAACAGCAAGCAACATAGGAAAACAAAATATAATACAATAAAACTCCAAAAACCAATCAGCAAGCAATCACAACAAAGGAGGTCCAGAGAAAAGTCTTCCCAATCTGGAGGGAAAAGGTGTTCTCACCAACCATACATACTGCGCATTTTGGGTTTGGGAATAAAGAGAAATGCCTTCTTTTATTTTTATTTTTACAAAAGCTGACTCCCAACTAGAAGAATTTACGGTGCTCTCACTTCCCATTCTACCTATTCAGCAAGCAAGTAATCCATTTTCCAGCCAATAATATTTATCAGGAATACTTAGAATAGAGTCCAGTACCCTATTCCATGGTTTCTAGGCATGTACAGCCCTCCGAAAGTTCAGATAAAAAGGATTTGGCCTTTCTGTTATGCCATACCAACAGAATGACCCAAAGCAGCCTTTGATAATGATCCATCCCGATGTCAGCTGGTGTCCTACGTGCTTGCTGGTTGGTCTCCAACTGTGGTAGAAATGGAAAATATATCCTTAGACACCCAGCTTGTTCAGGCTGCAAACTGCAGTTTAAGAACTAAAGAACCATTTAGTTCTCACCCTTTGACTCCTGCCTTTTGTTAAGGTACTGACTTTGTTACCTGAGTAGGAGGGGAGAAGTCAGGAGTTTCTGGTGTTATGGGTCCTCTTCATGTCTAACTCAACCCACCACCCACCCTCAGTAGCAAATACAGCTGCTAAATTATCTCTTAAATAATTTGTGCAAATTAAAATCATCCAATGTGTTGCAATTTTGAATTCCAGGTTTTAGCATTTGAAATTTTAATATTAGCGATACTGAACTGGAGAAAACATAGTCAAATTTCATTCTCAGTTTTTGTGATTTGATGTATTCATTGGAAAGAAAAGTGTCTTGAACTGTAGTACGACCCAGAATTAAAATTGTCTCAAATAAAAGGGTGACTGAAGCTGAAATTTGATGGATGATGGACATGCAATGTACTTTATTCCCATCCTTCTTAATGTCTTGGAGAAGCATGGAGGGGAAAAACAAAGCTGAAGAAGGCTTGATGTGTGTGGAAAAAACTAGGGACATTTATTGAAAGTCCTTCCATTGGTGTATTAGATACCACTTCCTTTCTCTCTTTGGTAGCCTTGCCTATGATTTTTATTTTCTGCAAAGTCATACATTTTTAGCTGGGAATGCAGTCTGTGCCAAATGGTTCACCTTGTCTTGAGTAATGAGTATAAACAACTGGTCACTGCACTGACCAATGAAACTAATAAAGATATATGGCATTGGGTTTGCTTGGGGAGTCACACACACACTCTTAAACTATATGTGACATTTATACCAAAGTAACATGATTCCAAACTCATTCGCTCACTGCTTAAGAATTCTGAAGAACAACAACTCTTTTGACTGATGGTTTGCTAAATTTAATATGCTTAGCAAGTGAAATTATTGCCTACTCTAATGCTATGTAATTATTAAGATACACTGCTTTTAAAAATACCAAGTGAATAATATTGATTTAGTGAGCTGCTATTTAGAAAAATGCCAGCAAAGGAGGAATATATTTTATTTTAGCTGCCTTAGAGCTGTAATAGGGCCTGCACTGAGATATGCGTGTGGAAATAAATTATGCACAAGGTAAGCTGTTTTGCTATACAGTACCCATAATATTAATTAAACTGTAATTTTATCAACAAAGCTTTAATTTAACAAATAAACAGGAATCATCTGTACTGTTCTTTCAAATATACAACTTTGGGACTATAATAAAGCACTCAGGAGCACCTGCAATTAATTTTAAAGCAAATAGTGTGACTAGCAACTTTAAAGGGTAATTGTAATTTATTTATTTGGCTAACATTGAGTATAATTACAGTTATAATGCATTATTATTTTCATACCAGTGTTAGATGTAGATGTATCTTGCATACAATTAAGCAGGCAGGTAGAATAACAACCGTATGCTGTTTCTGAACTAATAAGGGGCTCTTGAATTCCTTGAAGGGAAAGGCGGGATATGAACGCAACTAATAATTAAGCTTGCACAATAAAACATAGATAAAGTGTGTTTGAGCCATACCTTTGTCTTAATGTGTGTTAATTTACTTTATAATAGATATTTGTCAGTTTCTCCCCTTTCGTTTGTGGAAAGTCACTAGATGCCATCTATAATAGGTCTGTAAATTGTCGGTATAGCTGGCTTGCAATTGTAACCAGGCCTTGTGTGTTGCAGTATTGCAAATGTTAAAAATAAGTGACTGTGGCAGTTCTGGCTGGCATTATTTTTAAAAGCTTCTGCTTGTGTTGTTGTTGGTTGTTTTTTTTTTTTTTAAGAGTCTAGAGAAATGGTATTATATGAGAGAAATACCATTGCAGAAAAAGGAAGCAATTATACTGTGCTGTTTGTTTGTGGCTAACAGAATGCTGAAAAAGCAGATTTGCAAATTTGTAAGCGAGAAAAGCTTAGTGTTCATCTTTATCAGCCAAAGTGGTTTCTTGTTAGCTGAGCAGCAAGCTAGAAAGCGACCAATTTTGACAACATAATTTACATCTTTGTATAAAACTATTGCTGGCAGCCGAACTAATTTGCGCTGGATTAGGTTGTTTGTCTCTGCTGCTGACTAACCATGCAGTCTATCAGGGGCCATTTTCAAATATCACTTTTCAACTGTGCCCTTGAGAGGAGGAATTGATCAGGAATATATAGGACAAAATTACTCCAATAACTTTATAGAAAAAACAATTACGGAATCATATCGATGTGAATAATTGTGAAAAGAAGAAAATAAATGCAATGAGTTTCCCTATTTTTTTATCTTTTCATCACAGTCACATTTTTATGAATTATAGAAACATTCTTCCTTTGTCCCTATCAGGAAGATGTTTGCAGTGCTTTGAGGTGAACATTGCGTTATAAAGTCTAACCTGATGTGGACTTTATGGAGCAAGTGATGGAGTTAACACACATTTGCACTGAATGCAGAACTGTTATAATCTCCAGAGTAGAAGCTTTCATTTACAAATGCAAAAAGGCCTGGGGTTGATTCCAACACTAGTTCCTCCAAACCATGGTTTATAAATTGGGAGCCACTCTTTGGAAGAAGTCTTCTGACCTCTCTGGAACAATATCTTTCTCCCTACTTGGCATTAACCGTGATTTGATATTACATGTACAGGAACACAATCCATATTTTCCTCACAAACCAGAGGCTGAAACTACAGGTTGAAGTGAGTTTGGAAACCCGTGTTTAACACTGGTGAACTTAAAATGTGAAGCAATAATGCTGGAAACAGAAGCAGAGGGGAGCAGAACATGAACTCTGAAAGCTGGCCTCCAGTTTTGCAAACCATAGTTTTCAGGTGCTTACAATTACATGTGCAATTACTATGTGGGTGCAGAGATATATTTGAAGTTGTTGTAGCTAAAGAGGTGGGAGTAAATTTAAAACCTCTAATCAAAGTTTTAAAACTCCATGAGAATTACCATTCCACCTTTTTTAAGGACAGCTGATTTTTCCCCAGTGTCCTAAAAAGCATGGGGAACCTCTTCAGATACAAAAGGGTCCCTGCTAATATACATTTGGCTTCTACCAGTTGGAAGGCAACTGAAGTAGCAAGAGAAGGAGGCAGAGTTAACATGTTCATCCCTGCTGCTCCCTATTTTGTCCACTTAACACTTGAAAGTAACACCTGAAAAAGGGTGTAGTTTAGTACAGATATGCAGATAAGTCCACAATCTCATTACAGATCTGGTTTCTACTGTAAGATGGTGGGAGCCTGTGCTGTAACTTCCCCCAGGCTGCTTATGAATTTAAAAGCTGTCTCTGTTATAAAATGTGCTTTAGATCTCTGTAGGCAAACCATGAGCTGTAAGCAGGTTTACACCCTATGGTTTACAGCTTATGGTTTGTCTGAGAGAGTTAAACCATGAGCCTGGGTTTTGAAAATGCATTAAGCCTTACCAAAACTTAGCGTAGTACAGCTATAAAATGACCAGGGAGGAACAAAATGGATCACAATCTTTACAGAAGTCAGTGTTAGCTTGTTAGTTCTAAGCTATGCTTTGGGTTAAAGTTACATGCAAACAAGGGCAATAAATGTATACATAGGTTTAAAGACATATATACAAGGGTGTTGTGCGTGTGGATTTTATGATAGCAAAAAAAGGTTTAATTTTATGAGGTGTTCTTGTTTTTGCTGTTGTTGAAGGTTGCAGATTTTTCTTCCTGTCCTACAAAAAGATTATAGATGATAGAGTAATATGAAGAAGGGAAAATCTGGCTTTGCAGCAGATAACCAATCTTGAGGCATTTATAAGATGCTCTAGATTAGCCAGCAAACAAAAAAAGCTATTAAGCACCTATTATTTTAAAGTGGTGGGTACATTTTTCATCACTTTCCTCTGATGAATTTTCACTTGTGCATCCTGCTGGAGGTAATTAATTGCTTTCAGTTCAGGGGAGTAATAATGCAATAAATTATGCTGGTATTTCTTGTCAGAGAAGAATCATATTGCTCCTTCCTTACTAAAGCACTGCTAATAACAATCTAGTCAAAGTCGGATGCTAAAATGGAGTGTGCAGTGTTAGAAACTGGTTATGTATACAACTCAAGATTGAAACCTAATTAAGATTGCCACATTTCTGTGTCTCTGTGTCGCTCTGTCTCTCTCTCTCTCTTTAGTGGATAGCCTTCCAGTATATTGAAGGCATGTTTGTGCAGTAAGTAGTCTTTAGCTATGTTAAGACTTTTCTTCACTGGTGTGCCATTTCTAAAGTTCTAAAACACTGAAACCAGTATCCTTCTAAGCTTCCAAAAGATGGCACCTGCTATCTTTGAATTTTTACCTTTGCATTAAATATCACCAAAGATATTCATGTTTATAGCACACATATGCAAGCGCTACTTCACATTCCAGACATTCTTAGATGTAAGGCCATATCTTCCTTTGGCCAGCCATATAGGTTGAATACACTTTTGTGCATGAATGTTTAATAATTTTAAAAGGGACATGTGAATAAATCTTGTGAATCTCTACTGGAGAAACAATGTGGCCATATTTGGTATGCTTGCAGGAAATAAAATGTTTCCATTTCGTTTTCCAACAGTGACCGTTGTGGCCCGACTGCCATGCAGGATCTCCTCAGGCTGAGGAGAGCTGCCTGTCTCTGCACACTTTACTGAATCCCATATTTTTAATGCTGAATCCCATATTTCTAACACTGTGCAGAGGCAATGTAGAAACAAAAGGAAACATGCATAACCCCTAAACCAAGCTTAAGGTTCCATGTGGAGTGTTGGAATACGGCACTAGCTCTAGCTGCACCCAAACCATCCTAGAGATGGTTCTGTGAACCAGCCCGAGACTT
This sequence comes from Podarcis muralis, assembly GCF_964188315.1. Lineage (NCBI taxonomy): Eukaryota > Metazoa > Chordata > Lepidosauria > Squamata > Lacertidae > Podarcis > Podarcis muralis. The sequence continues at coordinate 83,695,521 of NC_135660.1, read as the reverse complement.
GCGGGTATAGAGCGTTATACACATGTAATAAATAATAATTTAATTATGTGGGTAGGAAACAGCTGGACTAGGCATAATTTTGTACTTCCTTCATCTCGACTATATTTTGCTACCGAGTTTTCAGATATCCTTCATGTATATGACAGTGTCTTCATATAGATGTTAGGGCCTTTTCAAAGTGAATTTCTCACATGACATAAACCAGAACATACTGGATCTTTTGTCTTGACCAGTGCATTTCAGTAAGAAAAACTATAAACCTTAAACTAGTATGTTGTGTAGATTTATTTGGTAGTTACGTAAATACTATTCTTTGAAAAAGAAAGAAGACATATCCATGAGCACCACAGATTTAATGATTTTACTTTTGGAGATCAAAGGTCAGAAATGCCATGCAATCTCCAAAAATGAGAAGTGTCCGAAGAACAGTCTTAGCTGCAATAGTAGAAATGTAACTACTATTCCTTTTTCTCCTGATCAGCACCACAATTGGCAGTTAACTTTAGATTACATTCATTAATAATCTCACACATTTCCTCCCTAATGCGCCTTCTCTATTCTAATCTCTCATAGTGGAAATTACAGTCTCTTCAGATCTGTTAGTTCTCCATAACGCTGAAGGGCTTTTTTTTTTTTTTTTTTATATTTATTACGGCCATAGGCCCATACAGATAAAAACAACACATAAGTGACAGCTTGTGCCGTGGGGAAAAGAAAAAAAAACAGTCGCTAAAATACCACTATAACAATAAATACTATAAGATGGAAAGGCATGCTACGCCTTAATTAGCTTGTAGCGCTCCTTGGCGTCGCTTTTGGGAGAGGACAGCGACCAGGAACCTAGCCACTTTCAGGGTCGTGTGGGAATCCTTATCTTGCAAGATTTGGGCAAGGTGGAATTTTGGTGGGGTACCCTCTAGTTTCTGTATGATTGATCCCAACAAATTTGCCCGTGGCACATTGAACAGGGGGCAAGTGAACATAATGTGCTGGAGCGACTCCGGCGTCACCTTATCACATTCGCACGTGGCGGGGACTTGGCCCTTTGAGAATCTATGTCTCAGGACATTGGAGGGGAAAACGTTGAACCTCGCTTTGGTGAAGGCCAGTCTATGGGCAACAGTCGAAAGGGAGGAGAGGTATGATGGAACGCAATAAGTTAAAGTGATACCAATGTTCTGGGGCGAACAAACACCTCCCCCCAGCGTATAATTTTGCTGCAAGTCGATGTCATCCAGTCTTTGACGGATCAGTCTTTGAGCAGTGATTTGATCTAGTTTTAGGGAATCTGAGGGAGAGATTCCATAGCTCAGGAGTTTGGCATGAATTTTACTAGTCCAAAGGCTGGAGAATTCATCTCGCCATAAGCATTGGACAAGGTAATGATTTGGTAATCTATGCCACAATGATAACCAGTAATTGAAGACTTGCTTCCACAGGCAAGTTTCTAAGGATGCGATCTTCAATTCTAGTCGCATGGCTGCGTTGCTTACGCACAGGGGGAGCATTAGGAGCCGGCGTAGGAATTGGCTTTGCAGAGTCTCAAGGGGAGCAAGATCTGTCATCACGGCCCAGAGCGGGGCAGCATAAGCAAGCACTGCAACCACTTTTGCCTTGAACACCTTTAGGGCCGAGGGAACATGCAGAGCTCCGTCCGAAAAGAAAAATCGGAGGAGCGCATATGACAGGGTTTTGGCCTTGTTAAGTAGGTGTTGAATTTGAGCTTTCCATCCCAAGTTGTATTGAAAAATAACTCCTAGATATTGAAATTTTAGGACTTGCTCTATTTTTGCACCACCAAGCTTCCATTTGTATAATCTCCGGCTTCTGGAGAAAATCAGAATCTTGGACTTAGCATGGTTGATGGTTAATTGGTTGAGTTGGCAATACGTGGCAAAGATCTTCAGAGCTCTGGTTAGTCCAACACGTGTATAAGATAGAATTACCGCGTCGTCCGCATATAAAAGGAGTGGGCAGCGGTAATCCGCTAGTCTAGGCGCGTGTGTACTTGGAGATGAGTTAACTAGGGGTGCTCGCATGTCGCTGATGAAAAGGTTGAATAGGCAGGGAGCCAATATACATCCTTGGCGCACTCCCTTGTTTATTGGTATCGAATTTGTGAGGTCGCCCGCAGGAGTAAGTCTCACTCTGGCAAGGGTACCTTCGTGGAGCTGACTTATGAGCCATAAGAGTCTTCTATCAATGCCCTGTTTCGCAAGTTTCTCCGCTGAAGGGCTTGGCTTGAAACTCCAAGTTTGGTTGTTTGGTTGCCAATGGCTTGATTCCGTTAGCCAAGGCATTCTCTTGACTGACCTTACCATGGGCATAGAGCCTGTCAAAATGTCACCTCCAATACCATCAGGCCAAAACCCTATCTCAGGCCAGTTGTTGCTAATTGTCAGTCTGTGTCAGTCATTCATGCTATTCAAATACCTAGTCATGCTATTCAAATATCTAGTCTTGACAAACTAGATTTTGTCACTTATGACAATGAGTTAAACCCCCTACCTCATCACCACCTCCCCATCCTGACACAGGCACCTAGCATAATTGTGAAATTAGAAAAATGTTAGGTTAAATAACATAACTTTTTCCTATTTATACTAATGACAGCTAATGGTTCTCCCCCCCCCCCTTTCATTTTTAAAAAAGACTCCTTAACTTCTGTATTTTTTTAAAATAACACATTTTCTCCTACACATTTCATTGTTCTTTTTAATAGGATCTGCCAGGAAAATTCCTGAGCAAAAGCTCGAGATGTTCAACGTTATTATCTCATTGTCTATCCCTCGTGTTACAGCCTTACTGTGACTTCCTAACTAATCAGCTATTTCAACTCTTGTTCCATAAGCTTTATGTCTGAGCATAATTAAATGAGCATTAAGTCTTTTTTTTTACTAGCAAAGCCTGAAAGTTCTGATATTACAGTAATAAGTGTGAAGTGAATTTTGAATGGCATTTATATCCATTCATGGGCTTTAAATGTTTGATTTGCATAACTAGTTAAAATGATATCAGAGCAGCATATTGATTTAATTCCATCTCGGAAAACTGTTAATTAATAATGATAATAAATATGTCAGTCCTTTATTATCTGCTTAGAATTGGTGATGATTTCTATATTAATGCCACTTCAGTAATAGACCTCTGCTGGCTATTGTTGGCAGAGCTTTGATGGCTTGAGTAACCGGCAATCAGAATTTATAAAATTTATTATAGTTCAGATTGTATAAGAACATCCACTATATCATATGTGTAATTCTATTAACACCTAACATGCAGCTCATATAAATTACTAGGCTCAAACTGGAGAGGGCTGAGTAGGAAAATGATGTAAATTTTATAATGTCCATCTTCTAAGATGCTTTATTTTTAATTGAAATTTTGAGTAAACTTGACAGTAGGGTGGCTATTAGGGTGGCTATAAAATAGGTCAGTGCCATCAAAATAGCTACTTTACCTGTTTCTGGAATACTAATGTAATATGTGTGCCTTGTGATGTTCACTTGTCAACCGCATCCTGCCCATTCTTTTTCTCCCTGACACTGAGGCTGAAGGCAGACATTTCAGTGTTGCCACTGAAAAGATGAGACCCATGTTGTCTCTTCCTCATTAATAATGTCTAATAATAAAAGAAGAGTGTTGTGGCATCTTGGTGCTGTTAATTTTCTTTCCCCAACCCTGCTTCATTAAATTTTCTCCTGCTTCCCGGGAAAGGGAAACTTGGGGTGTTTTTTATACATCCACCATTCAGTGCAGCACTGATCTATCTTGCCCTCTGCCCGTATATGGGAAATGACCTCAACTAAAGGGAGAGGGTAAGAATGCACAAGGACACTCTGATGCAATGCTGGAAAGATGCTACATCATGAAACATTGTCATTCTAATGCTGCATTCTGGGAGAACATATAGGCCTGGCTTACCATCAACAGTAGCTCCTGGTAGTTTCAAGCTCCTATTAAAACACACACACACACACACACACAGAATAATTTTCAACTCTCCCCCCCCCCCAATGTATCTCTCTCCCCAAATCTCTGAAAGTTTTGTTTGGGGCTAGTGCTACTCAAAACATCAATGCACACAGAGATTCAGTAGTTAACCTACTCTAAGGATAGATAATTCTCCCACATCTCAGCTTGAACATTGTGGAGTTGTGTGATCAGGAAAGTTCCAGAAAATAATCCATCCCTTTATGCAAACAGACCACCCTCTAAAGGATATATACAGACAAATTTTTAAGTTTTATAATTGTCTTTTAGCAAATTGTCCTCTTGAGAAACAATTAATTTTATACCAAGGGAAAGTGCTTTGCATGGGAAAAAATAGATCAAATTATGGAGGAAGTTAGTTGCAGCCCACAATAGATGAAGAGGTGGCCCCGGCCACTCTAAATGAATCCGACAAACTGTGTTTTAAGGTACTAAAAGACCTTCCCATTATAATCTGAGCCCCAGGTTGGGTGGTATTCAGTGTCAGTCCTACCCAGAGTAGATCCACTGAAGTTAATAAACATGACTAACTTAGGTTCATTAACTTCACTGGGTCTGCTCTGAATAGGAGTTAGTTTAATGCAATTCACTGTCTGTAATTTTTGAAAATCCATGGATAATACTGTTGTGGAATTGGAGGCAGGCAAATGTTGATATGTAGCTTGATGCTGATAATAATAATAATAATAATAATAATAATAATAATAATAATAATAATAATAATAATAATTTATTATTTATACCCCGCCCATCTGGCTGGGCCTCCCCAGCCACTCTGGGCGGCTTCCATAAAAACCACAAATACAGTAAAATATCACCCGTTAAAAACTTCCCTGAACAGGGCTGCCTTAAGGCTGATATGTTGATACCTAGAAATATTCTAGAACTAATGTTCAACAGGGTGTAGAATCAGCAGAGAGCCACATGCAACTTTGGTTGTTTGTCCAGTGTTTATGCCTGCATTTTCAGACAACATTTTAATAACTACATTTTTAGTTGTAGTACACCTAAAAAACTTGGAGCATGATTCTTTGCATGTTTATTTGGACAGCTCACTAAGTCCAACTGGAGTTATTTCCAAGTAAGTGTGCATAGACTTGCAACCTCAGACATACATCTAAAAGCAATGCTCCTTTAAAGGAGATTTTGTGACTGATAGATTTCCAGCAGCGGATACTTAAAATGCAGTTTGTATTTGTCAAAGCAGTAAGGGCAGGCAGTACGTTTTCCTACACTCTGCCTTGTAACCACATTTGTTTTTGTGATCCAGTGAATAGAAATACACACACACAATGCCATACACTCTGCCACAAGGTTGCCAACTGGGTTTTTTGGCCTTGTATACTTCATGGGGATTGTGGGTGTAGGTGTGTCTCTCTTTCACGTGCTTGTTAAGAATATATTGTTACACCAGTCACCCTGCTGGTTTCTTGCCTTCATCTGCTACTGTGCCCTTCCATCTCTAAGGCTTCAATCTTATGCCTACTTAATGAGGCTTAAGCTCTATTCCACCCAATGGAACCTGAAATGAGACTTGCATATAGTTATTTTGTATATCACTCCCCAACACACACACACACCACCACCACACCCTTTAATAGTGGACTTATAAGGAAAAATGAAAATGAGGAGAAAGACTGGCAGAAATTGCAGTGGAAAGCGGAGAGGAAGAGAAAAGGAGAGGAAGTTGAGGAGAAAATACAAAAGGAAGAGGAAATGGGGTGAAAAACAGGATCATGTAGCAGATAGAAAATAACAAAGTAAATGGCCAGAAAGCAATGGAAATGGAAATAGACGCCCCAGCTTGAAACAAACAAACCAACAGTCAAAGGGTGGGAAGGCACACAAAACAAGGTTTCCTCTCTGCCTCCGCAATTGCACCAATTGCAGTGGCCAGTCAAAGGAGCCACTACAGGCACACTTGTGCTGCCCCTCTGGTTGGAAGCAGCAGTGGAGCATGCTTTAATAATGCCTGGGGCTCATTAGATCTCAGCCTCACAAAGCAGCATAGGGCTGGCTTGGGGGTGGCAGTGTGAGCAGTGCCCCCCTCCAATGCACCTGGGGCAATCACCTTGGTAGCCCCCCTCTCGCTATGCCCCTGGTCTGACATGAGTATCAGCTGACTTTCTATTTAAATAAATCCCACCTCCCTGCCCAGGCACAAAGAAGCATTGGAAGGGACCAGCCTCCTCAAGGAGGAGAAAGTGTACATGAAAAGAGGGAGAAGGACTGCCTCTGGCTGCTTGCTTCAGGCAGCCATACTATTTCATGATCGGGTTTGTGCTGAAAATTGTTTGGTGCTCGGGAGTGGTAGAGTTGGAGGAGGGAAGGTGATCCAGGCAGCTGGAATATCAGTCAAGTTGCACAGGATGCCAAATGTTATCAGGGCTCATAAATTACATTGGTTTGCAGTATGTAGTACACTAAGACCTGACAATCTTCTTCAACAATCTAGAATGGCCTCCCTTCTCCCCACCTTGCACACCCCACCTGATGAACTCTAAAGCTTGCTCCATTTTGTGGACACTTTTGCTTGGCTTAAAAAAAGTACTGCCCTGCTATGGAATTTACTGATTCAGTGGCCAATTTACTTGGTTTGGTGTGGTTGCATTGAAATAATACTGATTAAAGCAGATAAATGATTTTTGGTAAACTTTCTGGTGTCCCCATTACCATTTTCCACGATCCTCTTATTATTCTACTCTTTTCTCCCTTCCCTGATATTAATATCTAATCTTCATCATGGATCGGGGTGCTTTGAGGTAGAAAAAGAATCATGTATACTACTTAAAGTGCCTTGTTGGGAATGTATGTGTTTGTGCACCCCAGTCTTGCATTTATTGCATATACTCTGTAGTGATGTCCAGTGATATTTTATAGCTGGCTGTTGTTTTGTAATAGTTGAACCATATATTACTGTGATCAATGTTGTGACCTCAGGGAAATTGCTTATATAATTACATAAAGTTTACAGTTGTAAGACAAGGAAAGGGGAAAATACATCACTGTAAAATATAAATATGTTTAAATTACATTTAGGATTTGGAATAGTTCCTTGCTTGTGTTTTACAGAGTAATCTGTGATTTAAATCAGGTTTAGTTGTGTGTGTGTTCCCCCCTCCCCAAATTGGGTATTATAAATCATGAGTAGTTGCTGCATATATAGTACACAAGAGAGTTTCTTATACATTTTAATGTTTGCATAAGTAAGAAATACCAGTAGTTCAGCAGTAAAATTGCAAATGTAAGCAAAAGTGAAGATTTTTCTAAATTTAACTAGGTTGCATTTGTTTAGTAAACTCCAGCTATAATTTACTATTTTATTGCATTTGCCTTTGAGGACTTTGTTGGTTTATTTGTATTGGAAGAAAAGGGAAGGCACTAAATTATAATTGCTTTGTAATTAGAGTCCAAGTAAAAGTAGCAAGCAAGTCTGCATAGGATAAGTTAAAGTAGCAAAGGATGAGTCTCAACAAGATGAGCACTATTAGTACAGTGTCTAAGAGACTGAGGTATGAATCAGGAAGTCTCCAGTTCAAATGTCACCTTTGTCACAAACTCCCAAAGTGTCCATGGACAAGACACTCTTCTCTCCAACCCCTTCCTTTTCAATATGGAGTGGGTACATTTGGTCTACGTTACAGGCTTGCTGGAATACGTAACAAAGTAATGCTCTAAACACTAGAAAACTCACTATACTCGTTGTTGTTGTTGTCATTTACCATATTGTGCTGTTGAAAATAGCTGTTCCGGTTTTCAGAACAGAGTTCGGGTGTCTAAATTTATCCTTTTTACATGTTAGTCAAATAGGAATCCTCATAAAAACTTCACAGTTTGAGACAGTTATTATCCCTCTTCAAGTATTTCATGCCATGAGGTCATAAATACTAAATATGTGCCTGTGTCACAACTGTCGGATTATGCATGCACAAAATTACTGGGTATATTTTTTTTAGAAAAAGTAAAAAATAGCAGACCAAAGCCTATACAGATAAACTTCTTGGGAGAAAAGTAATTATTTCTTGGATTAAACATTTGGTAAGTTCAGTTCATATGCATAGTCCCTTAAAAAAAAGCACCTCTGACCGAAAACATACACCCATGCTTAGTTTTAAGTGTAGTTTCCGAGAACCAAACTCTGGGATTGGGCTGGATGATGTTGATTAATAGGTGTGTGAGGGTGAAAGACTCCAGGGCCAAGCAGTAGGTCCATCTTGGTGGCATCTGATGTTGATTGGCTTTGTCCTGCGTGGCTGCGCTGGAAGAGTGGACATTAAGATTAAGTGATGCTGTCGTGTCGAGGAGAACTGCACTGCATCATTCTGGGAAGAGACAGCTGTGGTGGTTAATCCTTCATCACCAAGGGAGCGCTGCCAGTAGAAAGATATACAGTCAAAGATAACCCTCCATAACTTGTGCTAAAGATCAGAAAACTTTGAATTCACATCCATCTGCTTAGTCTAGGGGTGAAGATGAAAGATAGGTAGAATAGGAAATAAAACAAAACAAAATAAAATAAAATAAAAAAAACCCTGGGATTAATCTTGAGCACTGTACACCGCACAAAGAGGGGAAAAGGCAAGAAGATAAAGCTTTCACATGCTGTATCTTAAAGAGATCAGACTCGTTCAGATCAGTTTAGCTTAATTGCCTTTAATGCTCATAGTGACTTAATATGTATGTTGCCATTTTCCCTAGGAATAAAACAAGAAAGCTACTCCTTGTACACTGTGGGTCTCTTAATACACTGCTGATAGGATGATACACTAGTATTTGACAACAGAAAACACCTGAACAATATTAATCGCAAATACCTTAGCTCCCCCCCTAAAAAACATGTGATTAAATTTCCCTTTCCATATGCATAACTTCTGTGGTATGCATAACTTTCCTACCTATCCATGAGAATTACCAGCCCAAAACATGATGAGGATTTTTCATTCCCCCCCACCCCAGTTTTATAAAGCATACCATATTTAAATGGGAAAAAAATAAAGAAGAATATCTAAATACGTGATCTAAATAGAAAAGTTAAAAATATGACAATCATACTGTATTTTAAAATTACATTATATGATTTGTAATATTTTGGATCTCATGAGGAGTGTGCATTGTTACATCAAGAACCAATAAACGTTGTCCAACTCTGTCTAAACCTACCGTATTTGGTTTCTGCTTGCCTCCTTCCACTTTTTTCATGAGGGTTCTTTTGCTCAAATCAAAATACTGAAATAAAAATATGCACAAAACATGAGCAGATGCACAGTTGTAACAGCCACAACTATAGCTCTCGTGCTTTTGTCAGTCTCTTCATTTAATCAGGACAAGTGTGGCAAGAACTTCTTCAGTGTTTGGGGAGATGGTGAATTGTTCAGGATTTACTTGGCCGTTTTTGCACAACTTTTTGTGCCACTGAAACATAGACCCTGAAGATATATAATGTAGATCCAAATTATTCACTGAAGTGTTTTCTGTTCTTACTCCCAAATGACATTTTTTTTACTCCCAAATGGCCTGATACCTCCCTTCTGTGGACTCTCTGGCCATGTCTTGTTGCAGTTAAGGTTTTTAAGGTTATGCCCTGCATTTGTGTTCTTGGTCTAATGCTGATGTTTGTATTGTTGACTGTTTGGGGTCAACTTGTGGATTCTGACTTCTCTTGGCCTTTGCACCCTATTCAACAGTTCTGAGCTGTACCTTCCTTTTTTACATTACTCCATTTAGAATGAGTCATTTTGGGCACTCTACTGCCTGAATCACATACTGTCTTGGTAATGTTCACATTACACATAACACTCATTATACATTTGAGAATTATAAACCTGTGTGTGCATGGCATTGTGTGTATGTGTTCATTTAACACTGTGCCAAATTTTCGTGATTAATGATTTTCAATGAAAATGTTCCTTTTCTTTTGAAGTGGTTGGGGTTGTTTTTGTCAAATTTCCAAGTTTTGAAGGAAAAAATGGGTTTTCTGTTGAAAATGGTTTATATGATTGGTGCTTTTCTTTTTTTCACACTTTGATTCCCATTGTGCTTCAAGTTCTTCATTAGCATTGCATGCACATATCTTGATATCAATGTTTTCCAAGAGTTTTCTCTTGACAGATGTATTTTACTCCCTTTCTCAGGCCACAGGTTGAGGTGCTTCAGGTTGCATTTTCCTGCAATTGGTTGTGTATAATGATGCCAATGATATACAGCAGTAGCTACCTGATAAAATCTCCATTCCTGGCAGTAACTTTTGTAAATGTTATTTGACATTACGCAGCCCATAATGCTCTAGTGTGGAAATGTCATGACGTCTTGGTGGAATTTGTCACTGACATGTAATTATCAAAAACACATGGGCAAAAAATATATATGAAATGATATCATGCAGGCATGCGAAAGATAGTGTAACAATTCTTACATACATAAGGAATAAATGAAATTTATGATGTCAAAAATTAATCTCTGGGTAAACACACAATTTTCAGATGAACACACACTAAACTTTTGAGAGGAGTCCCAGGGTGAGGGGAGAAGAATTGAGAAGGGTACATGATTTTTGCAAAAATGAACACCAACATCAGAGTGGATGATTAGGTTTTTCTTACTCTTGGTTGTACCAACATGCTTGATACAGTTGTGCATAACAAATAGTGAAGTTGTCTCTAATAACCTGCAATGTTTGCAAGACATTAGGATTTCCTTAGAATTGTCAGGAATTGTTAGTGGGCTTTTCAGAGTCCCTTATGTTATCTTAATGAATGACACGAGAGAATATCTTATGGTTATAATAATATACATGCCTGGTGGCATTTATTTCCTGGCTTCTTGTCTATTCTTTTGAGAGTTCACCAAACACTGTGCTGCATTTGTGAAATTTCAGCCTAATGTCGTGAAAATACATCTTGTGCCCCCAATAACATACTTAGACCTGATTTGAATGCTTCATGTTTGAATTTATTTATTTACGTTTTCAGTTTATTTACATTTCTAGGTACAGGACTAGTTGCAAAATAAAATTTAAAAAAGCTCTTCAATTTGTTTTCAATGTAAGTAGCTATAACACTGGTTTTAAAGTATCAAGGTAAACTTCCTATACTTAAATCCCAAAGCAGGTGTAAGGAAGCTGTGGTTTCCCAGATGTTGTTCAACTCTCCAACTATTGGCTATGCTGGCTGGGCTGCTGGGAGTGGGGAAATAACAACTTTGAGAGGGTCACAGATTCTCCACCCATGTGGTGTGTGTTATTGAAAATGTACTATACTCAACTTTTTTGCGTTAATTGAAATAGAAGACTTTAATGTGGTATGTCATAATGAACAGAGCAAACATGATGAGGCTTTAGAGTGTGAGGCTGGTACAGGATGGGTTAACACACTGACTAATGTGGTAGGTTTACAAGCAATGGCCTTTCTTTGTTCTGTTTTATCATACACATTTATCACGTTCAACCTGGCAACCCAACCAAATAGCTGTTTAAGTTGTAAAAATGAATCATAGTGCAATCTCATGAACTGTATATGATATAACCAAGCCTAATAACATTATACAGCAAAACCTGTAATCCTTTTTGATGCTATATTCCCTTTTAACATGTATCAATCTTTCCATTATTTTTTCTTTTCAATATGAATCATTGTTTTTTTTTGTGTTATGGAATGAAGGGAAATTGGCTATTTTCAATACTGCCATACCATTCAAAGTAACAAGGAATATTTGTATTTTTTATTTCTAAAATTAGGCCTCGTTTGCTCTAGAAATAAAGAAGGAGGCTTAAATAACAAAGATGCAACTATTATTTAAAATGTTTATATATATATCGGAAGGCTAAACCTGATTGTTTGTCTCTAAAGGGAGAGGGGAATGTAAAGATTGTCCCTCTGTCTTCCCCATTGAATGAAAAAATACTAGATTTCAGTGGGTTGCGTCAGCGTATTTCAGACTGCTGGGCTATGCATGTTTTGCAGCTGGTTCTGGTGCATTTGTCAAGTTGTGATTGATGAGCATCATCGCTCTAAAGTGTAAAAGAAAATGTCTCGGCATAGGGGGACATGATGAACTGCCGTCTGGCAGGCACTATAGACACGGATGGTCACCGTTTTGCTTTTGCTTTCTTCGCGCCTCCCCCATCTGTGCTGCCCTTGCCAGAATCCACAGAAGTCACCAGGAGCAGCTCAACCCAGCCTTTAGCCTTCTGATATCACTTTGGTAGTTGTCAGATCATATGAAGTGTCAAAATTCATAGGGCCTTCTCCATGAAAAGATACATTCAGTACAGCTGCTGCATACCTACATAGTACCTCTGACATTGACATATTAGTTATGCTGTCTTTTGCAATCAGATATCTTTAAATTTGCCACCTTGTTAAGTTTTGATTAATGTGATTCCATTTCACTAAAGTAATTGGCTTGGCCTGTTGTAGAAAATAATCAGGCTTTCTACGGAACAAATGCTAGAACATGCTAATGAGGGAGTGAGTTCGTTAAATTGATGGCGTGGAGTGACAGTTATTAATGATTGTTATGATAAACAGACGAGTGCGAATTGGGATGAGTTGGGCAAAAGTGACAGTTTAAAAATAACGTATATTGGAAAATACTAACGAAGTAATATACTGTTAGGAAAACAATCATGCAAGTTGTCAAAGGAAGAAGTGTAATTATACAGCTGCACAAGCCGCCTTCGGAGGACAGGGACCTGGCTGATAATGGACACATTTTTTGTTGGCAAGAGGAAAATATGTTATGGCAGAAAAGAGTGCAGATTGATAAATTAATTGGCCTTTTTCACTGTTCCAAGAGCAAACTTGGCCAGCAACAGCAAGGCAGATTAAGTGAATAAATGAAGTGACCCTCCTTATCCATTCCCTTATCCTTTCATTGTTACACCTGTGCAAAACAAAAGCAACTTGGTGGGCTACCTTGCTCAAATGGCAGAGTTCATGACTCTTCATTTTAAAGCTTGTATTGTAAAGCTGTTGACTCTTGGTGATTAAGGCAATTATATGAAGCAATTTGTGTTGCACTTTTAAGGTAGGGCGTAAGGAACCGATTGGAAGCTTTGGGAGAGATGCAAATTCTGCCAAGCTGTAGGCTGTTGTCCAGAGAATTAGCCTGGGCTTATGAACACATGAAACTCCTTTAATATTGAGTTGGGCTATTAGTCCATCTAACCCAATATTACGTGTTACAAATTTGTGCTTCATTATTGAGATACAGGCAGGAATATCTGAACCATTCATGGGCTTGTTTGTTTGTTTGAATTGCTATGGTAGGAAAATCTAGAGATCACCACCTATCACTTCTTCTTTAAGAGCTATATACTATAATAACTATAATTATTTTATACACTACAAGTTCTGAAGAAATCAACAACAGCTTGCTAGAATAGCAGGTTGTGAGGTATCAGTTAAATCCTCACCTGATGGTCCCCCTCCATGTCCCATGTCCAGAATCTGTTTCTGGATTGCTGACTCCCCTGCCTTCTGTACCTATCTTGATTCTTTGCCAGGTCTGTTCAGACGTCACAGGTGGATTCTGTTGTTTTTGCATCGAAGCAGACTGCCTGACCTAGACTTGCCACCCCTCAAAGAGCAGAAGCCCCTGGTGTTATAGTTCTACTATTAACTCAGTTGCTTTGATATAGAAATTTTCAACCTGGGCACAGAATGTGTTGGGTTCCACGGGAAGACTGAATTTCAAAGACCACAAACAACTGGCTAATTTAAACAGCGTAAGTGTTGCATTTAAACCACAATATTTCAAATGAATCCATGGTGATGCAGAATACTTGCCCAGCTTTGGAGCCTCTTATTAGAAATTCTTCTTGCTTAGGTCTCATGGCACTCCCTCTAATTCACACTAGAATGTCTGGTGTACCAAGTCACTGTGGAACCACTAATTGGTTGGATTGCTGGTGATTAGGTAAGTTGGAGGAGAGAGCCCTTTCTTTACTTTCCTATTCATCCACTTCTCAATGAAGCTGTTTCCCTCTCACCTTGAGATGTATAAAAAGATGTGGAGAAGCCATGTGTTGGGAGGGACCTCTTCCAACCTCATAATCCTTCAACGAAGGCACTGCAATACTGAGAAAGGGAAAGAAGAGCCCAACCCCTTAGCACTCCCTCCCTTGCACATTAAACTCAATGAGCAGATAATTCAGCAACATCCTAATACTGCAATCCTGTAGATGTTGACTCAAAAGAAAATGTAACTGAGTTAATTGGGACTTACTCCCAAGTAAGTAATGATGCCTATTTATTACAGGTTCGATTAGGATATGTTTTCTGAATAATAATGGCGCCACCTGTCCTGTTGTGCTCATCTTCAGCCCAGGGGATGCAGTCTACTAGGGTGACTTAAGCTGCTTCCAAGTGATATTAAAATACATGATTTCATAATTTTTTGCAATGTCTAGGAAAACAGAGTCACTGCATTTTGATATACAGTATGAATATCAAATTTTTAATTGGTCTATTTCAAGGAGAGTATCTGTGCTCTGTCTCTTTTACTTGATGAGTCACATCAGTGCAGTCAAATGGACAAGCAAAACTTGCTAGGAGCTAGGATACATGCATTTACTTTGAAGAAAGTCTGGCTTTTACCTTACAGATCACTTGAAAGATTTTTCTGCTTTTCCTTGCCCATTGAGAATATTATTATTTGAAAACAGAAAGAAAAACCAGTCTGGATCTTATTTCAATTTTTTAACAAATACTTTTAAAAAAATCTTCAGGAAGATGCTTGTTGGCAGGACTGTACGTGAAAGACTGCAGTGATATTAAGCTTCTCAAAAGCTATGGGAGCTACTAGAATAAAGAATAAAACTACATGAATTCTATTTGATGTGGAAATTAATACTGTACCATGTGGTGGGATACACTATTGGTTCTTCAGAAGTTAAAGTGGAGAAGTGGAGTTCAATAAATGAGGGGACATTTCTTGAAGGAGAGGCACTTTCTATTTCAACATGGCTACTGGTCTTTTACCATGTACAGTGGTACCTTGGTAGTCGAATGGCTTGGCTCCTGAACAAATTGTCTCCCGAACACCACAAACCTAGAAATGAGTGTTCCAGCTTGCGAATGTTTTTTAGAAGCCGAACCTCCGATGCAGCTTCCATGGCTTTTGATTGAGTGCAGGAAGTAGAGTTGGTGGTGAGCACAAATATTGGCCGTATTGTGTCTATGTGTGGATGGTAATATTTTGCCTATGTAACTTTTTTTTTTTTTAATAGTGGAGCAGTTAGGAGTAGCACTGTCAAGGCATGGGCTTATCTGATTTTGAGAGAACCAGGTCCTATTTCAGAATTTTGTGAGATGAGCTTTTAACTACTGCAGGTAAAATCCCCTTTATTTCTGGAATAAGGTGTAAATTAAGGATGTGTTTCAAGCAATGGCTGGGGTATTACATGCAAAAATCTGCAACTGGACTTACATTCCTTGTTAGGTGCTCTTATTTGTTTAAGTGCTAATTACCATGCTGGGCTGACAGAATCTACGAATAGTGGTAAATACTTCATTTTCACATCTATGTTTTTGGAAGTGCAGCCTTAACAGATAGGAGTACCTTACAGAGAAATGCACTTTCCACACATGTGATGATTAAATTTGCTGCAGAGCATCCTATTAAGCGAAGAGGGATTAAAATTTTAGATTCTCAGTGCACTTTGAGATTTTTAAACTTGGATTTAATAAAGTGTCATAAATATTTACAAGTGGTGAAACCATCATTTTTGTTTATATTTATGCATGGGAAAAAGATCTTTTAACTGCGTTCCTATTCTAGGATTTGTCAGTTAGATTTAAATGAGCATTATGAAACATAAGTCTGGAACTGTAAATTTCATTTGCTTGATGCTATTTTCTGTTTATCCTTTTTTATTAGTTCCAGAATTGCACTGTGCTGGAAATACATTGCCACTGTAAACTTTATATATGTTAATTTCAAGCACCACTTAACTGTTGGCAACTTTCTTTAGGGAGCAAAGTAACTACCAAAAATACAATCTCCTGATATTATCAAGAGAAGCTAGAAGCCTATTTTACAATTCCTATGGTTAGAGAACTACATAAGTAGCTCTTTGTGCCCACCCTGGCATTTGGTGTCCCACCTCCCTCAAAAACAAACAAACAAAACAAAAAAACAGAACAGCAATGGCCTACTATACTACATTATAAGGAGATGCGTACTATAAACTAGGGATGCTTGAGAAATTCAGTCTTTGCAAATTACAATACAAACTAACCAGATCTACACCTCCTGGACTCATGTGTAGATTAGAACACAGCTGCCTCTGAGATTTAGCACTTCTCTGAACTGGATGCTTTGAGAATGGTCAAGGGCCACAGATTGCTCACATGAACTTTAGGGGAGATACCACTCTATCCAGAAAAGGCTAGGCACTATTCTCCAATAAAACTTCCACCATCAAGCTCTCCATCTGATCTGGATAGTGTTTCAGTTTCAGACATGGAAGAGCATTTAGCCATATACGGTAAGCTCCCATGTCTCATCTGAAGTGGCACAGCCCAAACACAAACTTGCCTCCCCACCTGTGAACTAGGCTGAAGAGGAAGCTTTTCTGTGGCTGGTTCCATTTTGAAGAGGGTGTTTTCTTACCGAAACGAATGGCTAGCTTTTGGGGGATAGGTATTAAAAACATGATTTTCTTGCTTTTCCCCACCAAGGGGTCAGAAAAGTAGGGGGTAGGGCCACTTAGAGCCCTACTTTTTTTTTTTAACTGAACTAGTGAGTCAAAAGGTGGTTAGCCTGAGAGATAAGATGAAAACTCCCTATAAGTATTCCACTTATAGTGTTCCAAGACAAGGACTTAGGGGTTATAAGGAAAAGAATAGAAAACAAAACTGCCTTTGCTCTAATGCTCATATACAAATCTGTGTACATTTCTGTTTGTTCTGATTTTTCTTAAAGAGGATATTGTGAGGACAACTAAAGGACAACTAAAATAACCAGGAGTCTTGCACACCTTTCCTATGAACAAAGGTGCTCTTTAGTATTTCAGACTTTTTAGATTGGAAAATTGTTGGTGGAGATGTGACCAAGCTGTATAAAATACATGCATGTACTGTACTGATGAAAGAGGGATATTTTTGACTCTCTCTCAGTACAGAACTTGGGATCATCCAAGAGAGAACTGTTTGGCAGGAGATTCAGGGACAGACAAAAGGAAGTACTTATTCACACAGTGAGTCTTTGGTTTATGGAATACCCTGCCACAAGAAGCTGATTAGGGCTGTTAGGTCAAGTGACTGTAAAAGCAATTTAGGCAAATTCATGAATAGGTTTATCTATGACTACATCCCACCTCTAGGCTGGCAAACAGTGCTTGACTAGATGAACTTTTTGTCTCATCCTATAGAGTTTTTATATTTTCTTAGGATAAAAGTTATTGGGACTGGGAATCTGTAAAACTTGTTCTTCATAATCTTAATTCGATCCTGGTCTTTATTTATTGTTGTCGTACATTATTTTACTTATATCCCAGACTTCCTTCAAGAAGTTCATCACAGATTACATTTCCCAAGTAGAAAGCTTAAAGGTTCAAACCTGATCAGTTTCAGCAGTAGAACTATATATTATGCCTTCTGAGCATTCTCTTTTCTTGATATTAAATAAAAATGTCTCTCTTTATCGCGTGTGAAATATTTCCCCTCTCAAGGCCTAGGCCAATGTTGTCCTCTCAACTTGTAAATTGCTTAAATATTGGATTACACCATCTAAATTTGGTATGATATCTGTGTTCAGGGTTTCTCAATTATACTTACTATATAATACTTTGCAAATTAACTTTTGCATCATATTCTGGAATCTAGGTTTAAAACGGCAAAATACTTTGTCAGGTGAGCATCAGAATTTGACTGCCTAGACTTTTCTTGTATGCACTTATAAAGATGGAAATATTAAGAACTTACATGAACAGGTTTTCACTGTGGAAGATCTAGATACTTCAGCAGGTAACACATAACTGAAATCTTTTTGTAGTTGTCAAAACAAGCAGCTCTAACTTTGTACATTTTCTGTTAAAACTAAAAGCACTATGACAGTCGGAATCCTGGTTAAATCAATATAAGAAGCAAACAGACTTTCCTTTTACTTCCAGGATTCATTAAGAGTTTTGACATGTCTGAAGTGCCTCTTCAAAACATTTCTGTGTCACTAAGGGCCTCTTCTCATGAGGTATTTTGTACTTTGGAGCAGAAACAGAGGTCAAAATATATGCATCCTGTGTTAAGTTTAAAGTCCACATACAGGTTTCAGGCATAGCTTTTCCCACACAGTGAGGATGGCAGGAAGGGTTCCCTACTGCAGTGTATTCTAAAGGGGAAAGCTGGTGGGGTAAGAAGCATTATCTTTTTTATAACTGGCCACCTACTTGTATGTTGTACCTAGGTATTTGGACCAAGGACCAAAATGCCTTGTTCATATATCTTGTGAGAAATGTCCCTCATTTTAAAGATTTCAATTTGGCATTTTGGTGAAAGAGATCTATTTGCTGTATGCAGATACAGTATTTCGATGTCTGGCTAGCTGACCATATGGAGCAAATCTGCACTTTTTATTGTTGTTTATGAAATATTTCCTATGCCGTCAGAGCCTCCTAAGGAGGTGGGAAACAATGAGAATGTTAACCCTACTGGCTGCTGGGTGACTGTCATTGTTTGTAGTCTACTTGACAGTTCTCAGTTTTGTTGATGCATGGAACAGCATTGTCCTGATGTCTAAAGTCACTCACAATTAGCCTGAACTATAGAAGCTGCCAGTTTGGGCCTGGCTTAGATAGACAAAGTAGACAGAAGTGACCTGATATTTGCTTTTCAGTCTTTCAAAATTACCATCGATTTTGTCAACAGAATGTATTTATCTGAGGGAAAAATAAAACGGCACTCGAAAGACATTTAGTCCAGTATTACAGGCTAGTGTTTAACATGCTGCTGAAACCTGTCTTTACAGATACTCCACACTGTTACTATATTTTTACACACACACACACACACACACACACACCTCCCTCTCAAACTATCCATCTCTGTGAATTCGCAGAGGAAGCAGGCAGTATCCAGTCCTAAGTCCCAACTCCAAATCCAAGTCCAGCAGAGAACATACAGGACCTCGGACAGTTCCAAGGGTCCCCTGCTAAAGCAACTATAAGAGAGATGATGTCTCTGAAGACAGCTAGAGCTAATTGAAGCTTTATGTAGGCTAGTCAGGCTTTGCCTCCCTGGAGAAGCTAGCTGGTTGGGTAAAGGACTCTTGCCTTATTTTTTGGCCTTTGGCTTCTGTGAGACTGAGGAGACAGGTACCACAGGGGGCGGTATCCTCTGTGTCAGAGGATGGTGGTAGGATTGTGACCTCTAGCTGGAAGTGCCCTGAATAAGGCATTGGAGGTTCTCTCCCTGAGGAAGTAGCCTGAATCTCATCCGAGTCCATCACAGTGAATTGCAAGATCCGTGGGTTGAGGGTCCTGACACAAATGCAGACCTGCACTAATTTTGGATGTACTTTCTTCACTACTGTGTGCAATTTTATGGCAAGTAAGAGTGTTCTTATATTGCAGTGATAAAGAGTGATACTTACATTGAATATTCCCCCCCCCCTTCCAGTAGCACCTTAGAGACCAACTAAGTTTGTTATTGGTCTGAGCTTTCATGTGCATGCACACTTCTTCACATACTTACATTGCAGTAATTGTAGGAATCAGAGTGTTTTGCTGGTGCGTGACAGGAAGTGGTTTTAGAGACCAGCAGAAAACAGAAGCTATTTTCAGTCTCCTGTGGTATCATTTCAAAGTCCGTAGCAACAAGTATTGCATAGGCTGTGTTTTCAGGTTTTTTTAAAATTTGACTTAGGTAGATAAGGTTTTATGGTTACAGCATCACTTTGTTCATCTATCAAAATTTTGAACATTAAAACAAGCTTTGGTTGGCAAATTGATACGGTGATTGACATCATTATGCTAAAATAGTAAATAAAATTATCCCAAGCCTCTAAACCTACAGTATGTCTCTGCAGACGTACTCATCTTGTTTTTTGGGTGCTTTTATGCTTTGTGAGGGACGCGGGTGGCGCTGTGGGTAAAAGCCTCAGCGCCTAGGGCTTGCCGATCGAAAGGTCGGCGGTTCGAATCCCCGCAGCGGGGTGCGCTCCCGTTGTTCGGTCCCAGCGCCTGCCAACCTAGCAGTTCGAAAGCACTCCCGGGTGCAAGTAGATAAATAGGGACCGCTTATTAGTGGGAAGGTAAACGGCGTTTCCGTGTGTGGCTCTGGCTCGCCAGAGCAGCGATGTCACGCTGGCCACGTGACCCGGAAGTGTCTCCGGACAGCGCTGGCCCCCGGCCTCTTGAGTGAGATGGGCGCGCAACCCTAGAGTCTGTCAAGACTGGCCCGTACGGGCAGGGGTACCTTTACCTTTACCTTATGCTTTGTGAGGCACCTTGAGCTTTTTAAGGACAGAAAAGCAGGATAGATAAATAAAAATAATATACAACACATAAACATACCTAATATAATCATACACTTTGTTCTTTAGAGGTTGCTGGCCACTTCTAAGCTATCAATGTGAGGGGTTTTTTTTTGGTTTTTTAGATCACAGATATCTATATCAATCCCTGATCATCAGGAAATATACATTTAACTAGCTTTGTAAATGGAAACAAATTTGCTTTCGAAGATGGTGGTCAGCCTAAACCAAGCCAGATAACACTTTCAGTATAACCAGCCAATTACAAACAATATTTTGACTTTTCATTTTAATTTTGTCAGGTTGCTTCCTTGTTACTTGAAAATTCCAGACCTTTCCATGGACATTAATGTGGCTGCAGAGATCAAAGCTACACAATAGTAACTGAGTTTTGGTTGCCATTATTTTCATATTGTTGGCAATTAGAGGATTTGTATTAATATGCCCAGTTTTTGTATGTAGTTTCAAGTACATTGGAATGCAATTCCACATATACATGCTACTTCCCTGTTAATTTTGGACCTGCAGCAATCACTTGATTTTGTGTGTAATCATACAATTTATATAAAACGTACCCTGTTGTGGCCCTGCCATGCCAATAATGTTCAAGGCATGTATAAATGAATAAAAGAACTGTAAGTGTGCAGCCCAGACTATGCTTTGGATCATGTCAAATTATACCCACTATATACTGGAGATGGTAGTGGGGTTCGCCAGCACATGAGTCTATGCTTTATCTACTAGGCTGCAATTGCACCAAGATATATGATCTGCCAAAATGTGTCTGTTTGAAAAATGGGTTCGCTGTATGTGAAAATTCCAAAGCTCTGGAAACCAGGTATAAAGTTCACAGAATTGTTACTAGATGACCCTCATCCAACCCTATAGTTCTATGATTCTATGACTCTATGGAGCTGAGGAAGAACTGGGTCATTTGAAGATGAACATGTAAGACCACATGTGCTCAGTCTGGGCAAAGTAACTAAACACATCATTTAAAAACTGAAATGTAGAGATTTATACTGGAATTGCTATAAATGCTATTACTATGTGCTTGACTTGGGATGCTATTATGAGCTTGCATATGATGTTGTTGATTGGAATATTAAAAACAAGTACATCAAAACTTATGAGGAACATTCCATTAGTGTCTCAGTTAATGCTGACCCGTAGGATAATGTCTAAAATTTATATTAAAAAAACATTTTTGAAGAGACCAAGAGTTAAAGTAGTAAGACTGCAAAAAGGCATATAAATTATGCCCAACCTAACTAAATTTAACAAATTGTTATTTCTTCCTACTATAGACTGTGCAGATCTTGATAGCAGTTGACAAAATTTGACTTTCAAAAGCTGCACAAAGTATTTAATAAGCATTTCACATCAAGAAAGCATAACAAATTTGGTGTTTCAATCTATACTGTGATTGTATACAAAATCAACTGATTGTGGCAGGTGTGCCACCTACTTCCCACCCACTGATATGACCAGAAACCGGTGTTCTGCATTATTCACCTGTGACAAACCCAGGCCATGTATCCCCACCTTCCTTTCAAGAAGTAAAAGGCTGGGAGGTGTTCTGCATATTGTTTATTCTTGGGTAGCCCTCCTATTTCTGGGGAGCCCCCACCTTTTTTTAAAGCACATAGATCTGTATGAGAAACAGTGACTTGCAGTATCTGTAGTTATGAGAGATGGACAGACCCTTTTAGCACTCTGAACTTTGATTATAGGCATCTAGTGTCCTCTCCTCAAGAACATGTAGCCTGAGCAAATGGTTAGTTCACTGGATGAGGTTAGATCCTGTGGCTGGGAAAAACCTGACTTCAGTGTTCAAATTGAAAGAAAAGATTTTAGTCAGGATGAAGGAAATAACAAATTAGTGATAAAAGAATACCTACCACATTGTTTAGCCTCTGAAAAAAGTTTTTAAGTGGTGCAACTTACAGGGAGCTTCTTTCCCCCTCTTATCAGATGCTCGATACGGATTTGGTGAAGTACATGCTTGCTTCCTTGCTTTTGAGATCTTGGAAACAGGAGTCATTGGACGGAAAGGGGGCAGTCTGAAAAGAAACAGGCCAAGAGTTTTGCTGACATGGCTCAGGGACTAAATATTAGGGAACAGATGAAGCAGCACTGAGGTGAGAAAAGGCCTCTCAACTGCTATGTCCAGCCCTCTGCTAAGTGCTGTTCTGGACAGGCTACTGAGTTTGTTTAGAGCATTTGAGCTATGGTTTTTCTTTTAAAGCAGGGATAGCTGTAGCTTTCCAGATGTTGTTGGTCTTCAACTCCCATAAAGCCCAGCTGGTATGTCCAATGATCAGGAATGATGGGAGTTGTAGTCCAATGTCCAAATACATCTGGAGGGCCACATGTTTCCTGTCCTTGTTTTAAAAGAAAATGAGAATAGCAGGTGCATGGAGTAATGGTATATGCTTCTTCCAATAAAATAATCACTTTAGAAGGAAGTTCACTATCAGGGGAGCAAGGTTAATGTTGACAAAGGAAGAGAAGGTATGGGGCCTACAAAGCCTACGGAATGTATTTTGTAGCAAAAGTGTGAAAATAACATCTAAAGCAAATCCATATTTTATCTGAAAATGTGCCTGAGTTTAAGATGCCTCATAATATTATACAGTACAAAAGCAAATTTTCTAATATGAGTCAGTAACGCTATAGCCAGCAAAGATTAGGTGAAGCTTTACCAGATTATATACTCCCAACTGTAAGAGGATTTGTCGGTGTGACAAATACAGAGTTTAGAAAAATATTATTACATAGAAAAATATGTAAATGAAAGAGAATTACTTCACAACAATGTTGACTGTAACACAAGTTATGTGATATTTATACATAGAAAATAGTTGTAATTTAAGGTGTGATTGCTGTATTGGCTTAGTGTTTGAAGATTCTTCAAAGACAGTTACTTTTACCAATGGCTTAAAAATCCTTACCTTTTTGTTTGAAGTCATCAATGAGAGATTTTGTTGGTTGTTTTCCTGTTAGTCATTTGTATGTATTAGAGCTTCAGCTCCAGAGCTGAACAGCTAATACCTTTCTGGTGTGTAAGGATGCAACTTCACATTTAAATGTATTGTAAAACATTACACAAATCTGTAATTATATTACTTTTAAAATAAAGCCTTCATCTATCCTAAGTTCGTTTGATGTCCCTTCCCTGCTGACTCTATTTTTTCCTTGTTCCCACTTTACATTAATGTGAAGAGACAGTTGAGTAAATGCACAATGAACTTCAAAACCTAGTAATTGTTTTTCAGAAAGAATGAAACTTGCGAATTAGATATGGATTGTAAAAGAACACCAGAGCTGATTAGTGTTCGTTAGGTTTGCCTGCTGGACCGTTCTGACACCTGTCTTCCAGCTTTCTCGATAAATGCCACGGCTGATCCCTCTATACTGCCAGTCACATGACAGCGAGCGAGAGCTTGTGGGTGGGAATTAAAAAGATTCCCAGTGAACCTTGTCAGGCTTAGCAATTCATGGAACTCGACATAAAAGGCAACGTTAAACAAAGATGAGTTGAATCCATTTACATGCAAACTCTAGTTATCTGTGTTTAAAATTAAAAGAGAGAGACTGGAATGGATGAATGTTTAAGGAGGTTACTATTCCTTTCTTTGTAAGCTGTGCAGATAATAAGCTTCTAAGATGTTGGTAGGGTGGGGGTTGAGTGGGGAGGAAGCCAACTTTTGGGGCTTGAAAAATTGCCTTTCCTTCTTTTTAAGGAAATACCAATTTCTTCCTAAACCATCTGGCTGTGTCTTGTTTACAGCACAGTATGCCTGTTTGTGCTTATTAATCATGCTTACACAAGTATCTTAATTACTCCCGGTGTAGCTGCTCTGTCTTGAACTCAGAAATTGACCTTTCCCTTTTATTCCTTGAAATCATTAATCATACATAATCAACGACAATGGGACACAAGAGGAGGCTACCAGTATTCAAAAACCACTCACCAGTCCTGAGAAGAAATGTAGACCAGAGTGACTCCACTGTTTGCAGTCAGACATATCTTAATTAATGACGTGTGTGGGTGTGCATAAGCTGCTATTATTTTCCTGTTTTTACCTATCCAGAAGTGGCATTACGGTAATTTGCTGCCTTGAGAAATCATGTGCCAGAATTCCCCTCTATACTAAAAATCAAAAGACAAGGAAGAATATAGTTTTATTGTGGTCTGAATTTCTTTGTACTTTTTTCTTTAGCCTTCTTTGTTTTTAAGTAGTAATCCAAATTCCCCCGTCTGTGAATACATCATTTAAGGGTTGTAGTTATTTTAACTGTGGGTGGGTGTTTCCAAAGAAACTGCTTGCCAGATAAATGTTTGTTGCTTGTGTTCATCTGGGCAGTATCTGTAAAGCAATGGCATAGGGAATAAGACTGAAGGCATCAATGGATTATTAATAGGTGTGATTATTAGCTTACTAATTAGAGACTGAAAGTTGTGATATAATTGTAGTGCGTCATCTGTGAATTTAGGATTCAATCATTGTTGACAGTACACATCTTTTAATTGTAATCCATGCATCAGAGGTGAATTTCTTTAATTTGTTTTTACTTTAAATTGCTGAATTTCATATTGCATATGCATGTTTGGTATAATGGTTTTATGGTCAATAATGAGATGAAATAGTGGCAAGAAGTTCTCCCTCTTTCAGTACCCTTAAACTATTATATAGATCTAATGATAATTACTGTTTCTATTTTTCTTCCTTAGTAGCATAGGGGCAAAAATACTTAATTCATAACAGATAAAAGAAAAGGAGCAAGATAACTCATACAGACATGAAACAGAAAATCTATATAGTGAAGAATAATCTCATTCTGATTTTAACAACTGCTATTTCAATATAACATGAATATATAGCTTGGTGGTTTTATTATTTGCATGAAAATTGCTTGGATTTGAAATCATCAGTTCACTCTTAATAAATTAAATAAATGTTTACCTAAAACAGGCACCAAGATGCTTAGAGTAACATAATATAAAAAATACCTAATTGAACTGCAATAAAAATCCCAAATAATAAAATAGTAGCAAGAGGCAAGTTAAATTGCAGAACCAGTACATTCAAAGTCTTAATGAAATAAGAAGGTATTTACAGTCTTTCTGAAAGATGTAAGGGATTAAGTTTGGTAAGCATCTCTTAGGGGTATTTCCCCCACAATTATGGTTCCACCGCAGAAAAAATCTTATCCTTGGTGTCCTAGGTAAGTACTGAAGACTATGAAGGAAGCATTCAGCAATTGACATGTTAGAAGATACTGTTTCTCAAGTCTGATATAGTGTAAAATATTGTCCTTTGATATGCAACTATACCTATGCCTGAGGGTGGAATGCAACATAGCTCTAAGGGGATTGTTAGCCCTGGGAGACCAGGGTTCAAGTCCCCACTCCGCCATGAAGCTCACTGATAACCTTGGACCAGTAACTGCCTCTCAGTCTACCTTACCTCATAGGGTTGTTGCGGGAATTAAATGAGGAGTGGGGGAACCATGTATGCCATCTTGAGTTCCTTGGAGAAAGAGGTGGGATATAAATAAATAAACAAATCTCCCCTTTTCTCCCCCTGCACACTGTTCTGGGGAATCTTTCAACCTCCCTGAGCAGATATTGGGGGCAAGTGAGGGGTGAAGCTCTGTTGCACTAGCAGGAGCCCTTGTGTTGGATTCTGCTAGCGGACCTGGGTAGTTGAATCCAGCCCATGGTCTATGCCTTTGTCTCCTTGATCTTATCCAACTGTCCTATCCTACCTGTAACAGAACTCTCACTTTTATGTATCCTTTTTTGAGAGCAGACTGGGTAGATAATTTAGGGAACTGAGATGGAACTGGACATCTTTAGGGAGCAGCCTTCTCCCTTTGGAAACCAAATGTTCTCCAAATCATTATGTTCAACATCACAAAGTGATCTATGATCAGTGGAGGCAAAGCTCTGGTTTTTCTGAAAGTGAATCTGGTCAGGTATTGAGAAGAGCTTGTTTAGAATGGTTGTGGTCTGTGAGCTTATGCTCAAGATGGATCAAGGGTAGATCTGGGGTTCTGGGGTCTGCATGGAGTATTTTTTTATTTCAGTTTAAAAAAGCTTCTAATGCAATATGTCTTCTGTTTTACTATGATGGGGCCTGATAATTTCCTCAAGGTACATTTCTCTGATGCTCAAGAAATGTCTGTGGGCAAAGTTAACTGTTTATAACCAGGGTGAGTGGGGAAACTTTTTTAGCCTAAGCCTTCCAGGGGTCAAATGCAGGAGGACAAGGGCAAAAGTGGTTGGAACAATGGGTGTGACTTTTACCTTTGAAAGGTAAGCTGCATAGAGCACCCTCAAGGTCTGTATTTGGCTTCTGGGACTGAAATTTCCTGACTTCTGATTTACAGCGTTGTATGCGGGTGGCGAAAGCACCCCCGGGTGCAAGTAGATAAATAGGAACCGCTTTCTAGCGGGAAGGTAAACGGCGTTTCCGTGTGCTGCGCTGGCTCGCCAGATGCAGCTTTGTCACGCTGGCCACGTGACCCGGAAGTGTCTCCGGACAGCGCTGGCCCCCGGCCTATAGAGTGAGATGGGCGCACAACCCCAGAGTCTGGCAAGACTGGCCCGTACGGGCAGGGGTACCTTTACCTTTACCTTTACCTTTACCTTATGCGGGTGGCGATGTGGGTTAAACCACAGAGCCTAGGACTTGCTGATCAGAAGGTCAGCGGTTCGAATCCCTGCGATGGGGTGAGCTCCCGTTGCTCAGTCCCTGCTCCTGCCAACCTAGCAGTTCGAAAGCATGGCCAAAAGTGCAAGTAGATAAATAGGTACCACTCCGGCGGGAAGGTAAACGGCGTTTCTGTGGTTCGCCAGAAGCGGCTTAGTCGTGCTGGCCACATGACCCGGAAGCTGTACGCTGGCTCCCTCGGCCAATAAAGCGAGATGAGCACCGCAATCCCAGAGTCGGTCACGACTGGACCTAATGGTCAGTGGTCCCTTTACCCTTTACCTTTACCTTCACTATAACATGAATGGAATCTCTTAGCAACAGATCAGCCACACTTACCTTTGCTCTGTGTTTTCTAGGCACAGGCTTTCTAGGTCTGAAAGGTTTTTTTTTTTTTTTTTTTTTTTTGTCCCTGGCACTTTCCCCAGGAAAACCTGATTGCTGTTTGCTCTGATTTAGTGGTAAAATGCGGGTTTTCCCTGGGAAAATGCCGGGACAAAAAAGAAAAAAGAAAATCCTGCTTGGACCTGGACCTGGAAATCCCAGAAATGTGCCTAGAAATGTGACACAAAAGGAAATGTGGATGAGCCCTAAGCTTGTCATCTCTATTTTCCTCCTAATACAAGTAGGGTGGTCTTCTTCTCTTATTGGAACTGAAGCTGGAGTGCATAGTTCTCATTAATGAATTGAAGATCTTGACATTATATTATATATATCTGTCCTAAAACTGTAATCTTGATCTGGATATCTGACTGCCTGCATAGCATCATTGGATTGAAGATTATGTATTTCCCCTGCTGTTGTACTAATGTGAGATGATGTCCTATTTTTATTTTAGAATTGGTGTTCCTAGTGACAGAGATAAAATAACACATAATTGAAGCGTCTCTCTTCCTGTGTCTTTGTGTATCCAATGTGGAGGAGGGTCCAGCCTAAGTTGCACAATTTCTGAAATCTATACTTTTATTTTAGCTTCAGTCTTTGGATACAACAATTTAGCACTTTTAAATCTCACAGATTTCTGCGAGAGTTAAGCATGTGCTTAATTATTTTGTTGGATGAGACACAGAGTGCTTAACTTCAGCTGGTTGCATCCTGTATGTGTTTGTGTGTATATCCTTTTTTCAATCATTGCCACCTGATTAAGTCTCTAAATAGTGATGCTATTTGTTTTCTTTAAAATATTATTTTGGGTGGGGGGAGTAGTGCTGAACTGGAAAGGAATCCCTATGTGGCACCATGTAGTTCAAGTGTCCAGTCCAACAGATGGAACAAATCTCCTCTCATCTATCTCTCCTCTCACTCCTAGACAGCCTATACTGGGTTATATAATGTTTTCCCTTGAGGCTACATGCAGTCTTTGATCTGGATGCCAAACACTATAGGGGGAAGCACCTCATCCACCAGAGACTAATTCTTAGAATCACCTTGACCATGGGGTGACCCTAGAGATGGCAATTTGTTCAATTTGTTGCAAGAGTTAAAAACATCCATTGAGGGGTTTTTTTTAAAAAAAATTGGGCACAACTTCTTGCTGCCTAAGATTGATTGATTTCATAAAATTCATACACAGTTTTATAGTTAAAAAACACACAACAATCCTCGAATCAGTTTACAAAAGATAAAACAGTAAAGCCAAGAAGAATCACAACCTTAACTTTGAAACATACAGAAGTTAAAATACTGAAACAGATTAAAATTACGTCAACTTTATAAGCATCTGGGTAGGCTTGTCCAAACAAGAATGTTTTTAGCAGGAGCTGAGAAGAATACTGTGAAGGTGCCTGCTTGATCTTATTAGGCAAGGAGTTCCAAAGTGCTGCTACGCTAACAATCATGTTCTTACACATGTGGAGTGGGTATTATGTGGCATCTGTAGTAGTACCAGTTCTGCTGATCAAAGTGGTCGGGTGGGCAGATGTGAGGTAAGGCTATCTTGTAGGTAAGCTGGTCCCAAGTTTTAAGGGCTTTATATGCTAATAGTAACATGCTGAACTTTGCCCAGTAGCAAATCGGCAATCAATGCAGATCTCTAAAGCAAAGGTATTATATGCTGACGAGGACTTACTCCTGTCAGCAATCGTGCTGCAGCATTCTGCACTAACGGCAGCTTCCGGATTAAGCGTGAGAGAAGCAGCACTTTGAGCATATTGCAGTAATCCAGTCTTGAAGTAATCAAAGCATGAATGACTGTGGCAAGACATTCCCAGTCCAGGAATGGTCGTAGCTTTTGAACCAATCACAGTTTGTAAAAGGCCTCCAGAAGCACCCCCAAACTGTGAACCTGTTCCTTCAGGGGGAATGCAACCTCATCCAAGGTAGGCAGCTGACCAATTTCTAGGACACAGAAGCTACTCACCCACAGTGCCTCCATCTTGCCAGGATTCAAGCTCAGCTTGTTTTCCTTATCCATTTCACCGCTGAGTCCAGGCAAGGACCCAGGGCCAGCACGGCCTCTCCTGATTCAGATGTTATGGAGAAATACAGCCAAGTGTCATCAGCATACTGGTCGCACCTCTCCCCAAAATGCCTAATGACCACTCCCAACAGCTTCATGTAGATATTAAATAGCACTGGAGATAAGATAGTCCCTACGACACCCCGTAACGTAGCTGCAAGGGGGGCCAAAAGGCACTCTCTCAATGCTACTCTCTGGACTTTGCCCTGAAGGTAGGATCGGAACCACTGGAATACAGTGCCCCCAGTCTCCATTCCCTGGAGCTTGTCCAGGAGGATACCATGGTCAATGGTATGTAAAGCCAATATTCTACGTATTGACCCCAATTCTAGTATAAGAATCACTCCCATGGACTGAATGACAAGTTCATAAAGAAATTAACTAACCAGGCTGTATTTCTAGGAATAGTTGGGCCTTCTTGTCCTTTTTAACGTGAATTTTCCCAAATTACACTGGAAAAGGAATCTTGTATGTAATTATTGGATTGAAGACATCACTGCCTATGCCCAGGTCTGCTGTGCAGCTGATTCATTTTCACTGCCATGATTCTTATGAGGATCAATGCAACACTTCCATCAAGCAACAGGATATATATATATATATATATATATATTCCTTTCAACCTCAACTCCCTCTTCCAGTAAGTATAAAATGGTTAAGGTTAATTCAGAAGAAAGGATCAAATTTAAGTGCCCTTGCTTACATGAAGTTGAGCTGAATTTTAAAATCATAACTTATGCCAGTTTGTGTGTGTAGCTGAATTATTTTGAGGATTATCACGAACATTGATCTGTCCTTCACATTGCATTTGATGCCTGAGCTAAACCCAGAGAGATGATAGCCTTAGTGTGGTGTCACTTTTGTCACTTGAAAGCCTACTCAGTCAACTGAATCTTGAAAAGATTTCAGTATAACAAAGCACTGATAGGTTTTAAACTTGGCTTTAACCTTCAGAGACTAATAATTTATTATTCCTTGTTATGCACCAGTACCTTTTTTTCCTTTAACAATACATCATTTTTAATGTGGGCGACTTGATTTTTTGTAATATAAAGCATCCATAAATAGGATGAAAAGAAAATGGTAGCTAAGTACTTTTATGGTTGGCAATATGAATGCTATTCTTCACGCAATTCATCAAACATTTATCTGCATAAATTATGGCAGTTAAATGAAAAAGAGCCGATGAGAAGTAACACTTTAGTATCATTTGTAGCAGTAAATGCAGACTAAAAATTACATTTGTTAAAAAAAAATACATCAGCTCTGTGTTCATTAATTGGACAAACTGTTTAGGAAAATACTTGCATTTTGATAAAATGGTAACTTTTATTGTCCCAGCTGGCAGTGCCAATGATTAGGCAATTGTGTATTTATGGAATAACTTCGGTAGTCATTGTTTAGAATGTAAAATTGCAAAACATAGAACAGGGTTCCTCAAGCCTTCCCCAATGTGATTCTCTAAGTCAAAATGACAACTGTCCAAACCTCCCAAAATACCAGTAAGAAGAAGAACAACAACAACAACAGGGGATAGTGTTCACTATTATCCAAAAAATTAAGAAGAAAAGAAAGTGAAATTGGGTCATAACAAGATTATAATGAAACAAAAACATTTGGTGAAAATTAGAGTGGCTCCATTTACCTCCACCTCTTAATGTAGGACTTACGGTATGTCTTTAAAACTCACTCCTGTCTTTCCAATAAAAACGCAACATACATGTAGTCATTCTGAAAGAAGTTGCTGAGAATTGTAAGAAACATGAAAACTGGCTTACTTGTCAAATCTGGAGAGGACTGTACCTCCAAGGAAGGAGAGTCCACTACCTCTCTTGGGAATCCGTTCCACTGTCAAACAGCTTTTACCATCAGAAAGTTCTTCCTGATGTTTGGACGGGATCTCTTTTCTTGTAACTAGACTCCATTGGTTCAGGTCCTATGCTCCAAAGCAGGAGAAAACAAGCAGGCTCCATCTTCCATGTGACAGCCCTTTAGATATTTGAAAATGGCTATTATATCTCCTCTTATATATCAAGCCTCTTTGAGTTCAATGAGACTTACTCCTAAGTAAGTCTCTATATGGTTTCAGAATAAAGGTTGCATCAAATGATAGTTAGCGTACATTCCAAATAGACCTGTTGAAATCAATAAACATAACTAACTTTCGCCCATGTTTCAATGGGTCTGCTTTGAGTAGAACTTGGGAGACAACCCAAAGTAGTTTTGTGCTTCAAGCATTCCTGAATTGGGCACAGTGAGGACCAAAATGTCCTGAGTGCAAGAATATTATGCAGGATGAAAGTAAATGAAGATGAATCGGAAGCATTTAGGACTATTGTGGGCATGGCCTCTGTCTGGTGATGAGGTATGCATTTTGAAGTCTTGCAAATTATTTTCTTTGTTCTCCCTTCCTCTCTCTTCTCCACCCTCTCATCACCACCTTCCTGAAGTGGGCTTCCCCTCCTATATCACCACCTGGAACTGCTGCCTCCTTCTGTTTCAATGTTATTAATTTAAATCCCATTTGCTAGAGCCATACTTTCTTCATTTGATTAGGGTAAGACACGGAAGATTCATCAGAATATTGGCAATTCTATTCTAGGCCACTTTGTGAACCTTGTGCTTTTGCTTTTCTCAAGTCATTTTCAAAATGGAAGCTGAAATACTGCAAATTTTGTTACAGGAATTGATCTAGGTTGGGGAGGGGAGGAAATTGAACATCTAAATCTCTTAGAAATGAGGCAGCTGTAATGTTCAAGCATAGTTCTTCCTTTCTGCCTTCTGTTTTCTTACACCCAAGCAGCAATATTTTCAGGAAACTCTGCTACAATTTGGTGAACACATAATACCGCTCCTGTGTTTTAATTGTGAAAGCACAGTTCAACTTACTTGTTTTATTTCTCTTTCAGAGGTTTAACATAATATATTTAGCTGTTTAATGGGTGTAGTATTTCCATTTAATTAGAATACTTTGAGAGAGGGGTTACTTGTTTGCCTTGTCTGTGTTGTCTGCAGAGCACCTTTCAGATGTTAACACACTGTTGTGGGAACAACTTTTCCTTGGATTCATCCTATGGCACTTCCATAATGTTTAAAGCCCACCTGAGGTCCTTACCCCACTCCCAGTCATTTCACCTGCTGGTAGCTAATAAGGACCTACTTAGTGGTAAGTTTCTAAACATTAAGCCAGTTGTGGGAATCCACACCTGAATTTGGTTGGATCAAGAACTGGCTTGCCCTCTGTGGGTCCCCCACCCGTCAGTCACCTGACATTGTATGGCATCCTGTGATTAAAAGTTCAAGCCATGGCTGCAAGATAAGAAAGTCTGTGCATCCTCAGCCTGTCAAAGGACAGACAGAAACATCTCCAGTCCTACCAATATGCTCTCACAGCACTTACTTCAGAGATGACAAATTTTGTGCACTTGCACCTGACATCACATGATGCCAGGTGACAAACAGTGGGTGTGTTTTGCCAAAAATGGCCTCTGAGGACAGAGGTTCTTCACTACTGCATTAAGCAGTGCCATGGAAGGAGTCCATAGAAAACCATTTCTGGCATCAATGCTGTAATGTCCAAAGGGTACCAACTTAATTTCAGTTCTTTGCTTGATCTACAACAGCAATCATTCATATTTAGGAATATGAAAATGCATGAACCAACATCATAGACATTTTGTGGCTGAGCTTACATCTAGTTTAGGGTTGGCTTAAGCTGTGGTTCTCCATTTGTTGCTGAACTACAACTCCATTATCCCTGGCTACTGGCTATTCTGGCCGGGACTGATGGGAGCTGCAGAATAGCCAGCTACTTTTGGCGAGTACCACCCCAGGCAGCCAAGGTAGCTGCAGAATAGTCAGCTACCTTTGGCGAGTACCACCCAAGGCTACTTACTCTGCTTGCAACTGAGAAAGATCTCTCTCATCCTTTTTGTTGCTATTGCTACCTGTTTTAAACGACCCTGTTACCAGATAAGAATTGGTGGGATTCATGTTCATTGTCCATTATTTGTTTCATATAGGTTTTTGTATTTTCTTTTGAAGTTTCCTTCCCTCCCCCCATTTTTTCTTTTATTAGAGTTATGTGTGTTTTTGTTGCAAAATTTAAAGAATGATGGGGGGCGGGAATTGGTGGAATTTCATAGAATGTCTTTGGCAACTCGCAACAGTCTTATGTTTTGCTGTGAAATAGTGCTGGGAATGTTGGCAGCTACTTTATCTAGTTGTCTTTTGGATTAGTCACTAGTCCCAGTCATACTTACTGAGTATCCCCAGTAGAACCACTAGGAGGACAGCCCCATAAAAAGAAAATCCATCCTCTCAACCTCTCTTTAAAGACTGACTCTACCACTGGCCTTTTTCAGTGTTTACAGTAAAGGGTTATCTTCAATTCTGTTATGTATAGCACAACAGTGTCCCATTTTGTATCTACTGGTCAGTAACAAATTTGTCTTATTTAGAGAATTAAAAGATATTTCAAAGCAGAGAGATACTGCAACACCTTTACTCTGGCCTGTGATGTGAGATGTGAGAAAACGCATAGCCTATGACAAACTGGGAAGATTTTCAGTTTATAATATTTTATATAGGATGCATTTGTGTCTGCATTATCAAAAGCAGTAGTTCACCAATTAAAGCTTATGCCTCGACAATAAATCTGTTTAAAGGGACCACAGATCTCCGGTGTGTTGCTCAGCAGTGAGAGTCACACTGGAAATAATGAGTTGAAGAACTGCTTGTAATTGGCATTATTTTAGATGGCACTTGTCAGGTATATGGCAGTTCTCAGGCTGCAGTTGATCGGTGGGAGCATTAATTTTATTCCTAAACTGTTTCCCATAGATGTGAAGCAGACCACTGAAAATCTTGATAGAGATAAAACACAATTAACATTTTTAAATCCCCCCCTCCTTGTGTCTCTTCACCATTTTCTGTCATAATATTTTCATTTTGCTTGGGAAGATCCATCCTCCTCTTATTCTGTCACTTCCACTCTTGTCAGGCCATGGAAGCCACAGGGCTGGCCCAGATTTCAAACTGGGAACACTCTGAATGGTATACCTGTTTGAGACTAGGGTATCCAGGAGTTGTCTATACCTCTATCCAGTGCTTTTTTCCTGTGGGGATGCAGGGGGAGCATACCCCTACACATTTTGTGAATCTAACAGGAGAAGAAACTAAAACTAAAACTAAAAAAATAATTTCTTCTCTAGCATGGTGAATTGTCAGTTCCGTTGCTATCCCCGATGGTGGCCTATAAAATGGTGATTTTCTTGAGTCAAAATGAGAGTACCCCTTTTTTTAAGAAAAAGAACACTGCCTCTATCTGTTGCGACGTGATATCTGATGGTATAGGCTAGTGGCTGAGCAGAAGACCCCATCACAGTCTGTATGTGAAAGGAGCAATGGAATGGTAAAATAGTGTATTGACCATCGCTTACTTTAACTTGTTTTCAAAGTGTTTTGAGAATCATTTATGATGCTGCTTCACAGTGGCGTAGCGTGGGGGGTGCAGGGGGGGCCGGCCGCACCGGGCGCAACATCTGGGGTTAGGGCAAATCTACGGGTTAGGGGGCGCAAATCCACGGGTTGGGGGGCGCAAATTACTTGCCTTGCCCCGGGTGCTGACAACCCACGCTACGCTGCTGCTGCTTCATACTTGTCAGTGTGTACTTCCAAGTATTTACACTGCTATAGGTCTTAGCTTCTTATGCATTCCACACCCCACCCCCACCCTGCTTAAGGGTCCCTTTTGGCAGAGTGGGTAGATGTACACATCTGTTTTATTCTAAATTATGAGTCAAACCACTTAAATGAGAATTTCTGACTATTACTTGTTTCAATAACTTGTGTCCGAAAATGAAAAGAGTAATGATTGAGTAAAAGTGTCTATGTATGCACACATTTTTTGTTTGCCTCTTTAAACTGATTTTTATTGAACTATTTCACTCTTCAGAGCCCAATAAGTCAGTGTGTGAGCTTACTTTTCCATATTTAGTAGTATTAATGCTAGGTAATACATGGAAATAAAAAAAGACCACCCCAATATTCATTAGTGAATATCCAAACTTTAATGGCTATTTATAGTCATAAGTAAATGTTGGCAACGCCAGGCATGTTCTGTGAATGTCCAAAAACTGCACAGTGAATGTTGACTGGCATCAACTTGAGATTGTCAGTATTCACTTGTGTATGTATGAAAAGTGAAGAAATCCAAATATATTTTTGGGTGTTCACAAAATTCATCTTGGATTACCATCCTTTATTTGTAATGTACACAGTCATTACATTGGGAAATTCACTGCAACATCATAAATATGAAATAAGATAAAAATGGGATCAACTTCAGACTGTTATTTGTTCTGTCATGGGCATTCTTAGAAAACATTATATTACTCTCTTGAATCTTGTGGAACTTTTTTTGAAGTTCTCATTTCACATTTTTCAAATATGTGCTTTGGTTTGGTACTTTATCCACAGCTGGTGGAGAAGAATGACTGTACCAGAAATTCTCATTTACAGGTGTGAGGTTGATTTCTGCCCCTTTAGTAGTAAGACAGAACCTCAGCAAAAAGAAACATTCCATATCCTTTGTCTTTAAACTC
This sequence comes from Podarcis muralis, assembly GCF_964188315.1. Lineage (NCBI taxonomy): Eukaryota > Metazoa > Chordata > Lepidosauria > Squamata > Lacertidae > Podarcis > Podarcis muralis. Next base: position 83,659,273 of record NC_135660.1, on the reverse strand, counting down.
ATTGTTCTTATCATTCTAGCTAGAATAATTTTTCCTTAGCATATTACATCACATCTAAACACTAGTAACACTTACTATTGAAAATAGAATGTTGTAAGTTTTTCGACATAGTGCCTTCAATTCTAAAGTTAGCATCTTGCAGCACATCCTACTAGAAAGTATGTCCTGTTGAATTCAATGGGACTTACTTCCAGGAAAGTAGGGTTAGAATTGCTGCATTAGCTATTATGGAAGCCTGTTTCTGAAAGTTATGTTCATTCTTTCCACCAGGATCTTACTATACTGTAATATATTTCTTTCAGCATAATATTTTTCTTCCTTAGTATGCCAGTTCTCTGTATACATTAATTTTGACCCAGGTGAAATGAAGGCTAGTTTCACCCCTGAGCAATGTTTATGGAGTAGTGTGTGTGTGTGTTTGTTTTGAAGTAACCAGTTACACTATATATGTAGATTTAAATAGATCTAGGCCCTCTGAATTCCCAGATTAAATGTTGGCCATTCTCCCCCTAATTCAGGGGTGGAAAACCTTTATACCCATTAGAGCCCACAGGGGCTGCACGCCAGTGGTGAAGATCATTCAACACACACACGCACAGGCAGCAGAAGGGAGAAGGGAGATTTAATCTCACTACCTCCAAGCAATCTCAAAGCAGCCAATATTTCTGTCACTGCTATAAGCAGCCTGAGTTCTTCATCCAGTGGGAGCCTGGACACTGCCTCACATCCTCTTGATCTCCTTTACCAGCTTTACTGCATGCTAACTCATTATGGGGAGCTAGAATGGCATCTGTCTGATGCCTGCTTCCAGCTTCTGTCTTGACTTGATTGCCCGGTTCCTGAAATGTCAGTTTTTGAAGTTTGATGGAGTTGCATTGGGTTTTAATCCTGGGTTTTTGTTTGTGGCTCATGGTTCTGGGATTGGATCCTCTCATAGTGACTCTGACAAGGACATTCTTTCAAGTGACACGTACATATTATTCCACTCAGAAAGGCTGCTAGTTTTATTCTTCCTAAGCCACTCTTCCAGAAGGGGCCCATGAATTTTGGCTGGCCCTGGTATTCAACCCCAAATGGCGCTTGCCAAAGACCTTGCTCTTCTGTCAAGGGAGAGAGAATGATCTTGACTATGACATCACACAGAGCTTTGCAGGTTCCCATTGTGCTTCCATGACCAGATGAAGAAGTGCCATTTCTTCTTCCCAGTTCTGAACTTGTGTTGGGAGGGAGTGGGTCTTGTCACACTGCCTTTGAAAGTTCCAAGTGGGCTTCCAAGTGGTCTCCAAATATCAGCATGAGCTCAGGGAAAACAATCATGCTTCTTTAGCATCCAGAAACCAGAAAAGGGTGGGCAACTCTTTGCAGATTAAATGATACACTCACCAGCTCATCACAGCTGAGTGTAATTGTGGATCCCTATATTCTTCAAAATTGATAAATGATGTTATTTTGTTATAAACAGTCATTTGATTATGAAAATGACATTCAATCTGAAATGGCATATACTGTGCTAGTTTGTCAGCAGTACCGACTGATTTACCTGTATCAGTTCACTACAGAAACATTTGCAGTTCATTTTGTGTGTGTGTGTGTGTGTGTGTGTGTGTGTGTATATATATATATATATATATATATATATATGTATATGTGTATATATATATATATATATATATGTACAGTTTGGCAACTGGATGTATAACAGACTTGCTGTCTGTTTTCTGTTCGTTTGTTTTGTTCTTGTTAGAGTCATCAAAATGTTGACAGCTGCATAACTCTTTTTAAAGTATTCATATCCTGACAGATATTACGGATATTTGTCATTTTACTTACAGTAAGTGACAGCTAAATTAGCTTTATGCTGTGTTGGAGGATATTTCCAATGTAGTAAGCCCAGTCATATTTGGATTGAATTTCTCCAATGCGCAGCTGATTTTACGCGGTTATTAAGTAACAAGTAGTGCAGGAGTCAGCACAGAGTATGGGAGTCTGAAAAAGCACCATTGTCCTTCATGCTATGCTGTCCTGATGGTGAATTCTTGCACCTGCCGTTACAGTGACATCCCAAACCAGAGGGAGCGTAGAGAAGTCTGAAGTTAGAGAAAAGGAAGAATAAGCAGGACACAAGACAACTACTTATCCAGAATTGTGTTAAGAAATAGTTACAAAAAAGTCACACATATGATACCCAGATTCCTCTATCTCATCCAATCCAAATGCTATGGTTTCAACCCTTGCTCAGATTGTTTAATTATATTGGGAAGCTGTAATGCATCAGCAAGAACCTGTTTATCCAGTTTTAAAAGAACTTCACTAGATCTCAGTTTGTTCTGACAACAGTAAGTAGTCCCAGAACTTGTTCTTTCCCTTCTCTTGAATGGACACATTCCAGTTCCACCAAGATTTCAGGAGATTAATCTTATTTTTTGCTTCTGGTACTTGCTTTCATTTTTGTGCTTTTAAACCAGGAAATTACAAGGCTTGGCAGCATCACTACTTAAAAGCAGTGGTGTTGACAAGCCTTGGAAAACCATACCCCCAGTTCTTCTACAGCACAGATTACGATCCAAGATAGAAAAGAGCTATGGCGCTTTGGGACTGAATCAGTTGCTTTCCCCTCCTCCTACTATCCATGGTTGCCATTTCTGACATTGGCAGTCTAATATCGCTAAGCCTGGACTGGCACCACCCAGGCTCCTATCTCAAACTACTGTCTGCAGCTCAGCTATGACTGTTGTATTCCAACAACCAATAACAGTTGCCTGCTTCAGCCACTTCAGGACATGTAGACGGGTGCTGGCAGCTTATAGGTAGCAATTTTCAAGTATACGTAGTACTCTCAGGAAAGCAGAACTTTCCACCCAAGCATTCTAATCTACAGCATTGCTCAATAATTGTTGCTCCAAGTCCAGAGCCAAGTCTCGAGGGATGAGTTGATTCCCCCAAGGCTATCTTTACCTTTTTTAAAAAATAGGTTTTAAGTATTTTATTCTGTAAACAGCTTTGGGAACTTAGTCGAAAGCTGGAGTGTGAGAAGTTGGACTATAAATGATTTAAATAAAATACTGATAAGCTCATCAATTTAATGCCGGTTGTTTGGCCCTATGTCACTTCCATGTCCCAGGGTTCACCCAGGCCCATTTGAACTGGCACAACACATCTTTTGATGAGGAAGTGGATACATACCTGCAACCATGGCAATTGGTTCCTGCATACAGTTGCATGTGATCAGAGCTAGGCTTGTCTAAAGATGCAGCAGAATGAGGTGGCAGAGTAGACTCCATCCCTTTAGACTGCAGGTGGAGAACCTTGATCTTATAAGTCTTCCCCACATGAAAAAACTGAATGTAAATAAGAAAACCCTATTACAGCAAAGAGAAGATTGTAGCCCAACTTGTTTACTATATAAATATTGGCAATAAATACATAAATATTGTGCAGATCTTTCTACCTGCAGGGAGCTTTTAACATAGAGGGGCATTGGAAATGAACCAACTCACCTCACACCTGCAATCAGAAATGGAACATTCCATGCTACCACCTCCGAACTCTACCATCTCATTCTGCTAGATGTATAAACAACAAGATCCTTGTGTGTACAAGCTCTGGTCTTTTATGAGGAAGAACATTGACTACCTGGCCAGGTTTCTGAGGAAACAAATACCCGTTAGTCATTTTGTGACATCTGTAGTCCTGTTGAGTTGTAGGTAGTGCTTGGGGAAACTGGATGACCATATTGCAGCAGCAGCAGCAGCAGCAGCAGCAGCAAGATTCAGAGATAAAAGTCAGAATTCTAAGATTCTCAGAGGATGCATACTTTCTCTTGCACAAGCTTCCATCTTTCATAGTTGCAGAGAAATAAACTAAAAAAATCTGTCAAAAATATTTAGAATCTAAAGAAAATCTCTGTAGGGACTTCCTGATATAACAAAGCTATCATTCATTGGGGCCTCCAGTTCTTGCATCCCTGGTTATAAACTTACACTCAAAGTACGGAGAGTCATTTGAAAATTTTCCAGTTGAGGCTTTTTCCCCTTTACAAAATTTAGTTTATGGCTCCAATAGATAGGGATGGATTAATTTTGAGGGTAGGAAAGAAAGTTCTTCAGAGAACAATAGCATAGAAAGAGGCATATGAAATTTGGGGAAAACATAGCAAGTGCCTCAAGTCTGACAACTGCTTTTACTTCCCATTTGAAATTAATGTTCATTGTATAAAAATGCTAAAGCGAATAAATCCTTAAGGGCTGGCCTGACATTTTAAAGCTCTTATTTGCTTGAATTCACAGCACTGAAGGTGGGGATTTACTGACACTCAAGCAACGGTAGGATGTGATGTGCTTAGGATCACAATCTTATTCCTTGCAAGTACAGGGCTGAGCTTTCGTCTAGATGGAAAATTATATAGCTTATTTAGTTCACTCTAAAAACAATAATGGGACCTATTCAGATTTTATCTCTAATTTTACTTGGTTGTTGAGCAGTATTAATAATCCTGTCATAAACTGCACTAAAGAGGTGCTCACAGAGTTTCCTAGGATTTAGTATAGGATAAATATTCCTCAGGAAGAGTAGGACATGCATGTTGCTTTCCTCTGGGTTTAGTTGGATGTATCTGGAGTGTGGCACTGCTCACTATATATCTAGCAGATTTGGCAAAAGCATTAAGGAGCTGAGTATTTCAAAGTGGTGTTATAGAAAGTTGCTGTGGTTCTGAACAGGTATAATCATGGAGAAGATACATCATACTTAGCACATTACTAATTTTTGCAATGAAATGATGCAAACTAGTTCATAACCTTAATAAGTACATTGCATTCTACAGTAATCATGCAGAAATAATAGCATATCCCAATTAATGATGACAAAAACTTCCCACAGTCTATTGTCTGTGTCCTGACTTTGTCCTCTCTCTACCTGAATCCATGCAAATCTGTATCATCACAAGCAATTCAGTATAGCAAACCGAGGCATGTAAATTAAATCTGTTTGAATGAACTGTTATACACACTGTAGGTATTGTTTATACATATTCTAGCCATCATTAAGGCTTTTCAAGAAGGACCATCATTAAGGTCCTTCTCGTTTGGGGATCAGTTCTCCTGCATTTGCAGAATATTTTGAGTTTGAAACACACTAGTATTGTTTTCTAAGTAAAACTTGTATCCACACATAGAAGTCTTCTGCTGTCATATTACATGCTCCTTCCAAAGACAGTTAACAATCATGTGGCACCTTAACAACCAGCAGATTTATTGAGGGATAAACTTTTATAGATCAAATTCAAGTATCATTCTTTTGTTTGCTACTGGTTGTCTACCAGTTTTTGTTATTCTGAAAGTATCTCAAGTTTGTGTCCTCACCAGCTTTCACCTCTGACTTGTTATTCTCAGCATTTTTAATAACTAGTGTGTGATCTGGAAATTGCCTTTCTTGCTAGTGTCGCACCGCCATTCTGCCAGACTTAATATCAGACTTGGTCTCTAATCAGACCTTTGTCTTTGTTTCGGGACATATGATGGGACAGTGATCAAGCATATCAGACAGTGAAGGAGAAACTCTTGCTGCATGTGTGCACATGCACTTTCCATCATCACTCTCATGGTTGGAATACATGTAACATAGCTCTCCAAGGTGAAAGGTAATGCTAAGATTGGAAAGGATATGGGACACCACTCTTGATTTTCCTTGATGACATTCACCTCTCAGACCAAATATTTTTCATCCAGATACTGCTATTTTTCACCTCTCAGACCAAATATATTTGATCCAGATACTGCTATTTTTCCTTAACAAAGCCCTGCATCTGGCTGAGATGATTTGCAGAAATGGGACTATATTGAAAGTCATGAATAACAATGTAAAGAGAGAGTTGAGATGAAATTGCAAGGGACCAAGCTGGACAGTTAAATGGGGCCTGATAAGGTTCACAAGTAAGATGTTCCTCACTTGTACTGCACACAACAGCAGCAGAAGCTCGGTTACTAATATTGGTTGAATAGCAATATTGGTTCACATGGTTGCCACTTCTCATGGCTATACCCCATGCTAACAGTGTACCTACGGGACCGCCTCTCCTGGTATGCCCCGCAGAGGACCTTAAGGTCCACAAATAACAACACTTTGGAGGTCCCAAGCCGCAAAGTGGTTAGATTGGTCTCAACTAGGGCCAGGGCCCTTTCATTACTGGCCCCGACTTGGTGGAATGCTCTGTCACAAGAGACCAGGGCCCTGCGGGACTTGACATCTTTCCGCAGGGCCTGCAAGATGGAGATGTTCCGCCTGGCCTGTGGTTTGGACTCAGTCTGACCCTTATGTTTCCCTCCCCTTATGGTTTTGATTTATGGGCTACTATTAAAATGAGGCTGCATTTTAAATTGTATTTTAACCCATATTTTAATAAACTATTTTTGTTTGTTTGTTTGTTTCCCCCCATTATGTTTTATTGTAATTTTATTGGTGTTAGCCGCCCTCAGCCCGGGGAGGGCGGGGTATAAATAAAATTATTATTATTATTATTATTATTATTATTATTATTATTATTACTACTACTACTACTACTACTATTACCACCTTGGGATCTGACTTTGTTGGCCTGAATGCTTTCCATGTGATGCCCCCCCTTTCATATATCAAGGCAGTCTGAGATAAAGCCATCGAGCTGTGAAGTAAGCAAGCTGCCATAATGTTAAAAAGGGTTGTATCAAAGAGCAAACTACAGTCTGCTTCAGATGTGATTTTGAAGGAAAGATAGGCTGTATTATTATTTTAATAGAAGTTGGTATTATAGAGCCATCTTTGCTCATTATGATCTGTACACTTCCCTGCCCCCAATTCCAGTTATAATTGTTTCATCATTGTTTTTGAAGTGACTGGGAACTATTTAATAATCCTCAGTTAGGAGACTGTACAAGTTTATACAAGGGCCAAAGTCATACACATCTCTAGCAGATGGGAACCCTGCTGGTCAGATGACCATCAGGTGGGAAAGATCCACACAACTTGACAAAGCCATGTGGACAAAGAATGGGATTGCACCACTGGAAGTAGCTCCCATGTCACTGTGTGAATACTGTCTGAGGCTACATTCAGACCAAACCATATTTAGTATAGTAAACATATAGTTTAGCATGAGAAGAATGAGTTGCAATGAGTGCTTTTGCTTTCCATTAATTACAGTTTAATATGTGATCTGAAATTGTGCTTAATGCTCATTATGGTTAACCCATGGTTTGAAATTGTCTTGCTTCAAATAAACCATAGTTAAGGCTGATCACAATGTGTTTTGTTCAGCTATCATAGCATTCTGGGGTTATTCTAAGCCAGAAGCAAAAGCTTCCAAAATTCTCCTTGTGGTTATGCCAGAGGAGAAGAGGGAGGTGCACAAGCCTGATGCTTGTTCTATCTCATTCTTGTCATGCTAAGCTATGGTTTAGCATGATGTCTGAACATAGCCTGTGTTTAATTCTGTGTTTGCCAAGTGAAGGTGATAAAATACAGTAAAACTTATCAAGGCAACAACAACAAAGAGTCAAGACTTCTTGCTGCAAAAGTTTGCTGAAGTTTGTCTTGGAACTGAAAGTATAAACAGTGCACACACTTAAACGCTTTGCAAAATATATTTGTATTAACTAATGTCTGACAGTGAAAATGAGTGATAAACTTTTACAATCCTTATCCCACCCAAACACTAAGATCGAAAGCAACAAACTTTAATACTAGGCATTTTATAGTTGGGTAGTTAAAATGGTTTAGAACTGTTACCTTACCAAAATTGGTGAGATGGTATGAAGTATTTAAGGAATGTAATGTTCCCAAGCAAAGCGGGTGGCTGATCTTTGTGTCTCTGGTGGCTTTATCTTCTTTTCAAATAATGTTCCTCTGCAGGAATTAAGTAAACATCAACTCCTACCTTCTTTTAAATCTTGTTGTCTTTGCTAGATGCTTACAGTTTTGTTTGCGTTATTTAGCTCTTTGGACTGGTGGAGTGGGAGCGGGGTATTTCCTAGTACTTCAGTGGAATTACTTTGTGTGTGTTTCACTTCTATCTAGCTGGCTTTCAGGCCTTCTTAGAGAAGAACTGCATGCTCCTTGTCAAATCTGAGATCCTGTAAGAGATGCTTTCACAAAGAGGACTAGTGCTGTCATTTATTTACAGAATTTAAAAAATAAATTTACTAATTACATTTGCATTCCTTTTAAGGGAGGATTATATATTTTCTTTAGTAAGTCACAGGACCAGATGTGCCCTAGCGTCACCTTCATCTGGTTCACCAGCTATGGCTGTTCCTGGACAAGTATAGCCTGACCACTGTAATGCATGCATTGGTAACCTCAAGGCTTTGTTGTTGTTTAGTCGTTTAGTTGTGTCCGACTCTTCGTGACCCCATGGACCAGAGCACACCAGGTACTCCTGTCTTCCACTGCCTCCCGCAGTTTGGTCAAACTCATGCTGGTAGCTTCGATAACACTGTCCAACCATCTCGTCCTCTGTCGTCCCCTTCTCCTTGTGCCCTCCATCTTTCCCAACATCAGGGTCTTTTCCAGGGAGTCTTCTCTTCTCATGAGGTGGCCAAAGTATTAGAGCCTCAGCTTCAGGATCTGTCCTTCCAGTGAGCACTCAGGGCTGATTTTCTTAAGAATGGATAGGTTTGAACTTCTTGCAGTCCATGGGACTCTCAAGGCTAGATTATTGTAATGCACTCAGATTGCTGATGGGAGCTTCTGGTCAAGAACATGTGATACCATTGCTACAGAGCCAGGTTCAAGCCTCATTAAAACACCCGCCCTCCCAATTTCCCCCCAAGTACCTTTTTTCTCATTTTAAAAATGAGAAAAAAATGGGAAATCAGGGGAGCAAAGAACAAATGAATTAAACGCTTTTAAGTGTTTTTTCTAATGTAACATAGTCTAGAGCAGCCTTTCTCAATCTGTGGGTCCCCAGATGTTGTTGAACTACAACTCCCATCACCCCTAGCTAGCAAGGCCAGAGCTCAGGGATTATGGGAGTTGTAGTCCAACAACATCTGGGGACCCTCAGGCTGAGAACCGCTGGTCTAGAGTATTCATATAGTCTCGAAAATTCAAAGATATACAGCACTCAAATCCAATATGCATTTCTGCACCTGGGGGGGTGCTGCCATCTTTATGAGTGGTGTATACAGGGCTTCTGTTGTTTATGAATTACTGCTTTCTTTTTCTAAGTGACCTTGGAGATAGCAGAATGAAGTATCCCGATTCTGCTGTCTTTATGCCTCCCTCCCTTTGTGGGCAACCTTTCCTTCATTGACTATGACACCCCCTTCTGCAGACTGAGAAGCAAGCAACTTATTGCTCTGCCTTACTGGAGGATAAAAAGGTCAGAAGGAGGTGGGATAGATACCTCAAAAATATATTGTAGATGCAGGAGTATCCTAGTGTTGCAAATGGTTCAACAGTTTCAGTTTGGGTGACTGAATGATGGTGAGCGCAAGTTCTTTAAAGAAGAAACACGTGGATGATCACTATGAGGTGAGAGGGAAATAATTATGCTGTGGTTGCAGAAGGTGGGAATGCCATATCTGGTCATGTAAATTCACCTGAACTGCATGAACAACAATAACAGAATTGAAGCAGCTAGTTCCTAGTGTTCATCAAGGTCTTTCTGTGTATGCCACTAAGGTTGGGAGTAGGCCTCACAAGGGAAGCACATGGTTCTCATCATGCTAAAGTGAGGGAGGGTATTTGTAGGAGGTCATTTGGTGGGAGGCATTGATAAAACATTTCTCCCTCTGTCAATTGCAGACCTGCATGTTTGTTTTACTTTCTTCACTGACCCCTGCTGTGCCAGAAGACTAGCAAAAGCCCACTTGCAAGGAAAAATAATCAGGGAGGGGAGGTTAACTGCTTCCCTGCTTGATGAATATCTCCTGCAAATACATTCAAATTAACTGGTAAATAGCATATTTAGAAAATGTGTGCTTGCCTGCGTAGCATGTGGATAACCCTTAGACCAAACAAAATAAAGCAGAAGCAGGCCCATGTTTAAGCTATGGTATAAGGCAGGAATGGGAAACATCTGGCCATTGAGATGTTGATGGACTATATCTTTCATAAAAAGGGACCCCTGACCATTAGGTCCAGTCACGGACGACTCTGGGATTGTGGTGCTCATCTCGCTTTACTGGCAGAGGAAGCTGTTGTACAGCTTCCGGGTCATGTGGCCAGCATGACTAAGCTGCTTCTGGCGAACCAGAGCAGCGCATGGAAACATCATTTACCTTCCCGCTGGAGCGGTACCTATTTATCTACTTGCACTTCCTGCTTTCGAACTGCTAGGTGGGCAAGAGCTGGGACCGAGCAATGGGAGCTCACCCCGTCACAGGGATTCAAACCGCCAACCTTCTGATCGGCAAGCCCTAGTCTCTGAGGTTTAACCCACAGTGCCACCCGCATCCCACAGCGCCACCTGTGTCCTCCATAATTCCTGACAATTGGCCATACCAGCTGGGGCTGATGGGAGTTGTAGTTCAATAACATCTGGAGGGCCACAGGTTAGCCACCCCTGCGCTACGGAAGCCAAAACCAGTTTATAGGCTTGTCCCATTGCATTTCAACATTGACAACTATGCTCTGTGTGGTACTGCATGCAAATATCTGAACTGGACCGCCTTGAAACATGTTGTCAAAACCATCTGCATACATATTACTGGCATTTATTTCCTTTATCAGCTAAATTAGAGAGGACAAACTTATGCCTTTTATAATAACCAAACTACCCATCTCAACACTTTCTTCAGGATTTCTTCATGGTTCTGTGAGGGACACTGGGGGCTCTAATCAACCTCTTTTGACATACCCTGTTCGATCTTAAACCAAATGCTTGAGAGTTAGGGCCAGTTCAGAGTACACACATAACAGTACTGGTATATAAGACCCAAAACAAGTGTGTGCTCTTGCATACATCCTCATTCAGCTCTTCCTTTGTTTGCTTATATGACAGAACTGTTGCCTTCCATAGTCTGTTAAACAATTGTTTCCAGTTGGATCCAAACCAAGAAACAGTGGTTTCATCACAGACTACAAATCAACACATTGCTAGTTTGATTTCATTTTTTATTCTGATGTATTTTTTGGTATTTTATCATAAATAATTGCAGGGGCAGACATATTTTTGTTGAGCCGAAATATATCACTTTGATAAATTGTTTGAGCCAATAATTTTCTTGCAAAATTGATATAAGTGTAAAATCTAAAGGATAACTGCATCCCAGTCTGCACATTTATCCAGGGGGGCATGGATCAGTGCAATTTGCACTGGAATTTGCAAATGGCAAATTCCTCAAGCATCCTTATTTGCAAGTAGACATTCATAAGATATCTAAAATTTAATCAGTAGCAGTGACCATACACTGGAATTAAGGCTTTATCAAAGCATTTGCTTAGGGTTTTTTTTATTATTAAACTAAACTTCTGTCCTTGCAAATCAACATGGAAGTGCCAAGAAATACATAGAAATACATGTTTCCCAACAATAAGCTGTTGTTACAGAGTGTGGTTGTAGGGGTCAATTGCAAAATCACTTCATTTGCTTTTTATAAACTGGAAAAGCTGTATAGTTGTTTTGAAAATATTCCAACAGTCCTTTACTGGTATATCTAGAATTATGTCCACAAAGTCTTGTGTAAGTGCCTTTTCTGCTGTTTCTCAAAGCAGAAATGCTGTGGTCTGGCTTTCTGTTTTTGCATACTGTTGGCATGGTTTTCAGATTGCTTGTGTGGGAACCCCTTGTGTGATCTAGTGCTTTTGCTGGTATAGCTACTTAGGAAAAACAGCCTGATTGGTGGGAATCATTAATTTAGATGCAAAGAATGAGTTATTTCATGCTTTTTCTCTCTCGTGGGCAGAGGGAGTAGAGTTCCAGCAAATAAACTATCTCCTATTTGTGTAGTGTTATGGTTGTCAGCTGTCTGTTGCCAAAGAACCACAACAGAGCTAAATGTTTGTGACATCTTGCCCAGTCAAGGTATAGCAAAAAAACAAAACTGCAATGGAACTCACTTTGTGACAACCTGTGCTCGTATACATTAGCTTATCCAATCACTTTTCCCCTGTGCTTGGTGAAATTTGTTAAATTAATTCAGCTGCAATTAGCAGATTTATGGGAAAGTACCCTGTTATCCTTTAATTGAAGAGCATAAAAACTACAGAACTGAGTCTGCTGGTTCTATTTGTGTAATAGGCAATCTATCTACGACAAGGTTTGATCGATGGAGTCGTATGATGCCCTTGCCTTGTTTTATATAGGCTGTCAGCTCTTAACTGGGACTGAAGTATCTGGGTAACAAAAATTGATATAATGACTTAATGCGCCTTATTCTCTTTGAGCTACATCAGTTTAGAGCACTTCTGAGAGAAAAATGTCTGGAAAATATCAGGGAGTCATTTATCAACCTGTTTTCATTAGCATACCGCCTAGGACTGGAAAGGATTTGAATTTTTTTTAAAAAAGCAGGATGGTACAATTTATTTCAGGTCTCATATTTCTTGGATGAAAGAAGACTTCTAATAAAAGGAAATATGGAAAGATGCTTTTCTTGCTCTTCTTTACTAAATAAAAACTAGGGGAGAAATATCACTTTGAATTCATTATTAATAATGCAGCAAGTATATTGGTAAGAATATAATTTAGTAAAATAAATGTACTTTTTGGTTTGTTTGTTTTTGCATTTGTTTGGCAACTGAGATGCGCAAAGGATGTCTGTATGTGATGCCTGGGGCCAGGGAAGGGTGTTGGAAGTTCAAAGGGTTTATCTAAATTATAGCCTGCTCACTCTAATGATAAAGCTGTTCTGCTATTCATAGGTTGCAGAAAGTGAAAAAGAAAACTGCACAACATTTTGGACCAGAGGGGGTTGAAAATATGTTCAAGTATATAGAATCATTTGTCCTGCCAACTACAGGATGCTAACCACAAGAAGAGATAATGATAACCGAAAGGCTGTTCTTTGTGAGAATATCCCTTTTCTTTTTGCATGAAATTTTTATGTATCAGTCAGACTGCATACAGTGCACCTAATGTATAAAATAAATTGGTGCATAAATCAGGTTATGAGAAGCATGTAACAAGCCTGGCTTTTGCCCATAGGAATCTCATATGAGCATGGGAAAACTCTCATTTAAAAATAATAATAACATAAGGACTTCTCTTGGGAGGTGGCTGGATTCTCATTTTACCAATATCATCGTCTAGATTGTTATACAGCCCAAGGACAATCCAGATTAAGAGAAAGGGGTATGCAGAAGTACTGTGCTTTTATTGTAACAAGTGCTACTTTTATAGAAAACGCCTCCCTTGTTCTCTTATAATAGCAGTGGCCACCCACCTGAGAGGCGCTGGAACTGAGCTCTGGCGTGTTCCAGCTGAAAAAAAGCTGTTTGTAACCATGCCTATAGTTTGTAATGATATCAATGAATTGGGTTTTGGTTGAACAGAGAAATTTATTACAGGTATTGTATTGATTAGCATATAGATTCCCTGACATAATAAAAAATTATTATTGGTGACAGACGTTGTCTTGTGGCTAATTCAGTTTCACATCTTTCCATCAATGATGTAAAACTGCCATAGGGCCGAAATATTTAGCACATTATTGTTATTCCTTTCCATCTGAAAACAGCAAATAAATGCCAGTTCTGTGTTATGTGGTGCTAGGCTTGGATTGGCAAGACTGTTTGGATCAAGGTATTCGATTAGCCGTGCTGACCTTATAGATCATGTGAGATATAGAATATATAGCACATGTCTGATTATATTAACTAGCTTCCAAACCTTTCAGGGTTCAGCCTTATTCATGCATTCCAGTCCTTCGCACAATAAGGGAAGGGTCAACTGTGTTACTTCTGTACCACCAGCCCTGAACTGAAGGGATCACTTCCGAAGTAGAGATCTTCCAGGGCTCTAAATGACAAGGGGAACCTACATGAGTAGATCAGGCCCTCCACCACAAATGTTTGCCTCCAATCATGGAGTGAATAGGGGGGGAGGCAGACCTAGCCTCTCCACCCCCATTCTCCCATCATGTAGTTCTAATGACACAAGTGAATAGCCTGCATAGGGCTATAGAGAGTACATCTATCAGTCTATCAGTAGCTATTAGCCATGGTAGCTAAGCTGAAACTCCAAGCTCAGCAGTATACCTCTGAGTACCTGATACAGGGGACAAACAAGTAGGCAGGGCTATTGCCTTTGTGCCCCGACATTAATATTTCTGAGGCATTTGACAGGCCACTCTTGGAAACAGGATGCTGGACCAAATAGATGCTTGCGTTCTCTGTCTTACGGGCAGGGTGGGGGTGGAGTTCAGTGTCATTTCTTGCTCTTGATACTTTTGATGGTTTGGGATACTTTGGATGGTTTGGCATGAGATGGGATGGGATGGAGAGGTTATGGTGTTCATTCAGTAGCAATCAGATGATATTATAGTTAAGAACTTTTAAAAAGTCATAGCAAAAATCATAGGCAGACAAAGTAAAGGAGAAACTGCTGTCCTTTGCTTTCATAACCATCATGTTGCACTGTCTGCCTCTCAGTAGCATGGGAAATATTGAGTGTTTATCCCTCTATTTATTTTTATTACCAGGATTTGTACCCATATCAATATCAGTATGCTAGGCTTTTAAGAACAACTACCTGGACTTTGGACCCCAAGAGCTACTATCAGCAATCTAAAAGGCTTGCAGCGAAACTTTCTTCTTCTTCTTCTTCTTCTTCTTCTTCTTCTTCTTCTTCTTCTTCTTCTTCTTCTTCTTCTTCTTCTTCTTCTTGTCTGCCCTTATGCCAGATCACAAACCACATTTGAAGATACCCTCAGTTTCAAAAGCAGTTTATCAAGTGGCATTGGGGAGCTGTGTATGCTGATGATATTCAACCTTCTGCTTAGCCATGGCATCTCCAAGGGGTGATAGACATGAATTGCGGCATCTGTCAAGATTCTGTTCTATTGAGGGTGATTCATATAACCATCCATCACCACTGATTGGCAGCTTTTGTCATACCAGCAATGATGCTCAGCAGTGAAAGCAGCAGCCTGTGGGCATGTACAGGGAAGGCTGCTATAAGGTACAACTTAGCAGCAAATGAATCACAAAACAACCCCCCCCCCCCGCAACACAGAGACTTGTGTAACAGACAGTTGCAACAATCCACTCCACAATGCATGGTTCTGAAAGTAGGTGAGCAAGTAGTTTTTAGATGTGATGTTTATATATGTGCAACATTTCCCTGGCTTGTGCCTCTTGCTCATACTGTGCTACTTCCAGGGTGTTCTCTTGTTGCCCAGTAGGAAGGGGACGCTCACACTGTAGGGCAAACACAGGAAACACCTCCCTCTGCTCTTTTCCAGTAATAATAGCAGTGGCAAACCTGGGACGCTCAAATTTCAGTGGCACCCTGCCTCTCACTCTTCATTCTACAGCATGGTTGTGGTACGCTCTGCAGCTCAGCACCCAGTGCGCTTGTTGCGCTACCATAAAACTTCCTCTGATAATAGCCAACAGGCAGAGAGCAGAGGCGGAGTCAATTATTTCTACCTGCCTCTGGCTCAGTGTCACTTGTACTGTAGCTGAACAACTTTTTCAAGTAGCTGAGCAAACTGGAATGGGAAGCCTCCCCACACCCACTTGCTGGAAACATAGGAGCCAAGAGGATGCCAACACACTGCAACTTCCTGTATTGACTCCTCTTCAACTCCAGTGCTGTTGTTATTGTGAGGCATAAGCCAAGCTCACTATGAGAAGAGGTGTGACTTTCCTTCTCCAGCTGAAGCCTGCTGTCCCCAAAGCAGTGCGAGAGGTTGTCCGCTGGCAGGAATAATTTGCAATTGTAAGAATCTGACCATGTTATTTTGAAGCATATACAAGGAAGTTGTACAACAGAGACAGCTAGTTCTATTTTATTATTTTTTTAAACATTTTTAGTAATGCTGTGGAGGAAGTTGTCTCCCACTCTTGTGATCCCCTTTGCAAACTGCAAAAGACAAGGGCTCGAGGACAGACGGACATATCTACATGATTAAAAGAGGGAATAACCAGAAGACAAATGGCATTTATGTCAGTTCCCCTGCTTCTTTTTTCTTAAACATGGTTGTTCTGTCACCACTTTTGGCAGGGACTATCATCTCCCCCCCCCCCCCCATAATGGCTCTAGAACAATGCTGCATTGTATGTAATATCGTGTTATTCAAATGGTCAGTGTGTGGGAAGTCCATAGAGCTGATAACAGCAGCAGTAGCAATGAAGATGAAGAAAAATTCCCGCAGCTACAACCCTTGCTTATTTCCAGTTAAGCCCCCTCTACCCAAAGGTTTTAAGAGAAAGGGCAATAATATTTATCCTCTCTCTGCCCCCCAATTTGGAGAAAAATTACTACATAGAATCTTTCTCGGCTCTTAATTTTTAATCCCCAAGGAAGATAATTGGCTTTGTGGCAATCCCTTTAGCCCTTCATATTCTCAAAATGATTGATATGAACAATTCTGTGGTGATGACCCTCTCACAGATGTCAGGATCTTAAACAATTATCTTCTGTATGAAATTAGATGCTTTTAAACACATTTATGGATCCCCCACATTATGTGATAACACTTCTTTCTTCAAATGCCCCCTCATTTCTAAAGTTAAGCCAATGAAGTTTTTTTCTGAAGCATAATTATATATAATGCATATTGAGACATCCTAAACATTTTACTGTATTGCACTGTCTGGGCAGTGAAATGGAGCAAGCACACAGTGCAATAAGAAACCATCACCTCTCTTCCTTGCTGCCCATCATCACTATCAATATGACAGACTGACGTTCAACTATTGTCATTTTAAACCGTAATTTTATGATTTCTCAGATGCAGTCTATATCCAGTCTATGATTGGCAGGCATTGTTGCATATATAAGTTTGCCCTCTTCAGTTGTTATAGTTCCCATGCTATTGTACATAGGAGCAGGCATGACCAAGTAGCCCAAGCCAATGTGACCTGGAACCCAAGTTATGCAGAGTTCTAGGTTATGTGGAAGTCTTTGTATATGTAAACTGTATTCACAAATTCTCTGTCTCTGCAGGCATTTGGACTGTGCCCATGGATGCCAGTGGTCAGGGCTAGCTGGCACAACCCTACTCCTATACAGAGCAACATGGGAGTTGTAACAACTGAAGACGACTGTAACTGTTTAGTGGAAAGGCAGTATTCTTAGTCTATGAGAAATCCATGGCACTTTTCCTTTAACTGCTTTCAGTTGTTCGCAGCAACTGCTTTCTCACTGTTTTCTCCGTGGCTTCACTGGCCATTTTTATTTAATTATCCATTGAGTGTTTGCAGCCAATATACTTAGTATGATAACATCACAATGCAATACAGAAAATGTCACAGCTTATGTTGTTGAGGGCAGTGTTTTCTCTTATGGCTCATAATGGGCAAGACATCACTGATACCAACCTTTCCTCTGCCATAAACTCACCTGGTGACCTTAGGCAGGCCAATCACATACTCTTTCAACCTTAGCCTCCTTTCCAATAATAGGATGCTATCTTACAGGACCATTTCCCAGATTACATCAAAATAATGTGTATGAACTGTTTTGAGCACTCTCTCAAGTTCTTTTATAAATAAGTGTTACTATTATAGTTTCAAGTCTGAGGAGGACTGCTTGTTGAAGAGGAGGAGAATTTGGAAGGGAATATAATATTGTTGATCTGTAAGGTTAAAATGTTATGTGTTTTAAGATTGTCAAATTAGTAATTGCTGCAAACAGTAGCATAGTTTATATAAGATAGGTCAGTGCTATAATTACAATAGATGTAAAATTTAAACTTTTAATGTGCAGTACAGGCTGCTGATGAATAATTTCAGGGCCTCATGAGGTGATGGCACTGCTGTCTCTCAGTTAATTTAGAGCCTAGTGGTGTTTCATTGGTACCTGGAAGTCAATTCACAGGTAGCAAAACTTTAGAGCCAACTTCAGAGAAACTTACTTTGAGGAGATAGTAAAATTACAATAGTTAAACTTCAGAGAGGAGAAGGTGTACATAATGTGGTAGGTTCCCAGAATAAATTATTCAATCAAGAGGAGTGCTTATGTGGGAACCAGTGCATTTTTTCTATAAAAAAGAGGTGCCAGGAACACCTTCCTTGTTCTCTTAGAATGGCAATGGTGCCCACCTGAGAGGTGCTGGAACTGAGTTCTGGTGAGTTCCTGCTGAAAAAAGTACTGGTGGAAACACATCAACATAAATACATCTGACTACATTTAATCCCTCCACCCCACTCAGAAAATCAAGGTGGAAAACAATGGGTGTTTTCCCACCAGATACCTTTGGTTAGATGCCCTAGTAAACCATGAAAAAGTGGATGAGTATCTTTTGTCTGGCACTTAATTTCCATTGCTGTGCTATCAGTGCAGATATAAGACTCTCTTAACTTGTTTTAAAATGGCAAAGATAAACACAACAGAGAGAGCTTCTCTGGTGGAGAGGCTAAGAGGTTAAGCTACAAATCAGGAAGCCTCTGGGTAAAATTTTGCTTCTCCCATGAACTCACCAGGTGACTTTACTCTACTCACTCATTCTGTTTGCTCCTCCAGTTGTGTAAAGCTGGTTGATTATGCCAGGAAGCCAAATGGAGCACTTGCATGCCAAGGCCCTGTGACCTGCAGTTCCCTAGTGCATAATAAACACACGGACATGAGTATTTAGGTTTATGGGTTCAAATAGGCCACAACTTTATTGGTTACAGATGTGAGCAGTTTGGATTAGTCATTGGGTGAAGCCAGGCTATATTGCGACTCACATCCATCTGCAGGGAGTCCATCTAAGTGTAAACCACCAATGGGGGGAGCCCCATGACTTACATCAAATAGGGGCACCATACAGGGTCCCCGTTGGGGTCGTGGCATGGCCCTAGCTCACATCCAGGCATCAGACAGAATCCACAGCCCTGGATCCCTTTAACAGGATACCCTTAATGAGGAGGGGCAGGTGGAGGCTACAACCTCCCATCTATCCAAACAAGGCTTACCAAATTCTAACTTCACAAAGTTGTGACGATTGTTACAAGGTAGATGAAAACCAAATGGCTGGTGCCAACTTGCCAAGTGGAAAAAATTCCTACCCAGCCCCAACAATATGGTGACCGATATTTGTCCATAGCAAGTTCATGTCATCCGGTGAAGGGCGCAAGAGGAGGGCTCCCCGGCTGTGCCGCAGTTTAAGTTTCCTGCAGCCCAGCCTCCTGCCGGCACTAATTGGATAGCGGGGCCACCCCTGGGCAGGCCCAGCACCAGCGACGTGGCCTGGATGGCAACGATGGAGGCGTTGATCTCTGCCAGATCACTGTAGGGGCCCCGATGCCTGGCCGCAACGTCGCCCACCAGAAAAGGTGACCGGACCTCCCTAATACTTTCCTATACCTTTCTAAAGGACCATTTTCTGATAGTCCTTCTCAATGAAGCTACCTGGCTATGCTCCTAGCCAGAGTGAGGATCTTGGTCAGAGTTGTTTCCATCTGGCTCAGTGACATCCCTCTAGCTCTTTCCCTATGGAGAGAACTGCTGATGAACTTCAAGTATAGGCAACATCAAGGCTTGCAACTTTGGACACTCAAAGTTTTTTGTTTTTTTAAGGGAAGCTTACATAATAGGGGCCAAAAGATTGAATCAGTGAGCTGTGGGATCATGCCACTTATTTTAATAGTTTTATATAATTGTCAACTTTGATAACTGATCAGAAGCAAAACAGAAGAAACAGATCAATCTTTCTCCTTGTGTGCTGTGATATGCTGAACGCACAGTGTTGCTGCGACTCATATATGGGCAGAAAGCATTTCTATGTACTCACAGGGGGATGTTGTGCCTGGCTTCTCTCCTCACCCCCAATTGTGATACAGGGTCACTATCAGGCAGTAGGGCTTCAGAGTTGTGTTGTACAGGCAGTTGGGCTTTGCAGAATCTTGCAAACAAAGCAAGTTCGTATATTAGATCTTTTGAAAAGCCATTTTATTTCCCTTCTGAGTGAGAATGTAGGCAGTTTCCTACCATAATCTTGATTAAAATATGGTAGAGCAACCAGAGGCTAGATAGCATTACTTTAAGCGCCAAATCTGGACATTTCTTATGTAGCAGCTACAAACCTTTTTATATATAATAATTTCCCCTCAAAAATAAGTGCCAAATCACGGAGGATTTTGTTAGTGGTTTTCTGTGGCTCCCACTCATTTGAGTTGAGCTTGTGTAGGAGAGCCTTTCCCCAGATTGTGCTTCTAAGTGTTCAAATGTCTGCAGGAATCCAGGACAAACTTCTCTTACACGATAGCACTGAACTGACCAATGGCACTGAACTGACCAATGATCTCATCTGTGCACGTCTTTAATATTTCTCCATAAAAACAGATTACACCTGCATTCGGGCTTCCATCTTCTTGAAGGGAGGAGGTTGGAAGGATATGCACACACATGTGAGAGTATAAACACATCATTATGCTTTCATGACAGATAAGCTTTCTCCATTCAAGTGTAAACTCATTTTTCTTTGGATGACCTTTAAATAGTATTGTGCTATTGTATGGGATTTAAATCAATAATTGTGTCAAAGCAAAATATACTGCAGTTTTTTCCTTTATCATTTAAACTCTTCTGCAAACTATCAAGGCGATTTTAATGTGCTGTCCTCAGAAGAGGAGATGGGGAGGGAGGGAAAGTCCCTGAAAATTTGCATAAATAGAACTAAAGAAAATGCAATTCTATTCCTTACTTCTGTTTTTTATTTTCTTGCTTTATCTTGCAGAATGTTCAAGCAGCAGGCAAACAGCCCGTGCCACTATAATTAGTAGCTTAATACCATCTCTGCATTCCCATTGTAAAACACCAGTGTGTCCCAGGTGTGAGAAGGTTAAAATGAGAAGTACCCAGTAGTTATGAAGCTGCAATAATGAGTTTCCTTCTACTTACCATGGATTTGTGTGATATACAACTTGCAATTAAGCATGGCTTGGTGATTCAGTGATTAATGTATATACGACTCCTAAAGGAGCAGCTCAGCCCTCCCGTCACATCCTTCTTGATGTTTACAGCTGGGTACCTATTAACAGGAAGATGGAAAGGGCCATTTACAATTCAGTAACCTTTATGACAGTGAACTCTTTAATCAGCATTTTATTTCCTTTGTAACACTTTAGTCATCTACAAATGTCAGAATAAAATAGGGCCATGAAATATTTAGGATCGGCATGTGGAAATTGACTTCCCTGATTTAAGCTGCTGTGTCTTTTCATTTTGTTGTTTTGGGAGCTCTTTACTTTTTATTGAAAGACAATTTATAACTAAATGCTCCCAATAGTGACTTAGCATTAGTGTAGGCGGAATTACTGAAATCCAAGTTCTCGTTCTATAATATGTTGATGCTTCCTGGATTTGGTAATAAGTTATTCAAATAAAATCATTAGCTGAGGGCTTGTGTTAAACTTGCAGTAGAATATATATCTTGTGCATGTAGAACACACTTATGGAGTGAGTAAAGAACCAAACATACTTTACAATGTAAATTAAATAAAATGTGCACATTGCTGGTATGAGGTGTTCAAGATGTGTTTTTTACACATCATTCTTGTCTGTCTGTAAATAAGAAAAAAATCCCACTAATAAATATATTGGTGCTTTAAAAAGCACAAATGTAAATCTGTAATGTAAATGAAGTAATCTATCATGTGTAGCAGAATCTTACATCATTGACCCTTTTATTATATTACATAGAGGTGAATTAGTTACTCAGAATGAGATACTTGGATTCTGGACTGGACTACTTCAGACTGTAGGTTCCCATGTTTGTGTCATGTTTTTGAATACTTCCCCAAACCAAATTAGGACGTCATGGAGAGAGTTTAGCTTAGCTCTTTCTCAGTGATGTGCTCATTTACTACTTGCTGAGATTTTTGGTTGGTTGGTTTTTGTAGGAGAGTATTTTTAAAAAGACACCATACCCACTTGCAATTGCAAGTGGTAATAGTACAGAATTCTTCTATCTCAGTCTATCACCCCATTCTGCATAAAAGTGCAATAACTCTTAGTCTCTGGGTGTTATGTCCCAGACTTACAACAGTGGCGTGGATATGGACTCAGGGGGTGAAGGGCTGGCTGAGTCAGCCACAGAAGCAGTAGAAGGCTTTGTGTCACAAATCTACTCACCACTGCAGGCAGCATGCCTGGGAAGAGGGGATGGAAAGATGATGGACTACCAGGTTCCAGGCCAGAGGCTTCATTTTCTAATAAAGGAACAGAGCCTGAGAAGTGGTAGTCAGGGTGGGGGAAGTCTAAATGTGTCCAGTCAGCAACCAGCTCTTGTCAAAACCATTTGCTCTTCATACCTGTCCAGGGTAATAAAGTGCTTTTTTATCTCACTGCTTTTCTGGTGTGTGACCTTCAAATTGTTTGCTTGTCAGCCCCCTGCTCCAGCTATGTCCTCCAAACTTCCTCCAGATTCCCTCCAGGATCACCCCATCCAGGACTGAATACAAGGATATGGAGGTGGCCCAAGAAATTTAGGTTACATGAAGCAGGAAATGAAAATAGCTTCCTTCTCACTAATATAGAGCAAAACCACCCAAAAATATTTTTGGCAAACCCCATTAAAATGAATGAAGCTGTAAAAAAAAAGCTCCAGACTTGCACAGAACATTCCAGAGGATTTTTCTCAATGGGTCAGTTGTCCCTGGACATCCTCTCCAACTCAGTCATGAACAAAGCCATCCACCTTGACTTCCACCATGTTAAAGGCTTCATTAAAGGCTGAAATTCTCAGGATTGGTCATAAACAATATTATAATCCTTAATGTTTTTGATATTTCTCATAGACTCACTAGAAAACCACACAACCTCTCTTCCTTTAGTGTTTGAAAATACTAGATCAGTTTCATAATTTAATATATTCTTAGAACATTCTCTAACTACATATTTACAATATTTTTTTAATTATTTCTAAAGTTATTTATATTCCCCTCACTCATAAAATATCAAGGCAGTGTACAACAATATCCAGCTGTCACTGGAGGTGCAGTTGTCCTCAGTGACTAGGAGTGCCTGTTACGAACATTGGTTGGTAAGATAGCTATGGCCATTCTTAGATTGGATAGTTTGAGCACAGTTGTCCATGCACTGGACCTCATGGTTAGATAACTGCAATATGCTCTATGTGGGGTTAGCCTAGAGGATGAGCTGGAGGCTGCAGCTGGTGCAGAACATGGTGACTAGGTTGTTTGTGGGGGCAAAGTACTGTCAGCATATGACACCTTGCTTGAGGTTTTGTGCTGGCTGCCAGTCTGCTAGGAGCTCACGTTCAAGGTGTTGGTACGAATATATGAGGCCCTATACAGCTCAGGGCCACCTTATCCTTTATATATCCACCAGTGGGAGGATTTTTCCTGCAAGTTCCAAAGATCTCAGAAGCCCTAAGTTCCAAAGATCTTAGAACTGGGCTGTTAGAGTGGTTGTCCCTGTTCGGTAGAAGATTTTTCCTGTTAAGATGAAAGGTGCCTGCTATGTACACTTCTGGAAACAGCTGAACACATTCTTGTCCTGACAGGGTTTCCCAGTTGGATAAAGGTGGTTTTTGTGCCATGTGTCTATTTTTTATTGTTTAAATTTTGCTTTGTCGACCACAGCAAACTATGGCAAGTTCTTAAAGAAATGGGAGTGCCTGATCACCTCATCGGTCTCCTGAGAAATCTCTATGTGGGACAAGAAGCTACAGTTAGAACTGGATATGGAACAACTGATTGGTTCAAAATTGGGAAAGGAGTAAGACAAGGCTGTATATTGTCTCCCTGCTTATTTAACTTGTATGCAGAATTCATCATGCGAAAGGCTGGGCTGGATGAATCCCAAATGCGGAATTAAGATTGCTGGAAGAAATATCAAGAACCTCAGATATGCAGATGACACAACCTTGATGGCAGAAAGTGAGGAGGAATTAAAGAACCTTTTAATGAGGATGAAAGAGGAGGGCGCAAAATATGGTCTGAAGCTCAACATCAAAAAACTAAGATCATGGCCACTGGCGTGCTCTGGTCCATGGGGTAACGAAGAGTCGGACACGACTAAACAACAACAACAAATTTTGTTTTATATGTATCTGCTTTATCTTTCACTTTGTAACTTTGTGATTTGTGCTCATACTGTATTGTGATGGTCATTGGCTATAAACAATAAAATCTACTGACTGGTATCTGCTTTAAAGGTGGTTGTTGTTTTTTTTAAAAAAAAATTATTAAAGATTATCTTGGGTTTCAAAGGTACGTGCATTGTCTCTATTTTCAGGTTGCAGAGCCTTTTCTACAGATCAGTTACATTAAATGTGATATATTAATGTTGTATACAGTATGGTTGGGGTGCACAACCTGCAGCCCTCCAGATGTTTCTGAACTACAACTCCTATCAGCCCCAACCAGCATAGCTGGTAATCAGGGATAATGGGAGGTGTAGTCCAACAACATTTGGAGGGTTGTAGGTTGTGCACACCTGCAGTATAAGGTTGGGGGAGAAGAGAGGTGGGGAGAGAGAGTTGGGGGAAGAGGGGTGGTGGTAAACTTACATTCTTTTAATTAGTTTTTAACTGTTTTTGCTGTTGTTGTTTTTGTACATTGCCTTGAGGTAATTATGATTATAAACTGATGATGATAATGATAATGACAATACATAAAAACACAATAAAATATAGGAAACTTAAAAAGAATATACACAATCCCAAAATTTACTGTTTCATCTTGAAAAAAATAAACTGAAAAGCTTGTCTGCATAAAAGAGTATTCAAGAGACACCTGCTAGTTAGCAGTGAGAAGACCTGCCAAATCTGCTTGAAGTGTATTCCATAGCATGGGATCAGTGACACTAAATGCCAGATGTTTACTTGAAGCCAGCTGGGCTTCTGAAAAACAGGGGACAACTAACAGCGGCCCTCTGGATGATCTCATTGACCGGGATGTAAGGACCCAAGCTGTTCAGGGCTTTGTAGATTAAAGCAAGAACCTTGGACCTGATTTGGTATATTATATATTACAATATAAGGGACGCGGGTGGCGCTGTGGGTAAAAGCCTCAGCGCCTAGGGCTTGCCGATCGAAAGGTCGGCGGTTCGAATCCCCGTGGCGGGGTGCGCTCCCGTTGCTCGGTCCCAGCGCCTGCCAACCTAGCAGTTCGAAAGCACGCCCGGGTGCAAGTAGATAAATAGGGACCGCTTACTAGCGGGAAGGTAAACGGCGTTTCCGTGTGCGGCTCTGGCTAGCCAGAGCAGCTTTGTCACGCTGGCCACGTGACCCGGAAGTGTGTCCGGACAGCGCTGGCCCCCGGCCTCTTGAGTGAGATGGGCGCACAACCCCAGAGTCTGTCAAGACTGGCCCGTACGGGCAGGGGTACCTTTACCTTTACCTTTTTATATTACAATATAATATGGATTGGCTGAGCAGTCAGATTAAATTATGAGGCCCAAGGGTTGGGACAGAAAGGTTAGGGTAAGAATGTGTGACTAGGTCAGGATACAGGAATTTCTTACTTTACTTTCTGAGGATAACTGGGACTCCAGTCATGTTTGATTGCTCATGAAGAGTGAACATAAGAAGAAGCCCTGCTGGATCAGGTCAAAGGCTTATTTAGTCCAACATCCTGTTTTCACAATGCCCATACAGATTTCCATGAGTAGCGCAAAAGCAGGATCTAAATGTAATTTACTAGGTACAATTTATACAACTTGCATTCTTTAGAAGGCTAAGATGTATTTGAGAAGATGCAGCTACATATGTGAACATATTCTACAGTCCGTGCATATACATGGACATGCATGATTGTGCATTTTATATCACAGATATGTTTTTATTCCTTTTTGCTACCTTATATTGTAGTGCACTGTTTGAACTACTTTGTGAATCTCATAAACAGAAGTTTCTGGATTTCCTCAGAGAGACAGCTAACTGATTGTATGAGAGGGAAAAGTTTCCAAGGACTGTCCTTTAGTCCTCATGTTTGTGTGCTTACCAGGAGACATGTATGTGGACAATGGGGGAATCAGAATGGTGGACCAGATTGAGATGGACCTTTAGTCTAATCTGGTAGGGGCTCTTGTTGTGTTCTTAAGTTTAGATGCTCTGACAAAGAGCCACTGTGTAGACTTGTTGGTTCTTTGGGGCCAAACCAAATGCAGCTTTCTGTTTAATTCATGTGTTGTTGTTGCCCATGCCTCTCTCTGTGTGTATATGCACACACACTGTTAACATGGTATCACCCTTGGAGATTAAGGTATCATAAATAAGTTACCAGGCATGTTTGAGACACATTTCTAAATTGCAGGTTCAAATAACAGTTCAACCACCTCACCTGTTTTCACAAGGAGAATGGAATATACAAAATATATAATAATGCAGTATTTGCCTTGAATCCTTTGATATCAGAATGAAAGTTAGTATGCATAATTAGAACACTTTGTTTAAGTTTTTATTTCTTTAAGTAAGAATATTTACAAACTATCAGCTCCATTAAAATGACACACTCCAACAAAATCATTAAAATATCAGAGAATTATAAAAATCATAGCTTACCAAGTAAATCACCAACACTGAATCAAATTATTTATTTAACCCCCAATTTGGTGTTTCAATCCCATTTTGATTTGTGTACTCATTTCTGAGGTGGGATAAAGATATAAAAAGTGTGATGTAACAAGTAACCTAGGTCCGTATTCAAGCTGATGCAAAATGCATTTTGCCATTCCATTCATAGGAGGCAAGTTGCGGGAGGGACACATTCTGCCTGTTTTCAGGTTGGGGTGAAAATAAATGATTTGGTTTTTGCAAGGGGAGGGAAATGCTGTGTACTGCATTTACCTTTAGTTATATGGTGTGCATCTTTCTCTCCGCCCCCCTTGTCCATGGCAATGAGCCGTGCTGGTGAAGCAATGTGCTCAGCCAGTCAGCAAAAGCTCTGCTGTGGCTGCTGACTGGCAAGCAGGCAAACACAATTTCTGGTATAGTGGCTTTCCCATAAATCTTTTTTTTTTCTGGTGGCAGAGAAATAGTGGCCATTGGCCAGGAGTCCACCACCAGAACTATTGCTGGGTAGCTAGTGAAGCACATTTTTTACCCTCCCACACCCTCAGACATGGAAGCAGGGAAGCTTCTGTCTCTTCTCACTGCACTTCATAACTTAAAGGTCAATGCAACACGCTGCCCTCTTTCCTCTCACCTGAACAAAGCTGCTTATTTTACCATTCCTCTCCTCCCGCCTCTCCCCAATTTGCTGAAGCAGCCCAGTTTACTGAACTGGATAATGACCCTTGTATGTAAATTCGCGAGAGTTCTCATTAGACACTCTAATCCCTTACATGACTGGAGAGAGCAGGGAAGAGTATGGGGGCCCCACTGTAGTTACCATCCCATTCACTCTTCACTTGTGGAAGGGATTCTGAGGTGGGGGGGGGGGTCTTTTCTACTTGTGTAGGTACTAGGCTCCCTGTGTGATTTAGAACCAATATCTTCTAAGATTCTACATTTCATGAACAGGGAAGGCTCCCTGATGCAGACATTTGATTCTGGTTCGTGGGAGGCGAGGAGGACAGTGACGGTGGGAGTGAAACTAGCATACTTTTCTCCACTCTCTTTCATTCCGTTCTAATCATGTGTGTGACTTGAACACCCAAATAGGACTACTGCGCCTTTCTCTTTTTGAAGTTTGAATGGCAGCTCAATCCTCATAGGGTGTGGGTGTGTTTTTAAGGCGTGGATAAAAGAGGCAAAATGCATTCTGCTGCAATATCTCAATTGGGGCTTCTCAAACATTGTGCATTGCTAATACTTACTGTACTGTAAAATTGGAAACCTCTATCAAGTGAAGATTATGCCTATACAGGGAAACCATTTGATATTGGGACAAGCATGGTAATGACTGAATAAAGCATTGAGACCTGGTCTGCTGCTTGCTTTTCATTGTAGCATTAAAAGGTGCTTTCCCACCTTAAACCAGCAGTTTCTGTTTTTTATTTTATTTTCTGGCCTACAGCCTGGCCCTGTACCATGGGATTTGTTCTGATAACTTGAACAGCTGTGGTTAACACAAGTCTGCCCTGGGGACAAGTGGGCTCAGGGAAATATTGTCTAAATTCTTCCGCAAGAATCATTTTGAAAGCAGGACTCCCACTGGGCAGGGTGCTGTAGGTAGAGGGGTTTGATGTTTACTTCTAATTTTAGTGTGTTGAAGGGCAAAAGGACAGGGAATGCTTATTCGTCAAGAAAATGGTAATCACCAGCTGGGTAGAGTCCCTGCCCCTTCTGTTCTAAGGCATGAACACTGAATGCATATAAAAATGTATGCATTGAGTGATTTGGGTTTGTACCTGCTGGCCTCATCTTGCGACATCCAGCCACTGCACTGTGCAGATGAGACCCCAGTTAAAGGTCTCATCTGCACAGTGTCTGTGTGTACACATCAATGAACGATGATCCATCTCCTCCATTTTTCCAGCGTGTGGGATCTTGTCTTTGTGTAGACTGGACTTTAACATGTGGAGGTTGGGGTTTGGCAGGGAAATGAGGGTGTGGCTTAGTGGTAGAACATCTGCATTGCATGCAGAAGGTTGCAGGTTCAATCCCTGACATCTCCAAGTAAGGCTGGAAATGTCCCCTGCTGAAATCCCAGAAAGCCACTGTCAGTCAGTGCAGACAATGCTGAGCTAGGTGGACCAATGGTCCAACTTCCTATGTTTCTGGGCACAATCCAGCCAACATCTACATGTTTATAGAACATATGCGTAGAACTCTTGACATCGTACCTAAATGTTGGATAATAGACTAGGAATATCCCCCCACCTTAACTTCTGATTGTGCCCTTTGGACAAGGGATGGGATTTCCCCCCTGTTTCTTTATGCAGAGCTGAACACGTGAACCAGTCAATTGCAAGGGACAGAAAAATAGGCAGCAAAGTGCACCGTGTACCTTTCCAAATAGAATTTCTGAGTATATTTGTCAGAACTTGTTGCCATTGGTATGTAGCTTGTGCCCTAAACCTAATCGTCCAAGGCAAGGCTGTCCTCAGAGATTGCAGGTGCTCTGCCCACCCCCCCCCCACCCCCGCTGGCAGTCTTTTTATTTTTAGGCAATTTGTAGCTGCCCTGGTGCTAAACGTTGCCCCCTTTTAAGTTAGGCTATTTAAATGTTTATCCTTTCTTTACTACTTGACCTTTTTTCTTGCTCAGCATTAGTTTTCTCTCTGCCCAGCTTGCTTTTGTATTTCATGAGCTCAGTAAACCGTGGCCTTCAATTCCCTTGTTCTGGTGTTTTCACTTAAGACCAGGAGTGATGAGCAAAAGGTTTCAGGCTCAATCCTTGAGCAAAGGGCCGCTGTGACAGGGATTATTATTTATTTGTCATCTTGGATGTAATAAGCTGTAGGTACAGCATCGAGAGCGCTTGATTTATTGCACTGTCGACTGCCACTAGCAGGACGTCTGCTGTACCGCGTAGGATGAATACCACACTGTCAGCTCTGTCGATCCGTCTCTGCCATGGCGCTCTCTCTCTCATAACACATTCCCATTTCATGCCAGAATACATAAACAATCTTTCATTATTTTGATGCCTTTTTCATATTTGTTCTTTACAGAACATAAAGTTTGAATTTATGGGTTTCCTTTACATTATTTCAACACACTCCACCATTTTACGGGTTTGTGGTTTAACTCTCAGAAATTGGCTGCCAGGTGATTTAGTTATTTTGGCTTTCTAGTTTTATAGTTATTTAATATCATAGGGTGCCAAATACTGAGGAAAATGTAGTGGATAGAATGTATGAGGTTTGGGTTAGACTCAGTCATCAGCAGAACTTGGCTAGGGCTAGAAAGGAGGGGGAAGGGTATGAAGCGTAAACTCAACACCTCTTCTCCCTTATTCTAACAATCCTGCTTGTTTAATTTCCCAAGGACTTTTTTGCTTATAAAAGAAATGGTTTTATCAGAGAGACACATAGCAAACTTATCTTGAGGGGTGATAGGTAAGATTCAATTAAGAGAATTCTTAAATCAGTTGTAAACTCATTGAATTCAGGGGACTTACTTCTGAGTAGACATGTATATGCACTGTTGTGGCTGAAGACGCACTTGCATAGTTTTCTGCACATGTTTCTGTGTAAAATGTAAGACACGGCTACAAATCAAATCAAGTGTTTTTGATAGTAATGCCATTTAGAGATTGAAGTACTTTACAAGATTGACACCCTCAACATAAATTTACTTTTCAGTTATTGAAATGTGAATCATGAAGGGTAAAAGTCAGCTCCTGTTAATGAAGCCTTGCTCCTTTTAGGGTTTTCAGTTAAAGTAATTGTACACCTTGATATGTACTTCCAGGCATACACACACCAGACATATAGAAATATACATCTAGGAATGAAAAGTGGAGTGCAAGGATTGTTTAGTGTTACATTTAATAACCAAGAAGTTGTATTTATTATACTAGTGGAAAAAAGGAATACACTCTCAAGATTTAATGAATGTGGACTTGAATATACAAATGCAAGTTAGTATTTGTCACTTGTTTGTTCCTAATACAGCTTTCATCAGGACAGATGGGAATATGCTGAGCTCACATTACACAGCAGAGGCTTGCTTTCTGGTTGCAAAGAAAACTTGAGTTAATTAATGTGAGAAATTTTGTTTTGCATCCCTGCCTTGTTGTTGTTGTTGTTGTTCTTATTTTTTTAAGAGGACTGCAGAAGCTTAGTGTTGCCAGCAGAAGCTGCTTGTCACTTTGACCTGCTCTGTTAAGTGTCTGATGTGTTTTCTCAGAGTAATCTGTGAATAACATTACATCCAGCTAGCAGAGAAACAGGGAGTGATAGCAGAATTAATATCTCGAAGCGTTGATAATTATATATCAGAATCTAATTTTTAGCACAGAAAATGTGTTAATGACAGAGGAGAAAACAAAAACCACTCGCTTCTCCCAGCAGGATCCAAAGTGTCATTTATTATTTCTCAGCTGGGTATCTATCAAGTTTATGGGTTAATTTTTCTGTAGACTGTTATTTATGGGTTTTTGTTTGTTTTCAGCCATCATTACTAACAATACGGTTAATAGCAATCATTTGTTATCCGGCACCAGCGGTGATGCTTCAGATGTGAGCAGTGAACTGAGAATACTCATTTGGTAGCTGAATAAGGCTTTGACAGGGCCCATTTATAACAAGCTCATTCCATAATGTCCAACCTATTAATAAAATTTTGTTGCTGTCTAATTAGAGATGTCTGTGTATAGTAGCATGGCAGAGAAGACTTCCTTGTTTTTTTGCTTTTTTAGGTCTCTTCTGTCATATCTACACATGGGCAAAATGGTTTTGGTTGCACAAAATGAAGGTGTTCTTTCTCCTACGTTTCAGCTCTCCATAAATAGGTTCAAGCAAGTGCAACCATTGTGCAGAAGAAAGTGGGGAAAGTCGTTAGAAGGATGCCTTATGGTCTTTGGAGTGTTGGGGAAGAGTTGACTGGGGAATTCCAGTACCCCTCCTTTTGATAGAAGGCACGGTGGGTTTGGGAGGCAATTTGGGTTGTCAGCTGTTATGGTGTTCCTGTAGAGGAGACTTATGGGAACTTGTGGAAGAAGGTTAGCAAAGAGTAGAAAAGAGGGTGTGGAGGAGTATCCTGGCTGGGTTTTTTGCTTTTTGCTTTTTGCTTGCTTTTGTTATTTGCCTTGAAATAATAACAACTCAGGCTAAACTAAAACAACTTCCCTCATTCCATGTTTCCCCCCCATGTGTGTTGAAAAATACCTCTCATTTTTCAACATTATTTAAAACATGCCTTTCCTCAACAGGGCCAAGGCAGCTAACAACACGTTAAAAGAATGACTTAACAGTTTGAATTTCTTTTTGACAACAATAAATGCAATAAAGCAGTCATAAAGCACCAAAGTTGCAGAGAGAGAAAGACTTTAAATGTACAAACTACCATTAAAAAATCATTTAGCCACAGTAATTAAAACCACTTCCAGACCATTATATATGGTCCAAAGGTCTTCCTAAAAAGAAGAGTTTGGTCATCTTTTGGAAGGCCATTTATAGAGGAGGCAAAACAGACCTCTCTCAGAAAGGAGTTTCAAAGCCTGGGGGACCCCCCCTTTTTTTTGAAGTTGTGAACACATTCATGTTGTTGCTGTTCTTGGGGCCATTTTCTTCCTCCTTTTTTGACCTCAGCCAGATGCATATTCCTCCATCGCAGAGGGTTGGACTAAATGATGCTTGGTGTCCCTTGCAACTCTACAATTCTGTGAGTGTATATCTGCTTAATTCTGTTGGTTGGGGCTGCTCATGATTTTGCCGCTGATGTCATAATGGCATCCTTGACATTATGACATCACAAAAACTATAGGCACAACCCATGCAGTTAGCCATAGCCAGTCAGATACAGCAGCAGGATGAACAGATGAAAATGGGTCAAATTTTGTTGTTATTTTTTTCCAATTTCTATCCTGCCCTTCCTCTCGAAGGAGCTCAGGATGGCAAAATTGCTTGCAGAGGAGGAACAAAAGGGTTCAGTGAAGCAGCAGCATCCTGGAGAAACATTAGGACACTGTCAGTATCCCCAAAAATGCAAATGGTAATTGATGTGAGTGTTAAAATTGGTAATCCAGTCAGCTGGATTGTGTGCTTTTTTTCAGAGCAAGGAGCTGAATTCTAGAGTATTTGCTGAGCATCTCTCTCACAATTCAAATAATAAAGTAGTACATATCTATACCCCATTTCTATAAATGAGCATAATGTTATATTAAATTGTTGCCTATGGTTATAGGAGAAAGGTAGTGACTTTATCTCTTCTCTCCATTTTTGGGTTGAGAGGGTATGTTTCGACCTGAATCTGACTCCTGTGCTAATTAGTTTTGCAAAATAAGCAGGCTGTGAAGACGCCAGGTGAGGAAATGAACAAAAACACCCAACACTACAATTTTGAGGCCGTTGTAGTACAGTGCTTTAGTTGCCTTTGTATCATGTATTGTCTGAAATAATTCTTCTAATCATATCCATTCCTTGAACCTGCAGCACTTTTTACATTTTAGTCCACAGTATATGTTGTTTTCAAAATGCTGGGTTCTCTGCCCCTTAATAGGGAACATTTTTTAACACCAGAAAACTGATGTCATCATGAGCAAATAAAGGAAGGTTATTTGGAAAACCTTGAATTTTAAAAAGCATGCACATGAATGAACCTAGAATCTTGCAAAATGCAGAAAACTGTTTGAAAACAGCTTTTGTCTTAACATAATGTCCCAGAAATCTTTATTTTCTACATATTCAAGCTATACCTGATCTTGGAACCCTCTCCTGAATATTATGCTTTCCAGTTAAGATCATAAAGTAATTCAGTTCTACTTTGTCTTATTTGAAATACACCGTCTTCAACTGAGATTACTATAAAAATGCTGTGAGCAATTCTGCTGGCTGAGACCTTGTATAAAGCACCTGTGCTTTCTTTCCTAAACTACACTTGACATAGAGCTTATCAACCCTTAATTAGTGATACATTTTCTCCCTGTGATTTCTATTGATGTTTCGTTGAGGAAAGACGAATTGAACCTCAACCTGACTAGAGTACGAATTGTTTTAGAAAATTCAACAAACATCTCTCTTTGTGTCTCTTCTTTTGCTTATTCCCCTTCGATAGAAAAGGTGAAAAGCTGTACGATAGAAATCAGGTTCTGTATTAGTGTTTTTGCTTGCCTGTGCAATAGAAAACGACAAGCGTCAGGGCCTCAGTCAGCAGATCAGGGAGACACAGATGGGAGGCGAAAAGCTCCCTTGTGGCAGCAGGATTGCTTGGATGTGATTGTGAGAGCCAGGATGAAGTCGGCACTGACAAAGTGTGTGGATTGATGGATGGACAAAGCTGGGAACTGGATGCGAGAATGGATGAGGGCAGAGGGGGAATTTAACACAGACAAACAGAGTGAAAGACAGAGAGGAATTGCCTGCTAAAGTATTCCGGCAGTCAGAGCCCACAAGCAATTTACTTACTGCTAACAGAACGCGGGAGGATTTTTCTGCAGATATTCCTAAAATACATCAAAAGACTGAGCATGTACCAAATTCCAGCACAGGTGGTAGTTATCTCCCATCCCACAATTCACACTATTTGATAATTTTTCACAGTATGTTTTCAACTGGATATTTTTTCCACATTTCAGTTGTTTCTCCTTAAATCTGTCTGCACCAATTATTGTTGCTTTTCTGCCACCAATAATTCTATTTATTCTCTTTAATAACAAATAAATCCCAGATTGCAAGCACACGTCTTCCTTCAGGTGCAGAATATGGAAATTCATTATGGTGTCAAATTAAATACAAGAGCACTGACAACTGATAGAAATGTAACATTTAATAATAAAAAACCTTGGAACAAAGTCAAAACTTTGCTCCTACTTCTGTGTCTCTCTGTGAGATGTAGTACCTGAATTATAGGTATGTTTCCTTAAGGAAAGTAGTCATTCTCATACCAATAATGTTCAACGTAAATGAAGTGAATGATTAAGATTTATCTGGGATCCACTTTGTTACAGCTTTAAATCTGCATCTGTTTACTTGGTTTCATCTAAATCTATATATACATTTTTTTAAAATAGAACTTCATTATTGTACACCACTTTGGGCATTTTTATGGAAGGGTGGGGTATAAACATTTTAAATAAATTAGATGATAAATGTATTTAATATGCTAAGTATTTGAGGTGCAATAATGGTTAATGATTGCTTTCATCCTTCTACTGTAATAGTGCAAGGAAGTACAATATCCTATAGTTTCTCTTTACAGTATGAAAATTCCCATACGTGGTAATGCAAATATATTTCAAATTATTCTGGTGTTTCAAAAGTTGGAGCATGCTTAAAAGAATTATGCTTGTAGATCTATAGAATACGTTGCTGCTGTTTATAAAAAATATACCTAGCCAGTTCACTGCTTTTATTTTTCAGCCCATGATACAACATTCTTTAAAATTAGACAATTAATATTGTTCTCAAGCTTCTCTAATGAATTATTTGAGCTGGGAAAATGAACTATATAACTAATGTAAGTTTAGCATTACAAGAATGAGTCTAAGCTCTTCCTGGGCATGTACACCTCCTCCTCTGACCCAGCTGTGAGGATGTGTTCTGAAGCTTTTGCTTCCATTTTTATTTTAACTAAACACAGCTTGCTATGTTGCCACAGCCCGGACAAGCTGGTTAATCTTAACTATGGTTAGCGGAAACAAGCCAACTTCAAATCACTGTTTATTAAGCTAGATTGTTTTTCAGTAGCCATAGTTAAGAATAGCCACAGTTTGGCCACCTCATGAGAAGAAAAGACTTCCTGGAAAAGACCCTGATGTTGGGAAAGATGGAGGGCACAAGGAGAAGGGGATGACAGAGGACGAGATGGTTGGACAGTGTTCTTGAAGCTAACAGCATGAGTTTGACAAAACTGCGGCAGGCAGTGGAATACAGGAGTGCCTGGCATTCTCTGGTCCATGGGGTCACAAAGAGTCAGACATGACTAATCGACTAAACAACAACAACAAAATGGAATATTGATTGACTCTTTTGATATGTATATTTGTAAAGTATAATAATCATACAGAGACATGTTCCTTCTTTATAGGCCATTTTGTGTGCTAGATATTAACTGTAATTAAATTTAGAACATATTGTTAAGAAAAATCCCACCCCCAGCACTTATGGTAGTATAGATATTGTAATGACTGATCTTATGACTGTTTTGAAGTGAATGCAATGACTTGTGGGAGCTGGAGTTATTATTATTATTAATTAAATTTATAGACCACCCTTAATCAGAAGATGTCAGGGTGGTTCACACGATAAAAATACAGGATAAAAGCACAAAATAAATAGTTAAAACAAAAACAAAACAAACTATAACCCTCCCTCCTACAACAGGCCATTGAATATTAATCAGCCAAAGGCCTGGTTAAAGAGGAATGTTTTCACCTGGCACCTAAAGATGTATAATGAAGGCACCAGATAAACCTCCCTGGGGAGAGCGTTCCACAGGCAGGGAGCCACGGCAGAAAAGGCTTGTTCTCGTGTTGCCACCCTCCAGATCTCCAGGAGGAGGCACATGAGGGGCCTCAGATGATGATCACAGGATTCACTACCTTGACCAAGCTAGAGTTCAGCCTCAGAAAGTTTGCTGGGCGTCAAGAATTATCCCAGGAGTTTGTGATGTAGCTATGAGGGACAGTGGTTCTGACTGTGTGCAGACTTTGTCCTTTATATCTGAGAAGACATAGTTTAATAAAGACACCGAGTCTTTATTCTGGTCTCACTAGCATCAAATTAGGCCTTCCCATTCCTGTTCTATCCAGTTCTGTATTAAAGACACTGTGTGTGATGTGGTGATGGAGCTGTCTTTTAGACATTGCTTTCCACCTTTTTATAGTGGGAAAAGTTTGGAATGAATTTGCCTAAAAGGAAAAAACACACAAAACAAATCAGTTTGTAATAAATCTTCTTGTGGTGTGTGTACCTTCATTTCTTTCATTTGACCTTGGTGGAGCAGGCTGATGGGGCAGTGAAAAATATGATATGAAAAATGAGTGAGCAGAGCGAGGTGAGCAGTGAATCAGTCTTGTGTGTCATTAGCTTTGAAAATCTCACAAACATTACTGAGTCACTTTGCTTCCCCCTTTTTCTTCTTCCTCTCCCAGACCTAGCTTACTGTCAGGGTATATTGGTTGATCATGTTGCTTGATACAACAATAATATATTAATACAGGCTTTGATTGAATCATTTAAGTAAACCAGTGGTGTTACTAAGTCCAATTGTCTTTCAATTAAAACACAAGTTTTTTTGTTTTTTATTTAAATCTTTATTTATACAACAACAAAAACACACACAAAAAACACAAATACAGCAACAAGTTAATTGCATAATAATAACAGCATTCAGATAGGACCTAGCCTACTCTGGAAGCTATTGTGATATACTTGCCCTTCTAGCCATGTGTAAAAATGGTAGGTTATACCAATACCTGTCTGTCATTCATGACAGTGGTGTCTGAGAGAATTTCACAAAACAGTGATACAAAAATGGAATCCTGGGGAAAAAACCAAGCCTTTGGCTGGTATTGAAACGTTAGCAAAGTGTGTACCATCTAAGCTTCCCTGGGAGGGTGTGAGTGACATTCCACAGGTGGGTTATAATATCAAATATGTAATATTTCTCTCTTAGCTTTTTAAGTGTTTGGACTTTAGGGTTCCAATATTCAATACATTTGCCAGTCAGTTATTTGTTAGGATTGTCAGATGTGATGAATCTCCAGTAGCCTGATCTCTTGAATAAGCCCATGCTCTTAGTGGGAGAAACTCTGTGAACAAAGTACTTCACTGCATGATTCCCAAATTGTGGTCTGTGGACCACCAGTGCTCTGTGAACTTCATTCAGTGGTCCACAGCATGTCCACATCAACTATTCATAAGTTTTGTTTTATCTTTATTACAATTTGAGCAATAAAGGGGGAACAATAAAAAATACAATTAAAACTCATACAGCATCTAGATCAGTACATTATAATTCCTGCAACAAGCAGAAAAGTTAAGTGGTCCACCAAGAACCTCAGCTGCTTTCAAGTCCATGGGAAACAAAAACTGGAAACCATTGCTTTGATGGTTTCCCAAATGGGTAAAAGAGATATTTCATCTCCTCCACTGGAGGAAAATAGGTTTTAAAATGCTTCAGAGGGTTTAGTAATCCATTTGAATTCATATTATTTTTCTGAATGAAAAAATAGATAAATTATATTCTTTTCTGTTTCTGTGAGTGGTAAAGATGGGCCTATCTACCTCTTTCCTTAAGCCTCACTCTGTCAGGGGGTAGAGAGGCCTTGCTGCTTCACCTATTCCCAGCATCCCACAAATCTAATTTCAAAACAGCATATTGGCAGTGCCGTTGTTGAGCCCTGGAATGTGGCGAACAAGCAAGATCTCATTAAATCAAAGACAGCAGGTCACAAAGGCTCTAACCAAGGACATGATTCTAGGGCTCTTAGGTTTCAGGGAGTTTGCGCTTCTCACTGTGGCCTGGTTGTCACACCAATCAAGTTAAGACAGTCAAGTTAGTCATGTCAGAAATCCAGCGCCAAATTACCAATACTTCTATTGGGGTCCTAAAGAACAGTTTCTGAAGACTCAAGAGACCATGTTCCTAACAGCAGCCCTCAAAGCAGCTTTTACCTCAGGCCAATTTCTCCAGACCTCCACCCCAGGCAATTATTCCCCCAACTCAGTCCACCTACTGGGGTCAATCTGCCTCTGTACCCCGTAACTCCTCTGGTTCTACTTGTAGCTTCTTGGAAACTTTAGCCCACTTGTATAACCTTCCTCTGGTAAGATCTTTACACAAGGTGGCCTCTCAGGCTAATTCAGCCACCAGCTCCCTTCGCTGATGTACACTCTGGAATTGTTGGCAACACTGCTTCATTTTGGGGGGTCCTTTTTTTACATTTCAATCCATCAATGATAAATTCTGTTGTAATCCCATAGTTATAGCTGGAAAGGGGTGAGATTCATTCCCACTAGATGTAGCAATGGTCACTGGGTTTAATGGGTTTACAAGGGAATTAGATAGGTAAATGGAATTTCAGTCAGTATACCTCTGATTCCTAGTTGCTGGAGGATTATCAGAGCAAGGATGTGTTAGATTAATGTGTATTATTTAGATTTGATGGTGTGTTTGGGTTGGAGAGGTGGTTGTGCTTTCTGTTCTAGCCACTGCCATTTTTTAACTAGTTGTAGTTCAAATTGCCATTTTCTGGGAGATAATGAATAGCAAAGCTCATAGCCAAGATTATGGAAGTGGGACTGCAGAGGGCAGCTGCCAGGAAGGTATACCAAACCAAGATAGGAAATCAGTTTAGCTGTAGTGTGTTTAGTTCTAACTCAAAACCTCCCACACAGCCCTGCTTTAAACTGAATTTTAAAATATTTTGGCACATGATCTTATCCAGTTCATCTTTCCTGAGGTGAAATGCTGGGGTGTTCAAAATGTATTTATCTTGTAGTGTAGAATCCAGGTTTTTTATGGTGAAAGAGACACTTCAGAGGCAGCTTGGCTTATTTTTCAGTTTTCTTGTTCAGTTCTTTTAAGCACAAAGGTCCTTTTCTAGGTGACATATCATGTTGTATTCCAAAGTACACTTTCCTTTAATTTACAACTTAATTTTCAACCTAATTCAGAAGATTGATACTATAATGCTATTTGCAGAAGTATTGAAATGTCAGTAAGTTTTATTGTAGTAATAAAGAGAATTCCATATATCACACGCTCTATAGGGATCCTTGCTTTTTGCATAGATCTTCATAGCAACAACCAGTGGCTAAATGCTGGCAATCATTAATTTTTAAAGAAGACGTGGGGATGATGACTTGAGGAATGAAGGCCGCCATAAAGAATGAACTTTAATTTTGACACTTTTTTTTTGTAGGTGACTAAAGAGGAGATGGAGGTGTTCTGCTCAAAAAATAAAAAGGTTTAAATCCCAGGTTTCTAATACTTAAAATGCTGTCTGCTCGTAAAAGATTTCAGTCCAGGAGAAGCCATCTTCGAGCTTCTCCTAACAAATGGGCATCAGTGGTCCATGAAATAATCAATGTCGATAATCCATCCTGGGGTCTGCCAATATGTTAATGGGTCTGCCGCATCGTTATTGCTACAAGGCCATAAATCATTTCCATACTGTGGTGCTTAGCAGTTGAGGACTCAAACCCCACCCTCCACCTCTTTCCCAGTCTGGAATAATAAAAAAAACAACCCTGCCTAACAATGAATGTCTAAACATTTTGCAGCTCTGTGCTTTGATTGTTTTCAGATGCTAAAATAGTAAGTGGGACAGATTGTAAATCAATAAGACAATAAGACAAAGTGTTTTAATAATACAAGGGCTCAAGGTAAATCATACTTCGGTTTATATTATTGCTTTTGAGGTTATAAATACATAGAACCAACCAACAAGGCCTTAGTTAACATGTGGAGATGGATCCAATATTGACAATTTGGACATCTATTGCTTCTATTGGATTCTGCATTTTTCCCCTTTAAAAAGGATGGGGAAACACTGTGCTGTTACTTCTGGGCAGAAAAGAAAGCTGAGAGGTAAAGGAGGGTTTGTACTCTGCAGTAGCTGTCAAGATAAGGTATCACCCCTTGACTTGAACTGGACTTTCATTAGATTTTACGTCACAATAAATATCTGAATAAATGGTAATTAAAGGTAAAGGTACCCCTGCCCGTACGGGCCAGTCTTGCCAGACTGTAGGGTTGTGCACTCATCTCACTCTATAGGCCGGGAGCCAGCGCTGTCCGCAGACATTTCCGGGTCACGTGGCCAGCGTGACAAGCTGCATCTGGCGAGCCAGCGCAGCACACGGAACGCCGTTTACCTTCCCGCTGGTAAGCGGTCCCTATTTATCTACTTGCACCTGAAGGTGCTTTCGAACTGCTAGGTTGGCAGGCGCTGGGACCGAATGACGGGATATTTGTATATTTTTATTGTCTTTAGATTAACTTGTTCCTCAGAGCTAAAATTCTTAGGACAAAAGCTACCGGTAATAAAAACAAAGGAAAACAGATTGTTTGGGTGCCCTCCCCCACATTTTGAATAGTGTCTTTGCTAACCTGTCTTTTAAATACTTTCACAGTGTGTTCTGCTGTTCAGGAAGTAAGGGCAGGAAAGAGCCCGAAAAAGCAGTGACTCCATATAGACAAAAAATACAATTAAAACTGATATGACTTTTAACAGAAGTGGCAGCACCAGCCAGGATGGAAGTAATTTATTCAAAAAATTGTCTAAATACATAAACTGCACTGATGTATGGGCATGGTAGCGGGACAGTGGAAAATTTGATAGTTGTTTCCGTTGTGTAAATTACTGAGGCAGGATGCCTTTGTGAAGTATGGGGGTTTGTTTAATGTTCTGACAACAAATTTAGATCCTGTTATGGTTATTGCAGTGTAATGCAGTAATAAAAATTGAACATGACACACCAGCAATTTATTATTTGTGTGTTTTTTAACCTTGAGTATCGGATTGTTTGCCCAAGCATATCCTTTGATTTGCTATGAAATTTATTGTTGGTAAAAACAATCAGATTTCCATTAGTTGTAAAAAAAATAATAATTTTTTTTTGGCCACAAGCCATAGATTTAGAAAAAAATTGAAGCTAGGCTGTAGGACTTATGACAGGTAGGCTTATGACATTATATGGTAATTCAGCATGAAAGAATAATTGTGACACTCCACTTGGTGCTGGAATATAATCGTGCTGTGAGGTTCAATTCTCTGAAAGGCCAAATTATCTTCAACTACATTAGTCTGACAACCTATAATGCCTTGCAAAGGCAATTTGTAGATGTTTTACAGAATGCCGGCAAACATGGCTTACCATTATGCTACCCATTAACAAATTTGTGTAGAGTGAGGAGAAAAAAGTAACTTTTCAATTTTTCCTAACAGTTTTCAAGCTTTAGAAATACAATAAACATGTACGACGTAATGGTAGTTTATGCTTAGCTATTTACTG
Source organism: Podarcis muralis (assembly GCF_964188315.1). NCBI lineage: Eukaryota > Metazoa > Chordata > Lepidosauria > Squamata > Lacertidae > Podarcis > Podarcis muralis. The sequence continues at coordinate 83,617,665 of NC_135660.1, read as the reverse complement.
CTACTTCAGTGTCTACCTGGAGTATTGGAAGACAGATTAATTTTATGAATGGTACCTTTTCAGCAATATTTATATTGACATGCATTTAAACAGTAGCCTCAAGCCAATGATGGAAAGAGGTAATATTAGGAAATGCAATTCAAGCGGAGGGGGTGGGAAACATAGGGGCATGAGTGTGGTTTGAGATTTTATGGAAATACTGCATAGTGTTCTGGTAGCCTGAGGCTACCTGCAAACAAACCCTCAGATATGCCTCTTTATGCATATTTCAAGTGTGGTTGCAATCGCCATGCAACTAACGGTGTAATAACTACAAGACCTCCTCTCCATTTCTATACTAGTTTTCTTTCCAAGACAATTTCTGCCAGACTTTTTCCATATTCTAATATCTAAAACAATCTCAAACTGCCTTTTCCAAACATTTATTCTGTTCTTATTCTGTACCGATCCTAACCAAAGCCTTTCTTGTATTACCATAATGGAAATGCATACGGCTATGCTGCTTTTTATATAAATTAGATATCCAGGAAAATAAGATGACTTAAAGGTGGAAGCTGTGTTGAGAGATTATGAAGTGGGGGGGGGGGGGAGAGAAGGGAAGCAAAAGGAAGAGTTTCCCATTTGTAATGGAACCCAACACTGCAGAAATAATGTGTCTTCAGCCATGAATGGTAGGCAGCAGAAGAGCGAATCTAGCTTGACTCTTGAATGAGACACTATTCGTAAGCTAGCTAGAATTCGTTGGCAAGGATTCTTGTGTGCTGAGACTTGTTCAGATCAGGAATATATCTGTAGAAACATTTACTCAAAGAGTGGGTGCTGATCTTTACAAATTGCTCCACAAGTAGCTGGTCATCTACCCCTGGGGACATAGCTATATGGAAAATATAAAAAAATATTTCTATACTGCCATATCATTAAAAATATCAGCATGGTTTACAATAATATATGTATATCATAAAAATATGTAAGAAATTAATATCACATTTCCACGTGTGTCAACTGTTAGCTTGGTATGTGCTGGATCAGATGTTTATGTGTATGACTGTTACCTTAGGATAGTTGGGTTTCTCTGCTACAGTGATTGAACAATCCTAGAAAAATCACACTGGAATGTCAGTAAGAAATTTTGCAGTAAAGTGTGCAAATATGAACAAGGGTGCAGTTGAAATAAAATAGTAATTAAATATCTTTTTCACAAAATATATTAACTATGTGGTTTAAAGTGAATATTCAGGATCATTTCTCGCCTGTTTAAAATGGATACAGTCATACTTCGGGTTGAAGTAGCTCCATGTTAAATATTTTCAGGTTGCACTCTGCAGTGACCCGGAAGTAACAGAGCGCATTACTTCCGGGTTTTGCCGCTCACGCATGCGCAGACACTCAAAATGACGTCACGCGCATGTGCGGAAGCAACGAAACGCAACCTGCGCATGCGCAGTCACGTGTTACGTTCTACTCAGGATGCGAACAGGGCTCCAGAACGGATCCCATTCGCATCCAGAGGTACCACTGTACTGGATTAGCCTTCTCCAACCTGTGGCTCTCCAGATGTTTTGGAATCCAACTCCCATCAACCTCAGTGATGGTGAGACTTGCAGTCCCACAACAACTGATGGGCACCAAGTCAGCAAAAAACTTCCTTAGACCATTGGATCACAACTCAGCTCTTGTTTAAATAGCATCATAAACATGGTTCTCACTAAGTGTAGCATCAGGCATTTACTAAATTATTTCACTGGTATCATGGCCTTCCTCTAGTGAGCTCAGGGTAGCAAAAATGACTTGTTAATCCCTTTTGATCCTTCCTACAACCCTGGGAGGAATTTAACTGTTCCAAAGTCACCCAATGATCTTCATATCTTAGAAGGTCTCCTTGGTTGAAGCAGAACTTTTTAGCCACTATCTCACATGTGCCTGCTTGTTTCTTTCTCAAACAAGTTTAGGAAGAACTCCATTTCCTTGCTTCTGGTGGAACAGCCTACTTTTAAAAACACATCTTTACTGAGAATGAAGGGGAAGCTTTGTATGCCTTCATTTTGCTGAAAGTCATGCACCCACTATATACTCTTACTTGTGAATGATAGGACTGTGAAGCGTGACTCCTAATTCATTGGCAGCATTTCTTCCTTTTAAAAGATTTTATTTATAGTCACATTGAAATACACACGTATTTTTCGCTCCATAAGACGCACCTGACCATAAGACGCGCCTAGTTTTTAGAGGAGGAGAACAAGGAAAAAAATATTCTGAATCAAATGTTGTACTAAACTATTTAATAAACTACCGGTATATCAAAATAATATTTCAACCATGTAAAGTGAGCAGCAGTCAACAGTGGCATTAAGAACCATTATCACTGTCATTAACAAATGAAGATAGACTTTATCCCCTAGTAAGTGGGGCAGGCAATGGAAATATATGAGCTTCCCACATTGAGTCACTTAGATCTAAGGACTGTATGGTTCGACCCTACACAATTATTTTAATAAAGCCAAAAGAAGTGGGACTTTCTTCCTTTTTGTTCATTGCAGAAAGCTCTGGGGGCTTTCATATGAGGGAGGAATGAGAGTAAAATCTGAAGCAAGCCGCGTCCCTCCTCCATGCCACATTCGCTTCATAAGATGCACAGACATTTCCCCTTACTTTTTAGGAGGAAAAAAGTGTGTCTTATGGTGCGGAAAATACGGTACATTTCCACCATTAATATCTTTCTTTTAATGAAAACATTCAACACCTTCCCTTCTTCCCCTTCCCTGGTTCCTTTAATTTCCCCACCGTTCCTGCATATTCTTATATATCCATTTAGATCACTTTCTCCCCTTATTCTTCCTTTATTATTATATTATACTGTTGAATTTACCTTAATGCTGCTAGCGTTTTCACTTGTTTACATTTATTTTCCAAATACTCCACAAAGTTTTTCCAATCCTCTTTACATACTTGGTCTTCTTGCTCTCTTATTTTACTTGTTAGACCTGCATAGTCTGTCATTTTTAATTGCCAATCCTCCTTTGGCAGCATTTCTTCCAAGAAGATCCCATCATGAGGCGAGATGAGGTTAGCTTCAATAGGCAGCCAACTTTAGGTAGCATTGAGGATGGCAGAACCGGAGACACAGATGTGACCCATTGAACACGATCCATTGGGCAATTCTCCTGTGTGAGTGGCAATGTTTGTGCACTACTTGAATAATAATGTTAATGAGTAGTTCCTTTTTCATTTAAATAAGACACGTGCAAGAGAATTTACCAGTAGATAATGTCCCATGCTAATTAGCAGGAAGTTTTTTGCCTGAGGCCTCATTGTGTCTGAGGTCTGCAGTTAGGGGTATGTGGTTTTTCTTTTATGCTATTCGTGTTAGAGAAGGGATTGTTGCTATCTAGGCATTTGTTGGATTCTTTTAAATGCCAAGGAGAGCAACTATGCAGGAGGAAACTGACTGAAATCAGGTAACAGATTATTTTTGCAGACTACAAAGTCCCTCTGGTATATTTAAGGGCATGTTGCAGCATTAATGTTTACGCATAATGTTTTCCAAAGTAATTTATGCTGAACTGCCACTGACTTACTTAACATTTATAGGTCAACCACCTGCAGAAAGGGCATGTAGGTAGATTATTGTTGACTTTATGGTTATGGAAGCTAGCTAATCAGTGAGCATGCTGGGATATATCTTGTTATGCTTGAGTAGCTTTAACACCAGGCCTCTAAGATTTCTGTGGGCACAGGGTAACATGCCCATTTCTCATGGCCAAAGCCCCTACTGAGAGAGGAACTGTCACTGGAAAGGGAAATTGTATTACGAAAGATAATAGTTATATAGAGTTCTTCATATGGGCCAAATCCATCATCTTAATCATCCCTTGGCAAACATACAGAATGTTGAACATAAGATGACCCAGTGGATGAGGTGGAAATGAACAAGAAGAATTACCGTGCACTCACAAGTATTATACAGATTTCTTCTCTCCTGAGATTTTTTAGTTGAAAATTAATTTATATTATGAACATGTAACTTCTGTTCAATGTGTAAAAGGATACCATTTCTGAAATTTTCTTTGATTTGAGATCAGCATTTGCTTGTGTGCCTGCAAACATGGTTTTGCCCTTCAGACTTTTCCAAATAAATAACACTTAATATTTATGTTGGGGTTAGCCAGCCTTAATAGCAGACATGTCACACTCACAAGATAAATCCAAGCAATATGCTATTTGAGCCTGCACTATAGCAGTTTGTATCCGACATTTTATGACCCAGGACCCACCTTCAAGTACAAAATGTGCACCAGTTTAATTTTTTTTTTAAAAAAGCAAATAAACATATATGCACTTCATTTGTCTGTCTTTCACATGGTATTTGTACACTGCAAATTTTAGAGATGTAGATGAGAGGGAGAGCTTTAGAAATCTCTAAAACAGAAGAATTAGCATCATCTTCCTCTAATATTCCCAGAGGTGGTAAACCATAACAGTCAAACCCTTACAGAAAAAGCATAAATATGTAGTGTAAACATCCTCTTAGGTTTTCTTCATCTTTCCACAGCCCTCTCCTATTTTTCTACTTAAGAACAACAACATGTACATTTTGTGGTGCCTCTAGTCTGACCAATCTTAAATCAGGCTACACTCCATATATATGTCCTGACTTACCTGTTTGAAACTAGTCCACTGAAGTATTTGAGCAGTCTCTCTTACTTTTGGATTAGTTTTGCCTTGAGCTAGCAGGCAGGGAGCTGCAAAACACAAATGAGTGAATGATTTCATTTAATACATTCAAATCACCTCAGTCAACAAGTATTTTCATGAACACATTTAAAAAGATATATATGATAAAAAGGAAGTGAGTCATTCAGCCACCATTAGAGGATTTGTAGTGCCTCATTATCCTGCATTTGCATGGACTGAGAAGGGAGGAACACTGAGCAGAGAAAAGTGATGGTTTAAAACAGTGTGTTTCACTCCTGGTACCATGTGTTTTCCTCAACGAAGTTCCAGTTTAAGTATCATAATTTTGAACAGGTATTTTATTAATAAGCAAAACACTCATACATGTGCAACATCCATCAACTGAACTTAATCTTATCTCACTGAACAAGCTAACTTGACAGGCTTGTTCTCAAGCATCTATTCGTCTTGAAGATAAAGTAAATTGCATCAGCTGGAGGGCGGGTGTGCAAAGGGGGCTGCAAAATAAAGGAGAAGAGGAGCCATATATATGGGTGCATGCAAGTTGAGAAAATGGAGGAGTGGGAGGGAAGAAAAAGGAAGTAAGGTGAAAATGGGGGTGCCGAGGGGAGTTGCAAGAAAGGATGGAATAGGAAACATGGGAAACATGAGTATGAGGGTGAAGATGAAAGCTGGGGTATGAAAGGGGTTGCAGAATAGGAGGAGAGTACCGGTAGCTTCATAACTTGACAGAAGATGAAAAGAGTGCTTAGTAGTGTCAGTGTGTGGGAGGAGGAAGATGCTGTAGGTTACCATGGGGGTGGTTTCTGTGCAAGGAGGGGATTGCACAAAAAGCAGAGTTGAGGAGCCATGGACAATGGGGGTGAAGGTGCAAACAGAGCTACAGAACAGAAGAGAGAAGTGGCTTCAGCAATGCAGCTGTGAAGAGAGAAAGGGAGCTTAGTAGTTGCATGGGGTGGGAAGGGGAAACTCTAGGGCTTTAATGCAAGTGTGGGGGTGTTGGTGTTGGCAAGCGGAGTGAGGAACTTACAAAGACAACACCACTCATAGCCCTGTAAGACCTCCTGCTACAGTCCAGGAGTGCTCCATTTCCAAACTACCTAGGCTGTTTGTGGCAACTATGATGCAGGATGGCTACCCATGGTTTGTAGAAGGCTTTTCTCAAGCAGTCAGCAGGGCTTACACACATTATCTCATGGCCCTCACTAATTGTAGTATTGCTCACTAATTGTAGTATTGGCCCTCACTAATTGTAGTATTGCTACTGCCATATTAAAGATGTAAGATTGAGGCTTAGACATGATGGCTTGCCAAAAGTCATCTACTGACTGTGTGGCTAAAGTGGTATTTGAAGTGGAAACATCTCAGCTCCTATCCACTATGCTGACACAGCGCTAATAGTCAGAAAACTTATTTTCCATTCTGTTACATTATTTGGGCTGATTTGATTTCATGTCAAATACAGAGAAAGTGTGACAATCTTTGTGCTCTATTGGATTTCCCCCACCCCAAATACAGGCCAATTCTGGATTGTATATCTAGCCACTGTGTGCTGAGTACCATATTCTTAAAAGTATTTGTAAATGTTAAACAAACTTTCATTGTTCTCTAAAAGAGATGGTTTCCTTGAGAGATTTTCTTATAGGGTAACATTTTAGGCCCTTTATTTTTCAGTATAGATTTTTCTTCTTCTTTCCATAGAAGTTGTAATAAGAAAGTCTTTGATGAAAATTTTCCTTATCAGTCCCACATTCCATTGCTGATTAGTATCTCTTAAAAGGATTGCCTTGTCAACACAAATACTGGCGAAGAAATTGTTGAGTAGGAATGGAGTGGGCAATGTGTAGCTTTTCTTCGGAATGTCGGGGGGGGGGGTCATAACTAGTTCTGTACCTGATAGGTTTTGCTTGTAACAAAAATGTAATTTTGATGCTTTGTGCCTGGTAGATTTCCATTCCACATCCCAATACTAAGACCCCGAGACTTTAGGGAGGAGGGGCACATCATAGGTGGAAAGTGATACCTCATAGGTTGAGAACAGAGGATTGCTGTGCCTGTTGGCACAAGTGCAACCTAAGAAACAAAGGGGAAGAGCTTGGGGCAAAAGACTGTTCAGTCAAGCCGAAAATAGCTTGTCCATGTTTCTCACCCCTCATGCTGAGAATTTGAAAATGAAGGGCAACTTTTCTAAAGATTGGCACCTGTTTATTTACTACATTAAAGTAAAGGAATATGATTGACAGCCATCTTCTTATGGATTCCTAATTGTCTGAAATTGTAATGCTGTTTTTGGAATACTCCTCTCCCCAGTATCCTTCCTAACTTTTATTTTATTTTGTTGCTTTGATTTTGTTGCTTTGTTGCTCTTTCTCCTTCTTTATTGTTTTGATTGTGTTTTAGCCAGTGAAGACAATACTGAATTAAAAGGACCAAGGATCTGCCTTAGTATTTGGCAACTTCCTCTCTACCAAGGTTAGGGATTGAGGCTTGGGCCAAAGATCTCAGATTATACAGAAGCATGTTGGAACAGAACATCCATGGAGATTCTCCACTTCAAAATTTAATCATTGCATTAGTCTTGTGAGTGGTTGATGCAAAAAATTGGTTGTTTTGTTTCTCTAATAATCTGTGGGTCAGCAACTCTGCCTTCTATGAGCAGAACTGCTGTTTGGACTTGTTCCTTTCCATTCTTCCTGATAAGACAGACTTCCCCCGTCCACCTTACCATCCAGGCAGCCATAGGTAACAAATGGGTCTCCCCCCAAAAAAACAACAACAACCTGCCAACTGATAATTTTGTGTGTGTGTGTGTGTGTTGGGTGTTGTTGGTGCATCAGGCCCTTGGACTGAGTCTTGCTCAGGACTCCCTCAAACCCGGCAGCTCTGGTTTTCATAAGCCAGGCTCCTGGTCATTAAGCTTATTGCAGGAGTGTGCATGATGGACACATGAAGAAAAGGCAGTCGTGGTAATGCCTTCAGTAGTAGCATTGTATGAAAATGGAAAATACGTAAGCATCTCTGCCAAAGAGCTGCAACTAGAAGCAAACAAAGACAACCTGAAATTAAGCATTCTATTTTTAAAAAATGTTCAAATAGTTAAAGTATCCTGAAAGCTCAGGGCATGTTTAACAAGCATGTTGTTGGTGATAAATGACAAGCATGCTTAATTGCAAAAAGAAATTACAACAAGTCAAAATTAGAAAATGTAACATGAGAAAATGGGGGGTGGGGTGGAGAAACAACTCGCTGATGATGTCTTGATCACTGTACATTCAATCACAAGATATCTTTACTTATAACTTAGTCCAGAGGTTTTCATACTTTTGGGGTTCATGGCTCCCTTGACCATCTACATTCTGTGGCACCCCTGTGGGGCTCAGGAGCCCATTTATGCCACCCCTTGCCTGCAGAACCAGCAGCCTCTCACCCCTTTTCAAACTCCCTTCCTTGGGGAGTGTTCCCTCAGCCTCCGCTCTTCTCCCCTCTCCTTAGGAGTCCTCTGGGCAGTTGCAACTGCCGCCCCTGGTCTCCGAGCTGCCCCCTGCCTCAAAGTGAGGTGCCTCCTCACACTGCCCCACGGGGACTAGGCCAGCCCCAGAGGCACCATTTTCCTGAGGAGCTTATAGCCAGGGCTGCTGCAACAAACAGCTTTGCAAGCCTTTGGGAGGCAGAGAAGGGAGCGGGCATCAAAGGAGGGAAGGAAGGAAAAGGGACAGCGACCAATGTTGCCCGCGACACCCCTGACCATCAATCAAGGCACCCCAGGATGCCACAGCACACTGGTTGAAAACCACTGACTTAGTCTGTTGCAGAGAAGTATTGAACTAGGTGATCCTCAGGGTCCCTTCCAACTCTACAATTCTATGATTCTATGAAGTGTCTTTACCTTCATACATAATTCATTTTTAAAATTTGTATGCCACTTTCCCACAAAGTATAAAGTAAACAGTAGAAACATAACTTTCAAAAAGACTGTATCTAATAGGAAAATAATTAAGCCTTACACTCACATTACACAGCAACCTTATTTTTCACACATACTTGTACACACTCCTTTTGTGTTATGTCCAAGGGAAAAAATGAGACACACACAGAGAGAGGTGTGTGTTAAAATAGTCCTTGGCTCATACTAATCTATATTTTTAAAATGTTATTTCTGAGGGAGTGATTTATTTACAATGACAGCTTGTTACTTATGGTTGCTGCTGCCAGCTTCTGAAGTAATCTGATAACGTCAAATTGTGAAGGGAAGCAATAGGCTTTGCCTTGACTGACTTGCTATAAATCATGTACATGGCTGGTATATGTGTGTATATGAGGATGCGCAGGCTGATACTGATAGAAATACAAATCAAACACAACATATGGCAACCCAGTATAAAATCAGAATTCTAGATTTCAACCTATTGGATTTATATTTCTGAATGAAATGAAATGGCCATCCTTGGTTTTATATCAAAACTTCAGTTCTAGGAACAATCTATTAACTTGAAGACCAACATGTAGAAGAGGAAGTAAACAAAGAGCTGAATGCAGAACGACAAGACAAGTTTTGAACTTGGAGTGGGAAAGAACCCCATAAGGATAATGGGCAAAGTTCCTCACAAACCATCAAAAAATTCTGAACTTGCCAGAAGCATGTTCAGGGTCTCCAGTGTAATATCCTTTGAAGCTACAGGGAACCAGGCAGAGGGCCTTCTCAGCAGTGGCGCCCTCCCCGTGAAACGTTCTCCCATCACATGTCAAGGAGATAAATTATACAATTTTTAGAAGACACCTGAAGGCAGTCCTGTATTGGGTATTTTTTATGCTTGACGTTTTATTATGTTTTTATGTGTGTTGAAAGCCGCCCAGAGTGGCTGGGGCAACCCAGCCAGATGGGCAGTGTAGAAATAATAAAATAACCACCACCACCAACCACATCAGTTCTTGTTCCAACTATTGGAGGTATAGCACTTCTTTTTGTGATGTCTAAGATAGGCTTCATTTTTAGATGACTCCAAGAAAAATGGGAACCCCCCCCCAAAAAAGCAACTGGAAACAAAAGCAAAAAACAATTGGGTAGGCAAGAAAAACTACTATATTTCCATGTTGTTAATGGGGGATACAAAGATGCAACATAGCCAACCAGATTTGTCTGTGCAGTTATATTACTGACTACAAGTAAAGGTAAAATAAGTCAATAGGTGAGCATTTTTGCAAGGAGTGCTGAAATACCATTTTAAAAGCAGAATTAGCTTTGCATATTTTTGTGAGTTAAGGCATTAAGGCATTTATTTATCAGCACAAATGTGAATCCCTGAAATATAATTTTAAACAAAAACAAATCCTAATTAAAGTATAAAACACTGTTGGCCTTTGCACAGCTAGTTAAGAGATGTGTGAAAACTCTTGCCATTTGCAGCTCTAGTGAAAGCAGCAGGCAAGACCATAAGCTTTTAATTTATATTGTCCTTTGGACATTTTTCCGAAACTATTTACCCATTACCTCTTAGGTCAGTGGCCTAATAATGCAACAAAGCACTTTTTGAAATTGCAGATAATTTTCAGTGCTCAGATCTCTGTGTAGTATTGATGGGGGAGGGAAGCTGATTAGGATCTTGGGAATTGTGCTTGATGGGAACAATCTGGAAGGAGTGAAAAATTATTAAACACACACAGCGGGAGTTGTAGGGTTTACCATTGGCGTGCAGTGCTATTAATTCTCATTGCATCATGCAGCAGCTTGATTGCACACTGTGAATGCTGTTTATTGGAGAAGGGGTACAATTTTGCTTCAGTTTGTTGTAATGTAATACTAAATGCTAATTAGACCTCTAAAAATAATTAGACCCTCTTGCTACACTTCGAAATAGAAGCAGCCAATTCAGCTGATAGAAACAAAGGCTTTTAAAGCTGAGGCAGACACACTTCTATAGCAGCAGTGCCAACCACATTAAGACTGGGGACTTCTTAAAACCATGTTAATTACAGGATTATAAACAAATGTATTCTGGTAAGGCATACTGTTGTGCAGTGTTGAATAGCTAGTCATTGATTCTTGGAGAGCAGAGACATTAATGGTCAGTTGAATGTTCCAAGCATCTTGAATCCACCTGTAGAGGGCTTGAATTGATTATTAGCCCAATAGCCCAGTCTAAGTCAAGTATGTGCAGCAAGGAAGCTGCAAGGGTGGGAATTTTGATGAGATGTGGTTTTAAATATTGGGTTGCTTCACTGATGCTGCTTTGTAACTAGCACTTCCTGCCTCCGGGCTGGTTGTGGTTTCATTTCAGTCCAGTTTTACACTGGTCAAGAAACGATTGAAATGTATGTATCTTCAGTGCTCCTTCTTCCCATGGAAAACTATTCCGAGTATTCCAGGCTTCTGAAATGTGTTGCATCCACCTGTAGAGTGCTTGGGATGATTTGCATCCAGTGGAAAAGCAATTCAGTGGCCATCCATCCTGCAGTCATCCTGGCAACTATTTCTGGCCCCTGAGCAGCTTGGCGGAAGAGAGTCTGGCCTTTGGTGAGTATTCCTTCTATCAGGAAATGACAGGCAGTCCTAGAGGCTCCTACATTAAGACACCCTCCCTAGCATTGGAGAGGGGCCATGAAACCAGGGTTTTGCCCACCTTGGCATCCCTATACACATGTGGTGTGCAATAGTGTTAGAAGAGCATGTCTCATGTGCAGCACAGTGGAACAGAACTTACATGTCGTGGTGAAATCTGTGCACTGACAGAGAGGATATGAGGCAGGATCATAGCTTTGTTCAAGATCCTTTAAACTGGAGAATTAGTGGCAGAACTGTGTGGGAAAACTCTAATTTGGAGCTTTGCTGCCAGTCTGAGTAGATGATAATGAACCACTCAGTGGTCTTAGGGCAGCTTCCTAGGTACCATCCTTCACATACCATTAGGATTGCAAGTCACTGATTTGAAGCAGGCTGGGCAGGTAGCATGGCTTAACATAAGACACATACAGTCTATTAAATAAAGTTCAGCTTAGGAGAATGCTTGCCTAAGCGGATATGTCTTCAGGAGCTGCCAGTAGGGTCTGTTGTATTTCAGCTGGGGGATCTGGGTCAAAGTCTGAAAGGTTTTGTGGTGCAAAGCATTTTACTAAAAATTGTGCAATCAAGTTTCAGTGTAACATTATCTTTAAAAAAAACAAAGTCGAAAGGACCTTACTCTAGCTATTTATTTCCAGCTATGCTAGCCATTCATTCCCCACTTCTTATTCAATTTATTATAAACCCAATTTCTACCCTATTGTGATCCCAAATACTGTATTTTTCCGTGTATAAGACTAGGTTTTTTAACCCAAAAATTAGGTTTGAAATTGGGGCTTGACTTATACACGGGTAGTGCTGACAGGTGTTTTCTTAATTGGGAGTCCCCCCAAATAGGGGACGTCTTATACATGGGGGCGTCTTATACATGAAAAAATACGGTACCTCCCCTCCCCATAACTCTGCCTGCAACCCCTGTAGTGTTCCCTGCTACCTTCTTTCTACTCAGCTTAGGGTCCGTCCACACATCCACTTATTCCATGCTTTCTAGGCACAGGTCTGAGCAATTTTGCCTTTACACCTTCACCCCCCCCCCCCGAAAACCTGTTCCATGGAAGGGGGAAAAAATCGGAACAAGTGTGGTAAACCTGATTGCCATTTGCTCTGATTCAGTACTATACTTTAAATGGCCCATTAGCAGCAGCAATACCAGCGTCAGCAACAAGGAGGCCTTCCTTCCTTTCTTCCCTCCCTCCTAGTGCCTGTTGGAATGGTGTTGCAGCAGGGAGCAAAAGATCAAGTTCCTTTCCGGAAAAGCACAAAGAAGCTTGCACACCCCTAGATATAATGTGCTCATATTTTTGAGGCATCCATGCAAAATGTTTGGATTTGATATCCCACTTTATCACTACCCGAAGGAGTCTCAAAGCGGCGAACATGTGCAGCTTTTAACAGATTTTCACATAAGCAAAAGCAGCAGCCCTGGGAACACTGCATCCCCCCTGCAGCCCAGCCCTGTCTCCCAGCACGGTGCTAATCGGTACAGTGGACACCTTGGAAAGGAAAGAGGGAGTTGAGGGGAACCCTTTTGACTCCCTGCAGTTGTTCCTCACACTACTGTGCAGCACTGCTGCACATACCACCTGGGTAAAGGAATTGGTCTTTTGTTTGTTTTGGGTTTAAGGAGAAATCAGATTACTCACAAAACAGGGGCAGATTTTGAAGATGCTGGCCCATCCTTAGCGGTCACTGGAAAACAATAATTTATCATTTTATTTCAGTTTGTGTGTGTGCGCACGCACTCCTCAAGTTTTTTTAAAGCCAATATTGAATAAAGTGTTGAAATTGTCTACTAAGTACCATGGTATTTTATAGCAAAGTAGTCTATATGTCATTCCAGCTCCTAGGGGCCAAGGTCCCTAGGCTCCCCCCAAAAAGAAAATATTTGAGGGGGCTGCCCCCCAAAGTTGATGGGCATTGCCCTTCAAATGGGGTATATGTGTGTGTGACGTCATATGATCAATTATGCAGGGCAGGCTTACCAGGGACACCCACCCCCTCCAACATTTTATTCAAGTTGGCAGCCCCTGCCACACAGCAAATGGTTGGCACAAGAATCGTACTGTTCATTCATCCTGGACAGTTCCCCAAGTCCTTAAAGACAATCTACCTTGGGCAAAGCTAGAAATGTTAGCAATCATCAAGTTTTGAAGGCAAACATACACCATGTGCTGCACAGGAGCATGTATGCCAAAACTGGAATGATAGGCAGATTCATGTCTTGCAGTGTAAAGATAGGCCAGTGGTTTGAATGAAGACAGCATAATGACAGATATACACATACAGGTGGGGAGACCCACAAAAACACACACTGTTGTAATATCACACTTGTCTGAATGGCCTATTGCCCTCTTAAGGTATATTTCAGAACCCCAGAATGTAAATACTGTAATAAACAGTTACATTTTTCTCTGCACACTGAGAGGATACATTTGACTTGTGCTCTGATAAGGTGTTTGAACTTCTTATTCTCCTCTAAACACTGCATTTCCTTTGTGTTCTGGGGATGGGAGTGTTTGAGAGGCAACAAGAGGTCAATCCAATATGGCTGACATGTTATATATATCTGGTTTTAGTGCATCATATGTACCAGAAAGCAACTGCTTTGACAAACTGCTGCTGTGTGACCCTGGTAGTCTTGGGTCAGAATGAGAGAAATTGGTGTTGTACTAAGATGTATGTTAATACATATATTATTTATATAGGCATTAGTGAACACTGTGGTTGTCCCAGCACAAACCAAAGCCTTGGTTTGTGTCCTTGGGGCTTTTAGGAGCTCAGTTTATCATATGTTGTGCCCCCCTTTTTCTTTTTTTGCTTATGAATAATTAAAAACTTAAATTACTTGCCATGTACAAAATTCATATGCCGGGGAAAATAGCTACATGAAAATTAATTTTCTGTTCTGTGAGACTGACGGGAAATCAATTAATCTTGATGTATTATTTTATGCAGAACAGGGTGCAGGAACCAGCCGAGAGAATGGCTACAGCTGTTCTTGTTGGTCGGGCCATATATTATAGTTGGCGGGTTTGACAGCTTCTGAAGGAAATGGCTGAAGGGTATCAGGCAGGTGAATCAACTGTAAAAATTTATTGGAGAATACAAACTGTTTCTAAGGGACTGATATAAAACTCACACTTGAGAACTGAAGTATTGAATGTTTGTGTGACTGGAGCAGCTTGTTGTCAATATTTATAGCTTTTCTCTTTGTTACATGTCCTATTTGTTTGATTAACTATTCGGATGTTCGTGTCTTGTTGATAATTTATGTATTGTGCCTTCTGTAGCGTTTTTTTGATACATAAAGATTTACCACTACACAAATAAAGCAGTTTTCATAGAGTGCAATATGCTAAACAAAGTGGCAGAGGTGTTTATGGCACATTTTTGAGTTTTATAACTCACTAGGTAGATCGGTGACTTTTGTTTACCGCTACTGTTCTTATGTTGAAACGCATCTTGGCATACTAAAGGCAGGGAGGTAAGTGAGCCTCCTTTTTCTAACACACACACACACACAAACGAGTGCAGATAATGATCAATATATGTGTATATATAATTTATGTTGAATTGCTTAATAGATTCTGTTGGGTTTTTTTGAAAGAAAAAACCTGCATGCAGTTCCATACATAATGCATATATTATTTCTAAATAAAATAGAATAAATCCATAGTTTTCAAACACTGGCTTACAGATTTTTGTATTCTCCAAGGTTTATATGCTGATGCTCTACATAAATGATACAAGTGAAATAATTATAATATCTCAGGAATGCAAGTCTGGGTAGCTTAGGAATGTGCATTCAGACGAAAGCTAATGTGTCACACGCACACTATATATTTAAAGCACTCTTATACCAATTAATACCAATAGAGGGACGTGGGTGGTGCTGTGGTCTAAACCACTGAGCCTTTTGGGCTTGCCGATCAGAAGGTTGGTGGTTCGAATCCCCGCAACAGGGTGAGCTCCCGTTGCTTGGTCCCAGCTCCTGCCAACCTAGCAGTTCAAAAGCACGCAGAAAGTGCAAGTAAATAAATAGGTACCGCTCTGGCGGGAAGGTAAATGGCGTTTCCGTGCGCTGCTCTGGTTTCAGTGTTCCATTGCACCAGAAGCAGCTTAGTCATGCTGCCCACATGACCCGGAAGCTGTCTGTGGACAAACGCCGGCTCCCTTGGCCTGTAAAGCGAAATGAGCGCCGCAACCCCAGAGTCGTCTGCGACTGGACTTAACTGTCAGGGGTCCTTTACCTTTACCTTTATACCAATTTAACAGTCATGGCTCCCCCCCCTCCAAGAAATCATGAGTTACATTCACAGTATCCTTAACAAATATAGTTCTTAGGAGCCCCATCATGTGATTGATTATGTGGGGCAGGTCTTACTCCCCCCCCCCAATATTTTATTCAAGTTAGCACCCCTACATTGTACGTAGGAAAGTTTGGAGAGGAATATGTAGATCTGTTAGAGGCCAGTAGAACTGCAGCGGATGGCAGGAGGTTATGACTATGCACCAGAATCAAATCATGCCACTTGGACAGCCTCATGAAAGTCTTTCCCTTTAAGCCTGAAAATGAACATGCTTTCATACTAGCTTGGCATCACCTAGTTTGAAGGCGGACCATGGCAAACGTGAAAATCTAGTCCACAGCAAAAGGTATTTCCAAAAAAGTATATTTCAAGCTTAAAGCACCTGGATAATAATTTCAAGTATTTGTTGAATGCTTGGCAGTTATTGAAATATTCTGCACAATCTGTATTTTTAATACCTTTAAAATACAATATATAGAAAGCTAAGAAAAATAAAACCTATGAGTTTTTGTAGAAAAGTGCTTCTGTATATTTTGTTTCCTATAATTTAGCATACAAAGCTCTTTGTGATGCAGATATTTTAGAGAAAATTGTAAGAGTGCAATTATCCTCTGTTTTATATCATGTGACGATTGTTATAAGGTTGGAAACTTGCATTGTGCAATGCAGTGGGGCTTCACCTCCCTTTCCTCCCCCTTATAGCCTCCCTCCCAATGTGCCCCAAAAATCTGCTCTGGGGGATTTCCTAAGCCCCTGAAGCAGATATTATTGTGGGTGGGAAGAGGAGTGAAAGGTGAAGTTCCATTGCACAAATACGAATCTGTTCCATTTATGGATCAACAATGTTGGATCAGTGCTATAAACTGAGATATGAACGCTAGGAGCTAAATGGCATCTTAAACCTAGATTATGGGCACTGCAACAGAGTGTCTAGGCACACTTTTTTATAACAAGAATACAAAGCTGAAAATGAATGGACTGCAGCTAATATCTTATGTTCATTTTTCACATGGTCTAGTCCTCATCTGAAGACTGCAAAAAACAAAACCATACTTCCCTTGCCCACTCCTGATATTTATAAGAGGGTTCCTTCTCCAGTCTTCAGAAAGTGGCTGGAAGTGGGGAGGCAGAAAAAGGTCCTCCTTTCCTTCCAGCAGTGGCAGTTTTAACCTGAAATCTTTGGCACAGTACTTCACCCAGAGCTCAGAAACTGCTCACATTAGTGAAATTTCCCTGTTGCAAAATGCGCCTGGAACAATGGGAGTTCCGAACACTTTGTTGGATACAATCATAAGTGTTCCTCCTCTGTAAGAGAACCCATAAACAAACCCAAAGTTAAAACAAAATCTATTAATAAAAGCTGGCCAATGCAGCCTTCCAAAAAATAAGTGTGGACTGGTCCAACATTCACAGATGTTAAGCATTTTGTGATGTTATTTGGAGCTGTTTGAACCACATTAAAGTACAGTCACTAGAGGGCTGAAACAGTTGGGCAGTATCATAAAGCATATACCAGGAATTTTGAGAAATTAGGTGGTGGTGGTGTGGGTGTGTCAGCTAGGAGAATTTCAATTTTTTTCATATGTTTTGTGCGCACAACTACATAAATTGTTTAGGCACTATAATGTAAAATGTGCCAGATACACAAGCTTGTAATTGCTACATGAGTTTGGCAGGTATATGCAATTTAAGAATATGTCAAATATGACAAATTATTGTTGAACTAAACTACAACCTTAATAAGATCACATCTGTTCATTCTATCCAGTGAACCGGATGCTGATTTAAAGTGTGTACTTACTGGTATTGCGTTGTTGTTTTAAATATTTAGCAGGCTCTTAGCTACAAGTAAAAGAAATGTGCCTGAGTACAAAACCTGTTTTGCAGTTATATATTTGCCTTTTGTAGTTCTTATTCATTCTGTTGGATGTTATGAGCATCATGTTATTTTTTCTCATGTGCATATATGCAGATTTCATACAGGTATGGTAAGCATGCTAAACAACAATTATCAATGGAAAATCTTCATAAAAGTTGGCTTTTGTCATAATTACATAGCATACCTAGAGAATGGTAGGTTCCAAAATGAAAGAATCACACACACTGTTCAAATGCATATCTGAGCAACAATTAACTCATTACATGTCAGAAAACATAGACTTGCTACTGATTTCACACTCAGTAGGGAGCTGCAGAAAATTCTGGCTCTTGGGTATACTTGTATTATGTGGTTTATTTTTCTTAAAAGGTGTGTCTCATTCACACATTATATTCATATTTGAGAAATACAAAATGGTCCTTTGTAGGGATGGTATGGTTTAAGAACATCTGGAAGTAAGGTAAAGGTGAATGACCCCTGGACGGTTAAGTGCAGTCAAAGGCAATTATGGGGTGCTGCGCTCATCTCGCTTCAGGCCGAGGGAGCCGGCGTTTGTCCACAGACAGCTTTCCAGGCCATGTGGCCACATGACTAAACGCTTCTGGTGCAACGGAATACTGTGACGAAAGCCAGAGCACACTGAAACACCATTTACCTTCCTGCAGAAGCGGTATCTGTTTATCTACGTGCACTGGTATGCTTTCAAACTGCTAGATTGGCAGAAGCTGGGACGGAGCAACGGAAGCTCACCCCGTTTCGTGGATTTGAATTGCCGACCTTTCAATCAGCAAGCCCAAGAGGCTCAGTGGTTTAGACCACCTGCGTCTCTCTACATCTGGAGGACCGCAGATTATCCACCCCTGCTTTAAGGTGCGAAGGTAGACTTCCTACGAGCAGCTGGGTAAGGAAGGCCCAAATTCCCCAAGCTTGCCTTTGTAATAGGCTGCTCTGAGGGTAATTATTGACTGTATGACCTACTTTTTGTGGTTCAGCTTTCCAATTCTTGACAGAATACAACCAAACCGAGGAGCATTACAGTTCTATGTAGCTGGTTGCCTGATGATGTCACTGAGAGCAACACATATAAATAAGTGAAAAACTGGAAGTCTTTTTATAGCTCAGCTTAGCAAGTCTTTCCCCTTAAAGAACATTACCAGTGTGTGTGTGTGTGTGTGTGTGTGTGTGTGTGTAGCACATGGTTCCATTAACAATATTAATGTTATTAAAAACACAGAAAGAGCCTTGCTTCATCAAGTCAAAGGCCCATCTAGTCCAGCATCTTATTCTCATAGTAGCAACTAGAAGCTCATGGGAAGCCTGGAAGCAGGACCTGAGTGCACCAACAAATGCCCTGCTAGTGATTCCCAGCAACTGGTTTTCAGAAGCATTAATGCCTCCGACAATGGAGGTAGAATCTATCCATCATGAGTAATCGCCATTGGTAGCCTTATCCTCCATGGATTTGTCTAAGCCGCTTTTAAAGCCACCCAAATTGGTGGCTATCACTGTTTGGTGTGGAAGTGACTTGCAAAGTTTAATTATGCACTGAGTGAAGAAGTACTTCATTTTATCTCTCCTGAAGATTCAGCTTTATTGGATTTCCTCAAGTTCCTCAAGTTCTTCCTATCTACTGTCTCCACATCTCTACCATGTCCCTCCTTACTTGCCTCAAAGAAGTCCCACATCTTGCAACTTTTCCTCAAAGGAAAGTTGCTTCAACCTCTTGATCATTTTGGTTGCCCTGTTCTGAACGTTTTTAAGCTTGGTAATGTCCTTTTTGAGGTTAGGTGATCAGAAAGATGCACGGTAAACGTTACCTAATTTGGGGTGCCTGCTTTCTGTAACCACTGCATACAATCTACTACCAAGCTAGTTGAACTTCAGCCCACTAAGATCCATGATTGGTGCTGTGGGTTAAACCAAAGAGCCTAGGACTTGCAGATCAGAAGGTCGGCGGTTCAAATCCCTGCAACGGGGTGAGCTCCCATTGCTTGGTCCCTGCTCCTGCCAACCTAGCAGATAAATAGGTGCCACTCCAGCGGGAAGGTAAACGACGTTTCTGTGTGCTGCTCTGGTTCGCCAGAAGTGGCTTAGTCATACTGGCCACATGACCTGGAGGCTGTACGCCGGCTCCCTCGGCCAATAAAGCGAGATGAGCACCACGACCCCAGAGTTGGTCACGACTGGACCTAATGGTCAGGGGTCCCTTTACCTTTACCTTTAACTCTGTTGGGTGGAAAGGAAGGGAAGGGAAGGGAAGGGAAGGGAAGGGAACGTGGACATTGTTTTAAATCCACCACCCCAGCATAAGACAGAGTATGCATTTCTCAGGGGCCTTGTATCTTGTAAGTATATGCCCTTCCTACTTTATTATGCAATTTAATTTTTCATGTCTTTCATTTATTAGCAGTAAAATGGTCTCTGGAAAAAAATAATTAGATTAAGAGACTAAAATAAGTGCAAAGTGTAAAAATGACAGTAAAATAAAATAGACTCCCTATTTGCTAAAGTAAAATACAATCAGATATTTAATTATGGTCATATTCACATAAATGGTCCTTTTTTCTTACAGTAGTGTGGCTACAATTTTGAATATTGTCTACATAGTAATGCTCTTCTATAACAGCTTTCAAGTTGCGAATATTGTTTATTAGAACCAGAAATAGTAGTGAGATAATTTCTTTGCTCCTTATTTTTGTGATCTTTGCATGGTATAGATGGACAATTTTCAATGCTATTGGCAGTTAGATACACTATAAATTTCCTGCTGTTTTCATGTCCTGGAACTGTTGAGTTCAAATGTGAAAAACCTGAAATGAATTTAGCAATCTGAAAAATCAAAGCTATGATTTGATCATCTCTTCCTCTTACTTCCTGTTTATATATATTTTTGTCACCCTTCTAAATGTATATCTGTCACTGTTAAGATTCTTAAAATATCCATAATTAATATTGAAATCCTTAGATATGTGAACAACTTGTTGAATCTTACCTATGTTTGATTAAGAGGTTTTAATTCCTGTCAAAGTTCTACACCAGACCAAACTTGGTTATGTAACTTTACAAAAGAGTATCTGTTTGCTCATGGTGCAAGCAGCTATTAGCCATATGCTGGAACTATTATTGGTTTATTTCTTAGTGGCCTCTTGGGTTAATAAAAGCTTGAAGAACTGTGCTGCAATATTTTGAAGCTCTCCGTGAGTCATTCAGCATATTTATGAATTTCTGCATAGACTTAATTTAAGTCAAGCCTAGCCAAGAGCATATAAAATGTAGTGTTAGTTCCTTTACATTGGCCAAAGTTGAGCAATTTGTAACGAATGGAGGCTTAAGTGCTGAATTATGCCGAAATTTCGCACTGAAATTACAGGTGTTTTCCTTTCTAAGTTCTGTGTAGAAATTTTATTCTTATTTTTATTGAATTTGTATATACTGCCCTATACCCAGAGGTCTCAGGGCGGTTCACAGAATAAAATCAATATATAAAACCACAAAATATATAATCAAAATAAAAACAACAACCCAATAACCCCCTCCTAATATCTCACCACAGCTATTAAATATTGTTTTCAGATAACGTTTGTTTGAGAACAAGATATGTAGTTTGACTACAGTGGAAGCCGTTTCTCTTTTAGTATTTCATATATGTATGTTTGTTATGGTTGTCAGTCAATGCCAGGCAAGTAGACATCTCCCACTCTCTTCCCCTCTGTAGCCTTCCCCCCTCCCTCCCTCGCATTCCCAAAAAGTACTCCAGAGAGCTGCAGAACCTTCTAGAGCAGTGTGTGTGTGTGTGTGTGTGTGTGTGTGTGTGTGTGTGTGTAGGAGAAGTCATCCCATTACATAAGCAATCTGGTTGACATTGGATGTCACCTTATGTATTTTCACCTATTCAGGTTTTTTGTTTGTTTGTTTTTTGCTCAGTAATAATAGTATCAGCAAATAATGTTGTATCAGCCAGTAGAGCATGAGACTCTTAATCTCAGGGTCATGGGCTTGAGCAGTTGGTTGGACTAGATGACCCTCATGGTCCCTTCCAGCTCTACAATTCTACGATTCTAAGTGCTCGAATGAAAATGTTAGTGTAGCATAGATGGAGATCTAGCACTTTACAATACCCTCATATTTTGTTCTCTGTTTTCAAACATTTTAAATGAAGATTAGTTTCTTAAATTCACTCCAACACTACATGCCATCAAATCTCATCTCCAGTCACTTAGATCTCTAATTAACTTATACTCTATAGGCCCATTTCTTCAGCTTACATTTCTTTCAAGTCCCTCTAATGTGCTGAGTTACACTGGGAAAAAACAATAAGATTTAGGGGAAGAATTAATTTAAGAAAGTCAGGAACAGATAAGGGAAAATGAGAAAAAGCAGCTTAGTATTTTGTCTTGTAAATGGCCTTGCTCCGTTAGACCAAAGAATCCATTTATTCAAGAAGGGGAGGGGTTGTTAATGAAATAGATGATGAACACAGCTATTACAGTAATGAATTTTAGCACTCACTTTATGCGATATTTTATTTATGAGCGGCTTGATTATTCAGATAAAGACAAGAAGTTTATGGCAGTAGATTATGTCTTGTTTTCATAAACATATTCAGTAGTTTAATAAACATTATTTATTTTTCACTTTAAAAATGGACAAAATTTATGAGAGATTATCTTAGGGTTAATGAAGTCTAACATTAAGGAAATATTGCCCTATAATACTGGAGCCTTCAGTGCTAGAGATGTAATTGCTTGATGTTTTTCCCCCTTTTTCCTAAGGGCTATTTTTTATATATTACACGTTTTGTGCCATTAATCCTATTTTTACAAGTTCCTCTTAGGCCAATTCAGTGAAAATTACATGTGGAAGTTTACAGTTCTGTCATTTTGTTTTACTAAAAGGTTTAATAAATACTTAACTATTATTTCATTCAATTGTTATGCGTTTTGTAAGATGATGAAGGCTGCTCATGAATTAATAGTTATAATAGAATGGTGATGATGGCAGCATTGCTATTGATTTTGCAGAAGAACGCTCTAAGTCCATCAGCATTAAGCTGAGATTTTTAAGCTAGCTGATTATGCAGACCAAAGTACATTTGAGCAAATAAAATCACAAGTGGGGAGATTGGTGTTTGCTGGTGAGAGCTGGATGTGATAATTAGCAGCATCGTAGTTATCTAATTGACATCCTGAAATTGTAAGATTGAAAGCTACCGCGCAGGGAGTGCAGCACCCTACAGATGCATTTTATTGTGTCAGATAAAAGGGAGAAGCAAAAGAAATGAGGAAAACAGGCAGTGCAACAGATTTAATTTGCAGGGGGAAATTTGTTCTAATGTATAATGCAATCTTTTACACAGAAGTGCAGTGCTTTCAGATAGTGCTGATAGAGTATCAGTGTGGAGAAAAGACAGCCGACACATACAACATCCTCTCCATTGATCAATGCTGCAAAACCATTTTGCTCTGTAGCAAAATCATAATGAACAATATAAGATCACAGTGCAAATAATGAAGGGCCCAAGAGTAACACACACATCCCTTGTTTTTAAGATCATTGGTAATTCATTCAGTGAATGCGTGTCCTTTTAAAATGCTTTAAAAATAATTTAGTGCATTTTAAAGGTAAACGACACCCCGTTCCGTAGCACTATAATTTGCCAGTATTAGAGGCTTTACCTTGTTCATGTGAGGCATGTTGGGGAGTGCACAAAAGGATTGTGGGAAGTTGGGAAGGAACTGGCAGGTAGGTTTGCATTTTCCAGCTTAATTCACTTGATGAAAAGCTGCTGCTTGTGATGTGTCATATATCAAAGGTAGGGCATCAGTAATCTTTGCTCAAGGGCACGGGTAACAGACAGATAGACATGTGAATGAGATGGGGAAAAAGCGACTCATCCTTTTCTGCTAACACCACAGCGGAGATAAAGGAAGATTTATGAGTCATTTTGGACCACATACCAGCAAGCAGCACACAGTATTTTTCACATGTTCCCAAAATTGGTGGTGGAAGGCAATCAGGTTGTCACAATGTCCATCAGGTGCTTTTACAGAGAAATTGGGTCCTTTGGGCTTTGGGCTGCACACTCAGCTTTCTCTCTCCCCACCCCCCCACCCCCGCATCTGCTGCAGAGAATGTGTGTGTTTTATGAATGCTGTATATTTAATCTGAAAAACAACTAAGCAGTCCTGCGTTCTAGTAGGCTCTAGGTGCTAAGCAGGGGGGCAGTCCAGTTACAAAGAGGTGAGTCCAAAGAACCACAAGCACAAAGAGAATAGTTGCTACTGCTCTTCTATAAACATGTGTGTTAAGTTGTGGTGGTAGATTTCACACAGTGCTGTGCCAAGTAGGTTCTATAGCAACAATCCTGCTTGTGTAAAGTGCATTTAGTTTTGTTCTTGCAATGCACCTTACAAGCGCAATATGTAAAGGCAGGCAAAAGATACCTTTCATATGCAACAGGCACCTTTCAATCCAGCTTAGTCATGAAGCATAAAATATTGTTGTTGGCATCTGTCTCAGGAGACAATAGAAGAGAGCCACCTTCAGGGGTAAAGTGAAATGGTTGGAGAGTCACAGCGCCTGCTGTGGCTGTAGAGACTGATGTGGCAAAGACATGCTTCATGGCAGGTGAGGCAGATGAAGGCGTCCGGTTTTGCTGCTACAGGTGCACCATGGCGTTTCTTCTGTCTGCATCCCTCCCAGCGATCAGTCATTCCTCCTGAGGTTACTGCCATGGATACACAACCTGTCTGTCTCCAAACACTGTGATTGCAAGGGATGTCCATACAGTGGGGTTAATGTTGCCAGCCTTCATGTCATGTTTGCAGACATCGTTGTAACTCAGAGTTGATCTGCCAACAGGCCTGGTGCCTGAAGCCAGCTCCCTGTAGAGCACGTCCTTTGAGATCCTGCCATCTTCTGATCTGTGTACATGACCAAGCATAAAACACGTGCACTTTAGTTGTTTGTTTCTTTGTTTAAACATTTTGGTTTCTTTTATTTATTTTTAAAAACTGATTTGCAAGAGTTCAGACTTCAGTTGCTAGAATGCTTGCTAATAATTAAAAAGGCAAAATGTTCTACACTGAACATTCCCAAACATGAAATCAGATAAATATTTAATGTTGTTATTTTTAAATTTAAAGCAAATCTTTTTTAAAAATCCCTAACTATATATGTCAAATTAGGTTTATTCCAAATTATGGTAATTTTATGGACCAGCCTTTTCCTAGCATCTGTGCAGTTGTAGGCCAGGCAATGCACACACCTCCCTGATAG
The DNA here is from genome assembly GCF_964188315.1 of Podarcis muralis. Taxonomy (NCBI): domain Eukaryota; kingdom Metazoa; phylum Chordata; class Lepidosauria; order Squamata; family Lacertidae; genus Podarcis; species Podarcis muralis. Next base: position 83,592,950 of record NC_135660.1, on the reverse strand, counting down.
GAGATTGTCCTCAATCACAGATTACTCACAAACAGGAGGGCATTCCACTCTTCTTGCCCCCACCTATGATCCTCAAAAGAGAAGGGAGACCCAGGATGGTACTTATGTAGAGAGGCTGTCGGGGATAATGAAATATAGGGTGGCTGTATTTGGACTGGATTATTCATTGACTGGTAGGGTCATATAAAAACAGCCAGCATTATTGCTGCATGAATGGGCTATCAGCAGAAGGTACAAGCCTGGGGAATGTTCTTCTACACAAGCACTATTGAAATGAATGGGGATTGTACAGAAGCATCTCCCATTCATTGTTGTGCTACAGCATATTTCACAAGGATGTTGCACCAAAAATATTTTCTGTTAGTCATGTTGCAGTTTTGATTGCTACTGAAGGATTGTGACAGAGCTTTCACCTTTGTAGGCACTAATGAAGAGATTTCTCATGTGATCACAGATAGAATTTCATCTTATGGTAGAGCAGATACACTGAAGGTTTCTCTGCCTCCCCCACCATTTCACCATCCCCATGAACAGAGGGGGGGGGGAATCCCCAGCTTAGTATTTTCCTCTTCTGTGAACCCCCCAGTTCTTCCCAAGGACTCCTGTATCTTTGGGAGCAAATTGAGAGTTGGAAATGTAACAAGTGCAGCTTGAACCTAGCAGAGGACTGCACATTCCAAATATAGAGGACCGCCATGTAAGTTGTTTTAAATGGTTTTAATGTTGCATTTCAAATTGTTGTAACCTGACCTGTGACCTCAGAATAAAGGGCAGGCAATAAATTAACATAATCATCTTCAGAGTTCAAGGCCATATTCCAGCCGGGCAAAAACACTAAAGGTGGGTGCATATGAGGGCTGGTGAAGAATGCGACCTAAGATGGTATGTGGTCTGGGGGGAGCCCTGGGGTGTGGTCCCCCTGACTTAACTCAAGTTTGGGTGACATGTTTTTGAAGTTCAGCAAAAAATGCAATTTTGTAGCATTATTTTGTGATTTTTTATGGACCATATTTCCTTTTGACAAGGGGCAGTAAGCCCCTCCAGAGTATGCATGAGTGGCTTGTGCATCCCTCTTCCCACTTTGGCTGTTACCCTGGAAATGGGAAAGGGTTATGCCCCTCTGCAGCCAAAGCTTTGACACCATCTTCCCATTAATATTAAAAGCTGACTTATAAAAAAAGCGATTCATGGTACTACTATTTCATGATATTCCCCACAAGGCAGTTGTATGCCTGAGCCAGTGCAATTGAATTTGCCATGTATGTATTGTTTGAAATCTTGTAATGTCAATCCAGTTTTGCCCTAGAGGGGCATTTATATCCATCCATATTGCCTACAGTAGGGTCCCTTATGCTATTGATAAGATGTTTATCTGTAGATTCTGCATGGTTTGTCCTAAATACACCCCCCCCCAAAAAAAAACCCTGAGAAGAAAATTTACAACAGTAATTACTTCTGCTGTTACAGATGGACTTGAAAATATTCAGGACTCTGAAGATACTCCAACAATAGTATGGATGAAATCTGTTGTGCCCGCTACAAAAGGCATCAACATCCAGAAAATGCTGACAAGGCAGACCACTTGGTACTCCTGACCTCACTATCCTCTTTGGACATGCTTTTGTTGAGATTTCTACACAAATAAAAGTTTGCTTGTATTTTGAAATTTAGGCTGCAATCCAAAGCACACTTACTTGGAAGTGTTTATATGGCACTTTCCAATGCTTTTCATGTACCTTTCAGCTGTCCCTATAACAACACCCCTGTATCTGGTGGCTTTATTAAAAATGAGCTTATCAAAGTACCCAATTCAGACTCCATAAGTAACTTATTCAGAGTGATATGATTTGTCCTACTATTAGGCCAGTTTTGTCTACTCTGATTGACGGTAGCTTTCTAATGCCTGCGATTCCCCATATTGCAATTGGGAGGCTGAGATTAAGCTATAGTAGCTTCTCAAATTCTGCACAGTGAATCCATGGCTGTGATGGGATTGGGGGAAGACCTCAGCTCAGTAGTAGAGCATTATTTTCAATCCCTGGCATCTCTGTTTTGGGTAGCAGCTTCTTCTCCTAAATATGTCCCAAGGCAGTGGGTACAGATTTTTACCTTGGGGTTTACTCCCAAAGCCTTTCTCATGAATGAGTATAGCTACAAGGCAGCAGAGGTAGTTTTACCTTTGCCTTGTTGCAGCTTTGATTCTGCAAAGGATGCTTTGATCAAGCAATTGCTCTCTGGGTGTGATTGTGTGTGTCCTTGCATTGTGTTGGGCCTTGAACCGGTAAGTGATCGCCTTGTGACAGTTTCAATATGAAATAGTGTTGGCTTTAGCTTTTGTTTGAACAGCTTCTTTAGAGGAGAACACATGTTTCAACTTGATCTTTTATATATATATTCCTAGGGGAGCTTTTTTGTCATATCGGATTGATAAATTTGTCATTTCTTAGTAACTTTTCATATTCTTCTCCATATTCACACATATCACATTTTACTTTCAAGTGAGCCATATATTTGCAGAGATTTATCCACTTTGTAGCAACTTGACAACCATTGTGAATTCCAAAATAAGACGTTTAGAGTTTCTCAAAATGGTCTCTTATAGCTTTTTCTATTTCTATAGGGGCATATGATTATAATTCAGCACAGGAGTAATGACTGATATTTCACAGCAGGGGTATCTGTCCCAAACATCTTTCATGCAACAGTTAATGTACTATCCGGGGGGTGGAGCGGGAGACAAAAAATTTATCTGAAACTATATAGAAGTGGAAAATAAATCCTTATCTCAAGTTATTGACAGGAGTATACCATTTTAATATATTATCCATTCAAAGGGAAATTGTCTTAGTGAATATTTTCTACAGAAGATGGTTTTTAATTTTAACAAGTTGGTTTGTGCACTAATGCTTTTTATTCAGAAACATCATAGAAACCTGATCTCATTTGAAAAATCAGCAATACATGTATAAGAGACTGTGTACCTGTGCTTTGCTTCACCTTTTATTTGTCCTGTTTGCTGAATGCCTTGTTTTGTAACATGTTTTACTGTTCAGTTCCTTACAACATGCTATTGTGATGCATTGTACTTCCCTTGTTTGCACGTGGTCTGGATCCTAGAATATTTGTGAAACTATTTATTTATATGCCTACTTTCTGCCAATTTGCTCAAGATAGTTTAAATACTAAAACAAAAGATAAAAAAGACAATACAATGAAAGAATAGATTTTTTTCAGGCTTTGTTACGTCTTCAGGAGTCGGATGAGATCCTTGACCTGGGTGCCTATTCTTTTGCTTTAGTCTCTTTAGTACAACACATCACCATCCCTCTTGAATTGGGGTGGGTCTATGGCAAGCAACACTGCACCAGTATTTTCAGGGTCTTTAACAGGCTCCTTTAGAAACCATACACTGCCACAGTTTTCAGTATATTTTCCCCCCTCCCCTTGTTTTGGTTATGAATTAGGTTTATCAATACATGTATAACCCCCCCATAAGGAATCTTGGTGCATTTGAGTGATCATATCACTATATCCTATGTTGTTACAAAACTGTTAACTTAAACATTTAACTATTTAAATTGACCCTAGGACTTTATTTGGCCTCTGCTCAGTCCCATTGGCCCTGGGGAGACCACCTTAGGAAGCCCAGTTCTGAAACGTTGTCCTAGGGAAACAAGAAGGCCAGGGGAAAGAAACAGTGGTGGGGTAAACAGATACAGTGGAATCTTGGTTCTCGAACGCCTTGGTACTCGACCATTTTGGCTCCTGAATGCCGAAAACCCGGAAGTTAGTGTTCTGGTTTTTGAACTTTTTCAGAAGCCGAACATCTGATGCGGCTGTCGGCTACTGTTTCTGGGGTGCTTGCGCCAATCAGAAGCTGTGCCTTGGTTTCCGAACATTTTGGAAGTCAAACAGACTTCCGGAATGGATTGAGTTCAAGAACCAAGGTACAGTGGTACCTCGGGCTACATACGCTTCAGGTTACATACGCTTCAGGTTACAGACTCCGCTAACCCAGAAATAGTGCTTGAGGTTAAGAGCTTTGCTTCAGGATGAGAACAGAAATCGTGCTCCGACAGCGCAGCGGCAGTGGGAGGCCCCATTAGCTAAAGTGGTGCTTCAGGTTAAGAACAGTTTCAGGTTAAGAACAGACCTCCAGAACGAATTAAATACTTAACCCAAGGTACCACTGTATGTGATTATTAGGTCTGCTTACAGGCTTTCTTTTTGTCTAAAAGTTAGAATTTTTAGGCATTTTCTCCAAATCTTGTGAAGAAGTTATTCAGCCAAGAAAAAGTGAACAAAATGCACATGGGGCAAGGGGTAGCGGAAGAAAGGTGTGCCTAAATATGCATATAGTAATGAAAGCAGCATGCAGATTTGCATTCTACTTCAGGAAATTGCTTGCAAAATGTGCGTATCTGGCAAATTATGCACTAAAATGCTTATGAATTTTCATGATGATTTTAAAAAGAATTGTAAACTGATGTGGAGATGTGGCAAACTCAATTTAAAATGGGGGTGGGGGGAGAGAGAAATTGAGAGAAACCAAAACTGACAGATTTGTCCGTCCTTGGTGAAGACAGCAGCCCTGTGGTTCTTCTTCTAGAACCAGATGTAATGCTTCAAGGGTTATATGCAACCTGCATGCTATGGGCAAACCTAGCTACTCATGTCTGCTATATTCATTTCTAAAAGGGAGGGCTTGCTGTCATGTTTAGTTTGACCCTAGATCTTGCCCATGTATGGCTTTACTATTTAGAACTAATAATATTTTTTTCCTCCAGGTTGAACTTACTTGTAAAGAAAAAGCACAACCAAATAGAACAGGCCAACTGCATTATATGATTAATAATTCCCTGAGAATTTTGGTGTGCAATTAACGTTTTTTTAAGCTTTGCATGTGAATGCAAATTGTAGCAATTTTGTCTCGTGCCTAATACAGCTTAGGATATATTTTTGGTTCAATTATTTAAAGATTTGGTTCTGCACTTTTGTTTTTGTTTTTGTTTTGCAATATATACCTCGGTTTGGGGGCACAGGTATGCGGGGGGGGGGGGGATGAAATTGCTGGTTCCATTGGGTGCCGCTTACTGCAAAATTGAATAAAAGGAACTGACTGTGATACACCAATTGGGCTGCAACTTAAAAGAAAGTGTTCTAAATCACAGAATTGTAAAGTGGGATAATCCCTTAATTGCAGCAAGTTCCCCAACATACAAAGGGAATATCTGCCTGAGAAAATTGCCACCATTCCAGTGATCTGCTATAACAGCTGGAAGGTTTCTATTTAAGCGACTTTTGTAATAATAAACTTAATAATTTGTCTACACACTGCTGTGATAGCCATTATTCTGTTGCTTTAAAGTGTCTGTTTTCCATGCTTATATATGGTGGTATACATAAGTGTTTTGTTACAGTGTTGATCTTCTTGTAATATCTCAAGAAATATTTATAAAGAACTGGCATCTTCTTATTTTAATTTTATTTATCTTGCATTCTCCCAATTTCTCTACATCTCATAATCAGGTAGTGTATCAAAGACTATCAATGCCAATAAAAATCTCATCTTCATCCTTAGCTGTAGAAGTTTAACTTCGCTAACTTTATTACGATTCTGATCAATATTGTGCCATCGGTGTGCATGCCACTTTATAGACTGCAAAAGGACAGGTCTCTGTCCCAAGGAGTTTACAATATAAAATTTGTCACAGGCCAATTATAGAAGGTGGGGAAGGAAGTGCTGGTGGGGAAGGAAGCATGGGGATAATATGCTGTGGCATGGCTTGCACATGCTTAGACTGAGCCACATTAGGGCATGAATGGGGCACCTGCGGACAGCCAGTCGCTATTGAACTCCCATCAGTCTCAACCAGCATGGCCCATAGTCAAGAAAGATGGGAGCTGTAGTCCTGAAATAGCTGAAGGGCTGCATTGTTTTCCAGCCCTGCATTAATGTACGGAAGCTTTATTCAACTTGGTCTATGACTTTTGAAACATAATAGAACTCTGAAACTTTGATTTATTTTTGTAATGAATGGCTCGTATTTTAATATTCCTTTTGCGTGTCATCAGGACTTCTATTGGTGCGCTTAGCAGAGAGGGTTTTTCTTTTCTTTTTCTTTTTCTTTTTTTACTTATTCCTTCAGTACATTGTCCTGAGTTTGAAGGGTGTATTTTTTAAAGAAATAAAATAAATGAATACCTTTGGCTAGGTAGCATTTTTTTTCCTTTTGTCAAGAATTATTGGTGCTTAAGTACCACTTAAATTACCCGCCGCCACCAGTGCAATCCAATTATATGCAATAAGCAAATAATAACTTTATATATACCGAAAGTAGTTGTCATGAAGTCAGTAGATATGACAGCTAACAGTGCAAGCCTATGCATATCTACTAAAAAGTCTCATTGAGTTCAGTGGGGCTTACCACCAGGAAACTGGGTATGGGATTGTAGCTGCAAAAAAAATTAAACCATAGAGAAAAGCAAAGGGAATTTTAATCTAAAGAATATTATTATGTTGTCAGAAACTATAATAATGCAATAAATGTAGATAATACATCAGAATATAAAGTATTAATAAATGCAAGATTGCCTTACCCCATATATGTCTACTTGACCACTTCAAATTGTATAACTGGCACTTACAGGTGCCACATAATACTTATTCTTCATTTGTAATAAAGTCATGTTTTAGTGTGACAGCACCCATACTTTGGAACTCCCTGCCTATTGACATTAGGTAGCTACCTTCAGTGTATTCTTTTCTGTGCCTGCTAAAAACTTTTTTAGACAAGCCTATCCAGACTTTGACTGACACCACAGATACCCTAATAGCAAATCAATTATTCTCACTGTGCTAATGTTTTTGGCATTTTCTTTTTTAATCTGTTGCATGCAATTAGGAGAGACAGGAGGGGGAAAGGGCTACTTTGTGCCGTGTAAGAATACTTTTCAGTTACAAAATGCTTTAGAGTGCTCCGAGTACTTTATCGATTGCTTTTGCTCATGCCTTTCAGTTTATCAGAATTCCCAAGCCTTGGTAATTCTCACAACAATCTTGTAAGGTAGGTCAGTACAGGGATCCAAGGCTGAAACACAGTCACTTTCCTAAAGTAACATAATAAATTCATGGATGAGCAAATTTTGAGCTGAGGATCAGCTCATTCTCTCAGCCATTATACTGCAGAGTAACTTAAGGTTTGGTTTTTCTGGGTGCTTGTGGCTGCTAATTAAATGTGCCATTTTACAACTTTCACACTACTGTATGATTGACTGCAGATCAGAAAACCCATGAGTAATGAGGAGGGCAGCAAGTATAGCCTGAATTGTAGGAAAAGTTCATAGCTCTGCTTTTAAAATCCTTTATTAGAACAAGCTGAGCTGCACCTGTTCAAACCTTTTAAAGTTCAATAGTTTGAAATGTAAACAGTTGATTCTGGAGTGCATTATACGACAGTTATTGTTCAACATGGCACCTCATTGATGGTAGTCTTTAATTACGCCCATGCTGTCAACCTCTGCAGTCCTTAGTCTTTGTTGTAGATCAGATACAAAGTCTGAGGTTTTCAAAGCTGTAAAGATGAAAGAGTAAACATATTCAAACAGTTCATTCAAGTATGCTTAAGGAAGAAAAAATGGTTTCACTGGAGTATATGAGGAAGCCAGTGATAACCTGAAAGCACTTTCTTCTTTTGATTACAATGACAGCCCTTCAGTTCTATCGAGATTGCTCTTTATTTAAAATGGAAAAGTGCCAGTACAGAAGGATGATCAAGTAGTTTATTAGATAATGATAAACAAACAGACAGATCCCTAGTATTGCCTCTCCTCCTTTGTTTAATGCTTGCACAAATGCAAAACTTTCTGTGCGCGACTGTGCTTTTAATGGGTTTTATTATGGGCTGATACTAAAGAGAGCGGGCACAAGAACTGGAAGTGTGTCCTAAGGTCTGGGCATTTCTGGGCAGATGCCAAGACCTCAGGGCCTCAGAAGAGCCCAATGCCAACTGCTGACCATCATGAGGCACCTGCCATTATTTGACTCCTATATTCTGGCTGTGGGGATATTGGATTCCCTGGAGCAGCGGTTCTCAACCTGTGGGTCCTCAGATGTTGTTGGACTACAACTCCCATCATCCCTGAGCTCTGGCCTTGCTAGCTAGGGGTGATGGGAGTTGTAGTTCAACAACATCTGGGAACCCACAGGTTGAGAAAGGCTGCCTGGGGTATTGAGTTTGACGATCCATCCTGCTTTCTTCAAAGGGAGAGCCATTGCTCCTCTCCTCTCCTCTCCCCACATCCGATTCCAAATCTGGCATTCAGCAGCTGTAGCAGTGGCTACATGCCATTGCATCTGCTAGCCCATCAAGTGGGCAGCATAGGCAGCTAGAAGCAACACCTACCACTGCCCAGAGGGAGGGGACAGGCAGGTGAGTGGTTGCTTGCCATTAGTCACTGCTGCTTGCACTCTTTTCCATTCATTTAAAGGCAAAGATATTGACATTCAAATTCTTGATGTCTACACTGAGCAGATGCCACTGTTGGCAAGAGGAGGAGTAGGTTGAGGTAGGACTCTTCTTTCCACCGTTGCTGCTGCCTGCTTGGGAATACAATCTGCAGTGATGATCAGCAGCCCCTGCCTGCCCAATGTGTGATGGGGAGGGGCACTACTGTCTCCCACCAGGCACATGGGGCAGGAGGTGGAGGGAAATAAAACCCATTAGATACAAGAGGTTATTCAGAGCCCAAAGATGAACAATAATCAAATGGTCCATTTGCAGCAACAGTAATACTAAACAGACAAACGGTAATGAGCTTATTTTTTTCTATTTCCCTGGACAATATTCATTTTTATCTATCTCTGCATTTCAATGGTTGGACTAGAGGACCCCTGAGGTCCCTTACAACTCTATGATTCTGTAAGACTTGAATTCTTCACCTGTTGAAGTTTGCTATTTGTGTCACCCACAGCCAGCTCCTTAAGTTACTTAAGTCACACAAAACATTGAGCTGGTAACATTTTCTAATTTAGCTGCTTTTTTTCTGTAGATTATATCATGTAACTGACATTGGGATGGTGAAGGAAGACAAGACATACTATAAATAAATAGGCAGGCTTTGGAGATGTTTCGTTCATATTTGCTGCATCTCTTGGGTGTTTGGACCCCAAGATAATATTTATTGCTCCTATCTGCAGTGCTTAGTTATATTTGTGAAGATATTTAAGCTGAAACTGGGGAACAAGGAAGCGCCTTACCACTGCAGCCTGTTGAAGGTTATTGAGAAAAGAGTTCCAAAATGTGGCTCCAAGAACATGGTGCAACAGAATGAAAGCTATACATGATTCCTTTCACTTCTTTTTCAGCCCTTTTGCAGATATATTTTATTTTGTTGAGCACTCTCCTTTCTGATGACTAGTTTGCTCTGACTAGTGAGGTACCAGGCTTCCTTTTTTCCAAGCTATGTTGGACATTTCTTTTCATGTATGTAGTTCTTCCTTTTGCACCATCTTGTTCAGTTTGAAGTCAGTAGTTAACTGATTTAATTGGTGGATTAATATGTGAGGACCACTGTTAACTGGCACTCCTGTTTCCATCTGTAAACCATTATGGTCTGCCCTGAATAGAAAGTGTATGCCTGTGTATTTTGAAGTTGGCTCTCCTAAACTGAGAGGGAGCTTTAATTGAGTTGCAAATTATAAGTTACCTTATGATGCTTTTTATATTTTTGAAATACACACATTTATTTGAATTTAAACAAAGGCAGTTGCTTTATTACTTACGTTAAATTAGTGGCTAGCCCTATATTTTATAGAAGGGCACACCACAGGGGTAATATTTCTACAGCAAATTTGTGGTGGGGATAACGTGTGTGATAGTTTTTACTGAATTATGGAGCCCAGTTGTGCCAAAGTATTATTGATCCACAATCTTCAAGGATTTTCCTTTCGTGCACCCCATTGAGAGAGAGATTTGAAGGGGGAAACCTCTTTTTATAAAAATGAATCATTGATTTTGTTTGTGATGTTAACTTAACATCACACTAGGATATGTACAGTATTGTGACAGTATATGGCCCCATATGTTAAGACTATGGGCCAGGATGACTAGGGGGAAAGTAAATTTGTATCTTTCAAATGTTCCTTCTGTGGATATTCATAGCCGTTCTTACTCTGAGGGACTTTATGATTTAGGAGGTAACTTGATCCAACTGAGAAGATTCATTATAGTTGCAACAGTATTTCAGTTCAGATAACAAGCTGGCTGAAAGTAGTAAAAATGGCACCTACAGGAAAGGAGAAATCCCTAATCACTGACCTGTCACAATTCTGCACCCTACTGGCTTGTGAGGAAAGAGGTGTAAACATGGGGGGGGGGGGGGCGGACCTGTAGAGAGGGAAATATCGCAAGGTGGACAGAATTTCCTCCTCCCCACACCTCACGTTTGCTGTGTCCTTTCCTTCATGGTGGCTTGATGAAACCGGTTATTTCTTTCAACCTTGAATGAAACCCTGAAGATCCTTGTGTACTTCAATTTTTAAGAGAAATTAACCCCAACAGTTGCTGCTGTGCAAACAGCACTTAAAACCATGAACATTTTAAAGTAATTAAAACTCTGCATTTAATTAGAACACCTGTAAATTAAGCAGTGCCTGTATATCCTAAAGGTACGCCAAAAAGCTCTTTATTTTCAGTGCATTGCAGAACTTGTCAATACATTTTCTCTGGTCAGCCCCTCTCTCGTTTTCCTCCCCCTCCCCCCTTTTCATTTTTATAAAGCAATAAAGTAGAAAGTGACAGCAGGATCAGCTTAAAGCAACAAACATATTGGCTTTGATTTTTGTATGTGATACAGCAAATGCAACTTCCATTTCACATTACTGTCAACAGAAATCGCATTAGTACAGGAATAGGCAGTCCTTGCTTAGGGAATTCCCGGCTCTTTGGTATTCAGGGATGCTACGTGTGAGAGGGAGGATGCCCTTCTCATGCAAAGGGTCGCTCCACTGCCGAGTTCTCTTTATTTTTAGTAATAGCATCTGATAGGATTGAAAAGTGGGGTGAAGGTGAGGGTAGGACACTTCACGAGAAGAGGGCCAGGCAGAAACAACAAGCAGATGTTCTCTGATGATAGCTGTTGAAGAGAGAGGATTTGGCTGCGAGATCTGTAGACGGCACTTGTTGCAAGCCTTTAACTCGAGCCAGTAGTGCTGGGGGTTTTTGCCCCCAAGAGTAGCGGCATACCTGCTGTTGCGATCAAGCCACTTGCCAACAGTGGCATCTGCTCAGTGTAGACATCAAGAATTTGAATGTCAATATCTTTGCCTTTAAATGAATGGAAAAGTATTTGTCACTCAGCAGCAATCATTCTTCAAATAAAAGGTTAGCCAGACAGAGCCCTTAATCAAAGAGTCTGTCTTTGCTGTCAGCCATGCCTTTTAAATAGCAATGATGAAGGCTGGCTGTCAGCGCATGACTTGATGAGTTAGGTGATTGATCTGCATAAATCATTTTCTTTTAACATTGTCAGTGAAGAGTAAATTAGTGGGATTCTTGTCAGGGAGGTTATTAACCATATTGAAATTAATATACAATATTTTAGGTGTATCCCGAATTCACACAGTTGCCGTTAAGAACATGAAAATTACATAGGATCTTAGCATATATTGTTCTGCTAATGAAGTCTTTTTATTGTTGTTACTATTACCATTATGCATGTGAAATTCAAATGATGAACATATAACATATTTTTATGAGCTGCGGAAGAAATGAAGTTTAGAGGAATTAGACACTGGTGATATAATTTAACTTAATCAGCAGAAGCTTATGACAAATGTCAGGCGTACGTTTTAATAATGCGATTGCATGCTGATATAATAGATGCATATTTCTAGGTTTAAAAGCAAACCACATGCACCCCCAAATCATTAAATCTTACATATTGAAAGCCCTGTTTATTAGTGCAATGGTTTTGTCACTCGCTAAGCCATTGTCTACCTTGCATTCTGTCCTCTAATGACTACTTTATTCAGATTGTCTCCATCATAGCTGCAATATGTTTTAAAAGCACTTATTGGAGTGATATTTTTTTTAAAGTATAGAAGAGATGCTTTATGTCTATTTGGGGGGTTGATGAAATTGTTGTAAAAACCTGAATTTAAGGGCAGCAATTCACACTTTATTAGACATGGGATTCCAATCTCTAGGTTTGCCTTGTAATGCTAATGTAGGGGTGAAGCCTTCTTTGGGGAGAATTAATGGGCAGTACAGAGCTGTTTAAACTTTTCCCCAGCCACTGGTGCTCTTCTGCAGCTGTCTCCCATGCAATACTTTTTTACTTGTTTCCCACCCACCCACAGCTGGGCTGCAAGACTGGAAATAAGCCCAGTTTGGAAGAAAGTGACCTGTCAGGCATCTGTAGGGAAGAGTTGGTGTGTGTTGGAAGGATTAAATGCTGCCTCCTGCCCGTGGATTGTTTTCTACAGTGTCCCCTGCATTCACATTACTTTGGCAAATATAGTTTTAGGAACACATGCATGCCAAGGTAATGTGTGATTCCCCCCTGCAACTGTGTCAATCTGTAACCTGATCTTTAAAACTAGCATGCCAACCAACAGCTTAGGTACAGGGTGGTATAACTACTTGTAACTCACTGCAATGTCATGAAATGTGGTACTATACAAAGGCATGATGTGCCATAATATCTATTTACTAAAATAGGTACATTTAAGCCATGAAAAATGTGAATATGGCATGCATATGTGCACATATGCATTTATACCCTCTCATAAGAAAGACATGGGTGTAGGAAGAGCAATTTGGTAAATTGGTGATTTGTAGCAACTATACTTTTCATTTAGAGTTTGGGCAATGTGCAGTAACATGCTATGGAGTGGCCTTAGTTATTACACTTACTCTTCCACCCTTAACTATGCAATACTTTGTTTTTCTTTTCATAATTCTCTATGCTCCTATTTGGCAATGTGCAGTCTGTGAAGGAAAACATCCACAAGATGCCCTGATGTTCAATGTTATTATCAGTGCTGCTATCACCTAGAGATTGGAGATAGTGGAAACCACTATCATATGGTGTGAAAAGCAGAGTACCTGCTAAGAGTTAGAGAAGCCCTAAGTAATCTGAGGGACATGGGTGGCGCTGTGGTCTAAACCACAGAGCCTAGGACTTGCTGATCAGAAGGTCGGCGGTTTGAATCCCCGCGAAGGGGTGAGCTCCCGTTGCTTGTTCCCTGCTCCTGCCAAGCTAGCAGTTCAAAAGCACGTCAAAGTGCAAGTAGATCAATAGGTACCGCTCCTGCGGGAAGGTAAACGGGGTTTCCGTGCGCTCCTCTGGTTTGCCAGAAGCAGCTCAGTCATGCTGGCCACATGATCCGGAAGCTGTACGCCGGCTCCCTCGGCCAATAAAGCGAGATGAGCGCCGCAACTAAATAAATAGGGTATGCATGCCAAACGCATGATCCCTTTGCAAAAAAATGGGTGACTGATTTGTGTTGGTAATGCTACTATGGATACAGTAGTGCAATGAAAAAGCAGGGCTGCCTTGAGGAGGAGGAGCAGCAAATGGTGCCCCCACTCAAGTCAAGTTGTACAGTACCTAAGACTATTAAAGTTATTTTGGTACCTGAGGCAGAAACTCGCACAAGTGCCTCTTCCACTCCCTGGCAGTAAAAATTCCAAATAAGATTAAATTAAATAGCGAACAATTTTCTGCCCTTTTATGACACCTAAAACCAGCTGCCCGAGACAGCTGCCTTTATTCTACCTAATGGTAGAGAGCTTTGGTGGGGAGGGGGAAACACCCAGCAATTGACCAAACGCTATTCAAATATACTAGTGTTGCAATTTTAGTTTTATTTTTATTTTTTGCAATTTAACCAAGAATCTTAGAGTGATCCAGTGCTCTTGAATTGGTCAGTTAACTTGACCACCTTTGCCAAACCATCCTTCCTTCCTTCCTTCCTTCCTTCCTTCCTTCCTTCCTTCCTTCATTTACCTCATTCATAAATTTCTCTAGGTGATCATACACAATGGTAGGAATTTTCATTTCCTCTTCTGAAATTTATAATAGTGCCTCTGATCAACTCCTTCATAGAACATGAACTACCAAGCTTATAAGTGTGATATGTAAAATGTTTCTCCCCCAGACTTTATGTTTATTGGTTTCTTTGTTATTTTTATAGAAGCAAGCATTTCATGATTATACTTTAACAGATTTTGTGTTCAATTCACATTCCATTTAAAGTTGCTGCATTTATCAGATTTAAAGAAAAATAATCAGATAAAGTCTGTTGCACAGTTAAAAATAAAGTATATTTTTCTATCCCACTTAAAACTGTTAAGTGCATTAATTAATAAGTCTGCATTTATTCACCCAGGAAAAGCTGGGGCTTGTTAGTAATAGTTAACACACAAGATCAAGCCTCTCCAAGCTGTGCAGATGTGCAGTTAAGTATTTATTAAAGGCATGAAAATAATGTCGCCCCAAAGGAAAATGCTGTTACTTTTTTTTTTCCCCTTTTAGAAACGGCTGTTCATTTTATTTGGTAACTTTGGTGAATACACAGCTTTGCACTAACAGAGTACAAGAGTGTCTCTCTCATCTTTCTTGTAGCACCTCTCTCCACACCCCCTCAAAAACAATTTTTAAAAGAGCATTACATCTCTTGCTTAGTAAATAGCACATAAATAAAAATAGCACATAAATATCTGCCATTTTTCATGATTTTAAGTTTTTTTAAGACTTTAATTATTCAAATAAATGGGGGGGTGGAATTAAGAAGGGAGAAAGTTTGTTTTAACTTTTCTGGGCTGCTCTAACCAAAAAGAGGTCCAGGGCCCAGGATAGTCAATCAGCGCTATACTGGCACTTCAGAAATCTTTGTTGCTAGTATCTGCCTCCATTGATGTGTGCTCCCTCCTTGACTCAATTAAAGTTTTGTCTCAAGATTACAAATGCAAGGAGGCAGCAATTTCCATCCCATCCTCTGTTTGTTGCAATCAGTGCTGTTTCTCTTTCACTACAGTTCGGCTTCTGCTAAAATATACATGGTTCATCTTGCTATCTGCTATGGCTGAAACTAATGCAATTAAATACAGAATCAATTTTCAATGGAAGAGAAACACCAAAGACAATGCAGAAAATAACATCTGCACAATGTTTGTAGACTAAAGAAACTGTGATATTGGATACTGTTTGTACTTACTTGTGTGATTTCTGTACCTGACCTTGGGTGAACTTGCAAACTGCAGCAATTTCTGTTCCTGTTTCCATTTCTGATGGAATTCTCTGACATTGCTACTCAATATATACAGTACATACTTTTCCTGTGAATGTTACAGGAGGAAAGCTCTTCTTCTGGTTGTAATATTGACACATGCATGCTGATAGTGCTGTGCATGCACACCTCATTGTAGAGCTCTTTGACAATTGTAGTTCTCTGCATCAGCCATAGCCCCTTGAAAATTCAGCATCCCTTCGTTTTCCAAATAGAAACACCAAGAAATAAGAGTGAATTTTAGCGCTAGATGGAGGATAACAACCATGTTAAAAGTTTGCAAGAAACAACAGGGAGAATGGACCCAGATACAAAAGATATATTGGGTGCTCGGATTAAATAGTTCACAACCACAGATGAGAGTAAGTTTGCAAGAAACAACAGGGAGAATGGACCCAGATACAAAAGACATATTGGGTGGTCGGATTAAATAGTTCACAACCACAGATGAGAGTAAAAACAAAAAAAATTCCTTCCAGTAGCACCTTAAAGACCAACTAAGTTAGTTCTTGGTATGAGCTTTCGTGTGCATGCACACTTCTTCAGATACACACTGTGTATCTGAAGAAGTGTGCATGCACACGAAAGCTCATACCAAGAACTAACTTAGTTGGTCTTTAAGGTGCTACTGGAAGGAATTTTTTTTGTTTTGACTATGGCAGACCAACACGGCTACCCATCTGTAGATGAGAGTAAGTTTGCAAGAAACAACAGGGAGAATGGACCCAGATACAAAAGATATATTGGGTGGTCGGATTAAATAGTTCACAACCACAGATGAGATTAAGGGAGTGCCCACAACTATAAAACAGCTGGCTTTGGTTGCAGGAGAACCTCTGGAATAAATTATGCTCAATTTGTAATTTAGCTATTTTTGTTTCTCTGTGTGTGTGCATGTGCGCGCACACACACAAATTATACATATACACAGTGTTTCAAACAAATAGCTTTTCAATGCAACTGACCATTAGCAGCTGGACAGATTCATATTCTGCACCAGGTCATTAAATATTTCAGTGACATTGCCTATCTATCTCCCGTGCTATAAAGGTAGTTTTTCATGTGATAGCCTAATTGATTAGCATGCTTTACCCGAAGAGTATATCAAATAATTTGTTGGGCTATTTTGGCAGAGTAGTTTGAAAGGTGCATTATGGGTTAGCTTGTGTTTTATTAATTGTAACAAAAGCATTGCTTACCTCAGTTGGAAGAATGGCCAAGCAAGATCCGAAGCCTTACACAAGTAGCAAAAGTGACAGATTATATTTTGCTGAGAGACAGTAAACAGGGTATTCCTTGCATATCAAGACATTCAAGACTTTATAATTTTCAAAAATTTCTAGTGTAGAAATATATCCACAGAATAATACTCAATAAAAAATATGTGTACCCATAGGATTGCCTATAAGATTAGACTTCTAGTACAGAATACACAGAGTTTCTATTTATTTATTTATTTATTTATTTATTTAATTTATAAACAGCCCTTCATCCAAGGATCACAGGGTGGTTTACAATATAACACTGCAAAGGTCTGGATGAAGAGGAATGTTTTCATTCCAGTGAAAGAGGGAGCCAGCGTGGTGTAGTGGTTAAGAGGGGTAGACTCGTAATCTGGTGAACCGGGTTCGCGTCTCAGCTCCTCCACATGCAGCTGCTGGGTGACCTTGGGCCAGTCACAACTTCTTTGAAGTCTCTCAGCCCCACTCACCTCACAGACTGTTTTTGTGGGGGAGGAAGGGAAAGGAGAATGTTAGCCACTTTGAGACTCCTTCGGGTAGTGATAAAGTGGGATATCAAATCCAAACTCTTCTTCTTTCACCAATGCCGAAAGAAAGAAAGAAAGAAAGAAAGAAAGAAAGAAAGAGCTATTCCATGTAGTTATTTAATCTTGTCTAAACTGAGTTGGCTCTCCTATGCATACAGTGTTAGCATGTCAGAATCCTTGACTTGAATTGACATCGTATTCACATGCTAAGTGTCTGCATAGCAACTGAGGGCCAAGTAAACACTGTGCATGGAATGCCCCATGGGTATTTATAAATTTATTTTTATGTTTCAGTTTTGAATTGGGCCTGATTGCCTTTGTAAGGGCATCAGGGTTGGGAGGGGGACAGGAGAGAGAGAGATTGTGTCAGAAGCATCTGAAAGCATTGTATGCATCTTCTGCGAGAACTTTGTGATACTTCCTTAAAATGTTAGGCTTGGCACCAAGGATTGCACATGCAGGAGAGTCGGAATCCTGTGTGTATGATCTGCCCAAACAGATACTTGATCAGGACATAAGAATCATATTTTCCTCTGCATAGATCAATCATTGTCTTTCAGTTCCTGTCTTGTCTGGCATCTGCTGATCCGTGCTTTAATGCTGTCAGGTCAGAGATATACAGGCCTTTGTAGCATGCTTGTACCTCATGTCATGTCCCAGTGTTGTTGTACATCTTGTTTCAGAGATATTTTTTCTGTAATGTTCTGTGACCTTTTTCATTGAGTGCGGCAGTTGGAGAGCCACTCAGTGAGGGAAAATTGAGCTGTTTTATTCCTCCCCAAGGAGCCTTGTGTTTCCTTCCACCATTCATTTGAAAGCTATCATTTTCTTGATTTTATAGCTGAAAACCACCATTGATTTGCTGGATGTTAGATCTAAGAGTCCCTCTATTGACATGCCTATTGACAGTTTTCAGTATATTCTGCGTCTAATTATCACTCTTGGCTAAATGATACACCTTGTGGACTTGAGAGATGGAGTCGATAGCTCTTGCAGTATTGTTCTAGCAGCCCCTATTGAGCTTGGTGTCAAAGCAAGGTGATTTATGTGATCAGAAAGAAAATTTTCTGTTGGGCTGCTGCATAATTAAGCCAAGTACAGAGTGACTGGTGACAAAACCAGGTCTGCCAAAGCCATCAGCAAATGAGAAAAGATCTCTCTGGTAAATAGCTGAGACATTGAAGAATCTCTTCTGGCATCTTCCACTTTTCAATTTTCAAGGGTTCGATTTTCATCCTGCTGTTCAAGGGGAGGGGGGTTAGTTCTGCTTTCTGTTCCTTCTATTACACAGTACTAAAAGCCTGTGTGAGAGAGATGGTCATGATTTCTTTGATTTCTGTCTGATGTCCTGGTAATGGTTTTATACACATTTATGAATGTTGGGGTGGTTGTTGTTTGTTTTTGTTTTTTTTTTACCTTTTATTACATCTTATACCTAAGGCTACTTAACACTCAATCTTGATTCTAAGTATTTAATAAATATTTTATTTATTTATTATACCCCACTTTTCAGTGAAGTGTGGCTCCCAGAGCAGCTTACAATAATTAAAACATAACAAAAAGGTACAATGTAAAGATAGATGGATTTGTGCATGGCACCCTTTTCTGATCCCTACTAGTTGATGGCATAGTCCAGGTTCCCATCTCTTCCCTTCAGAGGAAGAATAGAAAATAGTGGTAGAGTTGTAGTTCTGCCATTCATTTCCATGAGATTTGCACAAGAAAACATCCCAGTGAATTGTATTCCATGCTAGCTAATGGTGAGTGGATGCTATTTGAATTTCCCTCTTTAGCCACCAGAATGTCTTGGGCAACCCTTGTATTGGACTAAATAATCTAGCATAGTCCCTACTAATATCTCTCTTTCTCTCTTCCTCTCTCCCATAGTAGACAGTAAAACCTTGCCTTTCATTAAGAATTAATAAAACACTGACACTAGGGATATGTGGGCAAGGAAAATGTTATGGACAAATCCTGTCATCGAGCTTTGGGTATCTTAGGTGGGGATGTCTTGGTTTGTGGTTTGAGTGAGATAAAATCCAGAGCATCCCATATAAGGGGGGGCGTGTCTTTTGCTTTAAGGGTGAATTTTTTGATGGAGTCAACAGAAGGTGAGGAGCCTCCAACCCCTCTGCCCAGTTTTCATAACATAATGTTCTTTCTTAAAGTCCTTTTCATCCATCCTGTCTTCAAAGCTGTGTTGTGCTGTATTTTATTTTATTATTTTAAAAAAAACAAAATTCTTTACCAGTTGTTCCTTGGAGCATCTTATATTAAATGCAAACTAAAATACTCAGTTCAGAGGGGAGGGGTTAGGCACTTTGAGGTAGGTCACTATTATTTTCCCCATACTGTAGATGGAGGATTGGGCCTAAGAGAGTATGTCATGCCTAAGACTATTTAGTGAGTTCATGACATAGTTGAGATTTGAAGCAGGGGCTTCCTGATTTGTCTCTCTCCCTATGGTGTTATACCAGCTCCCTCACCTTGAAGGGGCACAGTAGAACCATGTTTGCCCGAGGTATATATAATTCATCTCGCTATCATCTCTGTTTACCTGTTTTGCACATTTTTCTAGCGCTTACAAAACCCATTTGGCCAGAAACAACTGGTAGGGGTGGAGGGTGGACACATCTGAGTGTACACACCAATGGAATGGAATACTGCATCATACTTCCTTCAACTCTCTGAACAAACTGCCACCTGTCTCTAGTCTAAATCCCATTTTCCACTTGTGTTTAGACTGTAATCAATTATTCCTGCAAAATTTAATTTTCATCAAGGAAATGCTCTGCATTAAGCAATTCCAGTTTTATTCCCCATGTCGCCTGTACAGTTCATTTTTCTTAACAGGTGTTTGATGTTTAGCTTGTATTGTAGGGGGACAGGTGCATGTATGCACACATGCTTGTGTACATTTCATTTGAAATGTTAACCTTTGGCACATTTTTGTATGATTAGCCATGTTAACAGAGAAATCTGAGGGCTCCCTTGGACAAAAAAAACAAGGACACCAGCCAGGAATACCAAAGCAAAACAGCAGCCAGTAGGCTTGGTCTTGATTGAAGACTGTCACGACATAACTCCCACCTGCCACAAGGTGGAACAAGATGGAAGCCCCACACAAAAGAGCCCCCAAACTTTTATCAGCTGCTAATCCCCATGTTATACCCCCCAAACTACATCACTCATACATCACGGTTACATCATGAAAGGGGAGGTCTGGTGGCAGTAATCTGAGCATCCTGGACCCTGCCCCACGGTTCTCCTTGCCCTCCACCAAACACCCGTCAAGTGTAACAAAAAATATATTTACATTTCCCTGTTTCCCAGCAAAGTTAATCACACACTTTGGTCTTCAATTGGGTTTGTTATTTCTGGAATGGCTACCTGTCCGGCACTCAGGTATCAGTGTGGAGAGCCAGTGTGGTGTAGTGGTTAAGAGCGGTAGTCACGTAATCTGGGGAACCGGGTTCGCGTCTCTGCTCCTCCACATGCAGCTGCTGGGTGACCTTGGGCCAGTCACACTTCTTTGAAGTCTCTCAGCCCCACTCACCTCACAGAGTTTTTGTTGTGGGGGAGGAAGGGAAAGGAGAATGTTAGCCGCTTTGAGACTCCTGAAGGGGAGTGAAAGGCGGGATATCAAATCCAAACTCTTCTTCTTCTTCTTCTATCAGGATGCCAGGAATTATCACTCAGGCAGAGGGGCTGCTGAGTAGCTGAGCTCACATGTCTATATGAATTTCTGAAGTTTTCCCAGTGAGCCAGTACATAGATACTGTACATTTATCAGTGAATTGTTACATTTGGTATCATGCAGCAAAGGCCCTTTGAACAGATAGGAAGAAACTGTGATGGGGTGTTTTGTGGGGACAAAAGTCACAAAAGCGATTGTGCTGGTTTTGGTAGTGGGCTGCATGTGCATGATATCTGCTGGAGGAGCAACCCCCCCCCCCAACCTATACATAAATTCCTGCAACAGCCACCAGAACGTGGGCAGTTCATGGTGTAAGATGAGAGGAAACACCTACTCCTCTGCCTTTAAGTCTTACCCAAGAGACCGTTTTACCTTTTTTAGAATGGGTACTCAAGGCAAAGGGTGGAGGAAATACATATGATCAAAGCAAACAGAAAACTCATTTGAGTAAACAGTGTCAATCTAATATAATCTGCTCAGGTTATATTTCTTTTGTACTTTTAGCAGTAAGAGCTAAGAAATTCTGTCACAAATGTCTGGAAACATCTTTCCTACTCTTCTTTTCTAAGTCAGTTACCAATTAATGAGAGCAGCTTTAATGACATAGGACAAAAGAACTCTTGATTTCTAACACAATGACATGCCACACTGTAGTTAATCCAGTCTAAAACTTTATTCCAGCCCCCCCTTTCCCCCCTTTTGATTTATTGAAGCTAACACAACTTATCAGGAGGAAGTCCCTGAGTCATAAGAGTTTATCATTAATAAACGTGGCAACTAAAATTAACTTGGACAGGAGATTCCAGGGTGAAGAGAAGCAACACTAAATACTGCTGGGGAGGTGAAGCAGAACGTATAGGATATCCAAACTGAGGGTGCACCCAAAGTGGTGCCAGATACCATATTATTCTCAAGGTTTGTGTATGCACCTGATTTTTCAACTGAGTCAGGTAATAAGCTTATTTAAGACTAATGGTGGTGCTTGGGCTTGCAGTTGTAAAGTTTGGGAAACAAAGCTCAGGAGTTCGACCCCCACTTATTAAGCCCATTAAAAAAAGAGCCAAGCTTAAATTCCCACCAGAGTTCAGGCCCAGCAAAGGTGATCTGGTATCCTCTTTCATACTGGACACTCCATTATTTCAAGGGCTGCCTTGCTGTCTTCTTTCCTGCATGCCTGGTTCCCGTTCTGTCTATAGCAAGGTAGCCACAGGGGTGGTCTATTTTTTCAATAATAATAATAATAATAATAATAATAATAATAATAATAATAATTCAACTTATACACCGTCCTATACCTGAAGGTCACAGGGCGGTTTACTGTTAATCCAAAGGCAAGTTGGCATCTCGCTGTGCTGCCAGGCTGCTGCCGTGTTACACAAAGTGAAGTCTCAAATGCCTCTGGGAAACAGTATGTGATGGCGTACCCTTATTTTCCCATGGCAGACCTGAGGCTTCAATTTGCATAATGCAAACTTAAATGGTAAAGTAAATTAATTGAAGAGGAACTGATGTGGGGTGATCTGAAGTTCAAATTCATTGAAGAATTTATTTGAGGTGATTTGGGTGGGAATTAATTATTTTGCCTTCTACAAAATTTAAACTCTAGTAATTATTTAGAAATTTGCATTTATACATATAAATTAGCATGTGTAAATGTTGTTCAAACTGATGTTCTTGTGTCCTTTTCTCCAGTGGTGTTTATCATAAGGCTGGGAGTGGATTATCAAACCAGTGGAGAGGTGTAGCAGAATTACCAAGCTTCAGGACAGTGTTTCACAAGGGCCTAGAACAGGCATAGGCAAACTCCAGCCCTCCAGATGCTTGGGACTACAATCCCCATCATCCCTGACCACTGGTCCTGTTAGCTGGGGATCATGGGAATTGTAATCCCAAACATCTGGAGGGCCAGAGTTTGCCTATGCCTTGCCTAGAACAATGCTTCACACGGAAGCAAAGGGAATGAGCTTCTCTGAGGAAACTGTTATATAAGATTCACCTGAAAGATGGCATATAAATGTCTTGGTTTGAGCTAATTATAATTCCAAACTCCATTATGCAATAGGCAAAACATGGCATAGGCTTGGTGGTGTGTTTTTGTTTTTGTCCACTCAGCATAAATTCATCACGTTGTTCAAGATGCAGTGACCTCTGAAACCAGAGCAATGGACATAATGATGGTTTATCACACCATCAATCCATGGTTGGTACTTTGCAAGCTCTCTTCAAACCATGGTTTATGGTTCTGGTCTGCCATTCTTTCAGCTGATAATTCAAACACATAATTTTAAACTATATTTAAACTTTTTAACAAAAATTAAAAATTATTAATTGCTATATTTCAAACATATAACCGCAAAATACAAAAAAGGAAAAGATGAAAAAGAACATTTACTAATCTCGATACAAGACAACTTCGTTGATGCAGACTAGAAAAAAGACAGGACTTTTTTCTATTTGCAATGTTAAACAACTTTAAACAACAATACTTAACAAATACATGTTTACCCCCTGTTTCTGTTCTTTCTGAGTTAATGCCTACAAAATATCTATAAAGCTTCTTCAAACTTTGTTTGGTGCGATGTTTGGATTGAGACACTTTAGTAGTAAAACCCTTTCCATTGTCAAGAGTGAGGTATACCACCAATTTTAATTCACAAACATTTGCCTCGCTTCCAGTTACTCCCATGCCACATAATTTGCTTAGGTTCCCTTCCCCCAACTTTAGCTGGGAATCCTGGGGCTGTCGTCATTAGGCACACAAGCTTGTGGAATAATGGTGCAAGGTTGAGCTTACAGCAAGCATATGGAACATTCATTTTGCAGCAGTAGATGGGGAAAGAATGTGCTGCCGTGTTTTCCCCCTCTGGGATTGTCAAGAAAGGTAGAGCCCTTTGAGAGAGAAATCCAATAGCACAGGAGATCAAAGTGAGTTTGTGACTGGAATGCCCTAGGGTTAGCGCGGCGTGCGAGGTGTAGCTTGGCAAATCACCATGCTTGCAAACAAAAAGGATGTGCTACATTCAAATCTTCCTCCAAGCCTTTCAGGATGACAAATTATTATTTGGTGTGTGTGGGATTTCTGCATTTGTTTCTGCATTTCACATGATCTGTAAAGCAAATCATGGCCTCTTGACAAAGCCCCCTCCCCCTTTAAAAGTAGGTTTGTTGGAACAAACGCTTCCATCTCATTAAATGCCAGTTTCTCTGTTTTTCATTCAGGGAGACGTTGTGGCTTTAAGGAACAAAAACAAACTTTTCCCACCTCCAGACCATCACTATTTTGTGGGAGGGATTCAGTCATATACTGGAAATGTAGGTTTGTGCAATTAAAATGGATTAAAGCATTTGGCTGCAAAAAATCAGATATGTAGGGGACACCAAACTGGTATTTTCTACTACTTTAGAAAATAGAAACAGGATCCTGTATGGTTTTAAGATGGAGAACAGGGCCAGAATGAACAAAATGAATTTTAACAGAGATGCACCTAAAAAGTTCTCCATTGTAAGAGATGCTGCTAAAGTGATTTCTTGGTAATAGTAAAAGTGATTGACCCCTGATTGGGAGCTAATGACTACAAATTTCTGCTGTCTTTGGAAGATAACACAATTTAGCTGGTAGGAGGGGCAGAGAAGGTAGTGTTGCAGTTTCAGTTCAGAAATGTAGCTAGACAGAGCTAAGTGGTTTGGAGCTGGAGCTTAACTGTCCTAGAAGCAGACTTTAAAGCTGCTTTGGTGAAAGAGTTTCTTTTATTGCAAATGTGATGCCGAATCAGTAGGAGTATTTGTCAACAATAAAACAGAGATTACAGTGACACCATATGTCGCCAGTGCTTTTTTTTTAGATGTGAATAACAGTCATATATAGTCAGTGATGTCAGTTTCACAGAAAATTTTGAATGGGAACATTTTCCAGAGGAAAAAAATCCCATATGAATTAATGTAATTTGCATAGGAAATTCTTCAGTTTTGTGTCGGGAAATTTTCCTATGTCCTAAAGAGTGATTATATTTAGTATGTTTATTTTAACTGCATGTTGTAAACAATGCTAAAAACTTTGAAACCGCCATGCTTGCCTAACATTGAACTTGCAATTGGCAGCCACTTATGACACAAAATATTTCTCATAGAAAATTTAAGGAGTGGAAGATTTCCCATCCCACATACTGCATCTAGTATGGACCTCAGTTTTGTTTGGACGCAACCATTGCAATGTATATATATATATATACCACTTGCACATATGCTGTTAAAAACATGCCCATATGCTGTTATAACAGACTCTGAATAGATAACCTTCAAATTGGTCTTTTGAACACATGCCATCTTATTTTCCTCAGGGCAGTTAAAGAACAACTTTCACTTTTAACACGCTACCCCAGAAATTTACTGCTTGGCATCTTATCACTTGCCATATATTGTACATCATGCAGCATAAGATTATTTAAATAATGTATTGATGGCATTCCAAATTTGTGCTTATAAATGATAATTACACCAGGTAGGCATATGCAGGGTTCTAGCAAAGCAGAGCCAGATGGACAAAGCAAATATTTTAGCATGTGCCAGCAAATAAATGAGGGACACATAAAGACAAATCTGTAGCGGATTGTAAACTGTCTAGTTGCGAGCCATGGTAACAGTGAAAGAGAAATATTGCCCCTTAATTATAAATATACAGCTAGAGTTGAGCTGAAACTATTCCGTTCTTCATGACATTTTAAGCAGTGCCAAAAAATGTCTCCTGTTTTGGGGATATTCTAACACTTCTTAGGAAAAAGCTTCCTTACTCATTTATGTTACCTTTTCTTGTCTTCTTCTCTCATTGCACTTTCTCCCTTACCCTTAGTGACATCACCATATTGCCACTTTGCTACGTAACAGTGTGATGTCATCAGATTCACCCAGGTCAGTTGCAAAAGAGAACTGAGAGAGTGAATATTTGTAGTACTGAAATTTGAGAAAAGGGGATTAATTGAAATTGCTTGCTTTTATCAGAAAATCTAAACATATTTGGCATGATGCTATGAAGGATTAATCAAAATATGAGCACAATCTCATAATCTTTGTTCCATTGCTTTCAGCGTGTGTTTAAATCATTTTAATTAAAATCAATGGCTGAAACATTCCCCAAATTTTCAAATATGTCATATGAACATATGCGGTTTGTTTTCCCCCAAACTGTCAGTATTATATAATTGTCTTTAAATGTGCTCAATTAACTATGTAAAAGTTCAGATCTTTTATCCATCAAGTTTAGTTCTTGGATGGATGCGATTCACGTAATAATCATTATTATATTTATCAATCACCTTGTGCAATTAGCCTCTAGATAATGTATAATAAAATATTTTTTTTTTGGAAAAATCATAATTCATAATAAAGTAAGCCAACTGCAGCAAGAAACAATTTGAATCCCCTCACAATCATATAAAAATGAAAGCAAACACCTGAAAGCAAAAACTAATCATTTTCAGATTAATCAGGGTCAAAATTTCAGTGAAATTTAAATAATATTAAGATGTTAACAGGCCTGGGAGAATAGAAAGATCTTCACCCAGTGCCAAAAAGACATTAAAGGGGTAGTATTTAGAAAAGGGACGCGGGTGGTGCTGTGATCTAAACCACAGAGCCTAGGGCTTGAATCCCCTCGACGGGGGTGAGCTCCCATTGTTCGGTCCCAGCTCCTGCCCACCTAGCAGTTCAAAAGCACGTCAAGTGCAAGTAGATAAATAGGTACTGCTCCGGCGGGAAGATAAACGGCATTTCCGTGCACTGCTCTGGTTTGCCAGAAGCAGCTTAGTCATGCTGGCCACATGAGCTGTATACCAGCTCCCTCGGCCAATAAAGCGAGATGAGCGCCGCAACCCCAGAGTCGGCCACGACTGGACCTAATGGTCAGGGGTCCCTTTACCTTTACAGCCTCCAGAGGGGCACCATTGAGGCTCCCAGCCTGTATGTTTGTGTATGCAAATGCACGCGCAGGGGGTGCCAAACTGAGTCACCCAAGTGAAATAAAGCCTAGTTTCGTCCCTGCATGGGATGGAAGAGACTTCAGAAGTGGCTGACCACCACCTAATGTAGACAGAATAGTGATGCCCTGCAAATATGGTTGGCTAATTGGGAGTCACCCTTGGAATGCACACTTCAGCCCCCTGTCATTCCCTTCTTGACCACGATAGTCCATCTACTGTTTTTAGTTGTTTCTGTTCTGTTGGAACACATTTATTTTAAAATACGTTTTACTCTTAAAATTGTCCATTTCCAGGTTGCAGTTGAACTATTTAAAACTTCACATTTCTGAAAGTGCTCTAATGTTCCAAGACTTTTAAACACTTTGGTACATCAAGTAAAAAGCTCTTAAGTTAGATGAACTAGCAAGGTAAATAGCACTTTGTTGGCATTAGCAACCAATAATTCATGGAAGGGAATATTATTGTGTCTCTAACATCTGTGCTGTGGGTTGTGTTGACTTATGCAATATACGACCAAACAGCTTACATTATTTCTTTAGAACAGATTTACAAGTTCATGTTTTCCTTCATGAGGTGATGTCAGAGACCAGGCTGATGAGTACTGCTCTAATGAACAATGGTGGGAGCCTCCCCCTCCCCCTCATAGCTGTCAACATTTCCCTTTTTTTAAGGGAAATTCCCATATTCCGAATAGGATTCCTCGCAAGAAAAGGGAAAAGTTGACAGCTATGCTCCCCCTGTTCCTGGCCAGGATCCTGAAACTGCACAGGAGCGGGAGAGCAGTATTGATTTGGAACAATGGTTTGCTGGGGGACACAGTTCGGAAGAGAACAGTTGGGAAGAACTGGGGTGGGAGGACAGCCAGAAGAGGAACAACTGCAAGAGAAAGT
Source organism: Podarcis muralis (assembly GCF_964188315.1). Lineage (NCBI taxonomy): Eukaryota > Metazoa > Chordata > Lepidosauria > Squamata > Lacertidae > Podarcis > Podarcis muralis. The sequence goes on along the minus strand of NC_135660.1, from coordinate 83,565,328 downwards.
ATCCAGCCTATTAGTCCAAGGGCAAGGAGATTAGATAAAATGGCTGAACAGAAGGCTTGGTGGCGGAGAGATCATGTTGGAAGGCGCGGAAGTGACAGGAGTAACTAGGGGGAAGTGGGTGTGAACCTTAATTGGGACCACTGTCATTCCAATAATGGTTGCTTTTTTCTTTTGCTGTCAGCACTCAAAGCTGTTTCGCTGGTAATGGGACTCATCTTGAATGAACCTAAAAAATGACCTGATCAGCTTCCATTGATTGGTCTATGGTTGGTTATAATTCACATTTATCTTCACCATAACATAATGATGAAAAAGGGCCCCATACTTTGCAGGGTGGGGAGCCAAAATAATTTGAATTCAACATAGTTAGTTACTAACAAGTATTTGAAGTGTTGGCTTAGGCTCTTTGTTAACTTTGCCTCTTCCCTTTGAAGTATATCTCTTCCACTATAAAAATTAGGCTGTAAGCACTTTGGAGCATTTTCTTTTTCTTTTTCTTTTCTTTCGCCACTCTTCAATGACTAATTTAGGTCCATTAATTAAAAACTTAAGTTGGAAACAGCTCTTACTCTTTAGATAAAGAAAATCACTTTCTTTTCCGTTAAGTTTGTCATACTTTATATTAGCTGAAGAAATGAACTCCTATACTTTCCCCTTGGTAACAATGAAGTTCAACTGCTTTAGCTCAAAATACACTTTCTTGTGCTGTTAGAAATAATAAAACAGATGGACATGGGTGCAGACCTCTTGTAGTTAGCATAGTTTATGGTGTAGTTTAGTGACTTTCTATCACTTGTATAATTTAGATTTTCCCCATTTTTATGGGTTACATAAAATATTCCTCATATTTTAAGCTACTCGTTGGGGATATAGTTTAGGATGAACAGTAAAATATTTCTGTCATTATCCTGCAATGTCTAAATCTGTTCTTAAAGTAAGAAATGAGAATTATATTTAGGGATTGGGGATTGGGGAGCACATGTTATTATAATATCTGCAGGATCCTTGATAGTAGTAGAACTGTCTTTCTATTATTAAGTAGCATCTGCAATTATCTGTGGGAACAGAAAACTAATACCATTTAATCAACTCTAGCTTTGATTACATTGACTCCAGCAAATGTTACATGTCCTTCTTGTTAACAGGTGGCAAGACCATGGGGATTTATGTGTAAAGAATTGATTTATGTACAGTGGTACCTTTTTCCTCAAACTTAATCCGTTCCGGAAGTTCATTCCACAACCAAAACGTTCTAAAACCAAGGCATGCTTACCCATAGAAAGTAATGCAAAACAGATTAATCTGTTCCAGACTTTTAAAAACAACCCCTAAAACAGCAATTTAACATGAATTTTTTTTATGGGACGCGGGTGGCGCTGTGGGTAAAACCTCAGTGCCTAGGACTTGCCGATCGCATGGTCAGCGGTTCGAATCCCCGCAGCGGGGTGAGCTCCCGTCTTTCGATCCCAGCTCCTGCCCACCTAGCAGTTCGAAAGCACCCCTAAGTGCAAGTAGATAAATAGGTACCGCTTTATAGCGGGAAGGTAAATGGCGTTTCCGTGTGCTGCGCTGGTGCTGGCTCGCCAGAGCAGCTTCGTCACGCTGGCCACGTGACCCGGAAGTGTCTCTGGACAGCGCTGGCCCCTGGCCTCTTAAGTGAGATGGGCGCACAACCCTAGAGTCGGACACGACTGGCCCGTACGGGCAGGGGTACCTTTACCTTTACCATGAATTTTACTATCTAACGAGACCATTGATCATAAAATGAAAGCAATAATCAATGTACTGTACTATAAAATAAATAAGACAGTATTGTAGATGATTAAAATTAACATTAATTCTTTTTTTTAATACCTGCACTGATGATAGTCATTGTTTGGATGGTGGGGCTTTTATCCATTTCCACAGTCACACAATCAATCAATCAATCAATCAGTAGCTGAACTGGGTTCTACACAGTCACAAAAACAAATTAACCAAAAAAGCCTCAAAAACAAAAATGTAAAATAAATAGCAAAAACAAAAGCACCAAACTTAATCCGTTCCAGAAGACCATTTGACTTCTGGAATTTTCAAAAACCAAGGTACAGCTTCTGATTAGTGCAGGTGCCCTGGAAACAATAGCCAACAGCTGCATCAGATGTTCGGCCTCCAAAAAACATTTGAAAACCGGAACACTTACTTCTGGGTTTTCAGCGTTTGAGTACCAAGGCGTTGGAGAACCAAGGTACCACTGTAGTGTTCTAGCAGTCTCTTTAACTTTTGCAGAAGCATTAGAAACCAAAATCAAGTTGTTACCTTTCCTAGGGGAGGAGGAAGCAGATATTCTAATCACAGCTCTTGGAGCCTTATTGTTGTGAGAATGAATTAAAGCATTGTTCCATGGGAACTAAACTACTTTTCCCCCACAGGGCACAATTAACTTAGAGAGTTTGCTGCCAAAAGATGTGGAGATGGCCACTCACCCAGATGGTCATTAAAAGGGATAAAACAAATTCATAGAAGAATCTCTATATTCAGAGGCAGTAGACTGCTAAATGCCTGGGACTTGGGTCCAGCATTGGAGAGGGGGGGCGCTGTTGTTTTCAATCTCTGCTTTGGAGGTTCCTAGATGCATCTTACTTCTAACTACTGGACTAAAGGGGCTCTTGATTTCAGCAGGCTTGTTTAAATATTCTGAAGTCAGGCAGAGTTTACTAGCCAGTCTGCAACACCTGTTTATTAGTTAAAGCATCTCTGTAATAATATCCCACTAACTGCAGATGTGCCTAAAGCTTTGTCTACTGCATCATTCTTTTGAACTGTTTCATCAAATGGCATCATCTGGACACTTAGGAAGGCAGAGGCACTGGACTGTGTTTGGGGAGCCTACAATATTTTACCTGAGAGACAGCCTCCACAAATCCCCCTTCCCCTAAAAAAAAACCTCCGTGAGGAGTTTCCCCAGCTTTCAGGAAAAGCACTAGCTTTTGCTTGAAGACAGGCATTTCCAAGTGTGGTGGAAGAGGTTTAAGCATACACTCACTGCACTCGTTTCTTTTTTTAGCCAGAGAATGAGTGTTGAAATAATTTCCTCCACATTTAGGCTGAAGACAAAAGCCCCCTTCATGGATGAAGCGAGTCCCACGCATGGAAAGGGAGCCCTGGGACAATGGGGCTGGCCTTGTTTCTAAGATGACACAGTTTCCTTCACAGATGTCCATGAGTTTGGCAAGAATGTCTAAGCTGAGGGAGCCAGCTTTGCAGGTTTCCCCAGCTCAGACATCCCATGCCTAATACTTGTGTTAGTCAAATGAAGCAGTGCAACCTTAAGGGCAAGGGCAGCAATGTGTCCCACTGATCTTTTCTATGTGTGGACTTGGTTCATGTGGGAAGCTAGACATTCTAAGTTTTGTAGAAGTGGTTTGAATATACATTTTCTGCTCTGAGAACAAATGCCTCCACTGCATTCTGAGACATGTTCAAACCATGCCTACCTACTCCACTTATGAAAGTCACATAGGGCCATCTTTCACAGTACCCACCCCCAGCCTTCAGCCCAGACCTGAATGTGGGTAGCAACCAGTACACCTAAGGAAAGAAACAGAAGCCTGAGCTAACAATGGGGATTGTTGCCAAGGCTGCTGGTGTCACAAAGGTACTGATGCCATCCCCTTATAACACAGAAACAGATATGAGCTACAGTTGAAGAGGAACAGGGGAAGGAAACAGGAGTAGACTAAAGGGGCTCTTGATTGTGGGCACAAGGGCTCCATAGGATGGAGAGAGGGAGGAAACAAGGAAACAAGGGAAGAAAAATCACGCAGTTCAACAACTACACAAACCCGCTGGGAGACTGGGAATGCAGTGTCATCAAGTGTGCAGAATGATGTCCACCATTATCTCTTCTCTTGATCTAATTCTGTGAGATGCTGTTGAGGACCTGAGTCAATGTCTAATATTAACAAAATATAGAATCTGAAGTTTAATCTAAACTAAAGAGAAATCCCGGTGGCTCAGCCTCCTCTAATTGGGGTTCCACCCATCTTGAGGAACTCATTCACCTGGCATTTCAGATGACTGGGGACGCATTTATATTACTTCAGGTTGTGCACTATCTGCCTGCACCCCTTTTTTACAGCAGCAGCAACAACACCAGCAGCAGGTGAAAACATGGGGTGGACCTTCTTGGTGGAAGTGCCAACCCAGATTGTGGACTTGAGAAACTCCACTAGAACTCCCCTCTGCCTGTTTTTCCAGCATCAGGTAAAAGCAATGTTTTTAAATTAGCTGGTGTGTGTTTTGCTGGTAGCAGCTGAGTAATTTTGCTTTATTGCTAGATTTATTATTATTATTATTATTCAAAATTATAACAAGACATATTATCCAAAAACATATTATCCTTGTCCCCCCCCCCATTTTTCCTCCCACCCCACCCCACCGACTTCCCTCAGTTCCAGTCTTTGGTTTCTCTAAGAATGCTGTTTTCTGCATGTTACACAGTTGTATAGATCCTCAAACTATTTAGCTGATTATTATCAATAAAAAGTTTGTGAATGTTTATTCAAAGCCAGCCAAGGAGTCCAGTTCGCTTTGTTGCATCTTCAGATACTTTGTAAAGGGTTCCCATTCATCCTTAAAGTCACAGTTATCCTTGCCCCGCAGCTTATATGTCAGTTTTGCCAGTTCTACATAGTCCATCAATTTTTCTTGCCATGATTCTTTAGTTGGGGTTTCTTCAGTCTTCCATCCTTGTGCTACCAGAACTCTCGCGGCCGTTGTCGCATACATGAAGATGTTTTTCAACTTTTTTGGCATCTTGCTAGATTATTTTTAGCTGTTTTTATTTTGAGTTGTAAGTTGCTTTGAAGGCTTCTTACATTGGTTGGAAGGGCGCAGAATATAAAATTTTATCTGAAGTCTGTTGTGAACAGGAAGGAGAATTCAGGACAGTGGTTGTGCAGTTGTTTGGATCCTAATCAGTCCTCTTCCATAAATGGGATTTGGGCCAACATTCCTCAGACAGCAGCTCCTCACCTCTCCATGGGCCTCCCTTCCAGTACCACATGGCAAGGTGTTGAAGCTGCTGGGACTTTCAAAAGCAGCTTGTATTCTGGCATGATTCAAATTTAAACATTCAAAAATCCCACTTGTGTGCTGAAACCTTTGGGCAAGCCGAAAGTAATTCTTTAGATCACAACCTGTATTTTACACATTGTATTTTCTGTTTTAAGCTGGTAATTTGTACATAGCCAGCATGATTATATAGAGATTGCTTCCCAATTTGCTCACATTAATCCCATTACCCCTTTCCTCTTCTGGTACTCGTTTGGGTCAGGGACCTGTCTTATTTGCTTATGCTTCTTTGTAAAGTACTACATACCCTTGATGTCATGATACAAAAGAGAATACCGATCATCTTCCCCTAAACAAGTCCTGATGGAATTACTAGGAGCCACACAGATTCAGTATGGTAGTCTTTCCAACTTCCATTTATTTCTCTGAAGCTTGCAGAAGAGAACCTCCTGGGTGACTGTGTCCCATGTTAATCAGTTGAGAGGGGGCTGCTACCTCAGAAACCAAAATGTATTGGGCTGCTCCTGTGTATGCCATAAGTAGGAAGAAACATATGGCAAAAGTGGAAACTAAAAGTGAGCTGGAGCATAAATGTAAATGTGTAGATATCCCAGGAGAAACATAACCAGAATAGATATTCAACACAACATACTTTCTTAACAATAAGTAAGTTTTGATATTTGTGTATTAGTGTGATTTAAAAATTAACAACAAAAAAGTATTTAAACAAGATACTTACGTTGCATAAAAACCACCTAATACTTTATAAGAAGGCTGCTCTTGAAACATACTAATCCCCCTTCCAATATGTGTTTTATGTGATTTGGGGCCATATTTGAGAAACAATTCTTGTAAATGCAATTCACAATTCTAGCAGAAAATTACATTTTGTGTTTCTGTAATGATCCCATGAGTTCTTTTTTGCATAAATCCTTTCTTCCACTTTGAGATACAAATCTGTTTTACTGAAGACAAAATGCATTTTCAGCTGAAAAAATGTAAATTAATTTTCTTAGAAAATTCCTCTGTGGGCCCTAAGTTCTGAAATATGAGGATCACTGGCGTTCTTTAAGAAAGTGGTAATTTGAATTTTTACTACTATTAACTTTTTATTGGTAATTTGAATATTTTGCTATAATTACAAATTCCCTTTTTATCAAGGATATAGGCTGTGTTTATCAGCCCTGTTGCATTGTTCATTGCTGACGTTTGGAAAAAGTAGCAATTTGTATGTGGCTTATAAATTTGTCATGGACAATTTTCTGTTAAGTATAAGAATCAATTCCTTAACTACTTATGCATCTGAGAAGCCTGAATTTATAGTAAAATGTCATGTCTCCATTTCTTATGGATTTCATTGTACCTTTTAAAAGAAAACCTAGTTCTTTCAGAGAAGTTCCTTGCTGTTCTGCACTGATAAAATCATTTCAGCTGGCAGAAGTTCCATCCCAAATCCGAGCCCTCCTCAGTGCACAGCACTTTAAGTGGAATGAAATGCTCCACTTTTCTATGTATTGTTTGTGCCAAAGAAGCCTTGAGTTCGAGCACATTTACATCTGTTTTGGGTAATTCTCTGCATATGTTCCAAAATGTAAGTTATCCATCTTACCCAAGAAACAGCATTTGTTGGAAACAGTTTGCCAATTGGAAACTCGATTGAATTTGTTCTATCATGCTGAGGCTTCATTTGAGGTCTGAAATATGTTCATCTTTGTTCCTCCAGCTGTTTTACCATTCTGAACCAAAAGCTTTTCCTACAGCCTAAGTCCTCAAACTTGCTATGCCAATAAGTTGTCATAAGACATCAAATTATGCTCACATTAGATGTTACTTTATGCTAAGGAAAACTTGCCTCAGCAGGGACTCAATTGACCTCTTGCATTTATCTGCCTGCCTAGGATTGCAAAAGTGGAGTTGGGCTTGTTAAGCACCTGGTAGGCTCCAGAAGGTAGACGTTTGGCCTGAGTTTGCAGTTGCTGAGTCTGCTGAGACGCAAAGGAATGGAGTGTGGGAGAGTAGATGAGGGCTGAAGAATCTGTGTCTCTTTCAGTGCTGCTGGAGTGTAGCTCCCATCACTTCTGACCATTGGCTGACCATGCTGGCTGGGGTTGATGGCAGTGGTAGTTCAGCAACAGCTGGAAGGCCACAGATTCCTCACCCTGAGGTGCATTATGACAGGGTAGGTTATGTAACCCAGGGATACCTGTGGAGGCTACTGAGCTAGTCAAGAAGAAAAACTAGACAATGCCTGATAGGCAACAACCGGGTGTCTGTGTAGCAAAATAGCAAATGTTATCAAGGCAAGCCAAAGAAAGCCAGCCTACTTGAACCTCACCTTTCAGTTTAGATTTTATTCAGTCTTATGGAGACCCAATAGAAAGATGCTAAAAGATATACTATATGCTACCTTTAAGACCGGGGGAAATTTTGGAGTTGCCTGGTTAAATGGCTTTGTCACAGAAGGTACAGAACCAAGGTACAGAAGGTTATGCCTTTTGTCTAAAATGGTTGTTGCACAATCCTCAAACTGACCTCAGTGGATACACTGCTATTAGTTCATTCATGTAGGCATGGTCCTTTTTTTAAAAAAAGTGTTCATTGCTGCCTGGAAGGACCTTTATGGACATGTTCCTTTGTCTTTGGGCAGCTTCTCGCTGAAATGGGGATTTAGGTGTTCTTTACAGTAGGCTTCTAAGCTGTAAAGAGGCTGTAAAGAGGCATTTGCTCTTGTGCCTTTCAGTTTTTGTCCCACAAGAGCTTATCCATGAAACCCTCCACAACAGAGTCAATTCTTCATTATGTCAAATTAAAACAAATAATAGCTAGGTGTTCTTTTTAAAAAATGTATTTTTATTAAATATTTTCTTGATTTACAAAAGTATGTGTAATGTCTCTCTCTCGTATTTTTACCATGTAACATTTTTACAAATCAGTTTCATTTGTTGAGACATTAGGAAGAAAAGGGGGAAAGAGGTGGGGGGGAAGATGGGTGGGGGTGGGGTCGGGTGGCGATGTTTCTATTTTACTTAATATATGTAGGGTTTGGTGTCAGCATTGCTTGTGCAGGTTCTCTGCTGTTCACTTGTGTTCCTTTGGTGGTGAGAGAGGTTGGGGTTGGCCTAGGTTGTGGTTGTTTGTTTGTGATTGGCTGTGGTGGTCTTTGTTTTCGTGTGTGAGTGGGGTGGGTGGGTGTTTTGGATCAGGTTAGCCATATTGATTTGTATGCTGTTGGTGGATTTTTGTCATTGTCTTGTTGGGCTGTGTATGTGATAAAGGGGAGCCATACTGGGGTGAAGGTGTCTTCTTCTGTTTGTCCCCGTGTCAGTTTCAGTTTATTGGCTATTTTTTCTAGTAGGGCTGTTTCCCATACTATTTGGTACCATTGGTCCATGCTTACTCCTGACAGGTCTCTCCAGTGTCTGGTTATGATGTTTCTGGCTGCTGAAAGTAGGCGGGTTATGAGTTCTTTGTGGTGTAAATGGGCATTATTGTCTTGGAAGATGTTAAGTAGGGCCAATTCTGGGGTGATTTCTAATACTTGCTTAGTTATTTTACATAATAGCCAGGTGTTCTGAAGTCTCCACATTACTACAGACTCCTCCAAATGTCTGCTACTTCTGCTCACATTTCATCTTAAGACTAACTCTTAAGGGAATTGGATACATTAATGGACAATGAGATTATTAGTGGCTATTAGCCACACTGGCTGTGTACTGCCTCCAATATTGCAGTAGGCCTCTGATCACCATTTGCTGGGAATCACAATGGGGGGGTAGCTATTCTTGTTGGCTTCCCATAGACATGTGGTTAGATACTGTGAGACCTGGCTGCTGGACTTAAATGGACGTTTGTTCTGGTCTAGGGGGGCTGTTCTTATGTCTCACTCCTGTGTAACACATGGGATGGTGGTGACTCATGTTTACATCTAAGGGTATATGTCCAAGTTGCTTCTGGCTCTTTGTTCTAACTAGGAAATCTCACTCTCAGTTTTGGAGCTGGGCTGGGAGATATGCCTGCAGTGATGGATAGAGGGAAGTGGGAAGGAGTCACAATTCCCTCACCTATATGACCTTTAGTGCTCTGCCAAAAACCCGTCCTGCTATTTCTTGAAAGTTTTCTTCCCCTGTGAGAGAGTTTGATTTTTCTGCCATTTTCTCAGGACATTTCAGGATTTCTTTAGAATTTTGGCAGAAGTGGGGTTGAGTTTATCTTATCACTGCAAGATGGCCGTGGGTGGGCTTGTTTTTCTCTTTCCATTAGTCATTTCTCCAGCACGGTGCAGCCTCCCCAGCTTCCTGATCTGAAAAAAAAAAAAAATCCCATAGGAGAAGTTACCTCACGTATCTTTCCCCAAGCTTTAATTGAAGCAGGGGAAATTGGCTACTGAGTGCCTGAGGCTGAGATCAACATAGTTGCCAAATTTGTTTTTAAGCAAAGTCCTTCCTTTTAATTTTTTTAATGTAATACACTGATTTCTTTAAAAGTAAAAAGACTTCACTTTAAAAAATTCCATTGAACTTCTGCCAGGCACAGCAGTAGATACCTTCCTCACTTCCCACTCTTCCAGGAAAACCTAGCTGAGGACATCATGGGGTTTTCAGAAAGTGTGGGAACCCAGGAAGGCTGCAAAGTGCAGACTACCAGAGATAATGATTTAAAAAATGAAATGAAGGATGCTCACAACCCCCCCCCCCCGACCTCTCTAAAAGTAAGGAAAGTACAGTGGTACATTGGGTTTAGTACTTAATTCGCTTTGGAGGTCCATACTTAACCTGAAACTGTTCTTAACCTGAAGCGCCACTTTAGCTAATGGGGCCTCCTGCTGTCACCGCGCCGCCGGAGCACGATTTCTGTTCTCATCCTGAAGCAAAGTTCTTAACCTGAAACACTATTTCTGAGTTAGCGGAGTCTGTAACCTGAAGCGTATGTAACCCGAGGTACCACTGTACACACAAAAACCTGCACTGCAACATGAGATTTTACCAAAATTTTCCCTCCTCGATAATTTTTGAATACAACTTATTTTCTCATAAATTACTGGGCAGTGGTCAAAACCAAAAATAAGCACAGTGCTACTTTTGATGTAAAAATTCAACCCAAACTCTTTTGTTTGTGAATGGAGTAGATGTCAATAAATAAAAATTGCTTTCCCTGTTGCATCTGTTTTGGCCAAAAGGCACAGGTCAGATTTCCATGAAGGTTTTGTAATAAAGAGTGTCTAAGGCAAAGGAGATTATATGGTATTTTAGTTTGGTTTGCTTTCTTGTGTTAACCCTGTGATCATAGCAAAATATGTGGCAGAGTATACCAGGAGTATGTGTGGGAGGTCTGTTGTTCTCAGTATGTCGGTGATGATGTGGCATGCCCCTTGGGAAGAGAGGCCCCAAACACCCAGTGACTGCCAGATCAGGGAGTGTTTAATGTTTCTGTGTGAAGATTCATGGTTTTGAATGTGTGCAGTGTTAAGTGCTGGGTAGTGGGTCCCCCCCCCCCCCCCCCGTTTCCCCCACTAAAGTTACCACAGAAGTTAAAAAAAAATGCTAGGCCTATCCTTCACTTAGCCTTTCCTTTTTTTATTTTTTAACAAAATGAAAAATACGTAGAGCAGTTGTCATTTGTTAAAGTGTAGCAGAAAGAGCGAAACAGGCCAGTGGATGCTTCATCAAGAACACTCATTCAGAATGATGAATGTGGCTAAACACACATTTGTTCGTAAAACTTGCAGAGTGGATGAGCATCATTAAGCATGAGAAATAGGTGCAGCATGCTGGGGAGAGAGTGGAGCAAACAGATGTTGTGAATTTTCGCAGGCATCCTTCATCCACCAGTCCATCATTAATATAGTTGAAGGTGATCCTTTCTTTTATTTAATAAGCACAAACAAAGAGCATGCGCTGTGCTAGGACTGCTGAATATACGGTTTTCTAAGGGGGAGGAAGGCACAAAATGCAGATAGATGGGCTACTTTACTCAGGGTGGTGGTAGTGGTGGATCATCAGAATCCCATCAGATACTTTGGTGGCTCACATCCCCACCCCCTTCTTGTGTTTACAGCTTGCCTTTCAGCAGCAAAACTCTTTAAGCAATTCACGTAAAGAGTCTTAAAAGTAAAATACATTATTTAAAAACTAGAATCAAAACTATGAACATATAAAAGCTGACAACAAAAGTCATGATGTGAGTAGTTGAAAAACCAAGTCTCGGCCTCCTAAACCTCACTGGAATGCCATGGTTTTCAACCATCTCTATAAAGAGGAAACAGAAGCTACCATTCTGACCTCACAAAGGGAAAAGTTCCATAATTCTTAGGCCACCATAGAAAAAGCCCTGCTCCTAGTTGAATAGCAGTTTGAAAGCCTTTCGTTACAGCAGAAGTCTCAGATCTGGTTACCATTGAATGTGCACCGGATCTACTTGGTATGTTGAATAAATGGGGAATCTATATGGGGAACTATGGATTATTGACTATTAATTAATTTCTCTACCGCTTAATATATTCAAAATAACGCTAAGTGGTGTACAAAAAAGAAGCAACAACAGACAACTTAAATAATTACAATGCATTATCTATTCTCAGAACTGATGCCGGGTTCTACATTGACACTGAATTCTAAAATGGCATTAAATTTAATTGTTCTAGAGGTTTTGTTATAGGGCTCTAATATTTACTATGATTTAGCACAGAACCCTCATGCTTCATGTAGTATTTTACTAAATCAAATTGTAGTTTACACTTGCCATTACAGCCTTGGATTCATAACATCAGTGTGAGATGATAAAAGTAATAAAATGATAAAGTATAATAAATATAGCCAGTACCTTTGCCACTTTTGTGCATACGCTATGTGGTGGAACAAAACAGAGATAAAGTAGCCACTCACTGACTTTGAATTCCCCAGTTTTGAAGCATTTAATCAAAGTTTTTAGTCATCCTGCTAGTACATCAGAATATATAAATAATGGAGTAGCTATAGCAACTCAGATATAATGACTTCTGATGTAGGGATATAAAGAAATGTACACAATGAGGTAACTGGGTATACTGGGAGAAACAAAGATGTGTGAGCTGATTCTTGTCACAAGCTTTTATAGAGAATCTGCAAAAAGGACACATACATACTGGAATCAGATGCAAGCAGTCTTCAGGTTTGTGCTCATAAGATCAATTCAAAACATCGCTCCATGAACTCCAAACACCTTGTGTTGAAATAAACCTAAAGATTAAATTAAAAAATAGAGTTAAGTCCTATGTCCATTTCTACCAATCTCATTACTGTTAGAGGAAAGGCTCCTTTGAGTAAATCATTTGCCTTACTTCGCTTTTCTTGAGCCCTGAAGTAAAATCTTTCCTGAACAATGTATTTTGCATGGGGAAACAAATCAATAGTTTTAAGAATGATAATTGTATCTCCACAGAATAAGGAGAGGCAGATGTGGAAGGGGAAAACAATAACGTGCTACTGCCACTTACTCTTACTTGCTCATCTTCCTATTTTGTAATATAAATTAGAACTTCATTTGTTAAATTCCCAGTGGCTTTGAACTCTTACTGAAGAGTGGTGTGTTGTTAGGAAATATGCAAGCCATATTTAATTTTTCATACTGAAAATAAACTAAGTGATCTTTTTCAGTATCATATTCTGGGATGATACAAGTAGGGGAGGAACTTCAGTACAGAATCCCAAGAGAGTTAGTTCCATCTATGGGTTTGTTACTTGAGAAGCAATGTGTGTTTGGCATTTCCATTTCACAAAGCTCATTTATCCCTTTAGAATTTTAAGCCTGAAAACATAGCTGGACATTTAGAAAAGCAACCTCCGAAAGCAGTGGTTTCTCTGTAGGTGGGATGTGTATTTAGGAAGGATGCCACAGTCCTAAAGCTGGATAACTCAGCTGGTTAGAGCATGGTGCTGAAATTACCAAGACTGCAGGCTCAATCCCCATAAGGAACAGCTGCATTGCAGGCAGTTGGACTAGATGATTCTTAGGGTCCCTTCCAACTTTATGATTCCCAATCAGCCGTCTTTTCCTTGACCCCTGCCACAATATATGTTAGCATTGATTTCCTAAGCAGTTTGTACTCTCTTCAAACTTTCCAATTTTTTTGAGTTGTTGGCACTCAGCAATTTAAGGTATGCCTAGCATATGTTATTTTCTGGATAAGCTGGGCTTTTATTGACTAAGTGTCTTCATCCTGGTGTGTCCCTTTGACGATCGCCAGGGCACCTTCCAGGAAGGTGCTCTGGCGATCTCCACCAGGGACGCGGTGGGGTGAAGAATCTTCACCCCAGCATGTCCCTTTAATGAAGGTAAGGTGGCTCAGAAAACCATAGTTAACCTTCACCACCACTGGACGTCCCAGCAAGTTGTGACGAAGTAAAAATGGAAGTGAATGCTTCTGAGCACCTCCCTGGAGCTGTATCTGAGAGGGAGTAGGGAACAGAAACTCTGCTCACTTCTTAAAAAGATGACGGTAAAGGACCCCTGACAGTTAAGTCCAGTTGCGAACAACTCTGGGGTTGCAGCATTCATCTTGCTTTACTGGCCAAGGGAGCCGACGTTTGTCCGCAGACAGTTTTTCCAGGTCATGTGGCCAGCATGACTAAGCCGCTTCTGGCAAAACCAGAGCAGCGCACGGAAACACCGTTTACCTTCCCACCAAAGTGGTACCTATTTATCTACTTGCACTTTGACATGCTTTTGAACTGCTAGGTTGGCAGGAGCTGGGACCGAGCAACAGGAGCTCACCCCGTCATGGGGATTCGAACCACTGACCTTCTGATCGGCAAGCCCTAGGATCAGTGGTTTACACCACAGTGCCTTCTTCAGCCAGCCTCCACCCACTGACGCATTCCAAATGGCTTGTCTCCCACCTCATTTTTCTGGTTGCTGAAGGTACTTCAGTAGCAGCAGGTGGGTGGAAGGAAGGAACAAAGGAAAGGGAGGCAGCATCCATAGCCTGGCATACTGCCGGCTTGCTCCTTTTAGAAATAGGGTGCTGACTAGATGGATCCTTGATCTGATCCAGCAGAGCTGCTCTTACTTTCTTAATTTGCTTCCGTTGAGATACATTATTTGTCTCTTTTTAACCCGTGGGAACAATCCTGCTTACTGAATGGCATTCTAAGGGGTCAGCCCCAGTCCTTTGGGTGCTTTAAAGGTCACGTCAGGCAACTTGAACTGCACACAGTAATATAGAGAGATCCAGAAACCTTGAATGCACACACTTGCAATCATATACTATCCTCTGAATCACATGTTTTCAACCAGGTGTCATACTTTGAAATACCACCAGCTGTGGAACACCATTCAAAGTCACAAATGTCCCACATATTAAACACCTTAGAAATTATATGTACCTGGCAAAGATCGGGACAGACTCTATACATATGTTGCAGGGATTTTTTTCTTCTTCAGCATCCGCTCAGGGTACTTGGAGGACAGGCAAAAACTATTATGTTAAATTGTGCTACCTATACCATCAGCTTTTGTCTTTGCTAAAGCTGCCAGTTTTTATAAACAACTGAAGACAGAAAGGGTTTACTAAGAATAATGTTGAAGCCCAAAAGAATCCTACAGCCTATAAATCTTAATAGAGGTTCTAAGATTCCAGTGGGCTGCATATGTCTCTTTTACCCAGCCTCACTCCATCTTGGCTCCCCTGTGATGACTACAATTTTCTTGAAACAAGAAGCACAGTGACTTGAATTTACTCCTGGCGCTATTTGCCTACAAACAGGAATACATGCATATAACCTATGCAAATCAATAAAAACATGTCAAGACCCCTTAGATCGCAGTACTCTCCTAAAATGCAATTTATCATGCTGCAAATGAGAGCAAGAGACTAGGTAACAAATAGTGTCTGATCGTTTAACTAGCACCTGTTGTCATGCATTTGAAAACTGCATTTTTTATTTGACGTACAGTAAATTGCATTTTCATATATATGGAATGGAAGTGGGACCTGGGGATGTACACATGCAGGCATTTATGAACATTATGAAGAATAGAAGTTATATAGCACTACCCCTTTTTAAGTACTGGAATTAAAACAAAATATATTTCTCTGTGCATTTGTTGGACACAAAAGGTAAGTTCAGGGAGTGTGTTTTAGGTCATCTGTTTATGGCCCTTTCTATAAGAACAGCTGCAGTATGTTTTCTTTTGCAAAACACTCCCAACACGTTAACCCAACAGTATTTACTACAAATTGAAACAAGCTGTTTTGCACTTAACTCCTGGGGGTGGGTGGAGGGCAGTGGGGGACAGATGACAACTTGGTAAGCTTGTCTTCCTAACAAACAAGTTGTGGATAAATGAGATTTGTTCAGATTAATTTCAAGGTCTCACCTTACAACCTGTAATGTTTTACTGTGTTGAATAATGTCTAGCAAGGATCCTTCCATTGGTGGAAGCACAACAATTGCAATGTAACACATGTGGAGATTCTCTCCCTCCCTCCCTCCCTCCCTCCCTCTGGTTCTCCAGACATTAGTGGCTACTCTGGCTGTTGTCATGAAGGCAAACCCTTCAGACATATATTATTCCCTTCCCTGTCTACACTGACTTGCATATTCTAAAGAACAAAAACATTGCTTACCTCTGTAAATTTGAGCAAGGTACCAGTACTTGCTGGCATTGAGGTACATTTCTTTTTTTAACACCACTGTCAAGGGACTCCATGTCCAAAGGAAAACTGCAAGACATAGGAGGCATGGATTGGACTCACAACCACAGCAATAATCAGTGGAATTTTTTTATACACTTATCAATTACTCAGTAGCATGTATCTGAATTCACAAAGGCCTCAGTCCAGAGTTTAGCAAAGACATCTATGTGCACAGCTCTTTCTTTTTCTAAATACCCTCCTTCTGCAAAGGTAGGGGTTACCTGTTCCCATATACACCTGTTACCAATGTATATTGTTATTATTTTGTACTTTGGTCTTTGGTATTAGCGATGAGTCACAGCAGAGTTCTAACTGCTATAGGAGAAATGAAGAAAATATATGGCGGTGAGTCTAGGTGCCACAAGGGAAACTCTTGATGCTTAGTACTTTCAGATAAAACTGTAAATATCAGTGATGGGAGAATTCTATATTTGACAAAACACAAAGTCCCAGAAAAAGACCTCGACTCTATTTTCATTACCTGAGCTCTAATGCGAGAAGCGCTAAGTGTAGTGGAATGGATTTGCTGACCACGACTGTTGCTATTAGTAGAGTACAAAGGTAAAGTGTAAGTGAAATTTATTTTAGGCTTGAGTGTCAACACAGACATGAGGTAGGAGGGAAAGTACTTTAAAATGTGCATTAATAGCAATAAATTGATAGCAGCTTGAAGGTAAACAGGTTTTCAGAATGTGTTCATGCTTTGTTTTTACTAGTAATGAAATGTAAATTGGGATATGGTGCAGAAAAGTATGCCAAGTAGTGGGTTTTATTTCAGCTCATTAGTATGATGAGCATGTTTTGTTTACATGAATAAAACTCTTGTGAATGTTAATCCAAATGGGTACTTAATCAGTTTAATATGTCCATAATTATTCTTTGGCAAGAAAAACGCTACTTTTACCCTATAAAACATGTCCTTTTGTTTAGATATTAATGTTTTAAACTCATCAGATAATTTCTTATATTGGTATTTTGAGTTCACTGTAAAAATTATTGCATGGATAATAAAATCTCAGTCAGCTGTCTTGTTGGCTAACTACTTTTATGTGAATTGAAGATAATATGGTTTGCTTTGGAGCCACTTCTCTCCTAGGTTGTACAACAAAATATCAAATTCTTGTGATTTGCATTGGTTTTCGAAAGGGTTGAATTGCTTATGATAATTTCCAAGAGGTGCCTGGGAAAGTTTTTAGAAAATGGGAATACATATCTATTATATAATATAGCATTGCTAGATTTAAATATGCCCCCCCCCAGCAGCATTTCCATTTCCTGTTTGGAAAACACCACCACCTTCCCACTTCTCATTTGTGTAATTGTTCTGGGTGCCATGCTTTCTTCTGTTAGGTCTATTTCATTGTTTTGTGTGCTGTACTCCACTTTTGTGCCTCTTTTGTTGAATCCATGGCATCTGTTTCTCCTATTTGGGACCTACTAATAACTGACAGTTTGTCCAAGTTGTCTTGGTCCTGAGCTCAGAATCTTTTGCTTAGTTGTGTTTTCAGCTATGCAGTATCACAGTGTACTACCAGTTAGGCTATAATCAGTGTTGGAGTTCCATTACTGAGTTTTTAAAATCTTTTGAATGTATTTTCCAAGACTGGTGCCCATTCCCTAGTTGTGTCAGTGCGTGTTGGTAACCTGAGTGGCTAACAAGCATCAGAAAAGTGTGCACAAAATTTGAACAGATAGTTAACTAGCCCAGTCATCTCCTTAATGACTCTCACCTTCTCCAGTTCTGGTCATAGTCCTAGTGAGATCAATAGACAATAGAAGTCCAATATAGGGTACTTTTGTCAGCATTCAGTTTAATGTTCTTCTCCCAACATCTGTGGGGCAGTTGTTGCAGTTAGCTATCATGAGCCCGTATTATCTCTTCCTTATCATCCCTTTTTCTTATGACAAGAATATGCTCAACCACAATATTGATGCCCCAGAGCCCTTCCATTACCTGGTTCAGCTTCTATGGGAAAACTGAAAATCAGCTGGGCTGATTCCCATGGGCATTCATAGCCAGTGGTTCCTGTTAAAGGATGTGGTTATCAGTGCCAAAATCTGTTCTTGACATTGCAGACTAGTAAACACTTTTGCTCTAGACTGGTCAGGTAGTAGTAGTACATCCTCACTTGTTGGCAGTGGGTAGCGACTTGTTTTTAGTCACCTATTGAGCAGTTTTGAATCAGTGCAAATTCTCAGTTTTCATTATGGCTTCGGTACTAGGCTCCTGATCCAGTCAGTGCTTCTTTCAGTGATGATTTCTTCTGCAGTTTTGTTGATTCTTGGCTCCAGAAGGGCTAGCAGGATTCTTCATTTTGGAAGTCATTCTGGTTGCACCTTTAGAAATAATGAGACCAGTGTGATTTTGCCATTCTGATATTTCTGCTCAATAGCTTAAAAGGAAGGACGTTACAAGTAGCTCCACAATAGATTTCATAGGTCCTTGTTCTAGCATCATTGCTGCCAACATGGCTCACTTGTTCCCCAGTTTTTTTCTTTCCTGTGAGTCTGCAAATTAGCCAAATTTACACATAAGATTCATCTGTAGGCTCATCACTACATCGTCACTTCATCGACTGGGTTCCCCACCCCTTTTAGCTGGGTGACTGTAACACTGATCCCTGAAATGTTTCTGCTTTCCACATCATTTACCTTCTTTCCCATAGGCTCTTTCACAGAGTGGTTTAACAGTAAGTCCCTCTGCATGGGGAATTCTGGGAGTTATATTGCTGGAAGTGGAAAGGGAAGAGTTGGGAAGAAGGAGCAGGGAAAGGGGCAGGACTGCATGCACACTTGCTGGGAGAGGTTGCACCAAGAGACCAGGGAGCATGGCTGCTCTGGACCCAAGCTCGCTGAAGCTGTGAGGGGAGCAACAAGAGACACTCTTTGGGTGTAATATTCTGCACCCTCCCTGATGAAGGCTTTAGATTCTAAATATGTTTAAATAAACCATAAAGACACTAGCCCCCATTGTGCCTCATTTCCCCCAAGGAAACACAACCCCTGGTTATGTGCCAAGACCCATGGAATCCCTTGCTACCGCTCGGCAGAGATTGGGGTGGCCTGTAACAATATAGTTACATACATGGAGATCAGCACAGTCTCCTTATAAGTGTCTAATCAGATGTTCTGATCTAGCCGCTTGCCAAGCTCTCTGCCCTGAAAGCACCCTTAATATATTTTTAGACTATCCATATTGAAAATGGAAACCTTGCACTATCACTGTCTAGCCAAATGTCAGACGAGAGGTCTTCTCTTCATTGTTATATGCCTTATGTATTGTGTTTATATTCTTCCTGTAGTTGCTTTGTTATAGAATAATTAACAAATGCAGCATTCATTTGTAATGCCATGAAAATGCTGTGAATTAGCAAGCTTTGCTTCTTTTTCTTTTTCCTTAAAGTGTTGGAGGCCCCAAACTGTTCTTACTACTTGTTCTGAAGATAAATTAGTGTCTTCTAAATAATGCAGTGAACCCTAATTCTCTTTGATTAGTATCGAGTTAGATGATAGCGACCCATTGAAATTGGTCATCAGCATAAATAATGAGTGAATGAACTGATAAAATGCAAAGTCGCCAGCCATCATAAATCAAATGAAATCCACTTTCTCTGGAAGTCACTGAAATTAGAAGTCCATGCTCCTATTAATTATTTTGCCTTCTGAAGACGACAGTGTTATAAATCAGCCTTGAAAGGCACTTCACTTGCGAAGCTGAAGGAGTAAGCTTGCCTGCAAATTGTTTTGTATACTCACCTAATTGTTTCTTAAGTAATCCACCTTTTTATAACATGGCTGCTGAACAGCTAAAGGTACCAAATTGGGCAGATTAACAAAAGCAGTGCATGACCTACATTTCTATGTTTTTAGGATAAAGGGATACCCCATCTCTTCCAATAGGTGCACTGCAACTATTTCCCATAGCTTTGTTGGATTGAGGTACTGGTAGCTGGTGTTCAATTTATACTTCTGGATGTTTCCATCTTTGATTGAACATCACAGTATCCTTTGGGGCTCCTCAAAGAGGAGGATATATTCAAGAGACAGGGAGAGAGAAAGGGTGCGTTGCTAGTCCCCCTACCATTTTTGACACTTATAAATTTAACTGTTTGCAGCTGTCCAAACAACTATCAATTTCTCCTTTGGTTTAGTTATTAAATGCTTTTAAATATATATGAGTGTTTGAAGAAACAACAGAAAAAGGGATTACAAGTTGAGAATTTTAATTTAACTCATTTCAAAATCCAATTAGTACCGGTATTTATCCAAACAACACTTTCAAGCATCTCATATCACTTCTGGGTGAAGTTTGGATCAAAGTGTTTCTGAAAAATTGATGGAATAACTTTGTGTGGCTAGAGTGGAAAAACAATAACAACTAGAGGCTTCCATGGCAGGCTGGCGGCCATTTAGCCAGCGCCCAAACAAAGATTCTACAGGACAAACTGTACCTGTTGCATTCCGTAATATATGGTTGTCGTAATGTTTTCCTTCTTATTGATATTAGCAACTTTCAGTCTCTCTTCAATGTTTGTATGAATGTTACATCACTGTTACTGTTTGGGTTGGGGAAAGGGAGATGGGGGGATGTTCAGTTTGTATTGGTGACATAAAAATCTGAGAAAGCTATTAAGTTTATATACATTTTCTGTAGTGCTTCTGTGCTTCATACAACCCACAAGGCATTTTTTGTTTCCTTCCTCTTTTTATTCAGCCCCACAGACATTAGAATCCCAACAATGTTAGCTTACTTGTTTCAAAGTTTCTATTCCCCCTGGCTGCACAGGTATGCTTGGACACATTAAGGGAGAAAAGTTTATAAAAGTCTGAAAGTGGGAGATGTATAAAAAGAACTTCCAACTTGTTTGTTTGTTTCTCTCATGAGTATTTCTTACCAAAGGAAACGAAGACTGAGTGGAAAGGTTCTTTTGTTACTTTGTAGTGCACAGAACGTCTGTGTGCGTAAACTCTGTAACTCATTTTTTGGGGTGTTTTACTAAACTTACTGGAAAGAGTCTGTTTTGATGGGAAGGTATCTTTTCATACTAGTTCACAGCTGGCATATCATGAATTCCAAATAACAATGGCCACTCATCAGATGAGTCATTTTGTCTTATATGCCTCCCCATTTAATGGATAAAGAGGTCAGAGCCATTTTGGGTAAAGAAAGCTAGACAATCTCTGCAGCTGTACCCAAGCCCAAGACTGTTACAGATTTATAAATATAGCCTCAGCTATTGGTAGTTGAAGGTAACCACTCTTGCAAAGTTGCATTGTTTTATGTATATCTATATCTAAATGAAAGGGTTTTGAGCCAGCTGGACTCTTGAGCCCTTCAAAGTCTAAATCCTCTTCTTCTTGCACTAATTGAAAAGGCGGCAGCAAATAATCAGCTTCTGTTTCCTGTCAGGCCAATTTGAAACAGAGTTTTGTAAAAACATTCAGACAAAGAAAAAATCCAAACGGGTGAAGCAGAGAGGGTTCCAAATTGCAGCAGGTACAGTAAAAACAAACAAACCCCATCTAATGCTTGGTTTATTCTTTGTGGGTTTATGGTTATCCATGCAATTTGGTACTTAGCAAAAGGAGTGATTGATTTTAGTGTTTCCAAAGCCCACTTCTCACAGCACAGTATGTGTTCACTGTAGTATTGATTGTGTAATAAATGAGAGGAAAGGGTTTTTAAAAGATGGCGTCCTGCCAACTTCAGCGGGGGAGGGGGAGGGGAGAAAACAAAGATTTGGGTTGAACTCTAGAAATGGAAGACATGCTAAAGTTATGTGTTTGGGTTTTTTTGGATTTATTTCAGTGGGGTGGGGTGTCAGACATTAACTGTAACAGAAAGAACATGTGGTTGAGTAGTAAACAAGCAAAAGTTGAAATCAATACAACACAACATGGCTGGGTTCGCACACATGGTAAGGCAACCTATGGTTTACCTAGGACCATGTGGACATACGACTTCCCAAAAAGGAGCTCACAGTTGCTTTGCTTCTCCCTGCAACTTTTTATGCCTATGCCACACAGAGCCAAGCCAACATTTGGCTTAGTGTGTCATCCAAAGCTTTGCTCATGATTCAGCTCTTTCCTCACTAACCATGAGCTGTGGTCAAAGTTTGTTATTGTTCTACGTCAGTTTTCTGTTGAACCCTGACTGTTGAATTCACCTTCACATGTGTGTTGGTAGCTTAACTGATTTATTTACAAGGTTATATACAGCTGTGGGAGGTGGGTGGCGCTGTGGGTTAAACCACAGAGCCTAGGACTTGCCGATCAGAAGGTAGGCGGTTCGAATCCCCACGACGGGGTGAGCTCCCGTTGCTCGGTCCCTGCTCATGCCAACCTAGCAGTTCGAAAGCACGTCAAAGTGCAAGTAGATAAATAGGTACCGCTCCAGTGGGAAGGTAAACAGCGTTTCCCTGCACTGCTCTGGTTCACCAGAAGCGGCTTAGTCATGCTGGCCACGTGACCCGGAAGCTGTACGCCAGCTCCCTTGGCCAATAAAGCGAGATGAGCACCGCAACCCCAGAGTCGGTCATGACTGGACCTAATGGTCAGGGGTCCCTTTACCTTTACCTTTATACAGCTACATCATACGGTTACTAACACTGGCCCACACAGAATTTCTCCTAGTATTAGAGATGAGAGGAAAGAAGTATTCTGCAGACTAGAGTGTACTTAAGGGGACAGTACATGCTACACAATCAGTGACTGGGGTGGGGTGGGGGAAGCTTGATAGAAGATAAAACAGATTTATTACAGTATGTGTGTTAAGAAACATAACAGCATGAATGATCAGAACAGGAGCAAAGGGTTTTTGGATCTGGACGGTGATTTGTATATTTTATCCCCAACCAAATTTATTTCTATGGGAGAAGAAATTAACAGGTATTCCCTCGCTCCTCCCCCCTTCATATATATGTGTTTGTGTGTGCACACGCAAGCACACAGGCACCAAATGATCTTCAGCAAAATAAAATGGAAGATCAAGGGAGTTGCAGAAGCTGATAAAGAAAACAAGGGGTTAAATTTTTAATACATTTTTGTTCTCATCTTTCTTTTTTTTAAAGCCCTTGCATGTAAATATATATATTATGTATGCTGAGTATAAAGATAGCTCTGTCCTACCATATTGATTTATTAGATTCTCTGACATTTTAGTTGTGGTCGTTATGTTATATTTATGAGATGAATGTTGGATTCCCTCATTATGTTATCCTCATTTATTTTACATACTTTTATGGCTGGTTGTGCTCAGCTTTACATTTAAAGCTTTATTGCGGCTGTTAGTGTGGAGGGGAGGGGGGAAGCAAGTGCTTACGGATGGGGAATTTACATGTTTACTGTCGTAATCATGATTTATTTAATCTTTACATATAAATATAAGGAGTCGTCCCCCCCCCCCCCGAAATAAAATATTAGTTGATTTCTAGGTCTGATCTTTCCCCCAGTGGGGGATTTTCTGTTGTGGGTGAGGTTTTGTGAAAAGGAGTGTGTGAGTCTGAGAGAGGGCGGGGGGAGGGTTATGACAGGAAAAGCATATTAAGGTCCAAAAACAAGCACTTTTTCCCAACAAGGTGTGCCTT
Organism: Podarcis muralis; assembly: GCF_964188315.1. Lineage (NCBI taxonomy): Eukaryota > Metazoa > Chordata > Lepidosauria > Squamata > Lacertidae > Podarcis > Podarcis muralis. Next base: position 83,542,015 of record NC_135660.1, on the reverse strand, counting down.
TCTGACAATCAGCCTTTCAATCATTGTACTATACACTATAGTGTAATGAAATTAGCTTTCATTGGAGGCTACGCTGAAATGAGTTGAAGTAGCTTAGTGGTAAAGCACATTTGCATGCCGGAGGTCCCAAGCTGAGGGCTGGCAAAGATTCCTGTCTACAGTACAGGAGAGCTATTTCCAGTCAGTGTGCATAATACTGAGCTAGATGGGTCAATGTTCTGACTTGGAATGAAACACCTTCCTATGTTCCCATTGGTGCAAATCAGGGAGGTCAGCCAGATAATGGCCAAAGGTATATATCTAATATTTATGTTGTTCTCAAATAGGCAATCCCCATGCAGCTGCACTGTGTTGCAGAGGTTTTCCGGGCATGTTCTAGTTTGGACGCACAGTCTGTGTGGCCCAAGCTCATAAAGCTTCACCATTGCCACAAATGAACTTAAAACGTGTGCTAGAACACATCTAGCATCTCCCTACATCTCTGCATGACAAGGCAAGAGGGATAGTGGGGTTAAGGTGTCCTTTGATCTCTGCACTGAGGCACTCCCATGTTCCTTGATACACTGCCCACATGTGATAGTTATGCGTATTTTCATTGTTTTCTGAAACATGCAGAGAATAAACCTGCTAATTTCATTACACTAATGTTCCAAGGCATGGTGTTAAGTTAATTTTCATAAAGGTTCGCATGCCAAGGCTGCTATAGCTTTTTATACTTTGTTCACCCTGAAAACGAATGTCAGCTAATTTGAACTAGGAGTACTGGGGTTGGAATATAGGGGATCAATAGCAGAACAGCAGCATTGATTTCTTTTCTTGGGGATCCTCTGTGACCTGCGTCACTTGTGCTGTGCAGCTGCCTTATAGACAAGGTACAGAAATATATTAGTTCACCTTATATATTTTTTCATCCTCTCCCGCTGACTTACTCAAGCTCAAATAGTAAGCCTTTTGGGGAATTGAAAGTTGAGAAGCTTGTAATTTATTACCTACTCACCGCTTCTCCTGCTTCTCCCTGTGTATTTCTGACTGGTGTTATTGCTACCAATTATATATATATATATATATATATATATATATATATATATATATGCAGGTTTTGGTGTCCTCGGGTGTCTTCCCGTGTAAAAGTTGGGGTGTCTAGGTGACGTTTCGACGAGGTCTCACTCGTCATCTTCAGGCTGGTGCTTTCGGCTTCTTGTTACTGGAACAGAGCAGGATCTCAGTGTTTGAGTTCCTATAAATACTGTTGAGGGGTGTGGTGTATAGCCTCCAATGTTCTGGGCCGAGAGGAAGTTCCCAGGCTAGTGTGCCTTTTCTTCTTTTGTTCCTTAGTTGCTTGAGGGATATCTTGAGTGATTTCTTGAGTGATATCCTGAGTACCACTTAGGTGGGTCATTAGGTGTGGATTAGTTGCTAAAGCCTTTGTGTCTTGACCTCTTGAACTTTGTGAAGAGTTTTTCTGAGAAGATGGCTGTAGTTGTGCTCTGGCTTGGCTTCGTGTATAGGGGCGAGCTGTGGTTTTGTGGCCTGTGCCAGCCAGATCTGTGTAGGGATTGCAGGGGGGTGCAGCATCCGGAGGTGCCATCATGGTTTGGCTACTGGATGGTGTCTGTAATTTATCTGTGGAGAGGGTCTGGGTTTGGGTCTGGTGTGGTTGATTGGTGATGGCGTTCTGTGTGCCTCTGGATCTGGTGTCAGTTTTTGTGGGGAGGGCTAATTTCCAGATGTCTGGCAAGCGGGATGTGTCGTCACGCTTGTTCATGTTGTGAGGGTGTTTCTCTATCTCGATGGCTTCCATGATTATTCTCTTGTGGTGATGTTCCATGTTAGAGAGCAATTTGGAATCTGCAAAATTAATTTCGTGTCCTGTTTCTTTCATGTGTTGGAAAAGAGAGGAAGTTTTTTCTTCTTTTTTGACGGCATTCTTGTGTTCTGCGATACGTGCATTTATTCGTCTGTTTGTTTGTCCAATGTACGTGGCTGGGCAGACTTTGCAGGGTATTTCATAGACCCCTTGGTTTTCCAACTGGATTTTATCCTTGGGGTTTCTGAGGATATTGGCTATCTTTTGGTTGGCGCAAAAGGCTGTTTTGATATTGTGTTTATGGAGGATTTTGCTAATTTTATCTGTAGTGCCCTTGATATAAGGAAGGAGGGCCATGCCATTGTTTTCTTCTTTATATATATATAAAAAAAAAATCCCGGACCTCAAATGATTTCATTAAAGGAATATGAATTTCTGCAATCAATTAACTGTTTTCTCCAATGCAATATTGGTTACAAATTAGGAGACGGACCTTATGATTACCAGCAACTAATGAGTAATAATATTGTTGTTGTTTAGTTGTTTATTTGTGTCTGACTCTTCGTAACCCCATGGACTAAAGCACTCCAGGCACTCCTGCCTTCCACTGCCTCCCGCAGTTTGGTCAAACTCGTGTTGGTAGCTTTGAGAACACTGTCCAACCATCTTGTCCTCTGTCGTCCCCTTCTCCTAGTGCCCTCAATCTTTCCCAGCATCAGGGTCTTTTCCAGGGTGTCTTCTCTTCTCATGATGTGGCCAAAGTATTGGAGCCTCACCTTCAGGATCTGTCCTTCCAGTGAGCACTCAGGGCTGATTTCCTTCAGAATGGATAGGTTTGATCTTCTTGCAGTCTATGGGACTCTCAAGAGTCTCCTCCAGCACCATAATAATATTATTATTCATCGTCTCCCACTAACTTACTCAAGCTCAAATAGTAAGCCTTTTGGGGAATTGAAAGTTGAGAATTAATAATATTAATAACAAGTAAATGATTATTGCTGCAGACAAACCACTAACTGTAACCAGGGTTTGTTTTTGGTTTTACAGCTCTTTGGCTTGTCTGGAGGAGACAAACCACAAGTCTGGGTTCAGATGACTTGCTAAGCCAAATTGTGGCTTTATCTCACAGCAACACAAGAGCAGCAGGAGAACCAGGGGGAGAAAGCAGTAGCTGCAAGCTCTGGTTTTGCTTAGCACTACATTTGAACCACCATTATATACAGTGTAGTATATAATCCACTATTCAGTAACAGCAATGTACAATGATATCTTCACATTAGATCTGGAAATGTTTTGCAACTACATGGATTTCAGTGGTCAGGACCCAGAATCTCATTGCCTTTTCTCCATCATTGCTTTTCGTTGTATCTATGCTCCCACTGTCTCCAGTTTCTGTGCTCTTTGCTTCAGTTCTTGCAAAATATTTTTTTAAAAAAAGAATTCTAGGCTTCTAATGCTGGTCCTAGAAGTCAGAAATGTCATCGCCAAAAGAGATTCAGTTAGCATTATGATGGTTTATGTGCTGAGAGGGAGAATTACATGGCTGGTGAGGAGATGGGAATGGGAACGTAAACTGAATGGATAATAGATGGAGAGCAAAAGGGAAGTAAGTCAATACTGGTACGTCTATGTAAATGACCTGGGTTGGACTAGATGACCCTTCTGGCCCGTTCCAACTCCATAATTCTATTACTCTACCAGTTGCTGGGGAGCAAACACCAAAGAAAGGCTTCTGGGGAAACCATCAAGCTGGAAGTGGTTGGATAAAGGATGGAAACATTGGTCTTATTCAGCAAAGTACTCATAGAGACATAAAAGCCTTGAGTTGGAAGGGACCTTGTTCTCAACATTGAATTTATACTGAGCTCTGGATGGTACCAATGAAAATAATGCAAGTCAAAAGTACAAATTATTGAAACGGGCACCAATTTTCACTATGCGATGAATGCAGTCAGGTTTCACAGCACTGGTTGCTTTTAATTTTTCACTTGCCCTAACTCTCAAGCTTTTTATTAGTAACCAAAATCCTGAAAATATAAAATAAATTCCAGACTTATAGAAAGCCAGTGCTTTACTAATGTCATACTAATTCACAATCAGTGAATGCCTGCCCAATTTTAAATTATTATTATTTTTAATGGCTGGAACAGGAAGTTGGCAAGGGCTTGTGAGCCTAAACGGGTTAAGTGACATATTGGATTTGGACCTGGGAGACATTGCACAGTGTTGTTATTGCTGTGACTGTTCGTGTGAGCCATGTGCTGTGCTTTGAATTTAACTATTAAGCAGTGGTTAAAATTAATCCTGTGTGCAGTTACCAAGGGAGAAAGCAGGCCAGAGATGTCAATAAATCTAGTGTGGTTTGAAGCAAATGCCACTAAATCTTAGTTCTTTGACTGCTCTCTGGTAGTGTCAAGAGCTGCTCAGCAAGACGAATTTGAGGGAGGGATGAAAAAGGTACGATATTAAACCACAGCGCTGATAAGTTTAGTTAAGAGGCAGGAGACGTGTCCTTGCAGTGACATTCAGTGGCTGATATTTGTTTCCCTTTAAATAATATGCTGTACATCTGTGAGAATGATGGCTTGGTGTTTGTGACATTGCATCTCCACCAAGGTTACTGGCTCCAGGACAAGCAGTCTCTCCTCTCTCCCTTTCTCTCACACCCTGTCAATAAATATCCACTTGTCTGAGAAAGTGAGATACAGATTTTACAGCTGACACCAGAGCATCTTCATTTCCAGAAGCAATGAGTTTCAACACATGTGAACGTGAAAGAGTGAGTGTGTGTGTATATGTGTGTGTTTTGGGGGCGGGAGGAATAAAAGGGATATATCTTTCAAGTCTGTCTTGTCAAAGAAAACCGTTATCCCTTTCAGACAACAAAGCTCAAAGTCTGGCAACTATGCAACCAGGCTACCTTTCCCCCAAAAAATGAACACTCCCACTTCACTACCATTTAATAAATGCTTATTGTTAAACCCTAGTTTCTATAGACCACTGTGTTTAAATTTTATCTCCTTTAGAATGAAGCATTCTTTACAGCTGGCTTTTTTTAATGCCAAAAACAAAGGCTGCCCAGCTCCTCATGTCCAAAATAAAAGGCTATTTGATTGTGCTCTCAGGTTCTGAGTATTCTGAATCAGAGTACGGCTCACCCACAACTTCATGTACTGGGGAGAGCACTGTTCCAATCCATGGTAGTGTAGTAATGGCAAAGGATGGAAGGTCTACCATTGTAACAGGAAAGATGCCTCATTTTAGAGTCATAGCTCTAAAAGCATCACAATGGGAAATCTCTAATGAGGCACTTTTTTGTGCTGCTTTTTGTTTTCCCACTAGTGCACAATGCACAGATAATGCTTTTACCCTCAAGTGTCCCAATATTAATTCACCCTCAAACAGTTATGCACAAACTTCCAGTTGCTGCGAATACTGAACTTATACACGTTTCTTATTTATGTTCTTATTTTAAAAATTAATGTGGATATCTAACCCCCCCTTTCCAAATCCTTGCATTGTTCATTAGGATCCTAGTGGCACATTACTGCATTTGATTAAGTACACTCACTCCCACAGGTGAACTTCTGTGTACTTGACACACTGCTGTGGTGAGATGTTCATAGGGCCTCTGTAGAAATTGCTGGCTGTCAATTCATGTCTTTGAAGACCCACCAAGAAATGTGGTAGCAACAGAGGTTGGCTATGGCCTTGAATCAGATGGTGCTTTTTAAAAAAAGCACTCTGCAGTGTAATGACTGAGAATAATCAAAATAAAAGGTTTTAGGAGTGGATTGAATGGCAGCCCATCCTCTGGCTCCGTGGTGGGCCAGATGGTGAGCTGGCCAGACCAGAAGTGAGGAGCAGCTGCATGTAAAAAGCAGGGCTCATATGGAAGATAAAGCCTCCACTGGCTGTGTGTCCACAGCAAGTTCCAGGTGGGGAACAGCAAGGGAGAATGACAGAGAAGGATAAATAGAATACCTGTGGGTCCAGGTATAGGTAAGGAAAATGGAGAGGTGAGAGAATGGGGCAGGGCAGGATGTAACGGCAGTATAGAGACAGAACAGAAGACCATATGGAGAGAGAAAAGAAGACCATAGCTGCCAAACCTTTCCCAAGAGAGAAGGGGAACAGATTAACAGAAGAATAGGTGAAGGTCTGTGGCAAGCCAGTGGTGAGTCAAAAAGGTGGAGACAGAAGAGTTAGGTAGGCGGGGTCACCACTCCACGGAAAACTCAGGAATTACCAGGAGGTAATGAACCTTTTGTAATAAGCGAAATACAGATAGTGTCTTGGATCAACCGAGTCAGGGCTCACCAGGTGAGGAGCTGGCCAGACATCTGGGGGTCTGAAGATCCTTGGAACTTGAAAGAGAAAGGATGGTAGCACTCACAATAGCTTTAAAAGATGAAAATACCTATATTATACAATCAAAATACCACAATAAAATCCATAACCGGAACAGAGCATAAAATCTAATAGGAACCACAATCCATTCATTTAGTTGAATTAAAAGCTAAAACCATCTTTAAAAGCTAAAACAGGTCAGCTGCAATAAAACACAGCAGAAGAAATTAATAAGAGTCTTATATGATGTGAAATCAGAATGGGAGGGTGTGAAACAGGTTCAAGAGAACAAAACAGCCTGGTGCTGAAAAGACAGTAAGGTTGGTGCCTGGCAAGTGTCTCCAGGCTGGGCTTTGGTCTCCATATGCAGGACCAGTGGTCAGGGATGATGGGAGTTGTAGTCCAACAACATTTGGGGACCCAAGGTTGAGAAAGGCTGCCCTAGGGTGAAGTTGTGGAAGTGCTCAATCAACACCAGGAATAGACTGCCAAGGGCTAGCAAACTGAAGCCCAGTCCAGACAAGATGGAAATGGTGAATGGTTCATTCACCTTTGGTGGTTTTCAACTCATTCTGGATGAGTTTTCACTCCCCTCTAAAGGATTGTTTTAGGGGATGCGTTTAGATAGGCCTTGTCTTGGGATGCTCAAGGGACATCTGTGGTGCAAAGTGCCTTCCACCAGTTGTGGCCTCTTCTCAGGAGGAGGCCTTGCAGTCAGTTATGCAAATTTTTATTGTGTGCTAAGCAAGAAATGGGACGCGGGTGGCGCTGTGGGTAAAAGCCTCAGCGCCTAGGGCTTGCCGATCGAAAGGTCGGCGGTTCGAATCCCCGCGGCGGGGTGCGCTCCCGTTGTTCGGTCCCAGCGCCTGCCAACCTAGCAGTTTGAAAGCACCCCCGGGTGCAAGTAGATAAATAGGGACCGCTTACTAGCGGGAAGGTAAACAGCGTTTCCGTGTGCGGCTCTGGCTCGCCAGAGCAGCGATGTCACACTGGCCACGTGACCCGGAAGGGTCTCCGGACAGCGCTGGCCCCCGGCCTCTTGAGTGAGATGGGCGCACAACCCTAGAGTCTGTCAAGACTGGCCCGTACGGGCAGGGGTACCTTTACCTTTTTAAGCAAGAAATAGCAGCAGTATTGATGATATGGGCTATTCCTATTAAAACTGGATTCATATGGTATGAGTTAAGAGTTAACAAAACTGACAAATGGTCAAAGTCAGAAATGGAAGCGAGATATTTTGTACCTCTGAAACCAAGTGGAAATTATTTATTTATATTGTTATTTAGGCAGCTAAGAAACAGTGCTTCATCGCTAGGCATCTCCATAAGTCCAGTTTTGTTTTGTAAGCAATTTATTATTTTTGAAGTAAGTGTAATGGAGTTGCTTTTTGTTTATTTTTAATTAGCAGCTATATCTGAATTGTGATTAATGTAATCGTAGTTATTGTCAAATCTGCTCTTTAAATTAAAAGGGGGTGGCAAGTGTGGTTGTTGATGGCACTAGCTGCCATTGGTGAACTGCAGCCTTCACTGAACGAGGTTGGCTGCCTTCTTTGCTCTTGTTTTAGAGTACTTGACCATAAGTCCACCATCCATTTGATAACTGAGAGTAATTCTGTGTGTTCAGGTTATCAAGTGATCATTATAATTACCATCTGAATAATGCAGAATATGAACTCACCTGCAAATGCAAAACGGAACTGTATTGCATTGGGTTGTATTTGCTAGCCGAAAAGGAGTTGTATAGTAAACAGATGTTTTCACCATGTTGCTTGTGAATTTTCACCCACTCTTCCTCCAACCTGACTTGGTCTCCCTGCCCCAGTGTTCTAATTTAGAACACTGTAAATAGCTGGGATCCCATTATTGCTATTTTCTCCCAACTATTTTGTTTACACCTAACAGGGACTATACATACAGTGGTACCCCGCAAGACGAACGCCTCGCGAGACGAAAAACTCGCAAAACGAAAGGTTTTTTCGTTTTCGAGTTGCCTCGCAAGACGAATTTCCCTATGGGCTTGCTTCGCAAAACGAAGCTTGCCCAGGGGACAGCGGGTCTTCTCTTTTGAAGCAAGGGGCGGCGGGGAGAAGCGATCTTCTCCCCGCAGCCCCAGGTCCAGGGACAGCGGGAAGCGCTTCCCGCTGCCCCCGGACCTCTTTTGAAGCAAGGGGCTGCGGGGAGATCGCTTCTCCCCACCGCCCCTTGCTTCAAAAGAGGTCCGGGGACAGCGGGAAGCGCTTCGCGCTGCCCCCGGACCTCTTTTGAAGCAAGGGTTTGCAGGGAAAAGCGATCTCCCCGCAGCCCCTTGCTTCAAAAGAGGTCCGGGGGCAGCGGGAAGCGCAGTGCTTCTTCCCCGCTGCCCCCGGACCTCTTTTGAAGCAAGGGTTTGCGGGGAAAAGCGATCTCCCCACCGCCCCTTGCTTCAAAAGAGGTCCGGGGACAGCGGGAAGCACTTCCCGCTGCCCCCGGACCTCTTTTGAAGCAAGGGGCTGCGGGGAGATCGCTTCTCCCGGTGCTCCGAAGCCGGGCGGGGGGGAGGGAACACCTGCCCCCACCGCCCGGCTTCGGAACGCTGCCCCGAAGCGGGGCGGGGGGGCGGGAACACCTGCCCCAGCCGCCCCGCTTCGGAACGCTGCCCCGAAGCGGGGCGGGGGGGCGGGAACACCTGCCCCAGCCGCCCCGCTTCGGAACGCTGCTCCGAAGCGGGGTGGGGGGGCGGGAACACCTGCCCCAGCCGCCCCGCTTCGGAACGCTGCTCCGAAGCGGGGCGGGGGGGCGGGAACCTCTCACCCCACCGCCGGGCATCGGAACAAGGTCCTGGACCTCTTCTGAAGGCAGGCGGGGGCAAAAGTCTTTGCTCCCCCCGCCTGCCTTCCCGGGACAGCGGAGACTTCTCCGCTGCCCCGGGCGATCTTAAAATGCTGGCGGGCGGGAGCGAAGCGTTCGCTGCCGACCCCCAGCATTTTAAAATCTCCTCGGGGCAGCGGAGACCTCGCTCCCGCCCGCCAGCATTTTAAAATCGCCCCGGGACAGCAGGGGCTTTTAAAATGCTGGCGGTCGGCAGCAAAGCCCTCCTGTCCCCGGAGCTTGTGGGGCGGGAGGTGGGAAGAAGGGCTTTTCTTCCCACCGCCAGCCTTCAGAACAGCCTTCTGAAGGCTGGCAGTGGGAAGAAAAGCCCTTGCCCCCCCCCAGCCTTCAGAAGAGGTCGGGGGACAGACTGTCCCCGGACCTGGTCTGAAGGCGGTTTCCCTAGGAACGCATTAATTGATTTTCAATGCATTCCTATGGGAAACCGTGCATCGCAAGACGAAAAAACCGCAAGACGAAGAGACTTGCGGAACGAATTAATTTCGTCTTGCGAGGCACCACTGTATAAACTACAAGAGTGGTAGCATTATGAATTACTGCTAAGCACATGAATTTTAAACAATGGCATGAGACCCTGACCCAGTTAGCTGCTCTTTAAGGTGTAATGTTACAGTTGCTAGTGCTGATTTAGGAGGTTGTTTTCTACATTTTGGCATAGGCCTAACAGACCCTATGGCACAAAAGACGGCCTTGACAGTTTATGGAGTCTAATAATTAGGTTTCAGGGAGACTAATCACACATTTTCAACTGCTGTTTTGGAAAAAAAAAACACCGACTAGCTTGCTACAGATGTTACTCTCCTTTAATTTACTGATATGCAATTTTCTGTTCATAAGTCAAGGGAAAATGAGAGGAGCTGCTCCCATTGAATATATGGTATTTTAATTGACTTACTGGAATAAAGTTTCCAAATGGGCATATAGGGAGTTTCTTACATTATTTCCTTTTGTGGTAAGATTTATTGTTGCCTCCCTGTATACCACTTTGTACTTTCAATCACACTATATTCAGAATCCGTAATGGTTTACCTACTTACTGGTATAATTCTAAATTCATAGATTGCCAAGGAATGTGTGTGCTTCATAATCCTATATTTCATGGACCATGTATCAAAGTATTATCTCAGTCTTTAGTTATCGTTCTTTTGTTGTAGATGTGGTTAATAGAAGAAATAAAACCATGTCATGGCAGTACAATAAACCTTCTGCTCACCCCGTAACTGAATTATTCTTGCTAATTACAATAAAAATTCATTTTCTTGTTTATATGTACAGCCCCTCAAACTTTAAATTTATCATTTCCCCCTCTTACTTTTGATGTTGCTGATGCACATTTAATCTCAATTTATTTCAGCTAGTCATAGTTACAAAGCTTAATGTATGGAAACAATATTTATTCCAGCAGCTGTTAAAAATCTGTGGATATGGATTAATGTCAGCTTCTAAATGTGCAGTACTTTAGTTAATTCCATCCAAGGACAGATGATATCATCCCGTAGGAAGGAATATATTAGAAACTGTCAGCTGAAAGGTAGTAAAAGTAGGTGATATGTTATAAGGAGGACTAAAAGGTCATTCAAAGAAGAGATATTGCTAATAAGTCAATTAAAATTTTTGCACTGGCATTTTACAAATTTCTGGGTAAGCTCTAAAACATTTTCTAAGCTAGCTAAATTCACATCCCAGACTGGAAAAACAGAAGTCATGTCTGTTCTCCACAAATCCTACAGGAGATGAGTGAATTGGGAGTCAACTAATCCACTTGGAGGGAGTGAAAAGAGGGGGAGGGGTTGATCATGCAACCTGCACAACCAAATCAGCATATTATTGAAGAGCTGTGCTTTGAAGTGAGGGCCCTGAGCCTTAAAATGCCATTGGTTATTTTGTGAAAACAGACACTATCCGATTTTGGATAGTCCAATTTTGGACTCTTTTTAGCTAGAAAGCTATCTCATCCTATTCTGCCCTTCAGTTTTATTATGACTCTCTTCCTGTGCACAGGGTTTGTCACAGCTTCTTGCCAGGATCAGCTGGGATTTGAACCATGATAAGACACTCTGGTCTAGACAGACTGCAGAGGCTTACACTCCCATGTTCTGCATTGCTGTTCCCTGACCTCACCTCCACTATAAATGCTTCTAAGTTTAGCCTTAGTGGTGGTGTTTGGATGGGTGAGGATTGCTATTTAGGCACCAGTCAGGCATTGCTCACCTGGTTTACTCCCTCCATGCCCAGTAACTGCTTTCTTCCAAACCCGTTTTCCAGCATATCTGCTGCCTTCTTGTTTTCTTATCCTTTCATGCTAAACACCTGGGTCATTGGACAGCCACCTCCAGAGGCTTACAGATGTTAAGAGGGTTGGATGGCTGCCATCAAAAGGAGCAGCCCTGCTTCTCCACCCTGTTGTTCCTTTCCCTCTCCACCCTCCTGGTAACTAGTGGTATTGTTGCATTGCGAGTTTATTCAATTCTGTAAATGACAAGCAATAAAGTAGGGAGCGGGGAAATTTTCAGTACAGTGATATCACATCCTATGCAATTTACAAGATGTTGGGGTTGCTTAGAGCCTGGTAACCTGAACAGATTTATGAAGGAAATTGAAGTGTGCTTCCGACTAATACTTTTATTTGTGTTTCATTTGAATGTTTTCTATATTCCACCTCCTTGTCCTTGTCTGCACTTTTATGTGTATCCTTAGCCTTGTTAACTGCACACTTGAAATTTCCTACAATGCAGAGTGCATTATATTCTGTTCCTCATATTGGAAATTTCATCAGTATTCTACTTTCCCACAGAACTGGAAAATTGCCAGCTATCCAGAGATGTTAAGCAACCATTTATTCACCTAGAATCTTAGAATCATATAATTGTAAAGTTGGGAGGGACTCCAAGGGTCTTCTGGTACAACCTTGTGCAGTGCAGGAATCTCAACTAAAGCATCCATGAGAGATGGCCATCCACCCTCTGCTTAAAAGACCTCCAAGGAAGGAGAACCAATCACCTTCTGAGGAAGTCCAGTTTACTGTTGGGCAGCTTTTACTGTCAGAAAGTTCTTCCTGATCTTTTGTCAGAATCTTCTTTCTTGTAACTTGAAGCCATTGCTTTGGGTCCTACCCTCCAGAGCAGGAGAAAACAAGCTAGCTCTATTTCCCATGTGACAGCCCTTTAGATATTTGAAGATGGTTATCGTATCTCGTCTCCATTTCTTCTTACCCAGGCTAAACATACCCAACTCCCTCAACTGTTTCTCATAAGGCCTGGTTTATAGACCTTTGATTGTCTTAGTTGCCCTCCTCTGCACACATTCCAACTTGCCAATATCCTTCTTAAATTGTGGTGGTGTCCAGAACTAGACACAGTACTTCAGGTGTGGTCTGACCAAGGCAGAATAGAGCTGGACTTTTTCTTCCCTTTATCAGGGCAGTATACATCTGTTGATGCAGCCTAGAATAGCATTAGCCTTTTTTTTGCTGCTGCGTCACACTGTTGACCCTCCAATGTCCTGGTGATGAAAATCTGGATCTCCCCCCCCACACACACACATGTGTGGCACAACCTCAGCCATGGCAGGCAAGTGGAAACTCCACCTTCGGGGCACTCTACCTGCTGCTCCCCTCCACCACCGCCAGGTACTGAGCATGAAAAAGAGGGCCAGTTTGCCCACCCACCTCAATCCCAGTGCACCTGTTTTAGAGCTGGATTCTGTATCCATCCACCCCTGCAACTTGGTACTTGAGCTCAATGGAGCTGTTGCCTGGCATACCCTGGTAGAAGCACTCCCTACCCCTGGCCGGCAGCAAGAAGGTGAACTTGACCTGCAGGGTGGGGTGGGCATCACTGATGACCCTTTGGAGCACCCCTAAAAGCAGCAGCAGCTTGAGCACAGAGGCCATCATCGTTCGTGTCCTTCCTGCCACCAGAAGGAGAGCAAAGCTGAGCTGCCTGCTTGGAAAAGAAGTAGTCATGCTTGGGAGGGAGGCAGGCAGCAAGCAGAGGAAGCACAGAATGCAACTCCAGCCTTCCACTATGATGGCGCTGTGCACATTTCTCTTGTTATGAGCATATTAGGGTATTGCGCTCTTGTGTGAACTTGTGCAAGAGTGTGGGACCAAAAGATGGGACATTCCAGTATCCAATCAGCAGCCGGGGGGGGAGGAGCTTCTGTAATTGTGCTAAACCAGGACTGTTGATGGGTATGTATTTTTGTAGTTGGTTGTTCCATCCAGGTGTAGAACCTTACATTTTTCTCTATTGACATTCATTTTGTTAGCTTGGAGCAAGTTCTCCAATCTGTTAAGGTCGTAAAGGTAAAGGGACCCCTGACTGATAGGTCCAATCGCGGACGACTCTGGGGTTGCAGCACTCATCTCGCTTTACTGGCTGAGGGAGCCGGCATACAGCTTCTGGGTCATGTGGCCAGCATGACTAAACCACTTCTGGCGAACCAGAGCAGCTCATGGAAACACCTTTTACCTTCCCGCTGGAGCGGCACCTATTTATCTACTTGCAGTTTGACATGCTTTCAAACTGCTAAGTTAAGGTCATATTGAATCTTAATTCTGTTTTCAGTGGCATTAACTACCTCTTGCTGTCAATGTGGTAGGCAGAGATTTGATAGGGTAAGACCCTCACTTCCTCGGCTGGGCTGCTCCATGGTGTTTTTGTTGTCATACACCAGACTTTGCTAGGAGGAGGGAGCCGAGTTTGTGTTCCCTATCTCACTCCAAATAGAATCTTTGGTAATGTCTGAGCATGACTTTAACAATTGAAAGTGTTTGTCTACCCAGTGAAACCAGAAATGGCCATTGCTTTATCATAAAATAAGCAGAGACTTTGTCTAAATCATGTAGCTCTTGGAAAGCCAAATTAATTAGGCGGAGATGTTGCAGATTCCATGAATGAAGCCTTTTTTTTTTTTGCTGCTTAAGCTACTTTAAAAGTTTAGCATATATATAATTGGAGTACTTTTGAAATGTGCTTCAACCCTGGCAGTGAGTGATTTAGTCTACCATATTGCTGTTGCAGCAGGTTTTTTTTAAAAAAAATCTTCTATCTGGAAAAGTCAATTTTATTTCATTCTTTTCATCCCTTTAAGTCTTCGTTGTATTATTATTGATGCATATAAGTGGCTTTTTAAAACATCTAGCCATCTGTGTAATATGTTTCTAATGATCACTCTTGATCAGATATTTTTCAGTATGCCACATTTATATTAATCAAAGAGTGAACTCTTTTCTAAATTAATGATATTAAAGTTGTCCCAGCTTGATAGTAGTGAAGGGGTAGTGGTGTCTTTGAAAAAGATTTGTTAACTTTAAGGACTTTCTGTTTCAAACAGACTCCTTTTGGGAATGAGATGCACCTGCTAGAAATTGAGTGCAGCAATACAAATTTACAGTGTTAATTTTTCACTCTTTCAATGTCCAGGTGCTGCTGCTACTGTAGATGTAACCAGAGGTCAGTTTAATTAAGATCGGCCCTTTTCTCTTGGATGATATGCGCTGAATTGTTGTCACTGAGGGCCTCTCATCCTTTTGTCCAATGCCAGCAGCTGGTGACAGCTTGGCAAATTATGAGTTTCTTGGCTTAAAACAGACTAAATTGCAGACAAAACAAGCCATCAGCTGAGTAAATACCGCACCTCTGTTTGGCTTCATGGGAAAGGAGGAGATTAGCATGAGTACTTAGTGTTCATAATTACTAGTAAGAGGCAAATAGTAGGCTCAGGCTGACTGGAGATTGTTCCATTATATCCAATTAACACCCACTTGATTGTTCTTAATTACTTGGGTTTGATGACAGCAGAGCAGACATGTCATTCTTCAAACGTACAACTACCACCTGGGTCACTGATATACCTACACACAATGATAAAACATTAAGTTCATTGTGAAAGGGCTGTTGAATATTGTGGCTGTTATGTAATCATGGGCGGGGGGGGGGGGGATACAGAGTCTTTTGTTTATTTCTTAGCTCTTCTTCATGAGCTTGAACTGCTAAAATGGAATTCTCTTGCGCCAACTTTCACAATGCCGGGGGGGGGGGGGGATGACATAGATATTGCTGGGAGATAGTATAAAATAAAGGTGCTGGTGATAATCAGAAATAAGGTTAAATTGCCTGATTTGAAACTGGCAAAATGCTGTGAATGAAGAAATGCAACTTTGGGCACAGGGGACTGTTTGTTTGTTTGTTTGTTCCTTGAAGTAGATTAATTTTCACCCAGACCCAAACACTTGTTTTGAAAATTCAGAAGGCGGGGGCTTTAGATATAAATGCCACAGCCATCTTTTTGCTTGCATTGATCCCTGGGCAACAGTAAATAGAAATTAGAGTGCACTGGAGCTAAAGTTGGAAACCTCTGTGTCTTGACCCTAGCAAAAACCACTGAGCTGTGTGTGTGTGTGTGTGTGTGTGTGTGTGTGCCACTCTTCTGCAGTTTTATTGCCAAAGATGTGATAAAGTCAGTTGTGACGAGTGATAAAAAGACCCCCCCAACAGTTCATGTGCAACTATCCTTCCTTCCTTTTTAATTTTAGTTCCTTTTAATTGCTTTAGCGATTTCCCTTTTCATTCAACTCCTGTTGTTTATAGCAGGGAACTATAAATATTTGTCCCTTCTTAGACTGGTTTGTAAATCAGAAGAACATGATCACCTGAACACTCTTTCAGGGAACCTCATAGAGCCAAAATACGAGCTTTTCACCTTGAGCTGAAGTTACCTGATTGCAGTTTCATGTGGTCCAGTTTTATTTTATTTTTGACTGAATTTTTCTTGGAATCCTTCTGAGTCCACCAATGCTTGAAGTGTAGGAGCCAGCCTCACTATCTTTTATGCTGTGCCCTTAGCAACTTTAGAAGGCTATCAGATGGCATTTGTTGGTTGTCCCTTGGGGACAAGGAAGATGGGGCTTGTGGGTTTCATTTATATTTTCATTTTATTTCATGTATTTATACCCCACTTTTAGGAAGTCTTAACAAGGCAGCTTACAAAAAAGTAAACTAATCAATGATAGTAAAAACAATCAAATATATACAGTGAAAGAAAGTGCAGCTAAAAGGATTCATGAAAGCCAGTCAGCACACACAGATTTGTAAATTGTATCGCCTGTCTCCCCACCTTAGCTCCAAATAATTGAAGCACAAGGATCCACTAATTTGTGCTAAATTGATAAAGAATGCAAACTCAGGACCTGCTAAAATTTAGGGTACAACTGACTTGTGCTAAATGATATTGAGTGTGTACCCTTCACAGTGCTCCATGATTTGCTTTACACTAAACCCTATACTGAGTGTAATGCTTGAGAGACAGCGAGTTTTTGTAAAAAAATGGTATCATCAAACGCCTTCACTCAGTGCAATTAACATTTTCAGATATAAAGGATTTTGGTTGCAATTTGGCTTTATCCACCCCACCCCAGCAGTTGCTTCCCCCCCCCTAAGTTTAGAGGGATGCCTGCTTGGTTTCATCATGGCATCTTTGGGGGGGGGTGTAGGAGGAAGAGAGAAAGAAAGAGGGAGATACTCATGTATATTCTGTTGTGCATATAGAACATGCCATGTGGCCCTTTGAATTGAGGTCATCTCTAGTGGGATAGCTTTATAATTCCAGTCTATTCCTTCCTTACAGGTGTCCTTTAAGGGAGCGCTTTAAGAAGTTGTACTCAATTTAACTTAAGACATAAGTAATTCTTCCAATTCAGAGCAATGGCTCAGAACCTTAGTAAATGTTCGTCGTGCTAAGAAATTATCTTAGTTTCCTTCCCAAATGTTATTTTATGTATTACTGTAATGGCCTTGTTCTCTTAGATATGGTCGAATGGTTATATCAACCAGGCTCATTTTTATGCTGTCTCTTGGTTTCTTCAGTTTGCCATTCAGGCATCAAAGCATGTACCTTTATCTAATTTTCCTGGAATCTTTCCCCCCCCCCCCCGGTGTAGTTCACACATTTAAGGCTAGTACAACATACCACCGTTGGCTTAAGGGGAGTAATATTGGGCCCTGTCAGAGGTACATGGAAGGGGACAGGTCTGGTTTCACTTGCTGTTCTTTTCTTGCGTAGACCTACAGTGGTGCCTCGCAAGACAAAAAAGATCCGTTCCGCGATTCTCTTCGTCTTGCAGTTTTTTCGTCTTGCGAAGCAAGCCCATTAGCGGCTTAGCGGCTTAGCGCTATTAGCGGCTTAGCGGGCTTAGCGGATCAGCTGATAAGCGGCTTAGCGGATCAGCTGATAAGCGGCTTAGTGGATCAGCTGTTAAGCGGATCAGCTGATAAGCTGATAAGCGGATCAGCTGATAAGTGGCTTAGCACCAGCTGTTAAGCAGTTTAGCGGCTTAGCAGATCAGCTGTTAAGCGGCTAAGTGGCTTGGGAAAAAGGGGGGGGGGGAGGAAAAAAAACCTGCAGGAACTCGCAATACATTTTCGTCTTGCGAAGCAAGTCCATAGGAAATTCGTTTTGCGAAGCACCTCCAAAACGGAAAACCCTTTTCGTCTAGTGGGTTTTCCGTCTTGCGAGGCATTCGTCTTGCGGGGCACCACTGTACTTGCGTCTGTGGGCCAACCCTTCTCCAGTTTGTACTTCTGATAAAGTTCATGCCAGAATACGTTTGTTGTTAGTCTTCAATGAAACGTCACTGCTTTTGTTTTTTTTTTCAGAAGACAAAGCAATTTAATTCCACAAAACCCTTAAATCCCTCAGTCACTCACTATTATAAATTCCTGTATATACTACTGTTACTTAATAACCACACATATTAAATTAAAATATTTTAAAAAACATGTGTTTTGAAAATGTATAGTACAATGTACATACAAAGCACGGTATTTCAGAGTGTGCACTGTACCAGAATATAAATGGAATTGCTTCTAAATTAACAGCAAAGGGCATTCTTAAGTGTGAAATACCTAAAGAGGAGGAAAATGTTTTCACTTTCCCAGTTCATGATGAATGTTAAGCCCAAACCATGGCTTAGTACGAATGAGGAAATGTGCAGGTTCCTTGACAGAAGATTGTAGCCACTTTGCTGCTCCCCTGGGCTTACTGCCATCACACTACTTTGAGCTAAGCCATGGTTTGGCTTAGCATTATGTCTGAATCAGGGCTCATGGCTTTTATCCCCCAAACAAACAACAATTGGAAAGTTGGAGGACAAACATTGGCTACTTTCAGGAGTCTTCTGGCAGTTAGTTACAATGGATGCACATATTTACAAGCTAGGTTTTATAAACTGTTTTTACAATAAGAATAGCATAAAGTGGCATACAAAGCTTTAAAACTATACAAAAAACAATATAGAAGAGGAAATGAATAATTTTTCCAGTTACTTGCAGTATAATATGTGAATCGAGCCCATATTTACTAATTCAGTCTATGATCCTTTGCATGTTTACTTGGCTGCATTCAAGACAGTGAACTTTCTTCAGGGTAGTCATGCATAGGATGATAATGAAAATCAGCACATAATATGTTTATTACATTATTTATATATTATTTTTCTTAAGTCAAAGCCCAGCCCAAGTGGTTTATACATAGCGTGAAAACAACCAAACATTTGCACCACATGAATACAAGCAGCCCCTGTTTACACATGTTCAATATGTGTGCGGCCATGTATAGGCGCATTGCGCCGAACCCAGAAGTGACATGGAAATGTCATAAATATGTCACTGAAACTTCACTAAGAGGGCAGAAGGGGGGGCTGGATGGGGTGTTTACAGGCTTTTTCAATGGGTTTCAATTACACGCAATTTCACTGACGCGTGTGGTGCCTCAGAATGTAACCCCTGCGTAAACGGGGCCTGCCTGTGCAAAAAATGCAGTCCTTTTACAATAAATTTTCAGAATCCCTAAAAATGAGGAAGAGAAGCTGAAACAGTAATTCTAAGATGTTGCATATAGATATTTATGATTTTAAGTAGCTTGGGTTTTTGACTTGGGCTGTAAATTTTCAGGCATTCATTTTGATGATGTGGGCATTAAACTAGCAAAATGTCACATTAACTTATCTGAACGCTGATTCTTTATTCAGTCAGTTCTTGTGAGGGGTGGGTGGGAAGGAAACAGGCTTCATTTATATTGGTAGTCCCCCCCCCAACCTTAAATTACACTGAAGCATTTGGGGAGGACGACATGTGTGCATCTTTGTCATATCTTTTATCATCACTACCATTTCTCCATCTAATACAACTTGTGACAAACGCGAACATTAATTACAGTTAACAAAGCAATGCGATGTGAAGTGTTCATATATTTTTTTAAAGGAAAGAGCCAACCCAATCAGTGAGATTTCATCTTACGCTGAGCTTCCAGTCAAAGTTCAGAAGTCAGAAATCAAGTACCATCAGTTATCAAATTATGTTAATGATTCTAATGAAAGCTTCTGGTATTTTGCTCAACACTGTGTTACTATTATGGTTACTAATAGGACAAGAAAAGCTGATAGCCGTGAATAAATTAAAACTGACTGCTAGTGTTCTTTTTTCATATTTGACAATCTGTTTAGTTACTGAGAGTTTTCATGTAGGGCTCGTGTTAGGGTACAGAGTGTATATTTTAATCATATTAGCACACATAAAAAACTACTTTCACATATTATTAAGGCTGTGGGATGCAAACCATCAGAATAAAATAAAATCAATGTGAAAGGCCAACACATACCCGACAGTTGTGCCTGGGTTCTGACTGGGGATTGGGCAGCCAGTGCCATAGAGATTCCAGGTCACTGTACAGAGCTCATGATTGCATGAATGCCTCCCCCATCCAGTGCGAGAAAAGCCCTAGAATTTTCCATTAGAGAAAGGAGATGTGGAGTGAGGGAGAAGCTAGCTGTGGGGAGATGGTGCCAGCTTTCCTAATGCTCCAGAAAATTTGCATGCACACACAGACTGCAGGAAGTTGCAACAACTTTCTGCTATCCCAACCTATATCATGCCAGCCCCATCACTTGTGTTTATATTTCTATTTTTACCTTTACCAATGTTACATTATTTCATCACTTTTAGCTAATGATAAATATACAGTGCAGTCTTTGTTAAGTAGTTTAGCAAGCATCTCAAGTTGCAAATGCTGCTGGACTTTGTCAAATGATCACAGCTATTTTTGCCAGTAAATTTTTGCCAGTAAATTTACTCTTGGAGTAAATGGAGTTCCTTCCAAACACTAATACAGTGGTACCTCGGGTTAAGTACTTAATTCGCTCCGGAGGTCCGTACTTAACCTGAAACTGTTCTTAACCTGAAGCACCACTTTACCTAATGGAGCCTCCTGCTGCCACTGCGCCGTCAGAGCACAATTTCTGTTCTTATCCTGAAGCAAAGTTCTTAACCTGAAGCACTATTTCTGGGTTAGCAGAGTCTGTAACCTGAAGCGTATGTAACCTGAAGCGTATGTAACCCGAGGTACCACTGTACTGGTTTGTAAATTATCTTGCCATATCTTGGATCACCCTGTCTTAATGTTTCTTGAATCATTTTTGGCGCCATCTTTCCAGCTTTATGTAACAATTTGCCAGGAAGCCCATTTAATGAATATGGGCTGAGGGCTCCTTAAGGTCGAAAAGGGCAGTTTACATTCTAAAACTAGGTCTAAAACCAGACTGGAGTGGATTCAAATAATAGTCTCATTCAGAAAACTCTGGAGCTGATGCGCAGGCACACCAGATTGAATACAGGTTGATAGGTCTTAATATTGCCAGGGTCAATGGTAGATTTATTTAACAAGGGCTTCACCACAGCCTCTTTCAGAACTTTGGGACCCCTTCCTCCCTAAGGACAGCATTGACTACTACTCATAAACAAAGACTATGGCATGCCAAAATTTGCCATTTTAAGCAGCCCATATGGACAAGAGTCAGCTATGCACATGAATGTAGAAAGAGCCCTATTGCTCAGCCCAGAATTCTTTTCTCACAGTGGCCAACCAGTTGGCTGTGGGAAGCCCGCAAGCAAGACATGAGCACAACAGCCCTCCCTGTTACTGTTCTCCACCAACTGGTATTAAGAGGTAGAACCATCCAGAGGGGAAACCATCAGTAGCCACTGATATCCCTATCCTCCATGAATTTGTCTAAAGCCATCAAAGTCAGTGACCATCACTACCAATTGTGATAGCAAATTCCATAGTTTGTGCTGTATGAATTCCTCCCTTTGATTTGTCCAGAATCTCTCATCACTGAATGACCATTGTATGTGTTATGCACACAATATATTATGGAGCATTATGAGTCTGCCTTATGTCCTCAAGGCCAACAATCCAAAAGTGTCTTGACTAGACAGAGCGACTGTATCCTCTATCTCTGAACTTGTTTCAAAAGTGGAATCCAAGGTAGAATGCATACAAGTGATTTTATCTTCACGCACTTGTCTTCAAAACAGTCATAGTCAGCCACTGATGGTTCTATCATTTCCCTGCCGTTGTCTAATTGTAGAAGGCCTTTCATCACCTGGAAGAGCGTCATTTGTTGATATTGAGCAGACTGCTATAGGACTAATGGTTTTGATTAGTTTTCTTCCTTAAAATGGTTGGGATTCCTAGAATTCTGTATCTGTGCGAAGTCTATTCCTCTTGTGGATACGACAAAACATTTTATGACTGTGTGAGTTTTTGTATGCGACATCCTACTTGCCAGATGCAGGAACAGAGTGGCCAGTTCATAGATCAACATGCTGTGAAAATGATATAGAAAAGGAAATTTAAAAAAAAACCACACCACCTGATTACTGGAGCACAAGATGTATAATTAATGTAACACTAGATACTAAGATTGCATTCAGTAAGAGAGACTTCAGCACTTCTTGATCCATTTTATTTCTGCCACACCAGGGGCTAAAAAAAAAAGTAAAAAAGTAAATGCGTCAGTAAGGGATTTGACAGTGTGTTACGACAGTCATCAATCCTTGTGAGCCTTGTGGCCATAAATAAGCTTCATACCGCACCACACTAAAGAGGACAGTTTCTCTTCTGCAGGACATTGAAAATGTCGCAGCTAGGGAATTGTTTGTCCCTGTCGCCACGACAACGCCACCATCACTTATCATTTACTTTCACACCAAGTCCCCCCCCCCCTTTTCTTTTCTTAAAAAAAAAACCCACACTGAGGTCTTTGTAGCGATAAAACCAAGTCAACATCGGCCCAAATTTTCAAAGCCGTTATTCTAATTACAATGAGGAGCTATAGATTGATGAGCTTAGTTTTTCGCAAGGACTGGTGGCAGTTAATTCCTGTGACCTGTGTGGCTCCAGTAGTCTCTTTTCGAGATGGAGTCTTGGAAGTTCGATTATTAGTGACATCTTGTAAGTGAGAAGAAGCTTATCTCTCCAGAGAGTGTTGATAACTTGAGACAAGGTTTAACTAGCAAGCAGCGAGACAGTGTATGGCAAATAAATAAATAAATAAAGCCCCGCATTCCTGATTTTGCTGCAGGAGCACAGTAATGAGGAAATACCAACCACCACAATTTCACAAGTTGTAAACTCACTGGTAGCTTTCAGTTGTGAATTCTGGAGAAGCCTCTTTCACTCTGCTTTATCTGATAATGTGTGAAAATATTAGTCCTGCTGCTTCTCAGGCCTGAACAGCCAGTGCTCAGGGCCAGAAGCATTTGAATACATACAGGTTTAGAGACTTGTGAGAAATAAATGAGAATTGGTAGAATTTTGTTTCAACCTATGGGAGTGGTAATGGGAAACATTGCTTGCACCATCCATTTTCTCTCTGTGTTTTAAATGTACATTTTGTCTCTTTTGTTTGTGTGGAAACGGGAACATCTATGAGTTGCATGAGTGCAGCAGTTTGAAAAAAGAGATGCTGTGGTGACCATTTGTGAAAACTGTTTTATACCCTATGCTCTGTGATTCTATGAGAACTTTACATTTTAGTTAGTCCTATGGTGCTGTGGGTTAAACCACAGAGCCTAGGACTTGCCGATCAGAAGGTTGGCGGTTCGAATCCCCGCGACGGGGTGAGCTCCCATTGTTCAGTCCCATCTAGCAGTTCAAAAGCACGTCGAGTGCAAGTAGATAAATAGATATCGCTCCAGCGGGAAGGTAAACGGCGTTTCCGTGCACAGCTCTGGTTCACCAGAAGCGGCTTAGTCATGCTGGCCACATGACCCGGAAGCTGTACGCCAACTCCCTCGGCCAATAAAGCGAGATGAGTGCCGCAACCCCAGAGTCGGTCACGACCGGACCTAATGGTCAGGGGTCCCTTTACCTTTACCTATGCATGCTTACCTGAGAATGAGTTTAACTGAAATGCAGCAGAGGCTTGTCTGTTATGGCAAATGGGGCACAGTCCCACCAGCTTCTGTCTGCTCTCAGCCAGCCTGCACCTGCCTGCCTACATACTGACAACCAGGCCAGGGGGTGACCCTGCCTGTCAGCTTTACCCCCTTAGCCTTAGTTTTGCTCTTGTAGAACTCAGCAGAGAGGAGAACGGGGACACAATTATAATTAGTTGGCTCTGCCTATCATTAGCTCTGGCTTCATCTACTGTTGGCCTCCCTAATTTTCACCCCACCAATTCCAATGGGCACCAGCCCAGGGGATAGGGTTACCACTGTATTTCCATCAAAATAAACTGTGGGTTTGCTTTTAACTATTATTTTGGGTCATGTGTGTTCAGTAGTGTTCCTCGTGCTGCTAGAAGGCCCTTTGACGGTCCACCAGAGGCTTCTGTCAGCAGAACAGATGGATAATTTCTAGTGCCATCTATTCTCTCACCTGCAGCTCTTCTGAAGAGTCTACCAAGTCATTAAAGAAGATTTTGGGGGTTTGCACAGGGGGAAATCAGCAAAAATTATCCCCCTCCCCATACCGCTGACAGAAGCCTCCACTGGATCAAATATCTTATGACAGCACAAAGTATAATGTTAGATTCCTTTCCTTTCCCTTCCCTTCCTTCCAATAATGATTTTTTGTGTAAACGAGTGTCTTACCTAAATATATTAGGTACAGTGGTACCTCCGGTTACATACGCTTCAGGTTACATACGCTTCAGGTTACAGACTCTGCTAACCCAGAAATAGTACCTCAGGTTAAGAACGTTTCTTCAGGATGAGAACAGAAATCGCGTGGCAGCAGCGGGAGGCCCCATTAGCTAAAGTGGTGCTTCAGGTTAAGAAAAATTTCAGGTTAAGAACGGACCTCCAGAACGAATTAAGTACTTAGCCCGAGGTACCACTGTATATTAAAGTAGCATTGGAGTCCTGTGTCTCACCCCATGTGTTTTCATGCTATAAATGTTGGTCTACTCTACAGTGAGCACATGTAGTTTGTTCCTTGCTGAATTTCACTGCAAAGTTGCTATCTTCTTAAAGTTCAATCTATAGAACTTGAATTTTGTAACTGGTAGAGCTGTTAAATACATTTTTCCTATCTCTTTTTTAAGCCTCTCCTTGTTAATTAGAAGTGTACATATTGGGAAATTAACTATGAAATACTAAAAATGATAAATTATTCCATATTTGAAAGTATAAATTAAAGGTTTAGTGTATATAAAATTTGTCATGTTTAATTGCAAGTTCAATTAAAATTCAGGATAATGATGATTTATACAGGTTTCTGTGTAATTTGATATTCATTAGCTTAGCCAGACACATGCTGATATTAGCTCGTTAATTATGTTTCCTTTTGTTGAAAGCAGCCTTGTGAAAGCAATCTGCTCAAAGTTTTCCAAACTCATTCTGCTAAATGAATATTTAGCAGCTGTTCATGTTATTGAGATGGTCACTGCGGCTTCATTTCACTCATACATGGCATCAATCATACCTACTGTATGACAACAAGGTTTTCTCATTACAAACCCATTTATGAAGGTTATGGGTGACGTTAACAAGTTATTGCATGGCAATATAACACAACTTTACAGTAATGTAGTTTACATTTAGTTTCTTCAAATAGCTTATGGTCCAAATGTTGGGAAAGTGTAAGAACACACTGGCAAAAATTACTCATATACAAATTATTGTAATTGGCTGTTGTAGTACTGGGGTTGATTGGTTGGTTGGTTGGTTGGTTGGTTGATTGATTGATTGATTATGGTTTTTGAACACCGAATTATGGATACCTAAGAGCTGCCTTTTCATCTCCCAACCCCACCCCACCCCCCGAAAAAAATCTAAGTGTTCACAGCAAGGATACCTATGAAGCTGTTCTTGATGGTTACTTTTGAAACTTTCCCCTTTGAAAGTCTCTGTGTTTCTGAGTATCTTTTAGAAATGATTGGCTTGATCTGGTCCTACAATGCATACAGTATGCCTGATCAGAGGGATCTTACTTGGTGCTCCCCAGCTTTCTCCAACCTAGTACTCCCCAGATGTTGTTGGATCGCAACTTCCATCATCCCTTATCAATGGCTGTGTTGGCTAGAGGAAGACTGTTGGAGAAGATGGTCCTAGGGGATAATAATGCCTCCCTGGCTTCTGCCCTTGGGATACATGTATGAGTAAGAATAAATACGTTATAGGGAATGGGAATCCTGTGTATATTTCTCATATATCTGCCTTCCACTTGGTCAAGGGATATGTGATGATGTATGGGATCCTTCCATGAATGGGAACTATGCCCATAGTAGGATTGGATCGATCCCAGCATGTTTGATTTAATAACTGCTTTTTGTGTTGGGACCACAACTCCCAGCAACTCCAGGATTGATTATGGATGGTATTTGTGACATTGAACAAGGTACTTCCAGTTGTGCCCTTACTCCCCCACAACTGTTTCATTCATCAGAGCTTTTGTTCATTTGCTGAATATGAAAGTACCTACTTTTTAAGAGTATTGTTTTCCTGTGGCTTCATTCGATTCGCCACTGTTTAAGCAGAAATAAGTTAATTCATATTAACAAGTCAGTACGGGGAAAACAGTTAGGGGGTTAAGTATCTGGGCCGTGTAGTCATAATATTTCTGCTTGAACAGCTAAGGTTCTGTTGGAAGTAGCTTGTTGGGCAAAGTATATTTGAAGAGTTTTGCTCATAAGCTCTTCTTGTCATGATTAAGCAGTGCTGTCCCTTTTCTGTAGCTTTTCCTCTTCTATCACTCTTTCACTCAGCAGCTCTTTGAAGTTCGCAGTTATTCTGATCTGTCTTGAGTACTAATTTTTAAGAAATCTAGATAACCATGTAACTCCCCCCTCAAATCTACCTCCCTCCCTTGCAATGTACATTATGGTTGATGCCAATCTTCTTCTACTACTACCACTACAGTTTTATTCCACAGTAGGCTTCTAAGTGGTTTACAAGTGTAACTATCAGTTAACAAAGCATTAAAATATAAACATCCATTACATCTATATGAAACCTTTGGGAGCTGTCAACAGTGGAGTTGCAATGGGGGGCGGGGGGGGGCGGTGCGTCCCGGGTGCCATGTCTGGGTGGGTGACAAGAAGGCACCCCATAGGGGCTCGTGGTGGCACGAGCAGCCATCACGCCACCACAGCTGCATGTGGAGGATCCTCCATTCGCGGCTGCAGCTACGAGCAGAGGATCCCGGTGCCAGCAGCAAACCGCTATATACAGTGCATGTGCGGCATCACACGCATGCACTGTACGTAGCGATGCTGCACGTGCACTGTACATAGCAGTTTGCCGCCGACACTGCTCGAGCGCTGTATGGATGGCGGGGATCCCTCTGTCGCCACTACAGCCGCATGTAGAGGATCCTCCATTCGCGGCTGTAGTGGCAACAGAGGGATCCCACCGCCGTCCGTACGGCG
This sequence comes from Podarcis muralis, assembly GCF_964188315.1. Lineage (NCBI taxonomy): Eukaryota > Metazoa > Chordata > Lepidosauria > Squamata > Lacertidae > Podarcis > Podarcis muralis. The sequence goes on along the minus strand of NC_135660.1, from coordinate 83,515,275 downwards.
CTGGAGTAGCGCCACCGGCAAACCACTATGTACAGCGCATGTGCGGCATTGCTACGTACAGTGCATGCGTCATACGTAGTGATGCCGCACATGTGCCCTATGTAGCGACGCCCCCCCGGGTGTCACAACGCCTCCGTTCGCCCCTGACTGTCATCAGGAGATTTGGAGTGAAGCATCATCAATATGCAGATGACAGCCAGCTTTATCTCTCTGTTCCATCTGAATCTGGAGAGGCAAGGCATTTGAGGTGTTAGACCAGTGCTAGGAGGTGAGGATTGGCTGGATGTGGGGCAATAAATTGAGGCTAAATCCTGAAAAGGCAGAGGTGTTATGTATCCTGGGTTCTTACATCCGGGAGGTAGGGAGACAGCCTGTCCTGAATGGTGTTGCAGGTCCTCAACTTTGGAGTGTTCTTGAATTCAACACTGTCACAGGAGAAAAGATCTTAGAACTGGTTTGGTGGGTAATAGGCAGCCAATCCCAGGAGTGAGATGTGCCCAGTAAGGGGCATCACTCACCACTCAGGTGACAGGATTTTGCACCAGCTGCAATCTCTGGACCAGCTATAATAAAAACGCCAAATAGAGCACATTGTAGTAGTAAAAATGTGGTTACTAGTGCAAGTGTCTAAGCTACCCCTCTACAGGAAGGGACACAGTTGACACATCAAATGAAACTGGTGACATGCACTCTTTGCCAGGGAGGCCACTTGACCAGTATACCTTTTGCAACCCTATTTAGAAAACATATTTAGAAACAGCAAATCTTGCCTCAATTATTCATGCTTTAGTTACATCCAGACTAATGCACTCTAGGTGGGGCTGCATTTGAAGATGGTTCATTAATTATAACACACAGCAAGAGCATACATGAAGCTTTTCTAGGTGCAAGAAACAACACCCATGCAAGGAATTGCTTGTTGAACAAAAGCTCATCTTTTTGTGATGCAACACAGAGTAATAGTTTTAAAATTATTTATAGAATGAAATCCCAACCCTGTTGAAAAATACTATCATTGCCTGCAATTCCCATTAGTTTCCCTAGACTTAAAGAACAAAGATTTGGCAGTATTTCAGTGACAGAATGCTATATATAATTTGTCAGGGGACTTGTTGACCTTATGTAAATTTGCCTCTTTGAGAAGATTTTCTTATTATGATCGCAGTTGCTAGAGCAGTTGTGTAAACTTAGCAACAGTTGATATGTTACTGTCACGTTTCATGAGCTAAGTCGCCCTCAAAGGTAGAATCAGCTCTTTGCAAAGTTCACACCTATAATTCAGAAATATTATTTATGAAGAAAGACCACATTCTGGGACAAGCGGAAGGCTTCTGATTCTGTCCTTTGGGGCAGCAATGACTTGGCCACAGTACTCCATGCTCTTGAAGACAACTTGGCAACTTCAATTGGTCCAAAATGCAGCAGTCAGTTAGCTGGGATTCCATTTAGAACACACATATATATAACTCCTATTTTAAAATAGCTGCACTGGTTGGCAGTTCATTTCTGGGCCTAATTCAAAGTGCTCACATTAGTTGTAGAGTCCTAAATAACTTAGGCCCCATGCTAATGTAAAGTGACTTCCCAGCTGTTCTCTGCTAATTTCCTTTTAGTTCCCTCCTTTGGAAAGGCTGTGGGATCTATAATGAACTAGTCGAGGGCCAATAAACTGAAACTCAGTCCAAACAAAAATGGGGTTCTGTGGGTAGGTGGTTGTGAAGAGAGAGACAGTGCTCCAACGTGTTAGTCCTGCAAAGAATCAGATTCGGAGCCTGCAGTTATTCCTAGATCCACCTTTGTTATTGTAGGCCCAGGTAGCTTCTGTGGTATCATAGGCTGCTATGCCATCTGGGACCTTTGCTATGCCATCTGGGACCTTATCTAGTGATAACCTAGGCAGCGTTATTGATGCTTTGGTAGCAAGTGGGATTGACTAATATAATGCATAGTGCATGGGCATACCTTTGAAGACTGTTCAAAAACAGCTGTTGGAGAGTTACTCTCTGCTGTGAAGAACAAAGTCTTCCATCCGGTTATGGTATGGAACTATGCAAAGTATCAGGCATTGAAAGGTAAACTTTAACACTGGGACCATTTTAATACCTAACCCTAATAATCTTTACAGGACTGAAATTTGTTTTCATGCTCACTGTTTTTGATTCCCGTTTCAGATTTGCAAGATAGAAATATACAAAAGAAAAAGAAAGAAAAGGGGTGTCCTTGTTTCTTTATCTGCCGCAACATTGCCTCTGAGCCGATTTCTCTGTCTGTCCATCCTGATGGCATGCAAAGAGCAGGATTAATCCTTTCCTTGTTACTAAATTGTGTCTGTGTGAATTTTTTTCTGAGCTTAGTATGAATGATATTCCTCAAGAGGAAATTTATTCTTGTAAGGATTTCCTTAGTCCACCAAGAGAGACTCTTCCTGCCATTAGGGGAGCAAGATGTAGGCCGAGTGGAAATGCACCAAACTGATTTAATAGAAAAAGGTAATTCCTATTCAAACTGTATGGTCCCTTATTCATTTCTTCGGATTATCATCAAATTTATGTCACCAGCAAAAGGAGCTTTATTGAGTTTCACAGATATATTCCTTTTGCTTTCATTGTCATTAGTTGGCACACTGACATTTTCATATGTGTCTCAGCTAATGCCTCAAAATTACTCCATCTACAAATGTAACAATTGAACAGATAATTTTAATAAGATTCAGCTTGACTTCAGACTGCACTCCTTCCTTTTCTTTATAGAATGCAAATTGTAACCTGTTTTTAAAGCCGTGCAATGCAGTGAACTTTAATGGGATTTGACAACATCATATTAAGCACAACAACTACGCATAATGTACCGAAAAATTGGACGTGAAATTGGAAACATAGCTGAGAACAAAGTAAATTTACATGGTTTGGTAGTTTGAATGTCTGATATCATATTCTCTCATGCAAGCTCCATAAAAAGCAAGGGATTTAACAATGGATATCAGCGGAAAGTGCTTTTAAAGTTAAAGCTGATGGATGGCTTGTCAAAAAAAATAATTGCATTGGTTGGAAAGTCGGGATGCGTGCTGAGGGGGAGAGAACAGGATATACAGAGAGGATGATGGGAAGTGACAGTGGTCTGTCAAGAAGCAGTGGCTGCCCAGAGAAGTGTGAAGCCAGAGCTATAAGGTGGCAGAGTAGAACAGGCTGTCAGAGCGGGAAAGTGGCTTTAATACCCTGAAAAGCAAAGGAATCCGCCTGTCAGCCTTGCTCAGCCGTGCTGAAAGAGGAAAGGAACATGGCATAAAGTTAGAGACATTAAACGGGGAACGGGGGGCAGGGAGAGACCACAGAAAGCAAAAAGGGAAAGGGTGGGGGAGAAGAAAGCTGATGATTTTATTTGTATAGACAAATGACGAATTTTTTTTTGGTAAGAAGCTCACTTTTGGCCACATCAGAGTGTTTTGCAATAGTGGGGTGTTGCGGATAATGTGGGCACTGGAACACGGGATGTCTGCAAAAATGAAACAGTTCATTAAAGGTCTGTAGAAAATCGGGAGGGATTGTTTCTCCTTGTGTGCCTGTTTCTGGCACATTTAAGCACACCACTCTGTCCTGTGACCTTCCGTTTACTTCCATTGTGTGCAGCTGTACTGTGAATTGCAGCTATGGGCGTATTACCAGACCAATTGAGTGTGCTTCTTTTTCTTTTTTTTTTGCTGTGAGCCTGAGGCAGGTTTTGCATGTTAACCAAAATCTTTTAAGGTTTCTGGAGTTGTTTTCTCTCTCTCTGTGGCTATATCAGTTTTCAGCCTACAATTCTAATTAATAAATGCTAACTTTAAGAACAAGGAAACTCGTTGTGTTGTTTGGGCAAGCTATGCTTTCCTCTTAGCCACACTCCATTCTCTTTCACACATGTCCCTGTAGTTTATGGTAGTGTTGTGGCAATCAGTAATTATCACCATCAGCACAGCTAAAGCATCAGCAAAATCCCTGTGCTCATGGAATGGACAAATGAATGTATGGAGTGGAGATCAGGGTCGTGATGGCTAGTCCTGTCCTCCAAAGGTCCAAGGTCCCCTTTGCCCAGGATTGGTTTGTTCCCTTCATTTTTGTGGCGGTGGGAGTCTTTGTAAACCACCTTCAAAGTGTTGTTGAAGGGCAGTATATTAATCTTTAAAATAAATGAATAAACCTGTGTGCAAATAGGACCCTGCAATACAGAAGGGGCAGCAGTAGGTCCAGTAGGCATGATTTCATGCATCTTATGTATACAGTTTTTAATCTGAAATAAATAGAATCCAAGAGCGTGTTTTGCAGGAAAACAATAATGGTTTTCACAACCTGGAGGTGATATTTGTAAGATACGGGGAGGTAACCTGTGGGAACAGATTCAGGGTTGTAGGGAGAGGAGAGGGAGTGAAATACAGTCCTACATCCCTACTTGACATCTGTGGGAAATCAAATCTGGTGAAATCTGGGCTGGATTAAGAATGGTTATGGGCATTTAACAAACCTTGGCTATGGCTCACAGTAAGGAGAGAGCTTAACCACAAGTCTCCATTTGGGTGACACACTAAGCCAAATCTTGGCGTAGCTTAGTTTAGCTTAGCTCAGCATAGCAGAGCAGGGCAGGGCAGCAAACTGGGCTGTTGACCATATAATAAATATTCATGGGGAGGGTTTGTCCATGTGCTTTAATAGCAATAGTAATAGTAATAATATATTGTTTCACAATAAAATAATAATCTATTGGCCGTTGAGAATTAAAATAGATTAACCTGGGGGCAGGAGATTGCATGCAGTAACTAAGTTTAGCATTCCATGCAGCATTTGGACAAAGCAACCACCTTATATTATTTTTTGCAAGTACGAATATCTTGCATAGAAAGAGATAATGTTACAATGCAACGTCGTTATCTTACAATGCGCTGAAAGTCATATGGTTCATTATTCTCCATTGAAGGGTTAAAATAAATAAATTTTAGAAACCCTTGAAAGCAATGCTTTTGCTGTGGATGGTATATAACGAAATCTTAAAGGTTTGCAGTCTTTTAGAGGTTATAGTGTAATTTTGTATTTAAGGGGCATACTGGCTTCCATTGCACTTTCACAAACACAGTCTCCCTCTCCCTCTCTCTCCTTCCCTCCCTCCTCTTCAAACTTACTGTTCTTTTAAGGCAAATGAGACCTAAGGATAGAAGGGCAGTGAAAAATGTAAAACTGGCCAAGATGGATGGCAAAATGCACCATGCATAAATAAATTACGGGGGGGGGGGGGGGGGGGAGATGAACAATGATTGTGTGGTTGAAGACCTGGCTGAATACGTGTGTCAGGTGCTGATTGGAAGAATGATAAATGGAGTGACCTAACAAAGGATTGACTTCTCCAAAAGACAGGCCCTTTTAATGGATGGAAAGGGAGGAAGCCTCATTTAGAAGGGAAAGGCTGTTTGCTGTGCAGATATGACAAAGGGGAAGTCGACAACCATTGATTTACGTTCGGGAATGACAGTTGAAAAATTCAACAATAATCATGACAAATGAGAAGCGATGCAGTCAGAGGGGGGAAAATGCCAATACGTTAAGCCTGAGAAGAAATGCCAAGGTCACAGGGAAAGGTTTCCAAACTTCTGCTTTTGACAATCCTAATGGAAATATTGGAAAGATGGGATGCAGGTTAAAAGGTACGGTTTGGAGTGAAGGATTGGAAAGGACATGAGTTAGTGCTGGTTCTTTCAAAAGCAGCTACTGAACATTTGTTGCACCTAGTCCTGAGAAGGGTTTTCTTCATGTCTCCTACTTTTTCTCTTGTGGGAATGTTAAAATGAAATAATAGGTGAAATCTAGGCTGGAAAATACAAATCTGAGTTCTTGCCAATGACTTCAATGAGTGTGGAAATGCCCTATTTAGTATGTATGTGTTTATAAAATATATTGCCTTATTGGATTATTATTTTTTTAAAAGCCACTAATCTAACAGGAATGCTGAGGTGTTTCTGTAAATATGTTTTCGCTGTGACTATTGACAGAATAAAATGAGTGTGTGAATTCTGCCCCAGCTGCTAAATTCTAAAAATGCCTTTTAAAAAGAAATATGAAGACACTGGAAATGAGGCTGCAAGTTTGTTTGGGGGAAACTATTGTGTTAGAAAATCAGTGTATTCGTTTGGAAGTTCTCCATTATTTTAACATGCGCTTGTGCTTATGCATGCAGTACTTGAGCAAGCTGTTATAAATAATTAGAGAAGCATCATCTTTCACTGACATTTCTGTATTTGCAGTAAGCATAGCCAAGCAATGTTTGTAAAATAACCGTCCTTTATAAAAGAAATGAATGGGTATTTTTACTTCACTGTGGAGCATATTAAATGGCACAAAAATCTTTATTAAGCAATTTTAAAATAAGATGTGCTGGAGGGAAATATTTCATATGGCCTTGATTTGTCTTCTGTGGCCACTGGAGTAATGATCTGTGTGAGTCTGTGCTCACATGAGGAATGGCAGATATAGAAAGGGGGGAAAAGAGCACAGTCTGAAGCCCACAAATATAAGGAGACAAAGCAATGATTAACAATGATGTGCTACCATTCTCCTATTTCCCCACCCCAGTTGGGGAAAGACCTAGTCATTTGGATGATGGTACTGGAATCCATCATTAACACACGTGTGACAATGTTTCTCTTTAAATCAGTAATAGTATGTGATGTTTGAAAAATAATTATAATGGCACCCCAATCTTAAATAGTCCACAAGTTGGAAGCAATTCATTGTGAATTGATGTTAGTTCCCCTGACCTCTTCTGTGTGCTATACATGGTGTATATCACTTTGTTTTTACAACAACTGTCTGAAGTAGGTTCTGGTGAGGCTGCTCCAGGGAATGGGGATTTGAACCCAGGATTTCATTGTCCAAAACTCTTTTCCACTGACTGATCGAAGGCATTAACAAAGGACATTCACTTATTAACTAGTCATCATGCAGTACCTAAATACAGTGGTACCTCGGGTTACATACGCTTCAGGTTACATATGCTTCAGGTTACATGAAGCCTGGGTTACTCCGCTAACCCAGAAATAGTACCTCGGGTTAAGAACTTTGCTTCAGGATGAGAACAGAAATCATGCTCCGGCGGCGCAGCGGCAGCGGGAGGCCCCATTAGCTAAAGTGGTGCTTCAGGTTAAGAACGGTTTCAGGTTAAGTACGGACCTCCAGAACGAATTAAGTACTTAACCCGAGGTACCACTGTACAATGAAGCACTGCCAAGTCTCAGTCATTGTCATGTAGGTGCTAGGTGCTGTACAACACAGAACTGCTCATTGTTTCCTGAGAGGGTTTAAAATCTAGAACCCAGCTCATGTTTAAAATCTAGAACCCAACCAGGCAATCTTAATTCCAGTGGTGGAGGAACAGGCACTCAGCCTTCCCTTTTTTTCCAAATCTCACAGCAGCTGTGAAATCACCCTGGGCAATTGACTGTCATTTAGCTTGATCCCCTTCCCTCCATCCACTGTATGGGCAAAGTACAGGGTGAGTCATTTAAAAGAGGCCCGTGGAACGTGTACTCTGTATCCATGGGGCCTCTTTTAAAGGACTTACCCTGTAGTACCAGCCTACCTTACAGGGTAATTAAGGCTTATTGAGGTGATGGAAGTTACAACACCTTACAACACTAGGATGAGAACAGAAATCATGCTCCGGCGGCGCAGCGGCAGCGGGAGGCCCCATTAGCTAAAGTGGTGCTTCAGGTTAAGAACGGTTTCAGGTTAAGTACGGACCTCCAGAACGAATTAAGTACTTAACCCGAGGTACCACTGTACAATGAAGCACTGCTAAGTCGAGGTGGCTAACTTGTGGTCTTCCAGATGCTGGACTGCAACTCTGATTAGCCCCAGCCAGCGTGACCAATGGTCAGAGATTATGGGAGCTGACATCCAACAATATCTGGAGAGGCACAGATTAGCCACCCCTGTGCTGATTTATTATTAATAATGCAGTCCTATGTACCCGCTTAACGGAAAGACACTCACGTTTGAATAGGCATACATAGGATTGCACTCTTAAGTTAAATAAATAGAAAATATGGGACTTTAAAAATGAAATATTAACAGGTTAGAATGAATAACCAGCTGCAAAGTGGCCAATTGTGATAAACAATTGTGTTGGTATTTGTTGTTGTTTTTTAATTGAATAGATTGTCTGTTAAATAGTTAAACTTCCTTATGCCAGTTGAGATATCGTATAGCCAGTAGTAATTCCTGCTTAACGTGTAGTAAAACAGATTAAAGGTAAAAATGGGGTGGTGGTGGAATCTGAGCTATAGCATTGCCAAAAGATATCTAGGATTCATCAGCTGAGATACCTTTTTAACTTTAGAAATTGAGCAAAAAACAAGGTTATAAATGACCAGGGCCAGTTATTTGAGATAATCTGAGATCTATAATAGTTTCTTACAATGCCTCGTACACTTGAGGTTTGCAAAGCTAACCCATAGGAAACTAGCCTCTTTAGATTAAACATTTTCTAATCAGCTTTATCACTCATATCTGAATTTATCTTATTTGAGGAAAATGCCAATATATTAGCAGGCATATATGATACACAAGGTGACCCTACTAACTTAATGACATAATACATTATCCTTAATGAAGTCAATATCTTGTCTTTTAGCTGTCTGTCTATTGGGGCGATTAATTGCAGTGTCATTAAAGTTAGCTCTCTTTTCATTTGAGCTTGACAAGTCGCATAAAACTAATGTTCTTAGTTATCAGCCAGTGGAATAGGTTGGAGGATGGAGGAAATTGTAGGACAAATAAGGGGGTACTGCAACAGCTAACCTGAAGGAATTTTTCCAGTGACTGTTTTCACAAGCCGTGACTGCAGCCAGCAAAGCAGCAAAATGAGAGGCAGGCTTAATAACACAGTCAAAAAGGCTTTTTTAACCTCCAGTCCAAAGGCTTGCTTTCTCTCTCTCTCTCTTGGCTTTCTGTGTATTAAGCCCAAATTAGGTCATAACGAACTGTGAAGTATCAAAAGTCATTGCATTATTATGGTTTCAGGACTTGGGGGGTGGGGGATTTCCTGGAACGGCCTCATGAGGAAAGTTTAAATGAGATTACCTATCCTAAACAGGTGCAATAAAGAATATAAAACGTGCATCTTTCGTTCTGCTCTTTGAAGTATCTTGTGTATGCATGTGTAGGTGTAAGAAGGAAAGAAGTGAGAAATAAAATCCCCCCTCCAACCTTTAGAAGACTAATTTTGCATGAAATACAGTGTTCAAATAGCAACAATAAATATTAGTCATAGCTGATGGTAGGGATGTAGCAAGGGGTATTCCAGGGCTGGCTGAGTAAACAGAGTCACTCCCTGCCTTCCCCCCACCTCTGAAACTACAAGACAGGACAGCTGTAATTTACAGTGTGTTATCTTTGTCTATAGCAGCAAGATGATATGAAGTAAATCAAGGTACGAGTAATGAAAGACTGGAAATTTATTCCTTGGAGCACACTTTAAAGTGTAGTGTCTGTTATAGTGCCACTGCCTGAAGATCCCGAAATGAGAGTTGGATGAAGGGCAATAAAGAAGCATAGCGGCTCATGTTAATGTTGTTTGTCTGAGGTTAGTAATTGGGTTCCACTGATGAGTTGGGTGAAGACAAAGTGAGGATCCTAGCAAGTATTGTAAATCTTACATTGTTGGAACAAGAAGCAATCCTAACAGATATTGATCCTTCCCTGTGCCTAGAGGCGAGGGAAGAAAGCAGTGTGTGCTGCTGAGCCAGTGTTGTTTTCAATAGGACCAATTACCTTAGCGAGACTGGGGACTCTGCATGGAGTCATGCCAGGCTTGCAAATTGTGAACGATCAATTACTAGACACTTTTAGATGCATTTCCATACTGCCCCCCCATCATAGCAAGTTAGCTTCCTGTATTAATTTATTCAATTTCAATCCTCAAAACATTTATCAAATCCCCCAATTGTTCCGTTATTAAAATATTCCAGTTCAGCGAAAGTAAATCTCTTATGCTGGGGTGTTCAGAAATGAAGTAGAAGGGGGTGGAGAATACAAAACAATGTTTTGTTTAACATGACTTCACTAATGTTAAGCCACAGATTCCCCGTTTTCCTGGTCTTTGCCAACCATTTATTTATATTTATATTTCATAGGCAGGTGACAAACAGACACACCTCATGCAATCCTAAGACAATTCAGTAGTGAATGTGCCATGTTTGTCCTTATCAGTTTCTATTTATTCTCTGCATCTTAATGATTTAATTTTGCTTAACTGACCCTTGGGGGGGGGCAGGGAATAAGTAATCGGGATTTGCAACACACCAGTGTCCAGACTGACAGTTCTCCTTGAGACCAAAGAGCTGTGTGTGTTATGTTCTGTGCAGACATATAGGAAGCATATAAAAATGGATGCTAGGCTTCTATTTATTTATTTACCATTTCATGAAACACTTCCTATACAGCGTCCTGAAGTGATTTAACAATAAAAGCACCACATTTAAAAAAAAAAAAAGTTTTAAAAAAAAACCTCCAGTATAGATTGAGATAAAAATCTCCACTTAAGAGGCTTGTTGGAAAAGATTTTCAACAGGCACCAAACAGGCACCATGGTGCCTGCATGATATGTTACCAACTTCGCCAAACCTTTATTAAGCATTACAAATATAGGCCATCATAAAGCACCCATATATGAAAATTTGAAATATATATAAATAAACAGCCATGTAAAATATGTAATAGCGAGGATTTCCATTGGAGTTTCTAACCGCTAAATAGTGTGCCTTACATGTAACAGGAGGGAGTTCCAAAGTGTTGGTGCCGCCACACTAAAGGCATAGCATGGTATTCAGCTAAGTTTTACTCAGAGTAGACGTGTTGAAATTAATGGGTCTGACGTAGTCGTGTTCATTAATTTCAGTGAGTCTATTCTGAGTAAAGAGTTTGCTGAATAACACCCACAGTTCCTACCTCATACAGAATGGACCATCTGCCGGAGGCTCTTTGCTGGAGAGCTCAGTGACTGGTTGTGTATATATGGGTTGAGACAATCTCTTAGAAAGTGCTTGTTTCTGGTGGTACACACCACTATGCAATACCAGCACCTTCCCCCCCCCAAAAAAAATTGAAGCCTGGCACCCCCTTCCTAAAGCCTGCATGGGCATAGCCAAGGGGGGGGGGTAGGGGGGCAGCTGCCCCCAATCAATAAAAATACTTAACTAACTGAGGTTCTGCCAGTTTGGTGTAGTGGTTAAGAGTGGTAGTCTCATAATCTGGGGAACCGGGTTCGCATCTCCTCTCCTCCACATGCAGCTGCTGGGTGACCTTGGGCCAGTCACACTTCTTTGAAGTCTCTCAGCCCCACTTACCTCACAGAGTGTTGTGGGGGAGGAAGGGAAAGGAGAATGTTAGCCGCTTTGAGACTCCTTAAAGGGAGTGAAAGGCGGGATATCAAATCCAAACTACTACTCTTCTTCTTCTTCTTCTTCTTCTTCTTCTTCTTCTTCTTCTTCTTCTTCTTCTTCTTCTTCTTCTGCCTCCCCCCAACATGAAGCCTGCATATCTGCTTCTCCAGGGGGAGTACAACCCTGCCAAAAGCTAGCAATTGGCCAGTCATCCACACCAAACCTTAATTTCCATTAACTAATCTCCTTGTCACATTTCACCTTCAGTTGCCCCAACTTCCTCTGCCTTCCCAGTGCTGTGCATTTGCACCAGAAAAAGTTGATATCATACCTTTTGGGGATATTTTGTCCCAGCTCTAGCACTCTGGTTTGTGTATCTGATAGTGGGAAATCCTTCCTCCTTCCTTCCTTCCTTCCTTCCTTCCTTCCTTCCTTCCTTCCTTCCTTCCTTCCTAATATATTCTGAGGCCCTTTCCTGTTAAGCCCCTTGGCCACACATGCTCAGTGGTGTGAACACTGGGGTTGAGAATTCTGGCAGCTTTCCTTATAAACTGAGATGGTTTCCCTGGTCCCCTGTCACAATGGACACAAACATTCTGGATGACCTCATAAAGACATCTCCAGGTGACCTGACTATGTTTTCTAGGCACCTCCCTTTCTTGGGGCCCCTCCAGACTGGTGTCTGGTGTCGCATTGCCATTGTATTTTGTGCCGTGTTCTTCGCACAATATAGTACCTTAATGGTGGATTTATTCAGCTTTATTATTTGTTTTGCATGTTTCCCCAATACTTCCACGCTATTGCTATCTATGACAGGCCCAGATAGTATTGAAAGAAGGATTGTGTGAGACCAGACTAAATAAATTGGTTTTGATTGAATTATTTAATTTGTATACCACCCTTCATCTGTAGATCGTAGGGCTGTTCACAACATAAAAATACAATATAAAAACACTAAAGGTAAAGGGACCCCTGACAAGAACAAAGAAACATACAAACCAATAACCCCCCTTCCCCACCCCCTCCCACAAACACATTTAAAAAGTGGTATAATATGCTAGTTTTTAATTTTTAGCAAAGACAATTATGGTTCTCTTCTGGCAGCAGACCCATTGGCATGTCTTAGCATAAGTTTTTGGGAGAAATCTTTAAGCAGTATATATAAAATATGATACAATATCAAAAAATTTAGAACAGTTATACACAACTAATTATATGTTTGGGGGATGCGGGTGGTGCTGTGGCCTAAACCACAGAGCCTAGGGCTTGCCGATCAGAAGGTTGGCGGTTTGAATCCCTGCAACGGGGTGATCCTGTTGTTCTGTCCCAGCTCCTGCCCACCTAGCAGTTCGAAAGCATGTCAAGTGCAAGTAGATAAGCTGGTACCGCTCCAGCGGGAAGGTAAACGGCATTTCTGTGCGCTGCTCTGGTTCGCCAGAAGTGGCTTAGTCACGCTGGCTACATGACCTGGAAGCTGTCTGCGGACAAACGCGGGTTCCCTTGGCCTATAGAGCAAGATGAGCGCCGCAACCCCAGAGTCGTCTGTGACTGGACCTAATGGTCAGGGGTACCTTTACCTTTACCTTACTTATATGTTTGGGTAGGTTTGCTAATTTAGCAGACATCAAGAACATTACAGTGGTACCTCTGGTTACGAACTTAATTCGTTCCAGAGGTCCGTTCTTAACCTGAAAGACTACCACTTTAGCTAATGGGGCCTCCCACTGCTGCCATGCCACTGCCGCGCGATTTCTGTTCTCATCCTGAGGTAAAGTTCTTAACCCGAGGTACTACTTCCAGATTAGCGGAGTCTGTAACCCAAAGTGTTTGTTACCTGAGGTGTTGGTAACCCGAAGTACCACTGAGTCCTGGCCTAATGTTAATAGGCAGGGAGTACCAAGGCATAAGTGCTGCCACACTAAGATGGACACCTCACAGATGTGGAACTGCAGATGGCAGCATTTGAGCTGGCACTTATGGGGAAAGGAAATTCTTCAAGTAACCTTTTGGAAATCCTGAAGAGGGGCCAGCATGACAGCACATGCAAAAGTGATCTATATGGAGGTGCAGGTTCACAAAGCGGTGTTTCTGTACATTCCTTGGTGGCTTATGAGGCACACAGCATCCTATGTGTTTCTACAGACAATCATGTATGGATATGAGAGCCTGAACTCTGAAGCAGGCCTGCATATGCATCTTCCTATTTGTTGCAACTCTGTCATTTGGCTGTGCAGCTACTTCTTCACTGGCAGGCGGCCGTTGAGTACTTCTGTGAGAGTTTAGGTCATAAGATCCCTTGTCTTCTGTGAAACATATCTTTAAAGTGTATATTATTAATACATGCAAAACTTCTGAAATAACTCCAGTGTTAAAAAACACACCAATGCTTGTTATCCATTAGCCTAAAATGGACAACGCTGTTTCCCCAGTGCTATGCAAAGTTGAGGATTTATTGGACTTAAGCCACATAATATCTGCATTCGATATTTGTTCTGTTGTCCACACTGGAAGTTAAACTCTTCTTGACAGCAGTTGAGAGCAGTTAGGATAGGGGAAAGCGAAAGGTCAGTGTCAAACCATTTCCCCCAGGAAATGGTCATTTTCAGTTACAAACTGAGGTTTACTGGAAGATGAGCTGTGAAGATGAAGTATAAAAGAGGCTATATAAACAAAACCTTGAAGAGGAGATGTGTGTGTATGTGTGTCCGCTAGAATCTTTTTTATTGCCACTTGTTTGGGAAGGCTTATATAACTCACTAGTGACTTTGCCATTTGTGAGTAATGTGGTCATCCAAAACTCCCGGCAGTAAAAACTTTATAGCACTCATAGCATTGCACATCTAGCCAAAATATAAGTGATAGGCCCACAGGTTGAAAAATTGACTTAGTGTTGGCTGGAATACCTGCAGCTCCAAGCTGAGGTCATTATTTTTGACGGGAGGCAACCTCATGTCCGGAGAAACAATAGTTCTTGCACACTAAAAAAACCAAAAACAAAAAACCCTTCATTCTAGGCATAAGCCACAGCGCTTCTGCTTAAAAACAATTCTCTCTCCTCCACAGTCCATTTCAGCCACAGTTGCTTTTTAGTTGTCGCTTTGTGACCATGTGTGATGCTATATCTGGAACTTGCTCTCCAGTGTCTTAAACAGAGGCTCTTTCCAGCCCTTGTAACCAGAGGTGGTTTTGTTTTTGTTTTTGTTTTTTACTGAAGAAGCCAAGGATTGAACCCTTGTGAATGCACAATACATGCTTTGTCACCTAGCTGCTGCAGTCCATAATGACAGCTGTGCTAGAGAGAAAGGGAATAAAATACCATAGTCATTTGTCCATTTTATTAATAAATACAGGCCATCTGCTTTGTTGCCCCATCACAATTCAGAAGCAAGGCTCTAGAATCATAGATGCATAGACTTGTAGGGTTGGAAGGGACTCTGAGGGTCCTCTAGTCCAGCCCTCTGCAATGTAGGAATCTCAACTAGATCATCCATGACAGTTGGCCATCCAACCTCTGCTTTAAAAGCTCCAGTGGAGGAGAGTCCACAACCACCCGAGGGAGTCTTTTCCACTGTCAAACAGTTCTTAATTTCAGAAAGTTCTTCCTGGTGTTCAGTCAGGAATCTCATTTCTTGTAACTTGAAGCCATTGGTTTGGCTCCTAGCATAGGAGCCAACTCCTAGGGGCTGAGGTGCCTTCGCCCTCCCCTAATAAAATATTTGAGGGTGCATTGCCATTCAAACGGTGTGTGTGCACTGTGTCATGAGATTGGTTATGTGGGGTGGGGCTTACCTCCCCCCCCATATTTTATTCAAGTTGGCACCCCAGGCTCGTAGCCTCCAGAGCAAGAGAAACAAGCTTGCCTAGAAACGCCTAGAATAAAGCACTTCTGCGTGCAAAGTGCTATTTCTTGTTTCACAGAAGCAAGTCATCATACAGTTATACCTGTATTTGGAAACACTAGGGTGTGCTGTGATCTTCATGTGGCATTGTACTGTCTGTTTCATGGTTAGAAACTGGTTTATGTTGGTCATTCCTGAATCAAAAATATTGTATAGAAAGAACAAGCCAGTGGGACTACTGGAATGCGCAACGGCTACTAAAAGAGAAAGCACCTGCGTAAATGCATAGTGCCTTTCCCTCACCACTAAGAGTGGCTTCGGATATAGCTTTGCAAAATAGAAACAGGGCGCTCAGTTTCTGTGTGCTTACTATTCCACATATCTAAAAACAGCCTTTGTATTTATAAAGCCACAGACAGGCCACACATTCAGAATCAGAATCAGAAGAATCTTTATTTGCATCAGCCAGTAGCCATAGCAATAAAATAAAATAAAATGTACTGAAGATAGAGGTAAAAACTTAACCATACAAAATACATTCTGGAGGTTTTCATCAATAATCAAATACAGTGGTGCCTCGCAAGACGAACACCTCGCAAAACGAAAAACTCGCAAAACGAAAGAGTTTTCCGTTTTTGAGTCGTTCCGCAAGACGAATTTCCCTATGGGCTTGCTTTGCAAGAAGAAAGCCCATAGGGAAATCTCCGGGGACCTCTTTTAAATGCTGGCGGTGGGGAGCAAAGCCTTTCGCCCCCCTCCGGCCTTCAGAAGAGGCCCAGGAAGGCCGGCGGGGGCCGAAAGGCTTTGCTCCCCACAGCCAGCATTTTAAAATGCTTCTCCGCTGTCCTGGGCAATCTTAAAATGCTGGTGGGCGGCAGCGAAGCCCTCCTGTCCCCGGAGCTTGCGGGGCGGGAGGTGGGGAGAAGGGCTTTTCTTCCCACTGCCAGCCTTCAGAACAGCCTTCTGAAGGCTGGCGGTGGGAAGAAAAGCCCTTGTTTCCCCCCCCCCCCCCCCAGCCTTCAGAAGAGGTCAGGGGACAGACTGTCCCCGGACCTGGTCTGAAGGCGGTTTCCATAGGAACGCATTGGTTGATTTTCAATGCATTCCTATGGGAAACCGTGCTTCGCAAGACGAAAAACTCGCAAGAAGAAAAAACTTGCGGAACGAATTAATTTCGTCTTGCGAGGCACCACTGTAATAGATCTTATTCTAGTTGCCCCTGCTATTTATTATTATTATTATTGCAGTTTTTGTTGCCACCTGATTATCTTGATCTGCTAGAAGAAAAGGCACCGTAGCAATGGTTGAGCGACCTGGTCTGGATAGTATTAGAGGGGTAATAACCTCAAATCTTTATAAAGAGTGCAAGCTGGAAGCACATGAGCTACTGCTTCAATACTCAGGCCACACATTTCTGATACTAGAAGGCTGGGTTGTGTAAGACCTCCAGGCAGGCTTGGGTGTGCCCCTGTACTCTCCCCCCACCCTTGAAAGAGCATTTTGTAGAATGGGGAAGCGCATCTCTTGGCTTGCAACCAGTGAGTTTATATTCAGTGTAAACATAACTTGGGTTAGACATTTGAATCTTTTGAAATGTGTGGTTTTCCTTCAGGCAAGCAAAAACTAGAGCACCTACTGAGCTATGAGCAGTTTGGAGGAGAGCAGAAAGAGTGTTGCCTATAAACTTTGTGTTTATCATACAAATATGATGGTATTTTTGCATTTTTATGATACAGCTAAGTGGTGAGCATCCATTTATGCCATCTCATCCCAGATGCCTATCATGCAAAAGTAGCTGTTAATCATACACCGATCGCCTTCCTAAAGCCTAAACAAGAAACTAGGGGCCACTAAAAACATGCTGCCTTTCATTAAAGAGGAAATTATTACCGTATATTTCTGTAATAACCAATAACATTTCAAATTACTCACATTTATAGCATGTAATCAAATTTATGCTTAACCTCTAATCTCTCTGAAGTAAGTAATGGATGGTTTGTTAGTTAGCTGCTTATTGGAAGTTAAAGGCAGCTAGTAACCCACCTGACCAGTTATGAACTATCATAGCAACTGCTTTCTGTGGCTGATATTGGATGTTATAAAACACATTCGCTTGCTTGTGGAAAAAAATAATTTATGAAAGGGGGGGGGGAATTAGGACAGCATATTTCAGTTGCTGCACTCTGGCAAAGTAGGAAAGGGGGGTATGGGTTGCTTTTCAGCATACAATAAACATTTTGATTTACTGATGGGTCAAATGTGCAAAATATTTATCACTTGCTTTTAACTGTGTGCAAAGTCCCTTTCAAAAACAGCCACACGTCCCTCTGTGGGACTGGATTAGATATGTAGGCAGCTTGAAGTCTGCAGTGTGCAGACCTCCTACCAATGGATAACGAACAATTTCATTTTGGCGATACAATACGATCGCATCTTAGGAACACTTAACTTGTGCTATTTTTACCTTGCACAGTTGAAGCCATTGTTTCCTTTAGTAAAGGTAAAGGGACCCCTGACCATTAGGTCCAGTCATGACTGACTCTGGGGTTGCGGCACTCATCTTGCTTTACTGGCCGAGGGAGGCAGCGTACAGCTTCCGGGTCATGTGGCCAGCATGACTAAGCCACTTCTGGCGAACCAGAGCAGCGCACAGAAATGCCGTTTACCTTCCCGCTGTAGCGGTACCTATTTATCTACTTGCACTTTGACATGCTTTCAAACTGCTAGGTTGGCAGGAGCAGGGACCGAGCAATGGGAGCTCACCCCGTCGCGGGGATTTGAACCGCCGACCTTCTGATCGGCAAGTCCTAGGCTCTGTGGTTTAACTCACAGTGCCACCCGCGTCCCATCGTATTAGATTTCTGGTGCATGCACCCTTGTTGTTATTTATTAGATTTCTGGTGCATGCACCCTTGTTATTTATTAGATTTCTGGTGCATGCACCCTTGTTGGTGTTTTTCCTGGTTTATGGTTATTGTACACTTCAAAGTGACCAAGACACAGAATCTGCCATAGGGTATACACAAATAAATAGTCATGTTGCTTAATAGATAAGCTCCTCTGAGACAAGGGACAGGTCCCTCCATCAAGTCTATTCCTCAGCTAGTGGAAATTGGGGTAAAAGAGGAGGGAAAATGAGAGCTTGGGGGATATAACCATGGAGCAAGGATAGAAAGTTTAAGAAGAAGGGATGGAATAGAAACGGCCTCGGCCCAGTATACCTGAAGGAGCGTCTCCACCTCCATCCTTCTGCCCGGACACTGAGGTCCAGCGCCGAGGGCCTTCTGGCGGTTCCCTCACTGCGAGAAGCCAAGTTACAGGGAACCAGGCAGAGGGCCTTCTCGGTAGTGGCACCCACCCTGTGGAACACCCTCCCACCAGAAGTCAAAGAGGAAAATAACTACCAAACTTTTAGAAGACATCTAAAGGCAGCCCTGTTTAGGGAAGCTTTTATTGTTGAATAGGTTATTGTATTTTGGTGTTTTGTTGGAAGCCGCCCAGAGTGGCTGGTGAAACCCAGCCAGATGGGTGGGGTATAAATAATAAATTATTATTATTATTATTATTATTATTATTATTATTATTATTAAGGAATACGACAAGAGGCTGGTGTCCTTCTTTCTCCTCAGCTTCCCATCCTACCCATAAAACTGAAGGGGCCCTTTACAGCCTTCGTTGTCCTGCTTCCTGCTCTCAGAGACAGTGATCGGATTCCTTGCTCAATGATTCCTCAAATACTTTATTCCAAAAGTCATTACACGGTATAAACATTGATCAGGTTACAGGTTACGCAGCTCAGCAATTCAGAAGCAGGTACATGACTAGGCTTAAGCTAAGATGTTGTCTCAGTACTTGAAATGTCCCCTTGGCTCTCCTTTTGAAAAGCAGAGTGGGCACAGTCATTCACATGGTCCTTGTCTCAAGCAAGCAAGCAAGCAGGCAGGCAGGCACCTAATGTAAACATGTGTAAAGTGATGCATACTGAGGCAAAAAATAAAATAACATTCCTAGGGCTTACTTTTTGACCTCTTTCTGGGCACAGGTTGGCATTTTCCTGGTCCGTGCACCCCCCCCCATACCCCGTTTCTCCAGAAATAGAGTTCTGGTTGCTTCACCTCAAAAAGGATACTGTAGAGTTGGGAAAGATTCAGAAGAGGAGATGATGAAGGGGATGGGGCCCTATGAGGAAACATTGCAGCATTTGGGATTTTTTAGTTTAGAGAAAAGGCAAGTAAGAGCTGACATGATAGAAGTTTAGAAAATTATGCTTGGCTTTGGGAAAGGGGATAGAGGAGATTTTTTCTCCCTCTCTCACAGTGGTACTCATGGACATCCAATAAAGCTGAATATTGGAAAATTCAGGACGGATGAAATGAAGTACTTCTTCACATAAAAGGTAAAGGTAAAGGGACCCCTGACCATTAGGTCCAGTCATGACAGACTCTGGGGTTGCGGCGCTCATCTCGCTTTATTGGCCGAGGGAGCCGGCGTACAGCTTCCGGATCATGTGGCCAGCATGACTAAGCCGCTTCTGGCGGACCAGAGCAGCACACGGAAACACCGTTTCCCTTCCCGCTGGAGTGGTACCTATTTATCTACTTGCACTTTGCCGTGCTTTCGAACTGCTAGGTTGGCAGGAGCAGGGACTGAGCAACAGGAGCTCACCCCGTCGCAGGGATTCGAACCGCCGACCTTCTGATCGGCTAGTCCTAGGCTCTGTGGTTTAACCCACAGTGCCACCTGTGTCCATAGCACATAGTTAAATGATGGAAGTTGCTCCCCCAGGAGGCTGTGATGGGTCCACCAACGTGGATGGCTCTAAAAGAGGATTGGACAAATTCCTGGAGGAGAGAGCTTTCAATGGTTACTAGCTAAGATGGCTATGCTCTTCCTCCACAGTTGAAAGGAGCAATGCTTCCAGTTACTGGAAATCATGGGAGGGGAGAGCGCTCTTGTGCTTATTTTCTGCTTGCAGGTTTCCACATGCATCCCGAGAGCAGAATCCTGGACTAGATGGGCCATTGGCCTTATGTTTTTATGTTTGTGTTTTACGTTTTGCTTTGGGAGTACATTGTGATTAGAAACTGCTTGTTATTCTATAAATAAAAAATAAAAAACATGTTTGGCAAGTAGATTTTGGTTATATACACCTGCTACTCTTAATTTAGGGCAGTGGCGTAGCGTGGGTTGTCAGCACCCGGGGCAAGGCAAGTAATTTGCGCCCCCTAACCCGTGGATTTGCGCCCCCTAACCCGTGGATTTGCGCCCCCTAACCTGTGGATTTGCCCTAAACCCAGATGTTGCGGCCGGTGCGGCCGGCCCCCCCCTGCACCCCCCACGCTATGCCACTGATTTAGGGTCACTGGTAGGAAATGAAATATGCACACATGCAACTAAACATCCTTAAATCATCCTTACCTGAATCTTGACAAGGGCTAAGATATATGCCTATAAAAAGAGATGTCCAACCAGCTCTTAATCTAGTAGTATCTCATTTCACAGAGATCATTGGTCAGTTGTTCAACAGAAATAACTTGAACTGACTATTTACCTTGTTCCAGATCTGAGCCAGCGACCTAAAGTGGTGAGGCTACATATCTCCCTATCAATCTTAGTAGCCATCCGATCTTTTCTCCCAATATTTTCCACCCACGTAGAATGGTGTCTATGATTAATGTGATATCAAAGGGGAAATCACGCTGCTTACTAGCATGCCAATTAAGAGCCGTTTTAATTTGCTTCTGGTTTAGTAATCATTTGCAGTTTGCAAAGATTCTCATGTAACTTACCTTTAATATTTTGTCTATCAAAAAATGAAGTATGCAGTTAGTAGGTTTGTTGTTATAGGCCGATCCATTGTACTATATTTCTCTCTCTCTCTCTCTCTCTCTCTCTCTCTCTCTCTCTCTCTCTCTCTCTCTTTGTGTGTGTGTGTCTTTCCCCCTCTTTCTGTGAGGAGGGAATGTATGCTCTAACCACAGCTTAACAGGAAATTCCAGCCCAGCTACAGTTGCAATGTGATAATGCTTTATTTGGTTTTTGAGCAGGTTAGAAACTGATATCCCCATTATGTAGCATACTGTGAACTGGATGTTATTGTCTGGTATAAGGACAGGACATATTAGCGGTATCTTTTATTACGCAATCTTCATTATAAAAGAACAGTGAGTGCTAAAATGCTCTCCATATGATAGGTAGGGTTACATTGTTCTTCCACTGCTGGCTCTGATTAAGGCTAGGATAATGAACAGTTCCTGCCTTTTCTGTCCGTCAGGAAACAAGGCAGATCAAGGTAAAATAGATGAGCATGTGCTGGCAACAGATTAAAAAGACCAGTCTAAAGTCCATTAATAATTCTCATATTTAGGATTTTCCTCTGTACTGTACTTACAGAATCTACAACATTTAATCTTTTCTCAGAAAGCTGAGAGAACCCTTACTCCCCCACCCCCACCTCACTGCCCGAGTGATAGGCCTAGATTTTCCGAGGCAGCACATTTGTCTGTCAGAGCTGTTGGCTGGTGTAGTGATTTAGTTTCCGTCAAATGATGCCGGTGTCCGGTTGATGATATAGCCTTGCTGGATATGGGGAAATTTGTTACCTTTAGCTCTGACAGGAAGATAATTGCTGATGGTTAACAGAACTGTGCAGAATCCATTGGTTTTGTAGCAACACAAGCAATGGTATCTGCTTCAAGAAGTCAGTCTCTTCAAATTAACTTCTGGAAGCAGGTCTTTCATAAGACAAATTTTATTTTACTTTGTGCTGAAGTGTCTGGGGTTTTTTTCGTTAGCACTGGAAGCTTATTGATCCGAGTAACTAGGAAGAGTCTTATTATTAGGAAGATTTGATATTTGTGTCATCACTTTATGTCCTGGTGTTCTATTAAGTCTGCTTTCATTACAGTTAAACCGAGCAGGGGAAAGTCTTTTATAGTTAACCTTTGTCAGCTAAGGTAGAAAATTATAAATAGCAAAAGAAAACTGTAGTAGTAGCTTCCAGCAGTAACAGTAGCCTTCTGCTCAGGTGGTCAGAAGTGATACAATTTGCTTCTGTTGCCCTGTATAGGGTGTGTGTGTGTGTGTGTGTGTGTGTGTGTGTGTGTGTGTGTTTTGTGTAGCTGATTGCTTCTGCTTCCAGTGTGTTCAAGATCTGGTTTGCACAGGGGCCTACAGTACAACCCATATTTGCAGGGTGCAGATCACACATCTTTGAGTTGGGCACAGAAACTGGTTTCTAATGAATGGAGGCAGAGAGGAGTGCAGCAGGCATGACCCTAATCTTGTGCACTGTGTGTTCATGGGTGCACTCAATGACTCCAATGTTTTTCTCCTGCAATGTGACTGTGGGATGGGTGTTTTGATTCAACTTCTTCCTCTCATCGTAAATAAATCGCCTCAGTGGAATAAAGGTTTCACTCAAGTCTGAATTGGTTAAACTTAATTTATGCTATTAGAACAAGGAACTTTGGTTTTACAGCTCTTGCAGGTATAAATAGATAGATAAATGGTGTTGCTGTTAAAAGCAGAGGATCTCAAACTTTCTTGGAACAAACTTCCATAAGATAAGTGGGAGTAGAAGGCAGTGAAATAAATTGCAGTGGTAGTAGCAGTTGTTACTAATATTATAGCAAATATTATATTGTTTTTTAAGGGCTTTAAATGCTACTAAGCGAAGGAGACAGAGTTGCTGCCGCACTGCTGTATAATCCAGTAAACATGGCATAAAAGGAAGAAGAAATGGGGGAGATAAAACTAAGAACATTCAGATACAGTCTGCTTAGGGCTGTAAGAAGGCAACAATTTCCAGTCCATCCTATATTTGTCACAATCAGCGCTGATTCTGTTTTGCTGCAGTTCAGTTTCTGCCAAAGTTTGCTGTCCACAATTTACTGCTAGTTACATAATTATATGCATAGCTTACATAACTTAATTTCATTGTAAAGAAAACATCAAAGCAAAGTATATAAAAAAGCCGTTATTTGCTTATCATTTGCAGACTTATAACAACGAGAAGGGAAACCAATCATATTTACCCAGTAAAATATTATCAATTTCAAAAACAAAACAACCAAACCATACCAAAGTTGCTTTTATTTTTGCAATAGGTAACATTTCTGGGGTGGCTATAAAATGAACAAATTATTATGATTTCATAGTTTGTAAGTTAAGACTGTGTAGGCAGAATGGAGCTGCTTCACAAGCTTTAGCTGGACTCCAGATGGCTGAATTCTATTTCAGCCCAGATGAACTATTGTTTGCCTGAAGTTCTCACATGTCCCAAAATATTATAGCTATTAAAGTAGCTGTGGTTTTAGTCCTCTTCCCCCATTTTCCCCTCTGCATATATTTTGGTATTGCACTACAATTTCCAGCTTGAAAGTATTTTGTAGTAAATTAGATTGGATTTACAACTGCTTGCAAAAATTGAGTCTTAAGGGGAAATGATTAAAAGCAAAGCAAAATTTGTAATTTTTAAAAATAGTGATAGAATTCTAGAATCAACAGTAAACAACTTGTCATGTGGAGGAAACACTACAATGTCTATATAGTCTGATGGATAGCATTCCAATCATTCTTGGGTGACCAGGAGCATTTTTACAATCTTGGTTGGTGTACCAGCTACAGCCTTTCATAGGAAAGTTGGATCTTAGCACATATCCATATGCTTCGGCTACATCTGGATTAGGTTATTATAACTTGGTTTGTATTGGACTGTCTTTTGAAAATGTGCAGAAATTTCACCTGTTGCAAAATGTGGTACTTAAGTTGCTGGTGGCAATCCAGTTTTCAGATCATATAACACTATCATCATACCAACTTGATTTCCTCCCAGATTGTTTCCGGGACCATGGTGCAGGTCATGTGTTTTAAAGCCCTAAACTGTTTGGGACCAGGTTGTGTAAAGGCAGTCTCCTCCCATATGAACTTACCTCCGAGTTCATCTTGAAGGTGGAACTTCCTTTGCATCCCTCTGCCACCTGGGATAGAGGTACAAGGCAGAGCTGTCTTATGGGTAGCGCATAGGCTGTGGATTTTGTTCCCAAAGAGGTGCAATGACAGTTCACTATGGCAAACAATCCCCCTCTTAATCTATCATAACCCTAGGGGGGAAAGGTAAAATTTGAACTGGTGCTGAAAAGATATTGGTGAAGGCACTAGGAGGATGTCAGATGGGGAGCTACAACTGAAAAGGCTCTCTCCCCCCCTTTTTTGGAGAAAGTGCTCAGGAAGATGGTTGCTGTTTAGCTCTAGGTAACACTTGGAGGAAGCAGATTATTGGGTTTCCAGCCTAGGCTCTGACCTAGTTTTGGAACCAAATCAGTCTTGGTCAGCCTGATGGATGACCTTTGCCAGGAAAGTGACAGAAGAAGCACAGCCCTGATGATCCTCCTGCATTTCTCAACAGTATTTTGATATCATTTGCCACGATGTTGGGGGGAATTGTAGACAACGAGGCAGAAAGAAATGCAGAAAACTACCGTGATAATTACATAATTGACAGTGGCAATTCACAAAACAGTTGCAACTTTTTTTGTGAATTTCCACTGTTAATTATGTAATTATCACAATTCCAACCCATACATCCACCAAACAGCGTAACCCAGGAAAACATAGCAGGCATCTGATGAAGAGGCTCTTGTTAACATTATTTGGAATTGGAATGGTTCTTACAAACTTGTTGACAGACCGTAAAAACAAAAAAATAATAATCCACATTTATGCCTTGTTTAGTGAACAATACTTTACAAATTCTGTTTTTTCCTTTGCTTTTCAATAGACTTTTCCAGTCACCAGGATTGTATCACATTAAACTGCAATTTTTCCCTTCCTTTGTGAATGATCCCATAAGAGGAAAGCACATTTTTATTTAAGTATTGTCCTCTATTTTTAGAATGCAGCAGCCAGTTTCCATGCGACAATGAAGCATTAGAAACTGTATTGATCTGCTCCTGCCCTATTGGACAGCACAAGTCAACTAACCTTTGACCTAGCATTGTTTGACTCAGATTTCTCAAAGTGACCGGTATGCTCTTAAAGAATTGCAGTATAAGTAATGTGACTTGTCCCGTCCTTCTGTAAAAGCTAGGAATATGCAGCTTTATAGCGGGAAGTAATGCAATAAAGAAGTTGTTTTTAATGAAATCCTTTGTGGCAGCAGCTCAAGTTTAATGACTTTAAAATTGCTTATAGGAAGGAAGGAAACTATATTGTGGAGTGAGTGAGTGATGCCGCTAGGATCTAAATTTAGAAGTGTTTCTGCTTTACCAGAAACCTCCCAAAGAAAAACAAAGCATCTTTAAATTGCATGTTGTACTTCAAAGTTTTTAAGTTTTCTTTTCCCCCAACTGATTGTGCATCATTTTATTTTCCTTACTTGGATTTACCACTGTGTGACCTCGTGTTGTATTTTTTCTGAATGACAATGAAAGTAATTGAAAATATTGATTGGCAGTACAGTTAAGTTGTCAACACAACCATTTAATTTGTCAGGAGGACTTGTTAAATTGTCAAAAATCATATAAAAAACTCCTTCAGTCACTGATGATATACATTAGAGATGTTCATGAATCAAATGGCCCATTTTTGAGATAAGTGTTGAAGAAAAATTCTGAAATGGTTTTCTCCTGATACTTTTTTTAGATTGAATTAAAAATGAAACATCTCAATGTTACATGGCTGATAAACATTTTTTCAGTGGATGACAATGGGTATTTCATACTAAAATTTAATTTTCAGCATGCCAGCTCTCCTTTTAGCATATGTAACTATTTTTATGAAAGCCTTTGAAATGTTTATATATATATATTAAAATGATGATCAGACTAGTAAGCAAAATAAATGGCATTTCACATGTGGCAAAAACCTGCCCCTAACAATTCAGTTCAGCAACCCCTCTTGCCTGGTTTGAGATCCATCGGCACAGGCCCTTCTTCATAAATGTGGGTGCATAAAGTCCAGATAATCTGCTTCATTTGCACAGACATATTCCCATTATTCCGTGTGTCTTCTAAGAAAATAGACCTTATCCATTACCCTCATTCTATTTACATATTAACAATGCACAGTCTTAAACACACATTTATTCCTTTATTATAAATACTTTTATCTGGCTTTTTCCTTGAAAATGCTAGCAAAGCAACAATGACAATAATAAACACAATCCCCAAAGAATCTGTCTGTCTGTCTGTCCATCCATGTATCAAAAATTCAAAAAATAGCAACAGTCAACAGAGTATTTTTTTATTTATCTATTAAGCAGCAGCAAGCTAAATCATAGTGGAGAGAGCTCTTATGCCTTTATAGATGATAAAAAACAGTAAACAAAGTGGGTTTTGACATGGCAGCAACAACAAGAATCAACAAAAAGGCAAGCTTCTCCTAAGGGAGCATTCCAGGTCTGACCTCAGCCATCAATAAGGCCTTCTTCTGCATCCCATTCGAATGCAGCCTTGATGTTGGTATCATGAGAAAGATGGTCCTCTCCAGTGGAACACCACATTCTGGCAGGCTCATAAGGCAGAAGCTGGTCATTCAAATATCCCAATCCCAATTTGAATCCATTTAGGATACCCATTTGAACACATCAGTTATAACTGATGTGTAATTTTCAGGTTCAGAGGGCTCTTTCCACATATTTAGGAATCCTAAAAACACACAAAAACAAAACAGTATATGATTACCTCTGTACTATTACTGGATGTAGGCCAAGGGCAGAATCTGTTTGTGTCTGTCACAAGCAATACTAAAACTTGAAAGCCTCATTTCTATCTCAGTCAGTTTGTTTGTTTGTTTGTTTGTTTGTTTGTTTGTTTGTTTGTTTCTTCGTTTGTTTGTTTCTTCGTTAATTTTTTGTCCTGCCCCCCTCCCCAAATGAGTCCAGTTGCCAGAGCAAGGAAGGCCCATTAGATTTCCTGGCATTCCAACACATGACACCATCACTCCTGCTCTGAAGTCCCAGAATTTTGCCATCCCCACCCCAGCTCCACTCCACCAGTGCTCTGCTACACCATTGCCTACATTCATTATTGGTTATTAATTTCAACACTACTTACATTCCAAAAGTGCTTTTAAGCTGTTTTATGTGAAGAATAGCAACCACCTTTGAAAGGAGCAAAAGTTTCTGTCCCCATTTTTTAATTTGGGGTTTAAATAATGAGCGTTGGAAATAATATAACGGTGAGACTATTTAGCAGAAGTTGTTCATCCTACCTAGCCCATAATCATTTCCAGTAAAAAGCTAGGTGGAATATTATAACTCTGGAAGCTTGAAGTTGGGGGGGGGGGGTTAGGGTGGGCGTGGGGAACTGAAGAAAGCAACAGTGCCAGCTTTTTGCTTGTGTACATTGCTGGTGTACATGTTTTAATAACAATAGGAGACAGTGATAAAAGCCTGTGTGTTAAATATAAGCATGCTAAATTAGCTATGTATTCATTATATTGGGGACTTTACATTTTAATTATGATTCATGATGTCCAAATTATAGGCCGACACAGGAACCTTTGTTGTGGTGGCTTTCTGCGATACATCTGCTCATCTGAGCTTTAATTTCTGCTGTTATATTACCTTTTACCCAATTAAGGTTTTGTAATCATTATCTCTGAACAAGGAAGTTGTTCATGGGTTTCTTCCCACTGAGTACAACTTTGGGAGTACATGAAGTGGGTTTTGTTGTTGTTCCCCTACACTACTATATAATACTGTGTCAGAGATATAAAAGTTTCTCTAGATTCCTGGCAGCAGGTAGAAGTAAACAACTAAGATCTTTGGTGACTTACAACTGTATTTTGATATATTAGTTTTCTCCATTTTATTCTTGCAATAACCTTAACGGGTAGGTGACGTTGACCCATCAGACGTCTACGTTTCCTGGGGACAGTCCCCGGATTTACGAATCAGTCCCCTGACAAAATCCTATCATTCCTATTGAAGTTGAAAAGTGTCTGGAAAAAAATCTGGTAACCTTACGTTGAGGACCAGTGTGACTTGCCAAAAGCCACCTAGATGCTTCAAGACTATGGGAGGGTTTTAATGCAGTTGAAGTCCAAACTGAAGACTCTATCCCCTACACACCAAGCTGGCTTTCTACCTAAATTTTTCAGGATGGAGATAATGAATCTTGATGCCTGGGACAGATCTCTATTTATTTTTAAACGTAGCCACCTTAAGGTGACACAGCTTTGGTCATTACTGATTAAACACTTTTTGAAAAGATATCTCAAAGGATCAAAGATTAATATCCGCCATCTGATGCTGCTGCCTTTAGGGGTGAAAGAACATAAAGCAAGACAAGGTGATAACTTAACTGGACCAATTTGTTTTCTGGAAGTAAAAACTTTGAGCAAGCTTTTAGGTTTGGGAGAGCAAAATGCTGCTGCAGCTTGCTTCACACACACGCCCCCCCCCCCACCAAAACAAAGCCCAGCAGTGTTCCTGCAGGTAGGCTTACAAATATTCTTCATAGAAGATAATACATGTTACTCTTTCACAGGGGTGCCAGTAACATGAAGTTGGTAACACATGTGTTTCCCATATGAATTCACTGGTGTTTTTCAGGCTATCCTTTACCTCAACAAGCACCCCCCCACACACACATCCCCATGCATTCCTGTATTAAATTTAGGAATGAATACTTGGGTGGAAACTGTCACTTGGATAGTGTCCAAATTTCTCAGGGTTCTGATTTACTCTTTAAACGCTGACTCCCCTTGAGCTAAAACAGAGGCCTTTTCTCTCTTTTCTGCAGCAGCAATTCTTTTCTTTTTAAAAAAATTAAAAAATGGTTTTCTGGGTTTTACAAAAGTAGGTTTCAATAACCGAATGGTTATTTGTTTAATGTTTGTCGCTGTAAACCACATTGTGAATCTTTAGTTCATCAATCAAATATTAACTCCCCACCACATCCTTTTTTAAAATTTGAGTGGGTGATGGAAGCAAGAGGAGAACACTGCTTTGCCATGTGTAGAGGTAGTTTAATATCTCAGAGTCACAGGAGATACATTTACAAGTGGATGTAATTAAATGGTGCCAGTGACATTCTTTTCCTAACTTTTACAGCTGTGCCTGAATGGGACTGTTTTCAGGGAGGCTCATGGCTGGAGAGAGAAGGAGGTTAGCCTCTCCATCCCATGTATTGTGACCCTGTTAGCAATTGGCCCTCACCTATAATTAAGTAATAAAAGAGCAGAGATATAGCTACATGCTAACTATTGAGTGTAATGTGTAGCTTGACCTTCAAACACTCTATTTCTTCTTGCCTTGTTTGTAAGCCAAAGTGGTCTGGTTCAGACATAACTAGAAATGTTTTTTTAAAAAAGAAGCTAGAAAGCTTTAAGATATGCACACCTCTGCACATTTCAGCTTTGCACACACACCTTCATCTATGCAAGGAAGAGAAGGGATACTCTCATTCTTATTTTTGAACCAACCACACATAGTGGTTACACTTATAAACTGCTTTTTCCTCTAGCTAAATCAGAAGTTATAACCCCCCTCAATTTAGAACTGTATATTAGCCTCATTCCTTTCAAAATTAGGTTTAGTCTAGGCTTCTGGTGGGGGATTATTGGAGCTATTCAAGGCTTAAATGTTAAAGCCGAGCTGAAACACTGTAAAGTAACAATTTTATTCTCATTCTGTGGAACTGAGCCAAAGACATGATGACTTGGCTAAGGCCTTCCAGTCAGTCTGAACTCAGAGTTTAATTCCCCGGTTATCTGTTGGATCTTCTTTTACTTGTATCTAAGCTATGAACCACAGTGGCTCCGTTTACTTTGTAGCTGCAGACTGTTGAACTGTAGAATGTTGATATAATATTATTTGAAACTATTTTTATATGATGACTTATGTATCTGGTAGTTAAGCCTTGTTTTATCATCGAGTCATTGGGGTGGGACCTCCTGAATCCATTGTCTTTAAAAGGGTTATCATTGCCTAATGTTTTTAAAAAATGCAAAATAACGAACAGATTTTCACTAGGAAGCATTGCATTGTTGCATTAAAGAAAAAGGGACTGTTTCTCTGTTTCATTTTGCAGAAAGCAGGAGTGATTTTTCTGCACTTGTAGCTGTGTCCACTAACCAATGAAAGCCTTCAAATAGAATACACACACCCCTCCAAAAGCAACATTCATTCAGGCCAAACACTATAGTGGAAAGCTGCCTAATCTTCTATATCTCTTCCTTTCACTTGTAATTTGTATATGGCCTTTCTATTACTATACACAAGGCAGTTCATCTGGTAAGATGTTACCCAAAACAAAAGGTTGCATCCAGCAATGTTCATATTCATGCAAGGCATCCTCTTGCACAGTGGAACTTCCTTTCCCTCTCCTCCCTCTGCATGCCCCCCATCTGAGGGAAGGGAAGTTCCATTCTGCAAATGGAAGTTCTTGCACAAACCAGGCAACTTGGTTGGCTACAATCCAAAAAGCGTAAGTGGGGTAGAATTAGTGACACATACATACATACATACATACATACACACACAATTTTATTTGTATGTCATCTTTCCATAGTTCAAACCATGCTCAAGGTAACTTACAACATGGAAAAAATACATAACTGCAACATAACAAAAATAGTTGTAAGCAATAAATGAAACATTAAAAAATACACAACCCAAAACAATTTCCACAAAAACCACAGCAAGATCTAAAATAAAAATTCAAAATACTAATAGCAACAGCCCCCTCCCCGCCCAACAAAAAACTGCAAACAAACCAGCCCAAGAGTGATGAACTTCATTCATTCATTTATTCTGTGCATTCACTTTTTCTTTTGTTCAGTTTTTCGTCTGAATTCGGTTTTAGCTAGGAGAATTTATTAAAATTAATTCCAGAAATGGATCATGCAAAGATTTTTTAATTTTTCAGTTCCTTCAAGTTTTCCCCTGCTCTACAGTATCTGTGGACACTGATAAAAACATTGCAAAACAATAAGCCATTTATCATGTGTATTTAGTTGCATCAAACTTCTTTTAGTGCAGTGTTTTGCTGATGTGTAGATGCCATCATTCATATTGTTTTCTGTGTGGTATTTTACAAATCCACAGTATGACAACATAAATATGTACTTCTTTTTTGCAGTGTTGTATCAGTGCACATGTGCACGAGTTGAAACTGAAAGTTGCAGCAAATTGTGCATGATGCATAGTTTTCATTTTGAAAACGAGACCAGGATATTTGGGATTTCAAAATCGAGTGATAAATTCTGGACAATATATATATATATTAAGTATCTGTATGCAAACTATGGCAATAGAAATAGCAGATCCTGTCCAATATATTTTGAAGTAGAATGCGATGATCAAGAAGCCTCAAAATTCCAGGCAATAACCATCCAGTATTGGTCGGAAATCTTCAGTAAAAAGTGAGTTTCTAGGATGCTAGCCTCTTCTTTGTCTTTCATGCTTCCTGTAAAAAAAACCCCACACAACTGAGTTATGTTAAGGCAGTTCTCACATTTACACAACAATCTTCAGTAGACAGTTAGACAGCTTAGGCACAAAGTAAAATGGATCAACTGCAGAAGACAGATTAAGCTGTCCATCACCAGAACCTGACGGTGGACTCTCTCCTCCTAACATACAATTGTTGATGAGAATGAGGAGATTCCTCTTCCAGAACAGCATGAAACTTATGAAATTGTGTGGCACAATCACCACTCTTGCGCATTTGACAGGAATGAGTAGAATAAGCCTGACTTATTCAGTTTCCGCTACAATCTGTGTCCTTTGACTTGCTATCTGCTGTGGCCAAAACTTAACATAATTAGTCATGTAATTTGTGTAGTTAATTTCAATGCATTTCCATGGAAGGGAAATGTATAAATAATGCAGAAAATACAATTATTTACATCACATTTGTGGACTAAAAGAACAACTGTAACGAATATTGGTCATATTTGCTAGCATGAGTTCTGTTCCTGAGCTTGGACAAACATGTATTATTACAATTTCCACTTCTGCTTCCAAAATTCTCCAAATCTCTACAGCAGGTGTACTTAACTCTTTGCCCTGGGCTGGCTTACATTGCCATTCATCTCTGAACCTGGCACCAATTCCTATATTAGTGATGTTCTAGTAGTCATAATCCCAGCTGTAATGAACCGGGAAACAAACAAACAAACAAACAAACAAACAAACAAACATATAACATCATGACCTTCATGAGGAGGAGAATGATGGTGTGTCTGAAGAAACATTTACTTGTGGAAAGGGAAACATAGTTTCTTCAGATCTAGAACAGGGTTCATGGGTGCTCAAAGTGAGCCATGGCAATCAACATTCATGGAATTTTAACATAGAATTCATGGAATAAACCATTTATAAAATCAAGGTTCTTACCAAGTTGTCATTCTATTAAGTTGTGGTGTTTTAAGAAACAAGCACAGAACAACTGTTTATTCTGTGTCCTGCCATTGTTCTTTTATGGTACTGTTGACATGATAAAATCATCCAGCCAGCTGTCTGTTTTTATTCCCCTCCTTATAAAAAAAGTGCTAAATTTCTAATTCTCCCCCACCTTGTTTATGTCTCCTGCTCTTACAGATGCTAGATGTTCACTAGAGAGCTAGGAAGGCAAAAGAAGTGGGAAGATTCCTTTGCTCCATCAAAATATCCAAGACAGTTTATTCATAATTTCCCTTTATCTAGAGAAGAGACTAATGTATTTGTTATAATGTAAAATAACTAGTGCATATTACCCTAAAGCTGACAGAAGTGATAAATTAGCGGTGGTACATAGCTCTTGCACCTCTAAAATCCTATTTACCTCTTGAAATAGGTTTAAATTTTTATTCATCCAGGGGTGGGGGTGGGGGGAGTGAGTGTCGGATGTGATCTTCCAGCAAACTCAGAAAACAGACGTTCCAGTTCGACCCAAGTGGTTGAACCCTGGTCATGGTGATGAGGGAGTATTGCATTAATCTTTGCACCATTTAGTCTCCTTATCTAATAGCACAGACTTATTCTTTGTAACTAACAACAATGAAGGGTGCCTTTAAGAAATCTCCAGTGAGCACCGAGGCATTACAGATTAGGTCAGTAGAACTGCTGCTAGGTTGAACATGATGGATGAGTAGGAGAATGAGTTTCTGCTGCACCGGTATTGTGAAATCTTTTCATTGTCACCAACAGGCCTACGAGGGGGCTGATGAATGAAAGAGC
Organism: Podarcis muralis; assembly: GCF_964188315.1. NCBI lineage: Eukaryota > Metazoa > Chordata > Lepidosauria > Squamata > Lacertidae > Podarcis > Podarcis muralis. The sequence goes on along the minus strand of NC_135660.1, from coordinate 83,481,866 downwards.
AAGTGTCAGAAACGCCCTTCCATGCCCTGGTACACTTTTAATATCTCCCACAGCTACAGGATGAGTATTGATAAAAGTAAAGTTTAAATATAGCTATGGAATGATGGGCGGCGATGATTTAAGGAGAACACAGCAACGGGGTTAGAGAGGGTTCATTTTCCAAAAGTGCATGGAAGGGAAGGAAGTTGAACCATGTGGATCAGAGGGAAGAGCAGGAGGCTTTTTATAAGAAGCTAATTCGATGAGGACGCTGAGCTCTTTGATGGATGAGTTACTTCCATCTGGTTGCAGTATATGTAATAAATAGCTGGGCTCATGTTTGACCTCTCTCACTTACTAGGCCTATCTTTTTCTTTTGGGATATCCAGGAGGGACTCTCCATTAGGGGGTAGGGAAACATCTGTGAAATGGGGAGGGGGAGTTATCTGGATAACAGAGCTTTGGGAAGTTTATCATGTTGAGTGGAGGGGAGAATATATTTTAAAAGTTACAGATTTATAAAGCAGTAGAGCCTTTTCTTCCTTTCTAAGCTGTTCCGCTTCATGGAAGGAGTGGGTGGGGCTCTGGTCTAAACCACTGAGCCTCTTGGGCTTGTTGATCGGAAGGTTGGCGGTTCGAATCACGCGATAGGGTGAGCTCCCGTTGCTATGTCCCAGCTTCTGCCAACCTAGCAGTTCAAAAGCACACAAATGCAAGTAGATAAATATGTGCCACTGTGGCAGGAAGGTAAACGGCAGTGTCCCATTGTGCCAGAAGTGGTTTAGTCATGCTGCTCACATGACCCAGAAAGCTGTCTGTGGACGAACGCCAGCTCCCTGGGCCTGAAGCAAGGTGAGCACCGCACCCCATAGTCAAGTCTGACTGGACTTAACCGTCCAGAGGTCCTTTGCCTCTGCTTCATAATTAAACAACTCTTTTTGACAAAATGTACTTTGAAGGTTTGCCGCTATGTAATCATTGTGACACTAACAACAACAGCACAGACCTGATGTTACTAGCCCAAGTGGAAACCAAGCCTTAGGAGGAATGGTTGAGGGTGTTGGGTATGTTTAGCCTGGAAAAGAGGAGACTGAGATGAGATCAGATATCTAGAGGTCTGTCACATGGAAGATGGAGCAAGCTTGTTTTCTCCTGCTCCAGAAGGTGGGACCCAAACCACTGGATTCAAGTTAAGGAGATTCTGACTAAATACCAGGAAGAACTTTCTGGTTGTAAGAGCTGTTCGACTGTAGAACAGACTTCATCAGAAGGTGGTGGACTCCCCTTCCTTGGAGGTTTTCAAGCAGAGGCTGGATGGCCATCTGTCATGGATGCTTTAGTTGAGACTCCTACATTGCAGGGATTGGACTAGATGGTCCTTGGGTTCCCTTCCAACTTGACAATTCTATGATTCTATGACTTTCTCTTTACATAAACATTTAAAAAGATAAAGGTCATTAAAAGATCCTGCTGCAGCTGGGTCACCAGGAAGAAGAGTACATGAGAGTTTTGTGCAGGTATTCTATAGGGTAACTGAGTATGCATGATCAGTATGGCCGTGCCACTTCATTGCACATGGTCTTCATGTGTTCTAAGGTCCCATTTGCTTCTTGACCCCTGGGCTGCATAGAGATCAAGCATAATGAGAGGACATGGCCTAACAGGCATGCTTTTGATGCCCCCCTCCCAAACTATCACATGTACAATGTCCCTGTTAGAACATATTCACACAGTTGAGGAAATCCGAATATGCAAATCTCACTAGACATCAGATAGCATCAGCATTAAATTCTGTGAACGGGAAGTAGTCAGCCTGTTGCAGCTTTTAGGAATGAACTATCTCACTGAGATTGGTGAGATTTAAAAGTGCTCAACTTTGACTGGATCATGCCCTCAACATTTTATGCCGGATACAGTGGTACCTCAGGTTAAGTACTTAATTCGTTCCGGAGGTCCGTTCTTAACCTGAAACTGTTCTTAACCTGAAGCACCACTTTAGCTAATGGAGCCTCCTGCAGCTGCTGCGCCGCTGGAGCACGATTTCTGTTCTCATTCTGAAGCAAAGTTCTTAACCTGAAGCACTATTTCTGGGTTAGCAGAGTCTGTAACCTGAAGCGTATGTAACCTGAAGTGTATGTATCCCGAGGTACCACTGTACTGTATCAGTATCCTAATCCACTCAGTTCACACCCTCAACATGCAATATTTATTTTTGCGCCTGTTTATAAATGTTTTTTTAAAAAAGCCTTTTCCTCCTGCTTTTAACTCAAGGTTATTTTACTGTGGACAAAGTTGTTTTCATTGGAGCTTGGACTCACAGAGCTGAAAAGGATCTTAAAGTCATTGAGTCCAACCCCCTGCTCAATGCAGAATTTGCAACAGGGATGGGGAACCTCCAGGTCAGCTTTTGGGACTCTCCCTAGGCCACGTCACACCTCTGACTGGCCCTGCCCTTCTGAAGAAGCTGTCCTTCACATCCACCAGCATCTGAATTGTCTTTGGCTGAGACGCAACAGAAGGGTTTCTCAGGCTCCCCGTTTAGGCTTTGGAGTTGCCTTTCCCGGCCTTTGGAATGCTCATTTCCATGCTGCTAGCCTTCTGATGCAATTGAAAGGAACCATCAGGCATAGGATTTGCAGTCAGCTGCAATTTTGATAGGTTTATTGTTTAATCTAGCTTTGACTTGATTTTTGTTACCTGCTATTTTATTTTTTATTCTGGTTGTAATAGCATTCCCTCACCTCATTTTAAGTAAAACAAATTCAAATACAGTGGTGCCTCGCAAGATGAAATTAATCCGTTCCGCAAGTCTCTTCGTCTAGCGGTTTCTTCGTCTTGCGAAGCAACCCTATTAGTGGCTTAGCGGATTAGCGCTATTAGCGGTTTAGCGGTTTAGTGGCTATTAAAGGCTTAGCGGCTTAGTGGCTAAAAGGCTATTAGCGGCTTAGCGGCTTAGAAAAAGGGGGGGGGGAGTGAAAAAAAAAATCACAAGACTTGCAAGACGTTTTCGTCTTGCGAAGCAAGCCCATAGGGAAAATCGTCTTGCGAAGCAGCTCAAAAACGGAAAACCCTTTCGTCTAGCGGGTTTTCCGTCTTGCGAGGCATTGTCTTGCGGGGCACCACTGTAAATATATCCCAGCCTCCAACTAATATGCTCCCCCCCCCCAAGTCTTCTAAATCCTCATATAGGTAGGACCTTATTTCAGAATATATGTAGCAGATTGATTTGGACTTGTCATTTTAAAGCAGGCTGTTTATTATTTATTTGTGTGATGGTGGACTCCAGACTCTTATGATGTCATAATGGCACAAAGTGATGGATAGCTGTCAAAGTTCAAAAGTCATGTATGGCATCAAGTGTGAAGCAGGTGGACTTGGTTTGTAGGGAACATCCTCATAGGCCAAATTGGGACCTATGCTCTGGAGATTCCCCACTGCTGGTCTGAGACCTAGGGAGTGAGCTGTTTTCTATCACCATCATTATTCCAGAGTCTTATCAGGTTCCCTTGCCCCTGAGAAGAGCCAGGTGCTGCAGGTTGTCAAGCTGCCTGGGTGAATTGGTCCAAGAAACCCAAATGTCCTGTTATCCCAGGTGTGTACGTCCTTTATTCTGATCTATGAAACTGTCAAAGAGATCAGGTGAAACAGCCTCAGCAGCTGTCACATCTAAAACCTGGAGAAGGGGACATTGTCCAGTATTCCCACCCCTGAGCTTTCATAAGTCACTACTGCCTTTTTAAAAGAATCATGTTAGGTATATAAATATTTTAAATAAACACGTGCATTAAATACTTCTACCATTTGGAATGTCTGTCAAGTTTGAGGACCATTTTGAATTTCTGTCAAGTTTGAGGTATGGTTATGCCCTCAGCCTGCACTTCATTTTAATGGACAACATTCAAGGGTAATGGTCAATATTAAAGCACTTTGCACACTCAAAGTGCTCTAGAATGTGGTTTTGTAGGGATGATGATAGCGTGCGTCCAGTCGGGATGACATCTGAACAGCAGGCAGAGAGATGAAAGAATTAAAAGTGGTAAAATAAAACAAATGTTGACTTTAGTCTTGGTTGATCTGTTGAATACAGATGTTTAGTATCAAATGTATCATCGAAACCTGGTTTCTGGCTTTGGTGGGGAGAGGATTGACATTGCTACAGTAAAACAGAGGAAGCAGCTCAGCTCTTCACCCAGTATACATTGCCTCCAATATCCTTTTTTCCGATAACCACATGTGGGGATATATAGCAGCTCTCTGCACAAGTCACTTGCAGCAACAATATTTCGTCCCTCATGTTTCTTTGCATCTAATAACTGGATATCAATATTATTTGGGTTTTAAATGCATTTACCCTTGGTCAGTGGTCTGACCCACCAAGCCAAATGCAGCCCAACAGTCAATTATGGTGACTCTACAGGGGCTCAGTAAACCTCTTGGTTCTGCTGCTTCCCTGGAACTGCCAAAGAAGCCTCACAGAAATGGCAATGAAGTTCATAGCAAGATTCCCATCAAGCCACGCTTGGTTCTGAGCCTTTTCCCTGAGGTTATGCTCCTTCTTGTAGAGATCCTGATATAGACCAAAACAGTGAAACTTCAGGCTTTGCTCTGAGACCTAGGAAGCCTGGATCCAGCAGCACCTTTTTTCCCCCTGGCCACTACTGCTCTGCTTTTCGTGGTGCCATCTTCCACCAGATCTACAATGCCTGTCACTATTCAGAATGCCTTCCTCTTCCTATGTAGGAAAATTCACAATTTGTCCTAAGAAACTGAGCATTCTGTCCAATAATAATAATAATAATAAATTTTTATTTATACCCTGCCCTCCCCAGCCAAGACCGGGCTCAGGGCGGCTAACAACTAATAATAAAAACAAGTTTATTAAAATACAATTTAAAAAAGATTAAAATACAACATTAAAACATTAGGATGCAGCCTCTTCACAGGAGGAGAAAGGAAAAAGAAAGAGGGGGAGGGAATCAAACTGATTCTAAGCCAAAGGCCAGGCAGAACAACTCTGTCTTACAGGCCCTGCGGAAAGAAATCAGATCCCGCAGGGCCCTGGTCTTATGAGACAGAGCGTTCCATCAGGCCGGAGCCAGTGTTGAGAAGGCCCTGGCTCTGGTTGAGGCTAATCTAACTTCCTTAGGGCCCAGAACCTCTAGGGTGTTGCTATTTATGGACCTTAAGGTCCTCCGTGGGGCATACCGGGAGAGGCGGTCCCGTAGGTACGAGGGCCCTAGGCCGTGAAGGGATTTAAAGGTCAAAACCAGCACCTTAAATCTGACGCTGTACTCCACCAGGAGCCAGCGCAGCTGGAAAAGCACTGGGTGAATATGCTCCCATGGCAGAGACCCTGT